>NC_138162.1:47304490-48504490 GCF_964165515.1 Mesoplodon bidens
TCATTTGTATCATTATTTTTTACGTTTGCATACAAGTGATATATATCTGTCCTTCTCTGACTTAGTATGTTAATCTCTAGGTCCATCCACGTTGTGGCAAATGGCATTATTTCATTCTTTTTAATGGCTGAGTAGTATTCCATTGTAGATAGGTACCATATCTTCTTTATCCATTCATCTGTTGATGGACATTTGGGTTGCTTCCAGGTCTTGGCTATTGTAAACAGTGCTGCTATAAACATTGGGGTGCATGTATCTTTTCAAACCATGGTTTTCTCTGGATATTCCCACGAGTGGGATTGCTGAATCACATGGTAGCTCTATTTTTAGTTTTTTAAGGAATCTCCATACTGTTCTCTGTAGTGGCTGTACCAATTTACATTCCCACCAACAGTGTAGGAGGGTCCCCTTTTCTCCATCACCCTCTCCAGTATTTGTTGTTTATAGACTTCTTGATGATGGCCATTCTGACTGGTATGAGGTGATGTCTCATTGTAGTTTTGATTTGCATTTCTCTAATAATTAGCAATGTTGAGATAATGTATTTTTTCTTGATCCCTAAAATCTCTGATATTCTTTTATATGACTCCACGCAACTCATGTAGAGGCACTGTGGTCCTGTCTCTTGTCTCTGAGCCCTGTGGGAACAATGAATCTGGCTAGCACCTGATTAGAACTCCTCCTAAAAGGAGATAAAAATTAGATAGTATCTTAATTAAAACAACAAATAGGTTTGATGATGAAAATAGGTTGTTTACTTTGTGCATTGCTTAGTTTAATGTTCCCATTGACCATCCAAATGGCTTGAACTTGAGTCAGGAGAATGCAGAATTGGGAGGAATTATTTGAGAATTTTGAGCATGTAATGATGATTAAAACCATGGTTATGGAGTGCATGTATCTTTTCAAGTTAGTGTTTTTGTTTTCTTTGGGTATATATCCAGCAGTGAAATTGCTGGACCATATGATAGTTCTATTTTTAGTTTTTTGAGGAACCTCTGTACTGTTTTCCATACATTAATTTGAAAAGATACATGCACCCAATGTTCGTTGCAGCATTATTTACAATAGCCAAGATATGGAAGCAACCTGTGTTCATCAACAGATGAATGGATAAAGAATATGTGAGATGTATACACACACACACACACACACAATGGAATATTATTCAGCCATAAAAAGAATGAAATTCTGCCATTTGCAACAACATGGATGGACTTGGAGGGTATTATGCTTAGTGTAATAACAAATAACAGAGAAAGACAAATACACTATATTATCACTTATATATGGAATCTAAAAAACGAATGTACATACCAAAACATAAACAGACTCACAGATACAGAGAACAAACTAGTGGTTACCAATGGGGAGAAGGAAGTTAGGGGATTAAAGTTAGGGGTTAGGGGATTAAGAGGTACAAACTACTATGTGTAAAATTAATAAGCAACAAGGATATATTGTACAGCACAGGGAAATAAAGCCACTATTTGTAATAACTTTAAATGGAGTATAAACTATAAAAATATTGAATCACTATGTTGTAACCTGAAATTCATATAATATTGTAAATCAACTATACTTCAAAAAAACAAAACAAAACAAAAAGCCCCAATGGATATGGATTATATCACCAAGGAAGTATGTATGAATTAGAATGGAAAAATTAACAGCCCGGGACAGCACCCTAGAGGTGTCCCTTCGTGGGTCTTGAGGGTGAGATGAGAAGATCTTGCAAATGAAGCCAGAATTACTGATTAGAAAAGTAGTGGACAAAAAGAAAAATAATAAAATTTATATGGAGCAAAAGGAATTTTTCAGACCAAGGGAATAGTGAACAGATGCTGTGGAGAGATGAAAGAGAAAGAAGAAAATGCAACCTTCATTTTTAGACATTAAGCAGCCTTTGGTAAGTTTAGCCACAGAGGATTTCATTGACTTTAGGAATAAGACTGGATTTTAGTATGTTGAGAAGTGAGTAAAATAATGAGGACTGGAGCCCTCAGCATTTACTACTTTTCCAAAAGAGACTTTGCTGTTAATGAAAGGAGTTGGGAAGAAAGGACAGGATAGTGACTAGAAAGGGATGAAGAGTCAAGAAGGAGCTATAATTTTAGGAAAAGGAAATTTGAGTACTTTCATGGTGGGGGAGGTGAGAGTAAGCAAGAGCGACTGCTTGCAAATACAGGAGGTGGAGCAAATCCTGGAGGAGGTATAAGAGGATGGGACCCACAGGACAGGCAGCACAACTATTCTTGGACAGAATAAGACATATGAAGGTGGATGAGTTTACATCAATCCAGTAAATGTGTATTAAGAGTCCAGGTGTGAAGACACTGTATTTGGTTCCACAAAGGTTATGAGTCACCATTTTTGTTCTTTTTTTTTTTTAACATCTTAATTGGAGTATAATTGCTTTACAATAGTGTGTTAGTTTCTGCTTTATAACAAAGTGAATCAGTTATACATATACATATGTCCCCATATCTCTTCCCTCTTGCATCTCCCTCACTCCCACCCTCCCAATCCCATCCCTCTAGGTGTTCACAAAGCAGTGAGCTGATCTCCGTGTGCTATGTGGCTGCTTCCCACTAGCTATCTATTTTACGTTTCGTAGTGTATATATGTCCATGCCACTCTCTCACTTTGTCCCAGCTTATGCTTCCCCCTCCCCGTATCCTCAAGTCCATTCTCTAGTAGGTATGCATCTTTATTCCTGTCTTGCCACTAGGTTTTTCATGACTTTTTTTTTTAAATTCCATATATATATGTGTTAGCATATGGTATTTCTTTTTCTGACTTAAGTTCACTCTGTATGACAGTCTCTAGGTCCTTCCACCTCACTACAAATAACTCAGTTTCGTTCCCTTTTATGGCTGAGTAATATTCCATTGTATGTATGTGCCACATCTTCTTTATCCATTCATCTGTTGATGGATACTTGGGTTGCTTCCATGTCCTGGCTATTGTAAATAGAGCTGCAATGAACATTTTGGTACATGACTCTTTTTGAATTATGGTTTTCTCAGGGTATATGCCCAGTAGTGGGATTGCTGGGTCATATGGTAATTCTATTTGTAGTTTTTTAAGGAACGTCCATACTGTTCTCCATAGTGGCTGTATGAATTTACATTCCCATCAACAGTGCAAGAGGGTTCCCTTTTCTCCACACCCTCTCCAGCATTTATTGTTCGTAGATTTTTTGATGATGGCCATTCTGACCGGTGTGAGATTATATCTCATTGTAGTTTTGATTTGCATTTCTCTAATGATTAATGATGTTGAGCATTCTTTCATGTGTCTGTTGGCAATCTCTACATCTTTGGAGAAATGTCTATTTAGGTCTTCTGCCCATTTTTGGATTGGCTTGTTTGTTTTTTTAATATTGAGCTGCATGAGCTGCTTGTAAATTTTGGAGATTAATCCTTTGTCAGTTGCTTCACTTGCAAATATTTTCTCCCATTCTGAGGGTTGTCTTTTCATCTTGTTTATGGTTTCCTTTACTGTGCAAAAGCTTTGAAGTTTCATTAGGTCCCATTTGTTTATTTTTGTTTTTATTTCCATTTCTCTAGGAGGTGGGTCCAAAAGGATCTTGCGGTGATTTATGTCATAGAGTGTTCTGCCTATGTTTTCCTAAGAGTTTGATGGTGTCTGGCCTTACATTTAGGTCTTTAATCCATTTTGAGCTTATTTTTGTGTATGGTGTTAGGAAGTGTTCTAATTTCATTCTTTGACATATAGCTGTCCAGTTTTCCCAGCACCACTTATTGAAGAGGCTGTCTTTTCTCCACTTTATACTTTTGCCTCCTTTATCAAAGATAGGGAAACCATATGTGTGTGGGTTTATCGCTGGGCTTTCTATCCTGTTCCATTGATCTATATTTCTGTTTCTGTGCCAGTACCATACTGTCTTGATTACTGTAGCTTTGTTGTATAGTCTGAAGTCAGGGAGCCTGATTCCTACAGCTCCATTTTTCGTTCTAAAGATTGCTTTGGCTATTCGGGGTCTTTTGTGTTTCCATACAAGTTGTGAAATTTTTTGTTCTAGTTCTGTGAAAAATGCCAGTGGTAGTTTGATAGGCATTGCAATGAACCTGTAGATTGCTTTGGGTAGTAGAGTCATTTTTCTCAATGTTGATTCTTCCAATCCAAGAACATGGTGTATCTCTCCATCTATTTGTATCATTTTTACTTTCTTTCAGCAGTGTCTTATAATTTTCTACATACAGGTCTTTTGTCTCCTTAGGTAGGTTTATTCCTAGATATTTTATTCTTTTTGTTGCAATGGTAAATGGGAGTGTTTTCTTAATTTCACTTTCAGATTTTGCATCATTAGTGTATAGGAATGCAAGAGATTTCTATGGATTAATTTTGTATCCTGCTACTTTACCAAGTTCATTGATTAGCTCTAGTAGTTTTCTGGTAGCATCTTTAGGATTCTCTATGTATAGTATTATGTCATCTGCAAACAGTGACAGCTTTACTTCTTCTTTTCCAATTTGTATTCCTTTTATTTCTTTTTCTTCTCTGATTGCTGTGGCTAAAACTTCCAAAAATATGTTGAACAGTAGTGGTGAGAGTGGGCAACCTTGTCTTGTTCCTGATCTTAGAGGAAATGGTTTCAATTTTTCACCATTGAGGATGATGTTGGCTGTGGGTTTGTCAAATATGACCTTTATTATGTTGAGGAAAGTTCCCTCTATGCCTACTTTCTGGAGGGTTTTTATCATAAATGGGTGTGGAATTCTGTCAAAAGCTTTCTCTGCATCTATTGAGATGATCATATGGTCATATATGGTTTTTCTTCTTCACTTTGTTAATATGGTGTATCACATTGATTGATTTGCATATATTGAAGAAGCCTTGCATTCCTGTGATAAACCCCACTTGATCATAGTGTATGATCCTTTTAATGTGCTGTTGGATTCTGTTTGCTAGTATTTTGTTGAGGATTTTTGCACCTATGTTCATCAGTGATATTGGCCTGTAGTTTTCTTTCTTTGTGACATTTTTGTCTGGTTTTGGTATCAGAGTGATGGTGGCCTCATAGAATGAGTTTGGGAGTGTTCTTCCCTCTGCTATATTTTGGAAGAGTTTGAGAAGGATGGGTGTTAGCTCTTCTCTAAATGTTTGATAGAATTTGCCTGTGAAGCCATCTGGTCCTGGGCTTTTGTTTGTTGGAAGATTTTTAATCACAGTCTCAATTTCAGTGCTTGTGAATGGTCTGTTTATATTTTCTGTTTCTTCCTGGTTCAGTCTCAGAAGGTTGTGCATTTCTAAGAATTTGTCCATTTCTTCTAAGTTGTCCATTTTATTAGCATATAATTGCTTGTATTAATCTCTCATGATCCTTTGTATTTCTGCAGTGTCAGCTGTTACTTCTCCTTTTTCATTTCTAATTCTATTGATTTGAGCCTTCTCCCTTTTTTTCTTGATAAGTTTGGCTAATGGTTTATCAATTTTATCTTCTCAAAGAACCAGCTTTAATTTTATTGATCTTTGCTATTGTTTCCTTCATCTCTTTTTCATTTATTTCTGATCTGATCTTTATGATTTTTTTCCTTCTGCTAACTTTGGGGTTTTTTTGTTCTTTCTCTAATTGCTTTAGGTGTAAGGTTTGGTTGTTTATTTGAGATGTTTCTTATTTCTTAAGGTAGGATTGTATTGCTATAAACTTCTCTCTTAGAACTGCTTTTGCTGCATCCCATAGGTTTTGGGTCATCGTGTTTTCATTGTCATTTGTTTCTAGTTATTTTCTTATTTCCTCTTTGATTTCTTCAGTGATCTCTTGGTTATTAAGTAGTGTGTTGTTTAGCCTCCATGTGTTTGTATTTCTTACAGATTTTTTCCTATAATTGATATCTAGTCTCATGGCCTTGTGGTCGGAAAAGGTACTTGATATGATTTAAATTTTCTTAAATTTACCAAGGCTTGATTTATGACCCAAGATATGATCTGTACTGGAGAATGTTCCATGAACACTTGAGAAGAATGTGTATTCTGTTGTTTTTGGATGGAATGTCCTATAAATATCAATTAAGTCCATCTTGTTTAATGTATCATTCAAAGCTTGTGTTTCCTTATTTATTTTCATTTTGGATGATCTGTCCACTGGTGAAAGTGGGGTGTTAAAGTCCCCTACTATGATTGTGTTACTGTCAATTTCCCCTTTTATGGCTGTTAGTATTTGCCTTATGTATTGAGGTGCTCCTATGTTGGGTGCATAAATATTTACAGTTGTTATACCTTTTTGTTGGATTGATCCCTTGATCATTATGTGGTGTCCTTTTTTGTCTCTTGTGATAGTCTTTGTTTTAAAGTCTATTTTGTCTGATATGAGAATTGCTACTCCAGCTTTCTTTTGGTTTCCATTTGCATGGAATATCTTTTTCCATCCCCTCACTTTCAGTCTGTATGTATCCCTAGGTCTGAAATTAGTCTCTTCTAGACAGCATATATACAGGTCTTGTTTTTGTATTCATTCAGCCAATGTATTCTTTCGGTTGGAGCATTTAATCCATTTACATTTAAGGTAATTATCGATATATATGTTCCTGTTACCATTTTCTTAATTGTTTTGGGTTTATTATTGTAGGTCTTTTCCTTCTCTTGTGTTTCCTGCCTAGGTAAGTTCCTTTAGCATTTGTTGTAAAGCTGGTTTGGTGGTGCTGAATTCTCTTAGCTTTTAATTGTCTGTAAAGGTTTTAATTTCTCTGTCAAATCTGAATGAGATCCTTGCTGGGTAGAGTAATCTTGGTTGTAGGTTTTTCTCCTTCATCACTTTAAATATGTCCTGCCACTCCCTTCTGGCTTGCAGAGTTTCTGCTGAACAATCAGCTGTTAACCTTATGGGGATTCCCTCATGTGTTATTTGTTGTTTTTCCCTTGCTGCTTTTAATATGTTTTCTTTGTATTTAATTTTTGATAGTTTGATTAATATGTGTCTTGGCATGTTTCTCCTTGGATTTATCCTGTATGGGACTCTCTGTGCTTCCTGGAGTTGATTGACTATTTCCTTTCCCATATTAGGGAAGTTTTCAACTATAATCACTTCAAATATTTTCTCAGTCCCTTTCTTATTCTCTTCTTCTTCTGGGACCCCTATAATTTGAAAGTTGGTGTGTTTAATGTTCCAGAGGTCTCTGAGACTGTCCTCAATTCTTTTCATTCTTTTCATTCTTTTTCTTTATTCTGCTCTGCAGTAGTTATTTCCACTATTTTATCTTCCAGGTCACTTATCCGTTCTTCTGCCTCAGTTATTCTGCTATTGATCCCTTCTAGAGAATTTTTAATTTCATTTATTGTGTTGTTCATCACTGTTTGTTTGCTCTTTAGTTCTCCTAAGTCCTTGTTAAACCTTTCTTGTATTTTCTCCTTTCTATTTCCAAGATTTTGGATCATCTTTACTATTATTATTCTGAATTCTTTTTCACATAGACTGCCTATTTCCTCTTCATTTGTTAGGCCTGGTGGTTTTTGCCTTGGTCATTCATCTCCTGTGTGTTTCTTTGTCTTCTCATTTTGCTTAACTTACTGTGTTTGGGGTCTCCTTTTTGCAGGCTGCAGGTTCGTAGTTTCCATTGTTTTGGTGTCTGTCCCCAGTGGCTAAGTTTGATTCAATGTGTTTTGTAGGCTTCCTGGTGGATGGGACTAGTGCCTGTGTTCTGGTGGATGAGGCTGGATCATGTCTTTCTGGTGGGCAGGTCCACGTCCGGTGGTGTGTTTTGGGGTGTCTGTGGCCTTATGATTTTAGGCAGCCTCTGTGCTAATGGATGGGGTTGTGTTTCTGTCTTGCTAGTTGTTTGGCATAGGGTGTCCAGCACTGTAGCTTTCTGGTCGTTGAGTTGAGCTGGGTCTTGGCGTTGAGATGGAGACCTCTGGGAGATTTTTGCCATTTGATATTATGTGGAGCTGGGAGGTCTCTTGTGGACAAGTGTCCTGAACGTGGCTGTCCCACCTCAGTAGCACAGCCCTGCTGCCTGGCTGGAGCACCAAGAGCCTGTCCTCCACACGGCTCAGAAGAAAAGGGAGGAAAAAAGAAAGAAGGAAAGAAGATAAAATAAAGTAAAGTAAAATAAAATATAGTTATTAAAATAAAAAATAATAAGAAAAAAATGTTTAAGTAATAAAAAAAACGGACAGACAGAATCCTAGGACAGATGGTAAAAGCAAAGCTATACAAACTCACACAGAGAAGCATACATGTACACACTCACAAAAAGAGGAAAAGGGGAAAAATATATATGTATCGTTGCTCCCAAAGTATACCTCCTCAATTTGGGATGATTCGTTGTCTATTCAGGTATTCCACTGATGGAATCAAGTTGATTGTGGACATTTAATCCGCTGCTCCAGAGGCCACTGGGAGAGATTTCCCTTTCTCTTCTTCGTTCGCAGAGCTCCCGGGGTTCAGCTTTGGATTTGGCCCCCCTCTGCGTGTAGGTCGCCTGAGGGCATCTGTTCTTCCCTCAGACAGGACGGGGTTAAAGGAGCATCTGATTAGGGGGCTCTGGCTCACTCAGGCTGGGGGGAGGGAGGGGTACAGAATGTGGGGTGAGCCTGCGGCGGCAGAGACCGGCGTGACGTTGCACCAGCCTGAGGTGCACCGTGCGTTCTCCTGGGGAAGTTGTCCCTGGATCACGGGACCCTGGCAGTGGTGGGCTGCACAGCTCCCAGGAGGGGAGGTGTGGAGAGTGACCTGTGCTCGCACACAGGCTTCTTGGTGGCGGCAGCAGCAGCCTTAGCGTCTCATCCCCGTCTCTGGGGTCCACGCTGATAGCTGCGGCTTGCGTCCGTCTCTGGAGGTCCTTTAAGTGGTGCTCTGAATCCCCTCTCCTCGCGCACCAGGAAGCAAAGAGGCAAGAAAAGTCTCTTGCCTCTTCGGCAGCTCCAGACTTTGTCCCAGACTCCCTCCCGGCTAGCTGTGGCGCACTAGCCCCCTTCAGGCTGTGTTCACGCCGCCAACCCCACTCCTCTCCCTGGGATCCGAGCAAAGCCCAAGCCTCAGCTCCCAGGCCCCGCCCGCCCCGGCGGGTGAGCAGACAAGCCTCTCGGGCTGGTGAGTGCTGGTCAGCACCGATCCTCTGTGCGGGAATCTCTCTGCTTTGCCCTCCGCACCCCTGTGGCTGCACTCTCCTCCATGGCTCCAAAGCTTCCCCCCTCCGCCACCCGCAGTCTCCGCCCGCGAAGGGGCTTCCTAGTGTATGGAAACCTTTACTCCTTCACGGCTCCCTCCCACTGGTGCAGGTCCCATCCCTATCCTTTTGTCTCTGTTTATTCTTTTTTCTTTTGCCCTACCCAGGTACGTGGGGACTTTCTTGCCTTTTGGCAGGTCTGAGGTCTTCACCAGCGTTCAGAAGGTGTTCTGTAGAAGCTGTTCCACATGTAGATGTATTTCTGATGTATCTTTGGGGAGGAAAGTGATCTCCATGTCTTACTCTTCCGCCATCTTGAAGCTCCTCCCCTCACCATTTGTGTTCTTAAGAAGGTTATAGTTTAATGGGAAGATTGGTGACTGGGGGATGGAAGGGAAGGTGAGAAAGCTCCTGACAGATGTGCTAGATTTTTCTATGAAGCAGGTAGTAAAGTCATCTCTGAAACTGAGGAAGAACAGGGACTTAAGAGTGTGAGAAAGATTCAGAAATGCTGAAGGGTTTAGGGGCCCAGAAGAGGTTAGAAATGGTTTCCTTGAAAAGATCTTTGAGTGTGTGTTATTTCTACCAACACTTTCCTGGAGGAAGGGATGTGTGCATTAATCCAGGTTTAGAGATGGGGATCTGAAAGGTGGAATGGGTATAATAGAAAGGAAAAGGAGGAAAGTAGATTTCATTTAGAGATAGTTGCGGTGATGAAACATTTGTTCTGGGCTGGGCAGGGAAGGAACTGGTATAGAAGCCTAATAGTAGTGGATAAAGGAGAACATGTAGAGACAGGAGCTCTTGATAAAGCTGAAGAGCAGGCACCACTGGTAGTAAAGAAATGAGGGATCTGGAAGCAGAGAAGTTCTTATTAGGAATCTGGATAACAGGGTTAAGGATCAAGGATTGGGTAGCTGAAGTAAAGTAAAAAGAAAGGCCCTTGAGAGGGAAAAAGAAAATAACTCACATTCATTGTGTGTCTGTTTTGTTTTAGACAATAAAGATGATGAGCTTAAGATATTAAAAGTCAGGAACTCAGATGGACCATCCATTCTGATGGCAAAGTCACCTAGGACAATGGTAGGGAGTTGAGATAGAAACGAAGACTAAAGCACGGGCCAAATGCTATAATGAGTAGCGGAGAGTGAGCTGGTTTGTAAATCACAGCAGTAAATGGTGTTTAAGGCAAGGCGCAGAATACAAATCATGAAACTTGAGGGAAAAAGAGCTTTTGCAAGAGGGTGGAAAAAATATGTATTATCTAGAATTGACACAGGACTTAAAAGAACCCCGGATGAAACTTTTTGCCCTGCAGCACATAAGTCAAAGGAAAATGATCAGTCCCTTGAAAGAAGCAGGTGTCACTTAAAGCCAGATGGTAAAGGAAGAGTTCAGGGAAGGTATATCAATTAGCTATTGCTGCATAACAAACAACTTCAAAATATTGGAGTCTATAAGCATTTATTTAACTTACGTGTCTGTGGTAGATGGAGTTGGCTGACCTAGGCTGGGCCTGGTTCAGTCAACTCATCCAGGGCATCTTTGTATTGCATGCCTGTCATCCTCCCACTGGGGCCACTGGGCTAGCCCAGGTGTGTTCTTCTTCTGACAATAACAGAAGTGCGTATGTTGAGTTTCTGCTGGGTGATCACTGACAGCTAACATCCCATTGGCCAAAGCAAGCCCCATGGCCAAGCCCAGCATCAAAGGAGTGGGGAAGTGTACTGTTTCCAGGAAAGTAGAAGAAAGAAGTGGATAATCTGATATGGCACAGGAGGGTACTTTATAGTCAGTTGCAGTTCTGGAGAATACAAGTAGAGTGAGGGACATAAAGGAGATTCAGAGTTGGGAAGAGCATGAAGAAAGATGTACCAAGTAGAATGAAGAGAAGAACTCAGAGGTGCTTGCATTTTGTGGAGCATCTAATGTAGATTGTAGAGGAGAGAATTAACTGGAGGTAGCTGGGCTGAAGGATCCTTTTGGAACTCTGGTGAAAAGCTGTTTTGGAGAACTTTGTTTTAGGCAATATGTTCTGCAGGTTGAAAGGGCATGTACCAAATTCCCAGAAAAATATTAACTGATAGTGACACATCAGTTATACCAAGGTGATATCAAAGTAGTCTGTACTCCTTTGAGATTTCAGTCATGTTACATGCCTCTGCTCCCAAGTATGCCTGGACTAGTCACCAGAATCTGGCTCTCTCAACTCATGCTGGATGGCTGAGGTACCAACTGAGGTAGAAGTTCGGATCTGCCTACATGGTAACTTCTATACTTACTGCACTTGATTACATCCAAGTGAATTCTGATTATGATTTGAACAGTACCCAAGTATTTTGATTTGGGGATTAGTTAAATCCTATTTACACCTGGGAACTTTTTAGCTCAACATATTTGCAGTCCTAAACCAGCCAAGATTCTTCACTGTGTAAGTCCTCCAAGGATTAGCCTATTCCTGTTCTCCCTGTTCCACACATAAATGTTAATTACCCTTAAATACAGCCCATTTACTACCATCAGTAATGAAAAATTTTAAATGCCAAGCTAGTGTGAGAGAAACTTGAATCTAAATAATTATTACATTTTACTGTTTGTTCTCAATAGTGATACTTAGCTTAGGGTTTCTGAGAGAGGGGGAGCTGTGAGCATGCATGACCTGTGGGTGATAATTACAAGGAGAGTCTTGAATTTTTCAAGAGGCTTTAATGACTCCCAGGACATTGGGATACAGCAGCATAGATCTTGTTGAGAGAATATAAACTCAGTGTCACAGAAAAATCATTGTCTGGTTAGAATGTAGAGAGGGGATAGATACTAAACATTCCATCTGAATTGTTTGGATGGTCAGTGGGGAATTTAATTTTATGAAATGTAGCTTTTTTTATCTTGCAACCTGGCAGAATGGTAACTAAAAGGGTGGAGGAGAAATGGAGGTGCAGAATTATATTATTTAAATTATATTTATAAAGACCACTGACCTACTTCATCCTTCCTTCTCTGAGGAAAAAGGCATAGAAATGATGTCCTAAAGGCATGTGAGATCAGTTGGAATATATTAAGCAGTGAAGACAATAAGGATGTAACAGAAAAATATAATCTGTATTATTTAAATTATTCAAAGAATGCTAAGAATATTGTTACTAAGGTGACTATGATGCATAATGATGTGTGAAATTTTAAACCTATGTGGTCTTTAAAACAAATTCTTGATACAAAAGTAATAAAAATACCATGTAAACTTTGGAAAAGATATAAAAATATAAAGACTAACATAAGAATTAAAATTCAGAAATAAGAAGTTAAAATTGTTTCCCAGTGTTTTTCTTTTTAACTTTTGTTGACTGATTATAAAATCAATCAGAATTTCTCATAGAGCATTTATAAGATATCAAAATATAATATAGTCTAAAATAAACATTGTCAACATTATTTTCATCTACTTCATGAAATGCTACATTTATTCAAGGTTTAAGAATTTCATTCTGCATTATATTTGAACACTTTGAATTAACATTTTGAATTAACAAAGTTGAGTCAATGGTTAGGAATGCTTGTATTAAGCGAAGTGTTAGAGAGGAGACTGACTTTGTACATAATTAGTTCATATTGAAACTTTTCATCTTATGACAACTTTTGAATTATTTACCATGGTATTGTAGAGTTTTAAGGAATTGAATTTTCACAAAACATGACTGACCCTCATTTTTTAGAATCAATGTTATTTGGATCATAAATGTTCATGACTCATATTTCCATTGAATATATAATATTATTTTTTCTATTTAATGCTTTTAAAATAGAATTCTATTTTCTTGGATATCAACACTGCAACCACTGTGAGAATGAAAGCAAAGAAGCTTTATCTTTATTCTCTTTTTATCAAGGATATTTTTGCTTATCATTCTACACTTGACATTTTTGTTCCACAGCTATAGGTAGGTTTCTTACAGTCATCAACATTTATAAGTTGATTTGACACATTATAGTGTGTTTCATTATTAAAGGAGGGAATAACTTAGATATTTTATTGATTACCATCATTCCTATATTCGATCTTATTTCTGTTATTTCATGTAATATTTTCTGATGCTATGCATTCTTGTTTTATCATATTTCCCACATTTTCTTTGCTCTAACCTTTTCTTGCTTCTGATAGGTATATTCTGTCAACATTTCATATAGAATATAAAAAGTAAGACAGCTTTTGATATAAAAATTTGTTAAAATTTCTAGAGAAGCAAACTCTCACGTGGGACTCTGGGAATGATTTTCTGAACACTGGAGAACTGACCCATCCAAGGACCTGCTATCTCTGAAATCGCCTTGGAAATAGTGACTTGGAGAATATGGTGCTTGAGCTGATATCCAAGGTGTAGGAAGCTGGAATGAGGAGCCTACTGCTGCCCCAGCTGCTGTTGCCACCACCACATCACCTGGGAAACTGGAGACTGGATGCTGGGGTGCTGATGCAGGAAAGCCTTCGTCTTTACAGCCCTATTTGCCGGTAGCTGAAATAGAAAAAGAGGCCAGAGAGAACCTCTAGTTCCCTTCCACTTTCCAAAATTTCAGTGCTCTTGTTTGATTGGTAAGAGCTAATTTTTATCCCAAATCTTAGCTGTGAAGGAGTCTGGAAATGCCCTCTAGGCTCTGTGTAGGAAGGTCCCGTAGAAGGAAGGTGGGATAGAAAGGAAGCTCACCCATCCACAGTATCTACCATAGGATAGTTGTAGTCTATTTATAGTCCTATTTGAATCTTATTTGAATTATTTAAAATTTTGTTTTACAAAACTAGTCTTAAACACTAATTCTATAATTGTGACAGGTAAATGGTGATTCTCAGGCTTTGTTTATACACAAGTTATTGTTTTCTAACCATTCCACTTTATATTTTATACCTATGTTTCTATACAAAACAGAATGCAATTTTTCTTTTTTTTTTTTGTGGTATGCGGGCCTCTCACTGTTGTGGCCTCTCCCGTTGTGGAGCACAGGCTCCGGACATGCAGGCTCAGCAGCCATGGCTCACGGGCCCAGCTGCTCCGCGGCATGTGGGATCTTCCCGGACCGGGGCACGAACCCATGTCCCCTGCATCGGCAGGTGGACTCTCAACCACTGCGCCACCAGGGAAGCCCATGCAATATTATATATACATATATAAATATATAATTATAAATATAATTTATATATATATAGTTTAAATAACTTTTTGGCACTTGGTTGTAAGTTGATAGGCCTGTTATCAGAATCATCTTCCATTGTCCTATTGATGTTCTGAATTTTTTTTTAGGTGTTTTAATGAAAAGTTAAAAAATGCATGTGAGAGAACTATGAGTATTGAAAATCATAATTTATTGACTTAAGGATGTATAATACACTATAACAACACATTCCTTCCCCAGCATAGCATTCTTGTATTGTAAAGCTATTTCCCAATTTTAGGAGTTTCTTTTTTTCTTTTTGGTAGGCTTTTATTGTAAGTTGTTAAAATCTGGACAGTTTCCCCCAAGTAGCTTAAAGCAGTGAGTTTTCCTCAGAATCATCATGAGCTGAAATCATCCTTTATAATATCTTTTATGTCAATGAATATGCTCTATAAATATTCCAATTGTCTGATATTTAAATTAATTCAGTAAATGTTAATTGTGTCCTTAATATATTCTGGGACCCTAATGGGTCCTGGGACTTCAACGATGAATGTCTCGTCCCACCCCTATGGAGTCCTGGCCTAGCATACTCTATAAATATAATATAATATATAAGTCAATAAACACTGACAAAAAGACAAATGAAACATCATGGAAGAGTGTCCTTAATTCTGCCTGGGGGTTAAGAATCAGGGCAGATTTCACAGAGGAGGCAAGAATTTACCAGATCTCTCAATTTCCTAGTTAAAAAAAACCAACGAAACAAAATAAAAAAACAGAGGATGGTCAGAACTATCACTTTAATTTAACAAAATGACAATAAATGTGAAGTACCTGGGATTTTTATTTGTGTTAAGACCTGTAGCAAAATAAAGGTGACTATGATGATAATGATAGTTAATGGATATTATTGATTGCCTACCCAGCAGCTGGCTGGGTACCCTGCCCCTTTCCCTGCTAATTTTCCTTCTGATGTCTATTCCTCTTCTGAATTGTAGTAACTATGTGGTTTTGAAGGTTGATCCCAGTTCAGGTGTGAGCTCTAATTAGACTAAGTCAATTAACAAAATCCCATCCCCCTGCCAGTGATTGGTTTAAGCCCCCACCCCTTTAATAAAAAAGAGTCCGGTAGTGCTTGGTCACAGAGATAGGTTCAGGAAGGGGTGCAAGACTAGATTTGGGCCAATGAAATAAATGTAAGGGGAATTTTGAAAAGGGTCATTTTGGGAAACTTTCCCTTCTTCTTAAAGGAAAACCGTAAGAGCACTCTCTCTTGCTGGCCATTGGCAGATATACTAGGAATACTGTAGCCATCCGATTACCAGCCTGAAGATGAACACAGAAATTTTCCTCACTCCCTCCTCCCTCTCTAGGAATCACAGGGGAATGGAGACAAAGCCATCGAATTAAGTAAATCCTAAAACCTCTCTGACCTATGGGTTTCCAGGTATGAGAGTCTATGAATGTTTTTACTGTTTAAGCCAGTTTGACATGACTTCTCCAGTGCTTGCTATCAAAGGCATTCCAAGTAATTTAATAATTCACAGCTGAGAATAAAAAGAGCTAGCCTAAGAATTAAGATAAATATAACGCTACAACATTTTAAAAGACTGAAAACAAAAATGATAAAAGTAGGTAAGGGTAAAACCTGAGAACCTAAAATATTACAAAGCTAAAATAAATGAGAATAAAAAGTCTAAGTAGAAAATAATTGTTACAAATCGATTTGAGAAAAAAAATGCTAAAATTGGGCAGAAGCAACAAACTAAATCATTGAAAAACCGTAAAAAATTTCTAGCATACTGGTAAGGCTCTTTCAGATTGAGAGGAACAGCTGATCGGCACATTACTTTGGGAGTGATGAAGATTTAACATAAAGGATTTCCAGTGAAGGGTACATGACAGAAATTTCTGTCTTTAAAACAACGCATTCCTGGCTTCAGCCCTGGCAATTCTGATAAGGCAGGTGTGACTGAGTCCCTGGCATGCACAATTTTATGGACTGTTGAAAAACCACAAATTTGGATCTCAGTGTGACTCTCCCTGCCTGTATCTCTTCCTGTTGTATCTTTCCGTGTGTGCCTCTATGTGTGAGTTGCCTGCATTACTGTCTCCATGCATATCTCTGTCTCTGCACGTAAGTCTTCATGCCTGCGTGTGTCTCTGAGTTTCCCTTTCTGTTTCTCTTTGTCTCTCATTGTCCTTCTGCATAGCTTTGCATCTCAGTGTATCTCTTCTGTGTCTCTGTGTCCCTCTGTATGTGTAGCATGTCTGTGTGTTTATGTCTGTGTGTGTGCATCTCTTTGCCTGTCTCTCTGTGTCTCAGTATGTTTACTCTTTGGTTCTCTGTATCTCTGTGTGGCCTCTTCTCTGTGTTTATTTGTATGTTTCTCTGCATTAATCTCTCTCAATATGTATCTTTTGTGTATCTCTTTTCCTGACACTTAATTGAGAGCAGACACAAACTCAGTCTGTGCCTAAAACAAACAAAAGATGTAAAAGCCAGGGACTTTACCGGGAACTTAAGTGACTGATATTCCTTAAGGTGGCTTGGTCAGCCAGTAGGAATCCTTTCCCTCCTCCACCACTTTCCTCACCCTTCAGAGCAGTGAAATTGCTGGGCGTGGGGAGCACCTGTGTCTTTGAGTGCCTTGCAATGGACCCACAGTATTAGACATACCTGTTCAGGCCTCTTCTCAAATTCACATAATGCAGGACAGAGAACTCCCCACACTGAGGGCAAATTTGTTATTCATTTCAGTGGTCTTAATCATAAAATAATTCTGCTTGCATGCAAATATCATCACACAGTCATGTCACTTCTAACTCCTTACTGGCTCTTGGGCTCACATACCTTTCTAGGGCATGGCCATCAAGCATAGCCTCACTGCACCCATCAAGGGACACCTGCAGCTTCCTTCCTCTGCAGAGCACTTTTGTGCAGTACTCACTTTGCAGTTTGGCAGGCAGCACTCTCTTCTGCCTCATTTCCTGCCTGCATCTGAAGATGCTGCACCTTTTCCTTCATGAATTCCTAACTTTTGAGACCTGTCATGTCCTGATCTGAATGTTACATGGTTCTTCCATAGATCCTCAGAGGAGTGCTTCCAGCCTGGCCCTTCGTTAATCATATCATCTGCTTCTCCAGGTCAAACTTTTATTCCTCCCCTCTTGCCCTTTTTTACATCTTTGGAAGTTCCACCACTAACACACTGTCTCCATTCCTTTATGAATAGTCCCCATAGAATTTTTCTGATAAAATACAGTTCTGATATTTCCAAAGTTCATTTTAAAATTTACTAGCCCTAGCTTACCCTTTCCACACCCCATGTCCTCAAGTCCATTCTCTACGTCTGCATCTTTATTCCTGTCCTACCCCTAGGTTCTTCAGAACCATATAAAAAACATTTTTTTAGATTCCATATATACGTCTTAGCATACGGTATTTGTTTTTCTCTTTCTGACTTACTTCACTCTGTATGACAGACTCTAGGTCCCTCCACCTCACTACAAATAACTCAATTATGTTTCTTTTTATGGCTGAGTAATATTCCATTGTATATATGTACTACATCTTCTTTATCCATTCATCTGTCAATGGACAGTTAGATTGCTTCCATGTCCTGGCTCTTGTAAACAGGCTGCAATGAACATTGTGGTACATGACTGTTTTTGAATTATGATTTTCTCAGGGTATATGCCCAGTAGTGGGATTGCTGAGTCATATGGTAGTTCTATTTTTAGTTTTTTAAGGAACCTCCATACTGTTCTCCACAGTGGCTGTATCAATTTATATTCCCACCAACAGTGCAAGAGGGTTCCCTTTTCTCCAAACCCTCTCCAGCATTTATTGTTTGTAGATTTTTTGATGATGGCCGTTCTGACTGGTGTGAGGTGATACCTCATTGCAGTTTCGATTTGCATATATATGGAAACTTAAAAAAAAATTGGTTCTGAAGAACCTAGGCACAGGACAAGAATAAAGACTCAGACGTAGAGAATGGATTTGAAGACACAGGTAGGGGGAAGGGTAAGCTGGGACGAAGTGAGAGAGTGGCATGGACATATATACACTACCAAACGTAAAATAGATAGCTAATGGGAAGCAGCCGCATAGCACAGGGAGATCAGCTTGGTGCTTTGTGACCACCTAGAGGGGTGGAATAGGGAGGGTGGGAGGGAGACGCAAGAGAGAGGAGATACGTGGATATATGTATATGTATAGCTGATTCACTTTGTTGTAAAGCAGATACTAACACACCATTTAAAGCAGTTATACTCCAATAAAGAAGTTAAAAGTAAATAAATAAAAGAATACAGGAATTAAAAATAAATAAATAATAAAATAAAATTTACTAGCCCCAAATATGTTTGACAAGTCAGATAATAAGAGATGACAGTGATCTTTAGATCTCTGGAAAGAAAAGGACTAAAGCCCAGGTTCCAGTCTGTGGGACAGCTGTATGGTCTTGGAGGAGGTACTTCTCCAGGCTACTATTGTCCTTGTGGAAAATGAGGAATTAGATCTTACAATTGCTAAGATACGGTTGGGCCTAAAAATTTCTAGTCATCATGAAACAAATTTTCACAGAAATAAAAACATGTATTACCAGTCAACTTACGACACTTAAGGAATTAAAAATCGCAGTCTTCCATGCTCGTGTTCCAGTCAATCAAATATTAGTTTACTTTCTCAAAATAAATTTGCATTTATATTTTGCACATGATTTATAATTTGGTTTAGTTTGTGTTTTCTAATTTAGACTTTTGTAAAACTTTGACTGAAAAATAATCCAACTCACTAGAACTCATTTCACTGCTAAGAGGCAGAATGAAGTCCTTAATTTCATCTCTCATTATGAATTCCAACAACTTAGTTTATATTCATTCATTTACAGTACATTAGTTGCCTTTTTTCACACATAAGAAGTTTGAATCTAACATATTTAGACTAGAGCGAATTTACTGAGATCAAATGTAGTGTTTGGCTTTTTCATCACAAAACAACAATGCTATTGAAGACAATGGGACATCAGTCAATACATTAATGCCTTTTGGGTCTCCAGTTTTCCTGAGAATGAACTTGTCATCTTTTCAGAAGTATAGAATGCTACCTTTTCATGCTTTTAGGAAATCTTTTCTAAGAAATCAGTTCAGTCCAAGACCATAACCAAATAATGTAGTAAACAAATTATAAAAATCAGAATAATGGATACAGGCCACTTGGTTAATTAGCACATGAACAGGGAGAGGAGTAGAATGTTGATTAAATGATGCTGAAATTATTTGAGCAGGCATATCCAAGAACATACGTTTCGAATTTTGAGATAATTTTTAAAAGACTTGTGGCTTCAGAGATTTCTGCCATGCACGATAAGGGTGCCAATACTACTATTAGCTGAGTCTTAAGTCACTGTGCCTGAGAAAGCTCTGCTATGGCTCAAAACACTCAGCTAACTTAAGCTCATTAGCTGACACAAAGGAAAATAATAAAAGTAGGAAAAACATATAAATGGAACCAAATCCCACATTTTATGTATTACTGATTTCCTGTATCTTTACTTTATTTTAACTGCCATATAATAGTAACAGTGAATTAAAATGTCACTACCATTGTGTTTTTCCATTATTCCTAGTATTTGCAATGGAATTTTTGCTTTATATATTGGAATGCCTTGCTATTTGTTGGATATAAATAGATTCATTATAGTTATTTCTGTGCCTTTCATCATTAAAATCTACTTTCTTATTTCACTTTAAGTATTTCCCATAAATTTTATCCACTTAAATATGAGAAGAATGGTGACAATATTAATATCAAGCAGATAGTTTTATCCACTGTTGTATTCTAACTTTTGAATTTTACTTTAAGTATGTCATTTGTGTATGGAAAAAGTTCGATATGTTACTTTATTTTTGGAATCATACACAGGATTGATTATATGTCCTGCTTTTCAACTTTTGTATCGCTCCTTTTATTTGTGTAAAAGGTATGGGCACCCAGTTTTATTCAGCTTTTTATCTTTTATTGGGTTAATCATGAATGGTTTAAATTTAAAAAGTAAATCAATTTGTAGCATATATATATGTATGTATATATATATATATACATACATATATGAATAGTACTGCTTATCTTAAAACTTCTCTAGCTGTTATTAATCTTTTATATAACTCAAATAGCCCATAATAACTGTGGATCTGATTATATTAGAAAGAGAAGTGCTGTATTTATGCTTTTGTCTTTTCAGTCCTCCACCATCCTGTTAATCTAATTAGAACCATGAAAACATTGCTGTGAGTTTTTATGTTGTGTATTTCATGTAGTATGTTTGTTTCAACACTTAGATAATTCCAACCAGCTGCAGGTATTGCTCTGAGTGTTCTCATTTACTGACCTCATCAATAAATGGATCTCTCAGCACCCATTTTAATCAATAATATCCCTATTCAAAAATTCTTTCTGAACTTCAGCTTTCAATACCTGGAGGTATTTCCTTAAGAAAATTTTGGTGAAAGGGCGTATTTCCTAACTATCCAAAGACATATCTGATAATATCTTTCTTTTTCTCCCATATTTGAAGATCAATGTGGTTGCATAGGCAGTTCTTGAAATATGCCCTTCTCTCCCATAATTTTTCCTGTAACTCTATTTTTATTTATTTCCAAGTAGAATGTTTTTTTCCTTAGTAGCTTATACATTATATTACATTTATAATTTTATGAGATTACATGGCAGTCATGAGGGCTTTCATAAATATCCTGCTTCACCACTTTTTCTAGGCACTTAATAGGATTGTTAGTCTTTGTCCCTTTTTAATTTAGGCATGCTCATGTAACTTGCTTTGGTCAAGAAAAAGTGAGTGGATGTGACATGTGGTATGTTACTTTAAAAAAGATAACAACAGCACAAGTTTTATTTTAAGTCATGAAATTAGCAAATATCCAGGTGAATAATATGTGAAGATGAATGCACTGAACATCTTTCCATTTGCACAGGCTATAAAGGTGTGTGCAAATCACCTAATGGTTGATGGAAACTTTGTCAGCCAGAGTCCCTAGGGGAGAGGCAGAGTCCTCCGCTCACCCAAATAGTCTTCACTGTCCTTGTCTTATGAGCAAGGACAGATGTCAGATTTGGGAGTTGTTACTTCAGCACAACTGGTCTATTTGACTGAGAAAAACTATATATTTGGAATCATACTTCTTTGTTATTGTAGATACAACCCAGTGAGTCCTATCTATTTTGGATATTTTTTCCTATTAAATCAAGAGGAAATATCCTCGACTATATGTTTGATTATCAGTCTTGTGCTAGTTAGTCTTCTCCTCTGATAGTACCTAGTCAGAGGTCTTCTCCTCTGATAATATCTAGTCAGAGATCAAGTCTCTGAGTGTAGTTCTTCAGATCCATCATCTTCTCTGTGGGGAGCTAGATAATATTCCTAACTGCCTGCATCTTGGTAAAGCACAGGAGACATAGTTTGAATAGAGGGATATAGTGGGTGTCCCCCCCATCATCTCTTTACTCTTTTAGGTTCTAGATAACTTTATTTTCTTTCATCCTATTCTATTCTATACAATATAGATTCCACCCTTTACTGATTTCAACAGAATTTTTAGGCCATTTAATGCAATATTCATTTTGCTAAATCTTTTCAAAATCTGCTCTCTGGTATCACATAAAGGACACTGTCACTTCAAGCATTAATTACTTGCATTCAAAGTACTCAGGTAAGAAAACCCTTGAACAAATCTCTAAAGAACATCAGGGTCCAGGAAATAAAGCTAAACATGAGGAACTGATAAGGTAGCAGATTGGGGTGACAAACTTACAATAATTGGCAGAGAAACATTGGAGAATGAGTGAAGGTTGGTAATCAGTTTGCCAGGGATAGAACATGTCTGATTTTTTTATATCTTATATCACTTCTCTTTGGAAACATCTCCCCATACACAATTTTACAGATGAGAAAACTGAGTTCAGAGAAGTTGAAGAATAGGATGAGTATCTCACATAGCAAGTAACCAGCAGAGCTTATAAATTAAACTTGTCGTTATTCCTGCACCACCCTCCCTTCTGGGAAGCAGGAGGTTTGTTACTGAATCCAAGCTCGTACTGCTTGCCACATAACAGGCCAATAAATGGAGAGATGAGTTGTTGGGGCAAGGAATAAAGACTTTATTCAGAAAGCCAGCAGACGGAGAGGTGGACTAGTGTCCCAAAGAACCATCTTGCTGGGGTTTGGATGCTAGTTTCTTTTATAGGGGATGAGGAGATAAAGTAAAAAAAAGGCATTAAGTTGTTGCAAATATTTCCTGGTTCTAATTTCTTCCTTCCTGCAGCCATTCATAGGTGGACCTTGTCAGAATGTTTCCTCTGAGCTTAAACAAAAGTATTTTTTTTAACATCTTTATTGGAGTATAATTGCTTTACATTGTTGTGTTAGTTGTTGCTGTATAACAAAGTGAATCAGCTATATATACATATCCCCATATCCCCTCCCTCCTGCGTCTCCCTCCCACCCTCCCTATCTCACCCCTCTAGGTGGTTACAAAGCACCAAGCTGATCTCCCTGTGCTATGCGGCTGCTTCCCACTAGCTATCTATTTTACACTTGGTAGTGTATATATGTCCATGCCACTCTCTCACTGCATCGCAGCTTACCCTTCCCCCTCCCTGTGTCCTTAAGTCCATTCTCTGAGTCTGTGTCTTTATTCCTGTCTTGCCCCTAGGTTCATCAGAACCTTTTTTTTTTTCAGATTCCATATATATGTGTTAGCATACAATATTTGTTTTTCTCTTTCTGACTTACTTCACTCTGTATGACAGACTCTAGGTCCATCCACCTCACTACAAATAACTCAGTTTCATTTCTTTTTATGGCTGAGTAATATTCCGTTGTGTGTATGTGACACATCTTCTTTATCCATTAATCTGTCGATGGACACTTAGTGCTCAGGCATGGGAGGAAGGGTTTTGGGAGATGATCCATCATGTATACCTTAAGGTATAGGCAACATCCCTTTAATAATTAACTTGTAGCAAAAGCAATAGAATACAAAGGTTAAAGCAAAAGAAACAGATGTATTATGGAGTCAGATTTGTTCTTCCCTATTACAGTTTTATACTTGGGACCAACGAATCTAGCTTCTAGGAACTTTAGTAATTCTTTTATTTGTCTAGTTTATGTCTGTATAATTCCTCTGTGTTTAATTCCTTATGTTTTCAGGAAAGGGCCAGGGCACACACACCAGGGGACAGCATTTCCAGGTCTGATGCTACTGTGTTGCTCTCCATAGTTTCATTATGTAATGTATTCATGGTCCCTGCTTTCACTTCAACCTTTCCTCACCCAGAACCAGTTAGTGCCAATTCAGGCTATCTGACTTCTTCTGTTGGAAGGTGACTTCTGACCAAGTACAAATCAAAAGTTCTCCAATTCTTTCTACTCCATAAAAAATTGTAGTACTAAGGCTAATTTTCATTATTTTTTAAGAAGGTGATTATTTGGGGGGAAATTGAATGGGGGCAGGCAGTCTATAAGTTGATAAAAGCCATAAAAGTAATACACAGGGAGCAAGAGATAAGAGCTCTGAAGGTAAATACTTAGGAATTAGCAAAAACTCCTGAAAGAAATTTAGGCTTTCAAAGACTGTGGAAATTACTGGATTCATGACAAAAATCCAAGGAGTAGAGGGGCAACCAGAGGCAATCTGCATAAGCTGTGAAATAAGCAGCAGAAAATGACTCTACATTATATCTATGGTATGATAAAAGGACAGAGTTGGAAAATAGAAAGGCACCGGCAAGATTGGAGAGATTTAGAGGTGGCAGAGGGGATGTTGGAGGGATCTGATGGACTAGACAATGAGGTAGGGGCTGTGGTTTCATCTTCCTTGTAGATATACCACAGAGTAGAGAGGTCATCCAGTGTGATTGGCTTCCATCGTTGGTAGTGAAAAGTTCCAGGTGGTGTGAGATCTTCTCATTTGATTTCATATTTTGCAGTTTAGTATGCTGTGACTGAAAGTAGGTTTTTAAAATTCATTGTGCTTGGGGCTTCCCTGGTGGCACAGTGGTTGGGAGTCTGCCTGCCGATGCAGGGGACACGGGTTCGTGCCCCGGTCCAGGAAGATCCCACATGCCGCGGAGCAGCTGGGCCCGTGAGCCATGGCCGCTGAGCCTGTGCATCCGGAACCTGTGCTCTGCAATGGGAGAGACCACAACAGTGAGAGGCCTGCGTACCACAAAAAAAAAAAAAAAAAAAAAAAATTCATTGTGCTTCTTATATCTGAAAACTGTGGGGTTTTTTTTTGATCAATTCTGAAAAATTTGCAGCATTAGAATATTGGATTTGCCGACTTCTCTTTATTCTGTGTGGATTTCCAATCAAAAGCTCTTAGGACTTCTCTTTGGTCACTGGTTTCACGTAACCTCTCTTTCATAGTTTCACTTTCTTCAATTCTGAGTTGTATTATGAGTAATCTCTTCATTTTGCTTTTATAGTTTGCTGATGTTGTCAGTAGCTGTGCTTTATCATTTAAACATATAAGATGAATTTTAAATTTTAGTGATTATATTTTGTATCCCTTTAAATATAGTCCTGATCACCTTTGATTGTCTCATTTCCTTATAATATTTTCTGCATTTCCCATTATTTCTTTAAGCACTATAACCATACTTATTTTGTACATTGTTTCTTATATTTTCAGTATCCATACTCCATGTGTACCTTATTCTGCAGTCTGTAGTTTCTGACTCTTGATTATTGTGTTTCCTCATATTTCCTAGATTTAATTATGAGCTATTTGTTGGAACTTTCATTCTGGGAATCTTCAAAGCCTGCACTGAGTTGATTAACCTTTGTTTCTGCCAGTACTAGGGTACTAATCTGGAAACAAAACTTTAAAATTTTGTCTCTTGGATGTAGATTTCACTGTATGAGAGTGTGGAATAGTTCAAATTTCAGGACTGGGTGAGAGAAGGGCTAGGGATACAAATTACTATGGAAGACAATATTACTTTCCCCACCTAAGTCCAACAAACACAGCCTGCCTTTCTTTTTGCTTCATTTGCCCAGCAAGCAAGTTTTCCTGTGCCCCCTTCCATCAAGATAGTTATTTTGGATACCTGTCTTAATGTGTAACATCTCAGGTTTTACTCCTGGACTTGTCAGAACTAAATTCTTTTCCACGGAGGGGCTGGTAACCAGCATATTTCAAGGTTTCTGGATTGAGCACACCTCTAGGGAAGCCATGGTTTCTGTGTGGATTTTCCACTCCAGATTTAGCTCAAAGTTTTTTGAACTGCTTTGTGTTTTTTTTTTCTTTTTTTTTGTGGTACGCGGGCCTCTCACTGTTGTGGCCTCCCCCGTTGCGGAGCACAGGCTCTGGACGCGCAGGCTCAGCGGCCATGGCTCACAGGCCCAGCCGCTCCGCGGCATGTGGGATCCTCCCAGACCGGGTCACGAACCCGTGTCCCCTGCATCGGCAGGCGGACTCTCAACAACTGCACCACCAGGGAAGCCCTGCTTTGTGTTTTGTGAGGATTTTTGTTTTTGGTGTTATGGTTCATGGAGGACATCCCTTACTGATTTGCGAGCTCTGTAATGCTTTCCAAAGTATGTGAGATCTAATTTAGTGAGTATTTAGGTGTTTGGTAGAGGAGAAGGGCATTTCAGAATAGAATATTTATTTTTTGCACATTTAATACAGAGAAGTATGACAAACAGGAATAATCCATAATCCCACACCCATGAAAAATTAATTTTCTTAATATAAAAATACTATATGCATATAAAAAATTCAAATCACCCCAAAAGTTATAAAATAAACTTCCCTGTATTTCAACCTTCTTTGCATTCAAAACTACTGTTAGAGGCTTTTTGTTTTTGGCAGTCTTTCATAAGTATGTGTGTGTATATAAAATCAGTTATGTATAATTGTAGATATTATAAAAAGATAGCAAAATAACCTCTAATGTTAAATATTATCTGTATTATAAAGAGTATTATCACATCACAGAGATCATGTTTTGTACATTGTTCTGTTCTTTGCTTTTTTTGGCTTAATATACCTTAGAGATTTTCCACATTAACTTATAAACATGTACTTATTTAATTTTGTTTATTTTTTTTACTGAAG
The DNA here is from genome assembly GCF_964165515.1 of Mesoplodon bidens. Classification (NCBI taxonomy): domain Eukaryota; kingdom Metazoa; phylum Chordata; class Mammalia; order Artiodactyla; family Ziphiidae; genus Mesoplodon; species Mesoplodon bidens. The sequence goes on from NC_138162.1 coordinate 47,330,920, forward strand.
TATAGTTGACTTACAATATTATATTAGTTTCAGGTATACAACATAGTAATTCAATATTTTTATAGATTGTACTCCTTTTAAAGTTATTATAAATATTGGCTATATGCCCTGTGTTATACAATATATCCTTGTTGCATTATTTATTTTATACATAGTAGTTTGTACCTCTTAATACGCTAACCCTATCTTCCCCCCCACCCCTTCCTCACTGGTAACCACTAGTTTTTTCACTTTATCTTTGAGTCTATTTCTATTTTGTTATATTTATTAGTATATTTTATAGATTCCACATTTAAATGATAAAATATAGTATTTATCTTTCTCTGTCTGCATTATATCACTAAGCATAATTCCTTCCAGGTCCATCCGTGTTGTTGCAAATAGCAGAATTTCATTCTTTTTTATGGCTGAGTAATATTCCATTGTATACATATACCATATCTTCTTTATCCATTCATCTGTGGATGGACTCTTTATGCTTCCTGTACCTGGGTATCTGTTACCTTTTTCAGGTTTGGGACATTTTCATTCATAATTGCATCAAATACATTTTCAACTCCTTTCTCTTCTCCTTCTGGGACCCCTATAATGTGAATGTTAGCACTGTTATTGTTGTCTCTGAGAGCCCCTAAACTGTTCTCATTTTTTGTTTTTCTTTTTGCTGTTCAGAATGGGTGATTTCTATTATTCTATCTTCCAGATCACTTATGTGTTCTTTTGTATCACCTAGTCTGCTATTAATTCCTTCTATTTTTTTTTTCATTTCTGTCATTGTACTCTTCAGTTCTGTTTCTTAAAAAACATTTTTTTAGTTCCTTGTTAAAATTCTCACTGTGTTCATCAATTCTTTTCCATAGTTCAGTTAGCATTCTTATTACTGATGCTTTTAGCTGTTTATCTCTGTTTTATTAGTTGTTTTTTCAGGGTTTTTTCCTTATCCTTTTTCTTGGAAAAAATGCCTCTGTCTTCTCATTTGCTTAACTTTCTTTGTCTCTATGAAGTTAGGCAAAACAGTTACTTATCCTCGTTTTGAAAGGATGTCCTTGTGTGGGAGCATCCCTATGCAGTCTACGTGTGCCCAGTGGCTTTGGTAGGAGAGCTGGATCTGACATGAGCAGGGCTCATGTCTTCCCAGGGTGAGCTGGCAGCTATCACCTTGGGGGGAAGTGGGGCTGGAGATGGAGGGCTAGAGCTGGAACCAGCTGTGAGCCATGGCTACTCCTATGCTCAGTGGCTATCACTGCCCTATTGAGGTAGGTTCACATCCCAATGTTCTGGAGCAGAAACCCTGAGGGTTGGGTCCAAGCAGGTTCTGTTCCTTCTAGGTGTGCATTACCCCCCTCCCAGCAATAGCACTTTCAACCCAGAGGGGAGCAGCGCTGGAACAAGAGGGGCCAAAGTGGGCACCCATTGCGGGCTGGTGTGCGTGATGAGACAGTCTTGGCACATCAGTTTGAGATCCAGACTGCTTCCGATCTACCGCCCCCATGAATCCTGGTAATGACCACCGTCACTCTGTTCAGATGCTGTGCAAGGCCTGAGCTGGCTCCATCCACCCATCTGTGCACCCTCCTTGGCCCTGGCAGCCTTTGCCCTAGTGTGGAGCAGCACTGGAGCCATAGGGGCTGGAGTGGACACTCAGCATGGGCTGAGATACACACAGGTAGTCATGGAAACCAGCCAGAGTCCAGTTTAATTCTGCTTCCTCTGCCTTGTTCCCAGGAGAAAGTAAGCGTGTATGTGCTATTCACGAGCAGAGTCTAGGTTTCTTACGGCTCTTCTTTTAGTCCTTCTGGTTTTCAAACCAGCTAAGGGGACTTTTCTTCCCAGCATCAGACCCCAGGGCTGGGGTGCCCAGCATGTGGTTTGAACAGCTCACTCTCCAGGGAGGATCTCCAAGCTGGTATAATCCCCTTCCTTGTCTGTGTCCCCTTCTAGGGGTACAGGTCCTGATGATTGCTTCTCTTCTCTTCCTACCTAACTTCATTTGGATCTTTATTTACAGCCTTGATTGTATGAGTCCCTATGACAGTCTCTAGTTTGTTTTCAATGAGAATTGCTCCATATGTAGCTGTATAATATTTTGATGTGTTCATGGGGGGAGGTGAGCTCAGTGCCTACTCTGCCATCTTGACCTCCTCCCCTCAATAGTGTACCTATTTAATTTTAAGTTTCATAGTGTTCCATGTAGAGATAAACCATAATTTATTTGACCATTATGGGTTGGTGAGTATTTTAGGTTAATCCCTAATTTTTTTTTCAACACAAGTGAGGCTGCTACATGCAAGGTTGCACATACAACCTTAGAATTCTTACAATCTTAGAATTTCACACATACATACCAGCAGGGGAATTCCTGGGTCAGAAGGTCTTCGAATAGTGATTCTTCACTGAATTGAGTTGTGAGATTTATACTTTCTTTCCCTTAGGGAATTTGGATGAACCTGTCCCTTGTAGAGTTCATTATGGCCTCAGCTTCCTCACATATATTGTACTATTTACAGATCCCAACACCTACCATTCCTTCCCCATTGTTTCATTATAAAACTAAACAGAAGTAGTAACTGCCTGTCACAGAGTTGTTGCAAGGTTTAGAAATATATATGTGAATGCCTGTGTATGACCCATATTTGGTGAAAATAAGAAATAACCGCTTACTCTTATTTTTTTTTACTGTAGTTATTAATGAAACTAGAGAGGGGAAAATCCATAATAGACCTATGGAAGAAACACTTTACCTATGGGGATCTTTGGTTCAAAAATAAATACAGTAGGGGTTTTGGGGAGTATTAAATCAATTAGCATAGTTGTAACCATTGCCTGCACTACTTTCAAAATGAATTGACGTGGTTTACATTAAAATACTAGTAGAATTTAAAAATGAAGGAAAGTAAGAAAAAAATTAAATCATGAAACATGAGAGGAAAAACCCAAGAACATAGAATTACATAGTTATTTCTATTGGTCCTTAAATTTATCATGAAGACCTGTATTTCCTGTTATATTTGGGAACCAGGCAGCTGTGCACTATTTTAACGCCGCGCTGGTTTTCAGCTTCTCATCCTCCCACTGCCTGCTTCCCTCCCTCACCACCGTGGGAGGCTGACTCAACAGGACTTCATGTTTCGCTTTCTGGCAGTTTCTCCCTATCCCCCATTTCTTGTGAGACCACACTGAAGACAAATAAACAAGCATGCTTCACACATCGAAAGGAGACCCAAAGGGAAGAAGAATAAAATTGGGGCCACAAGGTTAAGAGTGGAAAGATGTGGTCACTCTCTTTCTGGGCCAGTACATGGTGGCTTCTGTCTGACTGAGCAATTACAGACCTCTGTAATTACAGACCTGGTGAGCCAGGTCTCTGGTCTTTTGCCCCAAACTTTGATAATTTGGCCCTCAGTGTAGTTATTGAATTTTTCATACATTTTTTTTTCTTGATGCTGTGAGTAAAAAGTCTCAGTAAAAACTGCCCATTTTCTATAATAAATTCGCCATTTCAGTTTGCTGCTGTGACAGTGCTAAAGTGTTTCTCTCTCTCAATCTGTCTCACACACACACCATTCCTGCAATCTCAGGACCAATAAAAGGTGAATCTAATATGAGAAATCATAGGTCAAAAGAGCTTGGGTTTGGGCTTCCCTGGTGGCGCAGTGGTTGAGAGTCTGCCTGCCGATGCAGGGGACACAGGCTCGTGTCTCGGTCCGGGAAGATCCCACATGCCGTGGAGCGGCTGGGCCCGTGAGCCATGGCCGCTGAGCCTGCGCGTCCGGAGCCTGTGCTCCTCAACGGGAGAGGCCACAACAGTGAGAGGCCCGCGTACCGCGCCAAAAAAAAAAAAAAAAAAAAAAAAGAGCTTGGGGTTTCTACATATGCACACAGGAGGGCACAAATATATATTAATATCCTTCTGCCTTCCCATTTCTGTTTGTACAGCTATGATATATCTACTCTCTATTGTATGTCTATTCTCTCCTATTTGCAGAGTATGTCTATTCTCTCCTATTTGCACTCTTCTGTAGGCAATGGCAAACATAGGTGTGTACATCCAGCTAAAGGATACACATGTACACAAATACATATGTGTATATATGTATATACACACACAAAAACGTGAACATCAGTATGTATGTGTATGTTCACTACATCCATATAATTATTTTAGCTTTATAATAGATACCATCGACATAACAATCTATAGTCAATCTAAGAAAGAAGTGGAAGATGTTTTTTTTAACATCTTTATTGGAATATAATTGCTTTGCAATGGTGTGTTAGTTTCTGCTTTATAACAAAGTGAATCAGCTATACATATACATATGTTCCCATATCTCTTCCCTCTTGCGTCTCCCTCCCTCCCACCCTCCCTATCCCACCCCTCTAGGTGGTCACAAAGCACTGAGCTGATCTCCCTGTGCTATGCGGCTGCTTCCCACTAGCTATCTATTTTACATTTGGTACTGTATACATGTCCATGCCACTCTCTCACTTTGTCCCAGCTTACCCTTCCCCCTCCCCATGTCCTCAATTCCATTCTCTATGTCTGCGTCTTTATTTTTGTCCTGCCCCTAGGTTCTTCAGAACCATTTTTTTTCTAGATTCCATATATATGTGTTAGCATACGGTATTTGTTTTTCTCTTCTGACTTCACTCTGTATGACAGACTCTAGGTCCATCCACCTCACTGCAAATAACTCAGTTTCGTTTCTTTTTATGGCTGAGTAATATTCCATTGTATATATGTGCCACATCTTCTTTATCCATTCATCTGTCAACGGACACTTAGGTTGCTTCCTTGTTGTGGCTATTGTAAATAGAGCTGCAATGAACATTGCAGTACATGACTCTTTTTGAATTATGGTTTTCTCAGGGTATATATGCCCAGTAGTAGGATTGCTGGGTTGTATGGTAGTTCTATTTTTAGTTTTTTTGTTTGTTTGTTTGTTTTTTGCGGTACGCGGGCCTCTCACTGTTGTGGCCTCTCCCATTGAGGAGCACAGGCTCTGGACACGCAGGCTCAGTGGCCATGGCTCACGGGCCTAGCTGCTCTGTGGCATGTGGGATCTTCCCGGACCGGGGCACAAACCTGTGTCCCCTGCATCAGCAGGCGGACTCTCAACCACTGAGCCACCAGGGAAGCTCCCTATTTTTAGTTTTCTAAGGAACCTCCATACTGTTCTCCATAGTGGCTGTATCAATTTACATTGCCTCCAACAGTGTAAGAGGGTTCCCTTTTCTCCACATCCTCTCCAGCATTTACTGTTTGTAGATTTTTTGATGATGGCCATTCTGACTGGTGTGTGGTGATACCTCATTGTAGTTTTGATTTGCATTTCTCTGATGATTAGTGATGTTGAGCATTCTTTCATGTGTTTGTTGGCAATCTGTATATCTTCTTTGGAGAAATGTCTATTTAGGTCTTGTGCCCATTTTTGCATTGGGTTGTTTGTTTTTTTGATATTGAGCTGCATGAGCTGCTTGTAAATTTTGGAGATTAATCCTTTGTCACTTGCTTCATTTGCAAATATTTTCTCCCATTCTGAGGGTTGTCTTTTCATCTTGTGTATGGTTCCTTTGCTGTGCAAAAGCTTTTAAGTTTCATTAAGTCCCATTTGTTTATATTTGTTTTTATTTAGAAATGGAAAATTTTATTTGAGCTAACTTGAGGATTATAACCCAGGAGATAGCCTTTCAGATAGCTCTGAGGACTGTTCCAAAGAGGTAAGCGGGGAGGCCAGTATATATATAATTTTGATGAAGGGGATACATGCTATCAAGCTCATATCTAGGTAGAAGGTGACTACTATTGGCAAGGAACAGGTATCTTAGTTAACAGTTTTAGTGCTTTTCTAAGTGTGGGAAGATGCAAGAAATGGGGTTCATAAAATTGTCTCCTGAAAATATCTAACTATCTGAGTGCCAATTCTGCCATTTTTCCAGGAACGCAAAGTGCCTCCTCCTGATCTTCGCTCTGCCTTTTTCTTCAGGGTGTATGTAGGTCAGTGACTGCAATGGCTAGTGACTTGGTTCCTGTAGAACTGAATGGTGGGCAACATTCTTTATTTACAGTTCCCTCTAGTTTAGTCTTAATTTTGACCAAGGTTTTGGAGGCATTTTGTGACAGATTCATTCTGTGGTGCTAGGAATGCTCATTGCCAGATTGGGCAAGGATTTCTTTGATAGTCCACTTAATGTGCTATTATAAGTGTAGGCCCTGTCAACAGTAGCCAAAATCTCTGGACTGCCTGTCTTACTAATCTGTTATGGTTCAGGAAATGGTTTCCTCTTGTTGCTTCTTTCCATATCTGGAGCTACACTATTACAATCATTGATCTTATAGAACTATATATTTGGTCAATTGATTTGAGTTGCCTCATCATCATTTTTATTGGAGGCTCAGTCACACATTTGGTAATGCAAGAAACAATCTTATAAACTAGGCAGAATACAAGTAATATTAATAGCAACACTAATACAGTCATAAGTAAGTAATGTTATCTTCTAAGGCATCACATGGCTGGCTCCAGAAGAAGAAAAATGGATGCTTATGGTTGAACAGGTATTTCTGCTGTTGGGGAGGTCTGGTTAATGAGGAATGCAGAAGCACAGTGCACATCAGAGGGGAGGGAGGAGGCCCAAATGGGCAGAGAAAAATTTTATGTTTAAATTTTTCTTGTCTTGCCTTAAAATATGAGTTTTATTTTATCACTGCAAAAATGAGGCTACATGATTCAAGTAATGATACCCTTTTTCTAATACCAAAGAGAGGAAAATTCTGAAGAAATAATAGTTACGTTTAAATACAATACTGATTTTTTGCATTGAATTGTGACATAATTTGCTAGGGTCAATGGACTTATCACATGAATAAAATTTTTATGCAAGATAAAATAGAATATCAAATTAACTTTGGAGAAGCAAAAGCAATATGACTTTTCTCTCTTTAGCGGTTATTTAGGAAAGTATACTGAAGATATCTGAAGAACACAGATGGCGTTTAACAAATTCTGTGTCTTACAATATTAAAGATATTGGTGTGGTAATCTAAGGAAGGAAAGAATGAATAAAGGCTAGTAAATGCTATGTCAGTTATTTTACAGTGCTTAAATAGAAGGCAAACACATTTCTTTTTTTTCTAAAGAGGTTATTTTTTTTCTTATAGTAATCATTTGTTTCTCAGATTAAATTCACATAATCAGTATATCATCAGTATGTTTGTTAAAGTTAGTTTTCTATCTTTTGTTTCTTTTGTAAAGAAACCACCCAGTGTTTTCTCAAAAGCCAAAAGCTGTTTATGAAAGTAGATGCCTCTTCATAGTGTCACTGAAGTTCTCCAACTGTTGTCACATATTTGATTAATTTTGTAACCAGCTTCTGGATCTTGAGGTTACTAAGATATAACTGGAGTTTATTATGTATTTTAACATAGTGGGACAGACAAAAAGGACAAACTATTTCAGTTCACAGTAACGAATTTTATATCTACTACTTGCTTTTAGTTGTTAGACTTGGATAAAGTTAGTCAAAAGTCTCTGATTTTTGTTTCTCCTCCATTGAAAAGTGACACAAAACCAGCTTCCTGATTCCTCACAATTGTTATGAGCCCTGCTAGAGGATATGTGAATGTAGTTATTAATTTTGGTGATGATGGTCATATGCATATTTTCTGACAATTAGAACTGAGAAGAGGATGGGTAATGTTAAGGTCCACATATCAAGATGAGGAGGTTAGCCAACAGGCCAGGCTGGGAGGGTCACTGCCCCAGTGCATGAAAGCAGCCTAGGTGAATTTTTATGAATGGCGCCTAAATACTTCTCAGAACAGTTAAAGATTTATATCCAACCCTGAGATAAATTAATAATGATGATGCCAATGCACACTGGAGCATATCGGCAATCATTTCTATAAGACAGTGGGAAATAAATCATAGAGCTAATCACAAAAATTTAAGATGACTTTTTTTTTCAAAAAAAGTAGGTTAAAAAGTAGGTTAATACCTACTTTTATTTTCTCTAAATGCTTGTCTCACCATTTTGCCTATGCCTATTTATTTTTGGGTGTACTTTCTATCCCCACCCTTCCTCTCTCCTTCCTGTGTTCTTCTCTTTATAGCAGAGAGTGATCTTTGAAAACTACACTTCTTGGGTCCCCTTGCCCATTGAGTTCAGTTTACACTCTGTCAATCTTAAGTGGCTGGTGATTTAAAGTGTGGGGGAAGGGCAGCGAGTCTAATTCTCCATCTCTCTGCTTCAGGTGGGATCTTCAGCAGTGGCTGTTCCTCCATGATTCTAGACCTTTCTAGACAGCCCTATCTTGCCACCAGTTCTTTCCTTTATGGTCTCAGTCCCACCTGGAAGTCCACATCATGGGTCCCCAACTCCTGCCAGTGGTCCCTCCTCCATAGTTCCAGCTTGCAGCTGGTAACCCCTTCTATAGGGCTCATCTGGTGGTCTCTTGGGAAGCCCTTTCACGGGGGTTTCAGCTCCCTGCTGATGAGTATGGCTCCTGGATTCTGATATCATCATCTCTTCTTTCTTTTGTACCTTTAATTTTAGGGGTAACAGCAGTTTCTTGTAGATGATTTATCTCCGGGTACCTCATCTTCCTATGTTTTCAGCTTTTCTGAAAACTCTGTGACTAGTTTGCTGAATTAAAGTTGCTGGTGTGGCTCTGCTTTCTGGACTGAATACAGACTTGACATAGTCATCAACTAACACGTGGAGTACAGCCAGCTCATTAAAAAGTGAGAAACAAGTTGAAAGGAAGGAGATGGGTGAATGAAATAAATCTGTTTTAACCAAATGCAATGATGTTATATATATATATATATATATATATATATATATATATATACCATGAGAACCTTTTCTTTTGGTCTAATCATTACGATGACATTTTGATAGGGATTCTGTGAGAATATCAACTAAAAGATGACATTTTAAAACTTGTATGGCTTGCTTATCGATTGGTTCCTGACTATAAAATCATTTTTTTTACTGTGGTTATTTGTAGAATATTTTTGCCTAAATCCATCTGCTCTTTGCAAATAATAGTTTAGACTACAATTTGCCAAGAAATAAGCTAAGATAGATTTTTAAAACAGATTCCCCAATAAATCAATGGGTTAATCATTTAGGAGGAATGAGTAATTTCCATTTGAAATTTAGATAGACTCTGTCCTGAACACATCACTGTGTGTCTACATCTGTAGAACTGATAGAAATAAATGTATTAACAAATATATATAACACATCCCATCGTTAACTGGAGTAAATTTCCACATACAGTTATTTTCCAGCATTATTTTTATAAGGACCAAATAATTGCAAGTAACTTATTTACCCTTAATTGGCAAATATGAATGCATCATTCATAACATGCAGAGTTCCTGAGGTAGGAAAAAACAACAACTGGCAGTTATTCATCACTATCACCTGTGGCTGATATCATCCTTTCCAAAGGACTTTTCCTATTTATACAATTTGGCAATGGATTTCAAGGGTCATAAAAACATTTGTATAATTTAATGCCATTATTCATAAAGTATAAAGGGGAAAGGAGGCAATAACTACCTACTAGTGGGGGAATATTTTAATCAATTATAAATATTCAATAGAAAATCAAACCACTTCAGGAAGCTATGATGAGAGAGAGAAGAAAGGAGGGAACCATGGAAATAAAACTGCTTAATTGGGTGGTAGTGAAATTTCATTGGTATGTCCTTAATTTTCATTACTTTTTTACAATGATTACATTTTAAATTAAAAACAATGCCCAGTGCAACTAAATTCAAAATATATTAAAATGATGAATTAAAAATATTATAATATAGACTTTCTCTCACGTTGAGTGTCCTTATGGGAGATGAAAAATGAAGTAGAATTTCTAAGTATCTAATAGAACTCCAACATCACCTGTCAATTAACCAAAAAGGAACTTAATTTAGTTGTAATTCCAAAATAGCTTTACTGGTTTCATCCATTTTAATAGCCTAAAATTCAGGCAGTCAGATTTTTCTAAGCTTAAAATTTTATGTGGGAAATTAAGACTTTATCCTCTACCAAGCAGCATCAGATAAGCAAGGACCAAGCTTTTGCAACCTATGAGCTTCCGTACTGCACATTAATGCCCAATAAGAAAGATGAAAATAATCCATTTCTCTCTCTCCTTCTTGGCCCACTCCTGTTTTTGCTCACACACCTCATATAAACCTTCTGTAAGGACAGTGAGTTCATTTTCCTCCTAGCTGTCATTTTGGAAATCTTTCTCTTCGACATCCTCCAATTTCTTAGCATTCCTTTTTAACAAGAAATGTAAAATTGACGGTAGTTTTTAGTCGCTTTCAGCCACTTGCTTGCCTCTGGAAAGTAAAGTAAAGCTTCATGCCAAATTCTCATGTGCAAACCTGAGGCTGATATTTAATTAGTTCATTTATTTACTCTTCAAATAATGTTAACTAGGTACTTACAATGTGCCTGAATCAATCCTTCTAATATTCTCCACCCTCCATCATAGGTCCACCAATCGAATGGGTTTCAACTCAGATAGTCAGCACACATCCCCATATTCTTGTCCCCATCCTGTTTTTTCCTTCCCTTCTGTTGTGGCAGTCCTTGCAGATGCCTGTGGAGTGCCCTTTCTTTCCAGAGTGCCTTCTGGAAATGCCAATGCACTGCCAATAAAGGGTATTTACACCCTCAAACTTTTCCTTGACTATTGAATTTATCTCTGGGCCTTAATTAGCTTTCCTTTTACCATACTAGTCTGAACAACCATTCAATTAGAGACCCTCTTATGCACACACACACACACACACACACACACACCTCATATTCATAACTAACTACTTTGAAGCATGATGTGTAGTCAGCTTTTTTCTGGCTCCTGTGCAAGTCGATATTGTACATCTTCATTCTGTAGTGCTCCATACATTTAAGCACATGAATTTAGTCCACCTGAAATCAAGTTCTTTTGCACCCGAGTTCCTGGTTTAGTTAATAGTTAATGAGTTTATTATCCCAACATAGCTACACAGCTCTGGGATTCTATCTGATGCAATGGTTTCCATCTTTACTTTAGCTATCCATTCATCTCACTACATTTAATTTTTTTTTTTTAACTACGCAGAGCTGTTCTCAGTGAAATGTTGATCTCTCAAATTCTCAGACCACATTTCGTATCCTGCCTCCCTCATGAACTTGCTCCTTTCACTCCCACTTAACATACTGCTTGATAGGATTTGGAAAAGTCAATATAGAGGATGTTTGGATGAAGTCATCCCCTTTCTGGTTGCACTGCCCTTCACTCTTCAGTTAGCCTGTATCTCATGGTGAATTATTTTAGTGACATTCTTACCAGCACCACTGATTGCTTCTGTTACATTTTATTTATCTGTTTCATTCTGTTCTTGATGCATCAATAGGGGAAAAAGGGAATGAATCCAGGGCAACTGAATTAAAGGATTTCAAATCGGGATAAAATTGTATACACTAGTGAACCTTTTAGAAAATTTTGATATTGTGACCCTGTTCAATTAAGTATTAGAAAATTCAATCAATAATTAAAAGGTAATACTGTTATTTTGTTTATATTTTTAAAGAACATTACTTCATATTCTTTTTTTTAACATCTTTATTGGAGTATAATTGCTTTACAATGGTGTGTTAGTTTCTGCTTTATAACAAAGTGAATCAGCTATACATATACATATATCCCCATACCTCCTCCCTCTTGCGTCTCCCTCCCACTCTCCCTATCCCACCCCTCTAGGTGGTCACAAAGCACAGAGCTGATCTCACTGTGCTATGTGGCTGCTTCCCACTAGCTATCTGTTTTATATTTGGTAGTATATATAAGTCCATTGCCACTCTCTCACTTTGTCCCAGCTTACCCTTCCCCCTCCCCATGTCCTCATATCCATTCTCTACATCTGCATCTTTATTCCTGTCCTGCCCCTAGGTTCTTCAGAACCTTTTTTTTTTTTTGAGATTCCATATGTATGTGTTAGCATATGGCATTTATTTTTCTATTTCTGACTTCACCCTGTATGACAGTCTCTAGGTCCATCCACCTCACTACAAATAACTCAGTTTCATTTCTTTTTATGGCTGAGTAATATTCCATTGTATATATGAGCCACATCTTCTTTATCCATTCATTTGTCGATGGACATGTAAGTTGCTCCAATGCCCTGGTTATTGTAAATAGAGCTGCAATGCACATTGTGGTACATAACTCTTTTTGAATTATGGTTTTCTCAGGATATATGCCCCATAGTGGGATTGCTGGGTCGTATGGTAGTTCTATTTTTAGTTTTTTAAGGAACGTCCATACTGTTCTCCACAGTGGCTGTATCAATTTACATTCCCACCAACAGTGCAAGAGTGTTCCCTTTTCTCCACACCCTCTCCAGCATTTATTGTTTGTAGATTTTTTGACGACGGCCATTCTGACTGGTGTGAGGTGATACCTCATTGTAGTTTTGATTTGCATTTCTCTGATGATTAGTGATGTTGAGCATTCTTTCATGTGTTTGTTGGCAATCTGTGTATCTTCTATGGAGAAATGTCTATTTAGGTCTTGTGCCCATTTTTGTGTTGGGTTGTTTGTTTTTTTGATACTGAGCTGCATGAGCTGCTTGTAAATTTTGGAGATTAATCCTTTGTCACTTGCTTCATTTGCAAATATTTTCTCCCATTCCGAGGGCTGTCTTTTGGTCTAGTTTATGAGTTTCCTTTGCTGTGCAAAAGGTTTTAAGTTTCATTAGGTTCCATTTGTTTGTTTTTGTTTTTATTTCCATTTCTCTAGGAGATGGGTCAAAAAGGATCTTGCGGTGATTTATGTCATAGAGGGTTCTGCCTATATTTTCCTCTAAGAGTTTTATAGTGTCTGGCCTTACATTTAGGTCTTTAATCCATTTTGAGTTTATTTTTGTGTATGGTGTTAGGAAGTGTTCTAATTTCATTCTTTTACATGTAGCTGTCCAGTTTTCCCAGCACCAATTATTGAAGAGGCTGTCTTTTCTCCACTGTATAGTCTTGCCTCCTTTATCAAAAATGAGGTGACCATATGTGTGTGGGTTTATCTCTGGGCTTTCTATCCTGTTCCATTGATCTATATTTCTGTTTTTGTGCCAGTACCATACTGTCTTGATTACTGTAGCTTTGTAGTATAATCTGAAGTCCGGGAGCCTGATTCCTCCAGCTCCTTTTTTTTTTTTTTTTTTTCTTAAGATTGCTTTGGCTATTTGGGGTCTTTTGTGTTTCCATACAAATTGTGAAATTTTTTGTTTTAGTTCTGTGAGAAATGCCATTGGTAGTTTGATAAGGATTGCATTTTTTAACATCTTTATTGGAGTATAATTGCTTTACAATGGTGTGTTAGTTTCTGCTTTATAACAAAGTGAATCAGTTATACATATACATATGTTCCAATGTCTCTTCCCTCTTGCATCTCCCTCCCTCCCACCCTCCCTATCCCACCCCTCTAGGTGGTCACAAAGCAACGAGCTGATCTCACTGTGCTATGCGGCTGCTTCCCACTAGCTATCTGTTTTACGTTTGGTAGTGTATATATGTCCATGCCACTCGCTCACTTTGTCACAGCTTACCCTTCCCCCTTCCCATATCCTCAAGTCCATTCTCTAGTAGGTCTGTGTCTTTATTCCCATCTTACCCCTAGGTTCTTCATGACATTTTTTTTCTTTTATTCCATTTTTATGTGTTAGCATACGGTATTTGTCTTTCTCTTTCTGACTTACTTCACTCTGTATGACAGACTCTAGGTCCATCCGCCTAACTACAAATAACTCAATTTCGTTTCTTCTTATGGCTGAGTAATATTCCATTGTATATATGTGCCACATCTTCTTTATCCATTCATCCGATGATGGACACTTAACTTGCTTCCATCTCTGGGCTGTTGTAAATAGAGCTGCAATGAACATTTTGGTACATGACTCTTTTTGAATTATGGTTTTCTCAGGGTATATGCCCAGTAGTGGGATTGCTGGGTCCTATGGTAGTTCTATTTGTAGTTTTTTAAGGAACCTCCATACTGTTCTCCATAGTGGCTATACCAATTCACATTCCCACCAGCAGTGCAAGAGTGTTCCCTTTTCTCTACACCCTATCCAGCATTTATTGTTTGTAGATTTTTTGATGATGGCCATTCTGACTGGTGTGAGATGATATCTCATTGTAGTTTTGATTTGCATTTCTCTAATGATTGATGATGTTGAGCATTCTTTCATATGTCCATTGGCAATCTGTATATCTTCTTTGGAGAAATATCTATTTAGGTCTTATGCCCATTTTTGGATTGGGTTGTTTGTTTTTTGATACAAAGCTGCATGAGCTGCTTGTAAATTTTGGAGATTAATCCTTTGTCAGTTGCTTCATTTGCAAATATTTTCTCCCATTCTGAGGGTTGTCTTTTGGTCTTGTTTATGGTTTCCTTTGCTGTGCAAAAGCTTTGAAGTTTCATTAGGTCCCATGTGTTTATTTTTGTCTTTATTTCCATTTCTCTAGGAGGTGGGTCAAAAAGGATCTTGCTGTGATTTATGTCATAGAGTGTTCTGCCTATGTTTTCCTCTAAGAGTTTGATAGTGTCTGGCCTTACATTTAGGTCTTTAATCCATTTTGAGCTTATTTTTGTGTATGGTGTTAGGGAGTGATCTAATCTCATACTTTTACATGTAGCTGTCCAGTTTTCCCAGCACCACTTATTGAAGAGACTGTCCTTTCTCCACTGTACATTCCTGCCTCCTTTATCAAAGATAAGGTGACCATATGTGCGTGGGTTTATCTCTGGGCTTTCTATCCTGTTCCATTGATCTATATTTCTGTTTTTGTGCCAGTACCATACTCTCTTGATTACTGTAGCTTTGTAGTATAGTCTGAAGTCAGGGAGCTTGATTCCTCCAGCTCCATTTTTCGTTCTCAAGATTGCTTTGGCTATTCGGGGTCTTTTGTGTTTCCATACAAATTGTGAAATTTTTTGTTCTGGTTCTGTGAAAAATGCCAGTGGTAGTTTGATAGGGATTGCATTGAATCTGTAGATTGCTTTGTGTAGTAGAGTCATTTTCACAATGTTGATTCTTCCAATCCAAGAACATGGTACATCTCTCCATCTATTTGTATCATCTTTAATTTCTTTCATCAGTGTCTTAAAATTTTCTGCATACAGGTCTTTTGTCTCCTTAGGTAGGTTTATTCCTAGATATTTTATTCTTTTTGTTGCAATGGTAAATGGGAGTGTTTCCTTGATTTCACTTTCAGATTTTTCATCATTAGTATATAGGAATGCCAGAGATTTCTGTGCATTAATTTTGTATCCTGCAACTTTACCAAATTCATTGATTAGCTCTAGTAGTTTTCTGGTAGCATCTTTAGGATTCTCTATGTATAGTATCATGTCATCTGCAAACAGTGACAGCTTTACTTCTTCTTTTCCAATTTGGATTCCTTTTATTTCCTTTTCTTCTCTGATTGCTGTGGCTAAAACTTCCAAAACTAGGTTGAATAAGAGTGGTGAGAGTGGGCAACCTTGTCTTGTTCCTGATCTTAGTGGAAATGGTTTCAGTTTTTCACCATTGAGGATGATGCTGGCTGTGGGTTTGTCATATATGGCCTTTATGATGTTGAGGAAAGTTCCCTCTATGCCTACTTTCTGCAGGGTTTTTATCATAAATGAGTGTTGAATTTTGTCGAAAGCTTTCTCTGCATCTATTGAGATGATCATATGGTTTTTCTCCTTCAATTTGTTAATATGGTGTATCACGTTGATTGATTTGAGTATATTGAAGAATCCTTGCATTCCTGGAATAAACCCCATTTGATCATGGTGTATGATCCTTTTAATGTGCTGTTGGATTCTGTTTGCTAGTATTTTGTTGAGGATTTTTGCATCTATGTTCATCAGTGATATTGGCCTGTAGTTTTCTTTCTTTGTGACATCCTTGTCTGGTTTTGGTATCAAGGTGATGGTGGCCTCGTAGAATGAGTTTGGAAGTGTTCCTCCCTCTGCTATATTTTGGAAGAGTTTGAGAAGGATAGGTGTTAGCTCTTCTCTAAATGTTTGATAGAATTCGCCTGTGAAGTCATCTGGTCCTAGGCTTTTGTTTGTTGGAAGATTTTTAATCACAGTCTCAATTTCAGTGCTTGTGAATGGTCTGTTTATATTTTCTGTTTCTTCCTGGTTCAGTCTAGGGAAGGTTGTGCTTTTCTAAGAATTTGTCCAGTTCTTCCAGGTTGTCCATTTTATTGGCATATATATGCTTGCACTAATCTATCACGATCCTCTGTATTTCTTCAGTGTCAGTAGTTACTTCTCCCTTTTCATTTCTAATTCTATTGAATTGAGTCTTCTCCCTTTTTTTTCTTGATGAGTCTGGCTAAAGGTTTATCAATTTAGTTTATCTTCTCAAAGAACCAGCTTTTAGTTTTATTGATCTTTGCTATTGTTTCCTTCATTTCTTTTTCATTTATTTCTGATCTTATCTTTATGATTTCTTTCCTTTTGCTAACTTTGGGTTTTTTTCTTCTTCTTTCTCTAATTTCTTTAGGTCTAAGGTTAGGTTGTTTATTTGAGATGTTTCTTGTTTCTTGAGGTACGATTGTATTGCTGTAAACTTCCCTCTTAGAACTGCTTTTGCTGTATCCCATAGGTTGTGGGTCATCTTGTTTTCATTGTTTCTAGGTATTTTTTGATTTCCTCTTTGATTTCTTCAGTGATCCCTTGGTTATTAAGCAGTGTATTGTTTGGCCTCCATGTGTTTGTATTTTTTACAGCTTTTTTCCTGTAATTGATATCAAGTCTCATAGCATTGTGGTCGGAAAAGATACTTGATACAATTTCAGTTTTCTTAAGTTTACCAAGGCTTGATTTGTGACCCAAGGTATGATCTGTCCTGAAGAATGTTCCGTGAGCACTTGAGAAGAGAGTGTATTCTGTTTTTCTTGAATGGAATGTACTATAAATATAAATTAAGTCCAGCTTGTTTAATGTATCATTTAAAACTTGTGTTTCCATATTTAGTTTCATTTTGGATGCTCTGTCCATTGGTGAAAGTGGGGTGTTAAATTCCCCTACTATTATTGTGTTGCTGTCGATTTCCCTTTTTATGGCTGTTAGCATTTGCCTTAGGTATTGAGGTGCTCCTATGTTGGGTGCATATATATTTATAATTGTTATATCTTCTTCTTGGATTGATCCTTTGATCATTATGTAGTGTCCTTTCTTGTCTCTTGTAACATTCTTTATTTTAAAGTCTATTTTATCTGATATGAGTATAGCTACTCCAGCATACTTTTGATTTCCATTTGCATGGAATATCTTTTTCCATCCCTTCACTTTCAGTCTGTATGTGTCCCTAGGTCTGAAGTGAGTCTCTTGTAGACAGCATATATACAGGTCTTGTTTTTGTATCCATTCAGCCAGTCTATGTCTTTTGGTGGGAGCATTTAATCCATTTACATTTAAGGTAATTATCGATATGTATTTTCCTATTACCATTTTCTTAATTGTTTTGGGTTTGTTATTGTAGGCCTTTTCATTCTCTTGTGTTTCCTACCTAGAGAAGTTCCTTTAGCATTTGCTGTAAAGCTCGTTTGGTGATGCTGAATTCTCTTAGCTTTTGCTTTTTTGTAAAGGTTTTAATTTCTCTGTCGAAACTGAATGAGATCCTTGCTGGGTAGAGTAGTCTTGGTTGTAGGTTCTTCCCTTTCATCATTTTAAATATGTCTTGCCACTCCCTTCTGTCTTGCCGACTTTATGGTGAAAGGTTAGCTGTTAACCTTATGGGGATTCTCTTGTATGTTATTTGTTGTTTTTCTCTTGCTGCTTTTAATATTTTTTCTTTGTGTTTAATTTTTGATAGTTTGATGAGTGTGTGTCTTGGCGTGTTTCTCCTTGGGTTTATCCTGTATGTGACTCTCTGTGCTTCCTGGACTTGATTGACTATTTCCTTTCCCATATTAGGGAAGTTTTCAACTATTATCTCTTCAAATATTTTCTCAGTCCCTTTCTTTTTCTTCTGGGACTACTGTAATTCAAATGTTGGTGTGTTTAATGTTGTCCCAGAGGTCTCTAAGGCTGTCCTCCATTCTTTTCATTCTTTTTCCTTTATTCTGCTCTGCAGTAGTTATTTCCACTAGTTTATCTTCCAGGTCACTTATCTGTTCTCCGGCCTCAGTTATTTTGCTATTGATTTCTTCTAGAGAATTTTTAATTTTATTTATTGTGTTGTTCATCATTGTTTGTTTGCTCTTTAGTTCTTCTAGGTCTGTGTTAATACATTTCTTGTATTTTCTCCATTCTATTGCCAAGTGTTTGGATCATCTTTACTGTCATTTCTCTGAATTCTTTTTCAGGTAGACTGCCTATTTCCTCTTCATTTGTTTGGTCTGGTGGGTTATTACCTTTCTCCTTCATCTGCTGTGTGTTTCTCTGCCTTCTCATTTTGCTTAACTTACTGTTTTTGGCGTCTCCTTTTCTCAGGCTGCAGTTTCATAGTTCTCGTTTTTTTGGTGTCTGCCCCCACTAGCTAAGGTTGTTTCAGTGTGTTGTGTAGGCTTCCTGGTATAGGGGATTGGTGCCGGTTTTCTGTTGGAAGAGGGTGGATCTTGTCTTCCTGGTGGGCAAGATTGCGTCTAGTGGTGTGTTTTCGGGTGTCTGTGACCTTATTTTGACTTTAGGCAGCCTCTCTGCTAATGGGTGGTCTTTTGTTCCTGTCTTGCTAGTTGTTTGGTATAGGGTGTCCAGCACTGTAGCTTGCTGGTTGTTGAGTGGAGCTGGGTCTTAGTGTTGAGATGGAGATGTCTGGGAGAGCTCTTACCATTTGATATTACATGCAGCCAGGAGGTCCCTAGTGGACCAATGTCCTGATCTCGGCTCTCCCATCTCTGAGGCACAGGCCTCACACCTGGCTGGAGCACCAAGACCCTGTCAGCCACACGGCAGTGCCCTGAAACCAATCTCACATTGACATGAACAGTCTAGGAAAGGTGTTTCTGGTAGTCTGAGTCTACCTCAATGTGGTCAGTCCATAAGGTGGCTGACAGGGACTTTGCCATGATCAACATGTGGCTTCCAGTGTAACAGAGGTCATCTTTATCCCAGTGTATTGAAAAATCTTCTCTTGTTCCTGGGTAGGCTGACTACCCTATGATACATATTTGTAACAGAAGGTCACCCTCTGTAGCAGGCAATTATAGCAAATAATTGATAAGAACGTATACTTTGCTCTCTCTGACCCCGGTCGCCGCAGCTTCCGCTGCTTTCAGGCCTAGCAGCCTCAGTGACCATTGGTCCGCGTCTGTAAGGCTGGCGGTGAGCTGCCCACATGCGTGCGTCCACAGCCTCCCCATATTCTTATGTAAATAAAACACACACACATAATACCAAAAATTACTAAGAAGAATGACACCAAATTTTGCACTATCCCACCATTGAGAATTTTTAACAGTGTTGGCATTTGGTAACATCATTCTAGTCATCTCTCGATGCATAAAAAATAGATAGCAATGATGATATAAAAATGTAATCTCACACTAAAATGTATTAAATGTCATTCTAACTGAATTTAACATCAGGAAAAACCTGAGGCTAAACTAAAGGGATTGCTAAATTTCAACAAGTATTTTTCATAGTAGAAGTTATTAGAATCCTATATGATTCCATGTATTCCATGTTAAGAAGTTGACACCCTGAAATTTCAACTACAGTTCAGTTATAGAGGACATCAATTTACTCACTGCTATGAAGGGTGAGAATATTAGCCATCTGGGAGTTTTCCCATCTCCTGAATTTTGTATGTTATGTTTTTTGTTTGCTTGTTTGTTTGTTGAGGCAAATGACAGTGTACACTGTTCTGTAAGCATAATTCTCATCATTGTTCAGTGTCAATTTTTTTGTTGTTGTTGCAGTTTTCACCACCTAACACTTTATTCACCTATGTCTGTTTTTGATGCTTGTGTTAATACCAGATGCTCTGCTTACTTTGTGGCCCTGGGCTTGTTGCTTAACACATTTTTCTTTAATCTGTAATAATAGCACCTTCCTCATGGGGTTGTTTGTACCAGGCAAATAGCAAGAGGTATAAAAGTCACTTGGATTCTATTTTATTCCAGGCTTTGTTTTTTACTGTTCATTGCACTTCCCCCCTGTCTTGTATTTTTGCATAGTCATATGGCATTTCTTTTCCAGTTGGTTCATGCTTCATATCCATACTTTCTTTCTTTCTTTTTTTTTTTTTTTGAGGTACACGTGCCTCTCACTGTTGTGGCCTCTCCCATTGCGGAGCACAGGCTCCAGACGCGCAGGCTCAGCGGCCATGGCTCACGGGCCTAGCCGCTCCACGGCATGTGGGATATTCCCGGACCGGGGCACGAACCCGTGTCCCCTGCATCAGCAGGTGGACTCTCAACCACTGCGCCACCAGGGAAGCCTGTTTAATCTTGTTTTATTGAAATAAAATCATTATTTGGAAAAACACAGAGATCTTACTGTTTAGTTTGAATTTTTGACAATTGAATGAAACTTTGTAACAACGCATTAAGCAAGACGTAGACAATTTTTATACCCCCAAATCTTGCAATTTGTAACTCTTCCCAGCCCTTCATAATCCCTTCCCCACCAAACACTATCAGGATAGATTAGGTTGCTTATATTTTGATTTAATATAATTGGAATAATACAGTTTGAACTCTTTTTGTCTGACTGCTTCTCCATTACCTAATATTTTGGGGATTTGCTTATGTTGTTGCGTGGGTCAATAGTTACTCTTTTTATTGCTGATTATTATTTAATTTTATGAACATATGGATATATTAAGTTTTATTTAATCCTCTTTTGATGGATATTCCATGTTATTTTCATTTCTTCTATTGTGAATAAGGATGTACATTGATATATAAATATTTTGTGGGCATATATTTCCACTTCCCTTGGATGATAAATTCTCCAATATTTTTCCTCATTTAAAAGTGTATTTGGCTATTCCATGTCCTTTTTGCATTTGCATATAAATTTTAGATTTATTTTGTCTATTTCTTCTAAATAGGCTGCTCAACTTTTTTTTTTATTGAGGTATAGTTGATTTATAATATTGTGTTAGGTTTAGGTGTACAGCATAGTGATTCACTATCTTTGCAGGTTATATTCTGTTATAGGTTATTATAAGATATTGGGTATAATTCCCTGTGCTATACAGTAAATCCTTGTTGCTTATCTATTTTACATGTAATAATTTATGTCCTTTATTTTATTTATTTTTATTTTTAATTTTTTTGCGGTACGCGGGCCCCTCACCACTGTGGCCTCTCCCGCTGCGGAGCACAGGTTCTGGATGCACAGGCCCAGTGGCCAGGGCCCATGGGCCCAGCCACTCTGTGGCATGTGGGATCCTCCCGGACTTGGGCACGAACTCGCATCCCCCGCATCGGCAGGCGGACTCCCAACCACTGTGCCACCAGGGAAACCCAATTTGTGTCTTTTAATCTCATATCCCTTCTCCTGTCCTTCTCCCTTTTGGTAACAGCAAGGTTGTTTTCTGTGTCTGTGAGTCTGTTTCTGTTTTGTATATACATTCATTTGTATTATATTTTGATTCCATATATAACTGATATATATTATTTGTCTTTCTCTGTCTAACTTATTTTACCAAGCATAATATTCTCTAGGTCCATCCACATTGCTGCAAATGGAAATACTTCATTCTTTTTTTATGGCTGAGTAATACTCCAACACACACACACACACACACACACACGACTTCTTAACCCAGTTACCTGTTGATGGGCACTTGGGTTGCTTTCATGTCTTGGCTGTTGTAAATAGTGCTGCTGTAAACACTGGGGTGCATGTTTCTTTTTGAATTAGTGTTTTCATTTTTTTTCAGATAGATAGCCAGGAGTGGAATTGTTGGGTCATATGGTAGCTCTATTTTTACCTTTTTAGGGAACCTCCAAACTTTTTTCCATAGTAGCTGTTCCAATTTACATTCCCACCACAGTGTATGAGGGTTCCCTTTTCTCCATATTCTCTCCAACATTTGTTATTTATGGATTTTTTGATGATTAGGCTGTTAAAATTTTGATAGAGAATCGAATTTAATCTATATATTAATTTGAGGAGAATGAACATCTTAACAATATTGAGTCTTTAAATCAATGAACATAATATTCCTTACTTACCTAGATTTTCTTGAATTTCTTTCACCCGTGTTTCATGATTTTTAGTGTAGAGGTCTTGCAAATCTTTTGTTAGATTTGTTCTCAAGTGTTTCATGTCTTCTGATGCTATTGTAAATAATATTATTTTAAACTTCCTTTTCTAAGTTTTCATTGCTTGGGTGTACAAATACAACTGATTTTTATATTTTGACTTTGTATCTAGTGACTTTGTTAAATTCCTTTTTATCACAATAGACTATTTGAAAATTGCTTTGGATTTTCTATGTACAAATCATATTGGAGTAAGGCAAAGGTATCCACTCCAACCACTTTTATTCAATATTTTACTGGAGCTACTAGCCAGTGTAATAATGCAAGAAAAAAAATAGACACACGCACACACACACACACACACACACAGAATACTTTAGTGAAAGAGGGCACAAAGCTGTCATTATTTACAAATGACATGATTATGTTTATTTAATTTTTGCTACATCTTTTCAGAAAATGATCTATTTTTAATTTTTTTCTCAACTTCTAAATAACCTTGATCTCAAATTTTAAGAGATCTGGGTATTCTCTGATTTCATATATTTTATTTAAAATTTCATAAGAGGTTTTAATTATTACATAAAGTAGACAAGTAGTTTAGAAAGGCAAAGCAACAATAGAAGAAGTCTTTGATTCAGGGATTATGGTACAAAATGGAATAGATAGATAATCTTAGAAAGTTATCTGAAAAAACGTAACAGATTGGTGTCTATAGGAAGAGTAATAGTGTTACAGATGTATGTTAAAGTAATTACCCAAAGAATAGCATTGACTTGATTGAGCAAATGTGAGTAAGAGAAGGAGAGAGCTGCACATGGGAAGAGCTGGGCTAGAAGTAGTCGGGGGGAGTGGTTGTATGTTTAGAAGTTACAGAAGAGGTGATATACAATCAGTTTTTCTATTGCTTTAGTTTGTAAGAAAATCATATGTAAGTGACCTATGCCCATCGGTATCATTTTATAGTTCAGTGAATTCAGTGTTTGGTTTTGAAAATTTGAAATGGCTTGCATCATTGTAATTTGAGCCCTTGGACATCTTTGTGTATTTATTATCTTCTTTTTAATGTAGAAATTAACTCATGAAGAAGATGACTAACATGCCTCAAATCAATAATTACAAAGTGGAAACAGGACTCAAATTTTGGTATCTAGTCTCTCCTTGCTGAAATACCAACAAAATTGACAAAAGATTTTGTTAAAAGTATTGAAATGAAGCTATGGTTTGGCTTTTAAAATTAATTTCATGCTCAATATTATGTAATGCTCTATACCCATAAGTAGAAAAACATGTAAGGAGTATTAGATACAGATTTAAAGGTTCATTTTGTGGTACCTAGTGGTAAAATTGTTTAGGAATTCTATACTGATGTGTGTCAAACAAGCAGTAGGGCACTTGACATACTTTCTAAATGTCAAACCTTATTTTGAGGGTGTAAGCATTTGAAGCTTCAGACTTGCCTATTTTACAGATTTTAGAGCAAACTGGAAGAGGAATTTCATGATTGAACACAGTGAAACTGTTACTTAAGGCGTATTAATAAAAGTACCAAAGGAGAAATTGCCTTGTGTTCTCTAGGGAATAAGAGGAAGTAGAGTAAATGCTTAAAGATGACATTTAGATTGAAAAAGAAAATTAAATTTGTACACACACACACACACACACACACAAACTCACACTCTCAAAGACATAGCCTCACAACAAATTCACCCTGACTTCTTATCTGGAGTACTTTGGCCTATAGACTGGTATTTATATCATGGACACATCATTTCTGTTATATATGAAAGAAAATTTTGATGTTACTAAATTAACAGAGGTGTTCCATTGACTACAGAAACAATGAAAATTAAAAAGGGGATTTCAGTTACATTTATTTTCAATTATGAAATAGATGTTTTAGGATAAGTAAAAGGAAGTTCTATTTTAAATCAATAGGACTAAATCTAAAGCCCAAGAAATTATATAAGCTAACATAAATAGGTAATTTAAGAAGGCCTAGACCAATAAAATGATGATAATTCTATATCATGTTACTAAGGAAAATACGTTTATCCAAGTGTTATACACCTTTGGTGGTAGACAATCATATTTATTCACAAGACATTCCTTAATGTTACTGTCAGGGAGAAACTGAGCAGAGTGAGTTATTTGTCTCACTAAGAAAGGTATTTGTTTACCCTCATGCTAGGACTAAGTTTCCTCATCTATCAAATGGGAATATTGTTATTTACTATATAGATATTTTGGTAGAGAATTAAATAAGGTAAACTATGTGAAAACATTTTGTGAACTCTTCAGCTTTCATTTCATTTATAAATTCCACTCATACAGTTACTGATTACTTCCCTGTACTGGCAATAGGAACACAGTAATGACCAAGTTGAAGTCCTAGAATCTGTGGAATTTATATTCTTTTGGAGGTAACAGATACTAACACTAAATTATGCCATCAATTATTCATAATTGTGGTATTGCTAAGAAGGACAAAATTCTGATCTGGATTAGGCAGGCAGTGAAGGTTACTTTGAAAAAGTGACACTTCAGATGAACTCTGAAGGTCAAGTTAGAATTAATTAGACACAGAGGGAACCAGCTCCAAGCAGAGGAAAGGCCATGTTCAAATGCTCTGAGGTGGAAAAAATAAGATTGTGTTATGAGAACAGAAATATAAATGTGAGGTTTGTTGTCAGAAAATACAATGAGTGTGGCATAAAATCAAGCTGGTGAAGTAGGTTGGGGTGGCTGATTCAGGTCCTTGCCAGATCTTTATACTATGAGGGAATGATCAGGTGTGTATTTTTAAAGGATCTCCCTGGATACCCTTTAGAAAGTGAACTGAGAATGGATTTGGTGAAATTGATTTAGAGGCTACTTCAGTTGACCAAGGAAGAAGTGATGGTAGCCGACCAGGCTGGTAGTAGCACAGATACAGAAAGGCATCCTGCAAGGGGTCACTGTAATTGACATTGCTATGAATGTAAATCTTATTCTGTGTTAAGCATGGTTAGGTTTTCAAAGTGAAACCTTAAGCCTCTGTGTCCACTTGTCTGTAATGTTTTGCTTATTGGGTCAAATGAGCTGTGTGAAGGTCCTTTTTGCTGTCAGTTGTTCATAAATGAATAAACATGGGTATAAACAGTGTGGGTAGAAATAAAAATCACATTACTTAATATGAACAGCCCCAATATACATGGTATTTAAAAAATAGGGAAGTTTCATTTTATCAACTGCTAGATGATGAATAGTTTGCCTGGAATTTCTGAAATTTAGGCTTCATCCTCTGGTTTGGGAAGCATTATCTAAGTTCAGAGGCTTTGCTCCTTCTAAATTTTAAGTAGAGGGAAGTGGTCTTGTAAAGTAGGGTTAAAAAGTCCTCCTTTTTGGGAGTTGTCTGTTCAGTTTAGATAGTGACTTCTTATTAGGAGATGTGTATTACTGTGTCTCTCCAAGTTACTTCCTGATTTGGTTGAATCTTTACCAAGGAGCCTACTTGGGAGGTCACAGCATAGGGGAAATAGATGTAGCCTAGATAAATATAAACATTGCCTGAGAAGTAGGGCAACTTAAGACGCAAGTAAAATTTTAAAAAATCCAGGCCTTGCAATGACTTTAAAGACAAATAACATTCAAGCAATATATCATAATTTTTAGCTTCCACAGAAGTCAAAGAAATATTATTTATTCCACATATAATACTGTAAAATCCACATTTATATTTAAGATCATTAAGTATAATCAGAAGTGTAGCAGAGATCAAGTGATCTTGGTTCATATTACGTTAGAGGTGCTCCAAGAGGGCACACAGTTCAGGGTGAAACCAAGAGTAGAAGACCAATACAGAAAAAAATCTATATATATATCATGCAAACTATGAAATGAAATAGACTTCAAGGCAAAAATTGTTACTAGAGACAAAGAAGGGTATTTTATTATGATAAAAAAGTCAGTCTATTATGAATATATAAAATGCATAAACATATTGTCACCTAACAACAGAGCTCTAAGATATATGAAGTTAAAACTTACAGAATGGAAACTAATGGATAATAATAATAAAAGCAAACACTCATAAAGCATATATATGTTCCAGGCACATTCCATGCCTTGTTATGCAGGAAATTATTTAAATATCATTATAACCCAATGGAAATTATTTAAATATCATTATAACCCAATAACCTTATGTGTAGGTACTATTACCATTTCATAAATGAGGCGACTGAGGCAGAGGAAGGTGACGTAACTTCCTAATGTCACAATGCTAGTAAGTGAAAGACAGTATTCAAACCTAGGCAGCTTTACTCCAGAGCCTACCACTATTTTATTGTAAACATGCCAGTGTTTACAATTTGCAACTCCTCCAAATTATAATAAAAATTGTGAGATGACAATTCAAAAATATATTTTAAAGAAGGGGCATGGATTTTCAAGATTCTTTTGTGATGTGCAAGCAAAACTTGTTTGAAGACTAATATTCCAGAGCAGTTATGTTTAAATCCTTTACTGAGGACCGGGTAAACTGGGTTTGGTCCCCTCAAACAATTACAATCACATTGATAGCCTTCCTTCAGCATCTCTTTCACCTTCCCTGGAAAGTATCTGCTGCCCAAGATACCAAGTCAGGACTGCTTACCCATGTCTGGGCAACTGATTTAATCTCTGTGACCCATGATTTCACCTCTGTGTCTAACAACATGTACTTGAAAGATTTACACTAAAACATGAATTTGGATCCATTTAGCTGAACACGGTAAAGTAGAAACTAATCCCTTCTAAGTTCATGTAATTGTGGAAACTATTCTATTTAAATAAAAGTAGAATACATACACACAGCAAACATTGCACAGTAAAAACTGAACAAAGAAAGAGATCTAACCTGGTATAGTGTTTTTCCAAAACGTAGTGGCCAGTTTGAGTACCTGAAGTGAAAATCACCACGCCCACTGATATATTTCCTTGCCTCTCATCATTTATCCCGCCCTGAGATGCCCTTTCTGCTTTCTGTCCTTGAAATTAGCAGTGGATATTGAATGAGCTGTTGTCAGTGGGCTGAATACTCATTGCGCTGGGCAACTTCCAGGCTGATGATTGGTACTAATAGATGCCACTGAGTTATAGACTGACTAAAGAGACGGCTGAGCTCAAGTGCTGGAGCTGAGGGCAAAATAGAGGCAGTGACTCAGAAGGAGGCATGGGCAGACTGATGCCAGTCATAGCCACTGGCTGAAACAAAGATGGTTGCCAAAAAGGTAGTGTCCCAAACTGATGCTAACTAAGGATTTCACATTGAAGCTTAAGCAGCAGCTGAGAAAATAAAGACCCAAAGCCAGGTCTTGAGCTGACAAGAGAACTGGCCATGGTGGATACCATGTTTAAAAGCAACACAGAATCGTGGGCAGAGACTGAGGCCATGGCCTAGGCAAGGGCTGAGTGCATGCCTAGACATTGCCATATCAAGACAGAAGCCAAGGCAAAGGCCGAGAAATGGATCAGCAGTGGTTCCAAGGTTAGAGCTGGCATTAGAATTGCCCTTTAGTCAAATTCAAATTTCTAGTCAGAGCTGGCACTAACATAATGTAGGGGTGATGGTTAGACAGTACTGTGAATATACTGAATGACACTGAATTGTACACTTAAAATGATTAATTTTATATAATGTTTTACCTGAATTTAAAAAAAGTATATATAGTAATATCTATCCTTGAGGAGCTTATAAACTAGATGCAGAGAGAAGAATAACTCAAAAAAAAAGATCAAAAATTTTTGTAAGTTTAAAAAAGGTAATAAAGTGCAGAAAAAATAACAGGTAAAATATAGAACTGATCTTTTTAGTTCAGCTGTGAAAAATTTAACAATATGTGGTCCTTTAGATAAATTGTGTGTAGCATAATTAAATTTGAAGGGTTTTTTTTTTTTTTTTGGCGCTTGAGAGAAAAATAATCTACTCCAAATTAGGACAAATTAATCCTAAATTGTACTGACCATTTTCTAGATTGAGAATCTGATGGGTTGAGTTTCAGACTAAATTTCCTTTCAAGACAGCCTTGTTACTTTTGTTGAAGTCAGAAATCAGAAAAAGACCAGAAAGAAGTTTGGTTCTGGTCGTAGAACCAAATTTGGTCCCTTGTGGTGGTAACATTGATTTGTTTAATTGTTAAAACTAAGGATCCTTTCATAGCTAGGACTACTATAAACAGTACATCCACATTTGCCCAAGGTCTCAGTTTTAAAATGGGAATGATTTCAATTTTGATCGCAATAATCCCTACCCTCACAGTTAGGCTAAGAACTGTAAAGGACTTTTGGGAATTAGAGTAAAGTTAGACTGTCCATCAATCAAGTGATGGAGTATACTATCTCTTATCCTTCAGATATAGATATGGGACTGGCTAGATTAAGATGGTTAAACTGCCAAAGTATTATTAATGATTATTGATACAAAAAGCAGATATGGTGGTTATTATTTCCAAATACAACACGTCTTAGTCACAGGAAGTAGAAAAAAACAAGTTAAGCATTTTGAAAGTGTTTTAAAATTTTCTGAAATATCTAATCGTAAGAAAAGGACTGCTCAGTAAAATAAGCACCAATCTTTAACCACAAAGACAAAATACTTATTACCTTGCTCTATGAGACAACATAAATCACAGTATCCAAAGGAGACCAGTGATATTCTCTAAGCTAGGTTCAGTTAAAGTTCACTTTCCCCATCTTCTAATCCACTACTGGTCCATGAATGTAAAGTGTATACTAAAAAACATGTGATGTTGGCTTACTGTAATGATGCCAGGGTGAGAAAGAAAAAGTCCCATATGCTCCCAATAAGCCTCAAGAATAGTTTTAGTTTTGCAGACTGGAATCAACACCTTTTATAAATGGCATTAATACAGATGTTCCCCATAATGTTCTCTGGGTTACACCTGGACTATTCCATGGATCCTAAGTATGAAAACTTGAACTAAAAATTCATGTTAGTTTGTAATCTTAATGTTAGGAATGACAACTTTTCTTTGGTATCCTATATCTGGTAGTGAACATACACGTCATAAATAAATTTTCCTGTTATTCATTATACTGAGTTAATGTTTAATCATTTAAGACTAGGTTTTTGTACATTGCTGATAAAGTTGGCATTAGGATTGGCAAAGGAAAAAAAAAAGAAAGACCATGAAAACTACGTGAACATACCATAGCAAAATCTGATTTAAAAAGACACAAGGCAAGCCAAAGACAGAGGAATGGTTGGCTCTGGAAGGCATCAGACACACCTCTCAAACAAAACCAGATCAAAATACAACAAACAAACAAAGGAAATCTCTTGGGCTGACTTCATGTTATCAAAGTTAACAAGAACATGAACCAAGTAAAACAATCTTTAGAGTGCACTTGCTTGTGTGCATGTGCGTTCACAGAATAAGATGAAAATGGAAATGAGAGAGCTAAGGAAACAATGATTCAAAAAGTACATACAGGACTAGCTAAAAACTTTAAAAAATCAAGGGACAGAACAGAAGCAGTTGAACCCTGTTTTAATTACAAAGGAAAGTCTGTAGATAGTTGCACTTAATTCAGAGATGGGAAAAGATAGAGTGTAAGCACAGTAGACACTGAATACAGAGATGAGATCATAATTATGGAGACAAAGACAACTTATTATAAAAATTTTTAATGACCTTGAAATTAAAGAGAAAACGCTATAAAAACAGGACAAAAAATGTTTGAAGATACGTTAGAAAAAAGCGATTTTACTGAAGGGCTAAGTCTACATTTATAAAAGGCACCCTCCATTCCAGGAAGAAACCCAACACTCAACACTCAAAACTTGTTGCAGAGATATTATTTTCCTTAAAGTTAGAAAGTTCTAATGTGTGATATTTGTTTGTGACAAGCTCATAAAGTTCAATTGGAAAAGAAATATAAATTATAAGAAAAATGGGCAAAGAATTTTGAGAAAATAAAAGTGGCCAAAAATATATTACAAGATATGAAAACAGACCTTTCTGGTAATTGAAGAAACTTGTATCAAACAATAAAATACTGTTTTAAAAAATTTATCAGGTTGTCAGAACTTTAAAAAGTTTGAAAATACCTAGGTCTAACAGAGTATCGGAAAACACACACTGCCATAAACTGTTGCTGGAGGAATAAATTTAAGTAGCTATCTGAGTGCAGAGTTTTAAGATAACTATCAGACTTGATGGTGCTGTTGAGGGAGACATTGATTAGAACAATGTATTACGTAGAAGGAGGAAAAGGCATGAAGGTTAGGTAGGATGCATAAATTAAACTAATGAATTTGGAAAACTATGCACAGGGGACAGAATCTGGGAGAGGAAAAAACAATACAAACAAAAAATAAAGAAAGAGAGGAGACAAAACAGTGGGATACTTGCCTACTTTTAACCACAAGAGTGAAGATAGCTCAGTTCATACAGGAGGAAACAGGTAGATGAAAGGGCTCAAACAGAGTTTCATTGTGCAAGCTGCAAACCTATGTCTTTATGATAGCAGCATTAGAGGAAAAGAAACGACAAACCAAATAAAAAACAAGTATGGAAATGAGTTCTCCAGTAATTAAGGGCAGAGCATCTCACTTAGTTCCATCCTGGGGTAAGCTTGCAGGGAGTGTGTTGGGGTTGAGGAGGATTTGGAAACGATTTCTAAGGACACTAAGAATGAGGTCAAGGAGGAGGACGAGTTTGCCTTAACCATAGAAAGGTTCATTTGAGCCTGCAGGGGTTGGAAGTGAAGATGTTCTCTGGTAGACTGGCCTATTCTCCCTCAGATTGCTACAGTCCTTTTATATGAGTTGATATGATGTACATGTATTGATATCCATACATTTGTATCTATCTACATATGGTGTTATTCACTAATTAGCTGCTTCACCTAAACAAGGCTCAGCCTTTTGGAAAAGTAAAAGATGAAGTGCTTTTTCAGTTATAGAAATCCTATCCTTATGTTGATTTTTGAAAAAGCCAATTAAATGAGATTTAGGAATTTTAGAGAAGACACAAAATATTTTCTTGGCCCAACTCTCAAATACTCCTTAACTGTTCTTTTGATAGGAGATCATTAACTTTTTTCTCCTTCAACATATGTATTTTCCAAATTCAAGATATGCTTAATAAGGGAATTGAAATTGTAATGACAGTTGGATCCACAATCCTTCTTTTAATATTCATCATTATTTTTAAAGTCAAACTAAAAGTTATCAAAGTCTTTTATATTTTCCATATTCTTAAGAGAAAACACAAAGGTGCCAAAATCAACGTTACATGTATTATCCTGAGATCATGAACAAACCTGACTCTGAATATCAATTTGAATATACTTAACACTTAAAAATGGTTAAGAGGGTAAAAATCATTGTGTCACAGTAATGTAATTTTGACAGAAACAATAAAGCTGTCATTGAGCTTTTTCAGACATGATAGCTTTAATCGTCATATTCTCTTGACCATTACAAAATAAAACAAAGGCATAAATACAGAGTTACAACATTAACTGAAACATGCTTAAAAATTGTTGATTTATTTGATTTTGAAGGTAAATATGAGATCTGTATAGTCACTCTTGAAATTTTACCAGATTTGTTTCTTAGGTGTTTCAGACTTTTGAATTTAGTTTGTTCACTTTTTTAAGGTAATTTTTGTAACATGTCACATAGCTACAGTGAATCAGTCTGCAAATTTATTGTTGAGGTGGGAATGTGGAGAGTAGTGAGTTACAGATTCACTGAGAGTGAGACAAGACTAAAACTCTGAATAATAACTGTGGGGGCAAATCTGGCAGGCCTGGAAATAGCCCCAGTTATTGATGGTCATCATGGCTTAGGAGGTAAATTAATATTTCCTGTTTCCTGCCATACAGCAGACACACATTTCATTTTCACAACCACCTATGGCAAATTCCTATTACCTTCTGATTGATGGTGATGCTAGAGCTGGAAAAGTTGGTAAATGTGTCTTATATGTCAAATAATGGTAAAGTCAGGTTTCACATGTTTGGCTTAATGACACTGTAGCTCATGCTCTCTCCCTCACATCAATCCTATTTTCCAAGCTGAGTTGGACAACAGTCCAGTGTGGGAGAGCTCACAGCTACAGGAGGTGAGGACATAGCCGGAAACCACTGTTTAGAACACTGACACTCAGTGTCAATGTCCGTTTCTTCCTTAGAAGCAGGCAACAGGTCAGGAATGAGAGATTACTGTGTGAGTTAGCAATCTAGATAAAAAAATCCAATAAAGTTCTTTAAAATTATCTCAAGGACAGGCCTCCTTTTAGGGGAAGAACCAATTCCCCAAATGTCATTGTCTGGAGTACTGGAGATAGAGGTGAGGAAGAAAGCTGCTGAGGGTGAAATGTCTCAATGTATATTGATTCCTGTGGACAGGATCATCATCATGCATTCAGGTATTTTGTAAACCTCTGGCAGTTTCCATGTTAGCTTTCTAGCCCAACTACTACCCCCATGGTACAGAACATTCCAACTTTCCTCCTGGACAATTTATTCCTTCCTCTCTCAACTAGTTATTACACACTTATTATATGCCAGACACTGGTGATGCAGTGATAATCTACATGGACATGGTCCCTGCCCTCATGGAGTTTACAATCTAGTGAGGGCTGGATGGTGCAGACAGGTTAACAGAAGATTATGACATAATAGGAAACCAAATGTTAGAAGAGGGTGCCTTATTTTTTAAATAATGAGACCAGCTGAAATTTGAAGCATGCCATCTTGTCTGGGGATAGGCAAAAAGAAGAGGGAAACTAAACAGGTTAATTGTTAAGTGTATTGAAGCAGTGTTTTCTCCAATGAAAGTACATGATAGATACAAGATAATATGAATACTATAAAGTGGTAGGAAGATTAAATAAAATGACAAATTGGTAGTTACTAAGAGTTTCATTTATCAATTTTTACATACTTCATTTTGTGTATTATACTATAGGAGACAAAAGAAGATAGGATACATCATCCTTGTTCTCAAGGAGCTTCCACCTGATTTCATGAAGACATTTTTAGTTTTGGTCATTTGTAGATTTTTGATGTTGAAAACAATGTGTATAGACAGCCATTCCCAGTAGACATGAGATTCTAGACAATATATCCTGAAGGGGTGTGCTAAAATAAGACTCTGAATTTCTTGATAAATGTGACAAAAATGTTTAATGATATCTGAAAATATTCACTACATATCAACAAGTGAAAATACAAACTTATTTAACAGCGTAACATGATCCCAGTTTTGTGAAAGATATTTGGGTTTTAATGTTTATTTATGCAAGGAAGACCTCCAGAAAGCCAGCATATGGAGCACATAGTAAGCCCTTAGTGATATTTGTTGAAAGTATAAATAAATGACCAAATGAATAAGGATATTTTAATAGTGATTTTCTTTGAGTATTGGAATTATGAGTCATTTAAAATTTTCTTCCTTTTACTTGATAGTCCAGACTTTTCATAATATATACATAGTATTTTATAATTTAAAAAATTTGGTTTAAAATATATTTAAGAAGGGAAAAATCACAGAAGATAAATTTAAGAGCTATCTCCAGAACAGGTCAAAGTCGGGATAATTTGCTATCTTCAAGACTGAGAATGCAGGAAAAATATGAGTGCAATTTGTGAGTTGCTTTTATGCAAAACAGTCTCAAATCTTTTACCAGGACCAGCTGTGAGAGGTAGGTGGTTATTTTACATCCACTACTCCTTGTCCTACCACTGTCAATAAATGTTGGGGAGGATGAAAATCTTGCTTCACTCTACCCTAGGAACCTCTCTAACTATTAACTTAATAGCTTTCCACTCTTCATATATCAAATCAAACCTGCTGGCGCACTATCAGAGCAGCCTATGACATTTCTTTACTAGACTGCAAACACTTTGATGTTAGATGTTATGCCTTACTCACCTTTCAATTTCCAACACCCAACACAACATTAGGCAAATACTGGGTATTTTTAAAAGGCCTGTTGGATTTTACTTGCACTGCTTTTCCAGTATTGACCCTGAATTACTAAACCCTTCTTTATTTTCTAGTCTGGTTTCCGAGGCTATCAAGAGTAAGTCCATAGACTAGCTGGCTTTGGTGGTAGCTCCAGATGATGGCCGTGGAGCAAAAGGATGGGCCTTTTGAGCATCAGATGTGTGCAGTTAGTGTCATATCAATAGAAATGGTACATTACAGAAGTGGAGAGGATAGTGCGTGATTGGTACCCATTTGTGCTGCACATGCCTATGCATGAACGCACACGTGTTCACTTGTGCCCAAGTGCAGGTTTTACAGGGAGGGATGCAAATTCTGTTAGAATTAATCAGAAAACAGTGGTCTGATACAAATATAATCAGAAAACTTAAGCTGGCAAGCCAAAACATTTTTGAAAGTCTTACACCAGAAAACAAGTTTTCTTACACGCATAAAGCTGACTTATGGTGTTGCTTCGACCCCTTGTTTGCTGCACCATTACCTCGTGGAACCAGGTATCACTTCTGATTCTGCATCCTCTCTGTTTGAATTGTCTTTCTGTTATCTTGAAGTCAGTGAAGCTACCTGACAGGTTGGCTGTGAGATCACTTAACCTCCCCTGGAGGTTATCTCCACATCTCATTAGCAATGAATTTATTTCTCCCATTAAATCATCATTGGATCAAGTGGAGACATGAACCCTATTCTTCAGTTAACCAAGTTCAGGAACTGTATAGTGGAGAAGGTACACAGTGTTACTCTTAATTGATGCTTTGTTGCTCCTCTTTATCCCAAAACCTGTAACAATTTATTTTTCTTTTTAATTATTTCAGAGAGTAATTCTAAGAGGCTCTCCTATCCTACATCTTTAAAAACACATTTCAGAATCTATTTTTTTCCTCATGGGGAAATTAGAAATTTAAGTTCATATGGAATTCTTATATAGTCTTTTATCCTCTAGAAACTCAAATCAAGAGTTACATTTTAAATAATATTTACATAAACTTTAATGAGAGGGTTAGTGAAAGCAAGCAGAAAAAAAGATGATGAGATACTTGGACTTTTAATTAAACATTGGAAGATACTTTCACTTTTTAAAGTCTTTGCTTTTAGGGCTTCCCTGGTGGCGCAGTGGTTGAGAGTCCGCCTGCCGATGCAGGGGACGCGGGTTCATGCCCCGGTCCGGGAAGATCCCACATGCCGCGGAGCGGCTGGGCCCGTGAGCCATGGCTGCTGAGCTTGCGCGTCCGGAGCCTGTGCTCCGCAACGGGAGAGGCCACAACAGTGAGAGGCCCGCGTACTGCCAAAAAAAAAAAAAAAATTAATAATAATAAAGTCTTTGCTTTTTTATATTCAGTAATGTAGAAAATATGTGTTTATTGCTTAACTGTGAGTTTATTTCCCACATACGTAAAATCCTTGCATTTCCATTACCATTAATCTGTTGAAAAAAGGCTATAAATTAAGACAGAGGCTCCATAAAGCAGTATTTAGTAAAATCATGGAAATGACTTAAAGGCCACAAGAGATTTAGAGAGGCCTCCTGGTTAGAGTGTTGGACTAGTGATAAAGAGGAGATTTCTAGTTTGGGTTTTGCTACTAAATAAATGTATCAACATGGGATAACTGTTTTTTCTTTTATCAGCATTCTCACATGTAAAATAAGAGCAAGGGTTGAAATGATCTTACAGACCATAGGTGAGACTAGGATTCTAAATCTGGTGTTTGTATAAATGTTATTGACTTTGGTTATTTGTAATATCATATTTGATTTTTATGAAACTTTTCATTTAAATAATATGGGGTTTGGAAGTTATATATTGTTAGCCATGAAAATGAATAAGTAAATAGGTAAGTGTTCATGTTAGATTTAGAGGAGGGAAGGCAAATACCTGGCAGATAATCGATTTCCCTTTTTCAGCCTTGTGGTAATGATAGATATCATCAATTGATCATAACCTGTGACTCTGTTAAGGATCCTGAGGCTGGGATTGAGGCCAAATATTCAAGCATCCACCGCCTATAGATGATAAAAACGAAGTTCAGAGTGATAAAAGATCATTCACAACATCATGTGGATGATAGATTCTGGAGCTAAGGCTTGAACTAAGAATTCTCATCCTTAACAAGTAAAATCCATTTATTCGTGGATTAATGCTTATTAATATTTTAGCCCTGTTTTAGGTGGCAATGGGTGACACATAACCAGGCAACAGGATTTAAAATAGCAAGCTTAAGAGAACACACACACACGCACACCCATATGCACATACACCCAGTCATACAATATGCATCAGTTAGCTGTTGACACAATAATGCTGTGTAATAAGCAGCAACAAAAAAAGTATCTCAATGACATTCAACAATTTATTTAGTTCACTAGTGTGGGGGGATAAAAAGGGGAATCTTATTTAGATAGGATCTGTTGAGTCTCTGCTGATCTCAGCTGGGCTCTCTTATATGTCTCTGGGTTAGCTAACCTAGGCTACAACAGCCAGAGAGGCTTTGTTTCATGCTCCAGCTCTTTGAGGCTGTTGTATTTGTTTCCCATTTACCTTGGAACAGCAGATTATCCAGATATATTCTTCTAATAGCAATGATGAAAACACAAGAATGCATGTTAAAATGGATAAAAACCTATTAAGGCCTAGGTTCTGAACTAGCTCACTTCATATCTTCCTCAATCAGTTGGCCAAAGCAAGTCACATGGCTGACCCAAAGTCAAGGAGAAGAACACCAAAGTCACATGCCCAAAGTTGTGGATGCAGGAAGGAGTGAAGAACTGGGGTCAATAATGCAATCTATCACACTATATAGTACTAGCTATATTCCAAAAACGATTTATAATTCTTCAGAGATAATCAAGAATTCAAAATGGTAGTGATAATGAGATACTTGACAGTGGAGATAAAAAATATAAGTAGAAAATAAAAATGAAGGTGACATTCACATACAGTATGCACATGATAAGATTTTCTTCAAATGTTGAAAGAAGGACACGTTTGGACTTGCATTTCATAGTGTCCAAAATAACAAAAGAAATGTGTTGCAAACTTCAAAAAATGGATTGTATTGGGGGAAAAAACAAGACTGTTCCATATAATATAAACTAAGAATCTTTGCTCTTATGAATGTACATTCTTTTCTTGGAGAAGGCTTTATAAAAAATGTAAAATACAATTTCAACATTGTATTTCTTTATTCATTTAATGGAGAAAAGAACTTCAGAAATTATTGAATCCTATTTCTTCTTGGTTGTAAATTCATTCCTAATAGTCCTTTATGATAGGTTTAATGAAGATTAACTCAATCAAATAGACAAGTGAAAAAAAACTTAAAGATCATTAATTTCTCTTGGTGTACAGAATAGCAAGTATCAGAATGTTTGATTGTATTGTCCTATAGACAAAGATAGGTTTGGATTCGTTGCATTTGAGCAAATTATGCTTGTAACCATAAATATTTCCCTTTCCACATGTAATTAGATAATGCTTTCACATGTGATTTCTGCTTCACTGCAGCCTGCTGTTTGGAGGACAGCAGTGATTTTTAAGTTGATAGTCCATTTTCTATGAGTGTTAGTCGTCAAGCATAAATGAAGTTTGACTACTTAAAGTCAACTGTAGATTCTGCCTGGATGAGAGTGATTTGGAATAGCAATTCATTAGCCAAATTACTGTTATTTAGACTGACCTTCTATTTTTCTAATCACTTCTAAGTAGGTTAGCATTAGCAATAAGCACATACTTGTTTAGAAATCAAATTTAGTATCACACAGAAGAAATGTTAGCTTTATTAATTTGTCTCCTGAGATGCACAACTCTATATATAGTTAAAGCCCCTAAAATGTATTTTTATTTTTATTTATTTTTTTTAAAAAATATTTATTTATTTATTTATTTACGGCTGTGTTGGGTCTTCGTTTCTCTGCGAGGGCTTCCTCTAGTTGTGGCAAGC
Source organism: Mesoplodon bidens (assembly GCF_964165515.1). NCBI lineage: Eukaryota > Metazoa > Chordata > Mammalia > Artiodactyla > Ziphiidae > Mesoplodon > Mesoplodon bidens. The sequence goes on from NC_138162.1 coordinate 47,369,081, forward strand.
GGGAGCCACTCTTCATCCGGTGCGCGGGCCTCTCACTATCACGGTCTCTCTTGTTGAGGAGCACAGGCTCCAGACGCGCATGCTCAGTAATTGTGGCTCACGGGCCCAGCTGCTCCGCGGCACGTGGGATCCTCCCAGACCAGGGCTCGAACCCGTGTCCCCTGCATTGGCAGGCAGATTCTTAACCACTGTGCCACCAGGGAAGCCCTAAAATGTATTTTTAAATGAGACAAAGACATGATATGTGAATATTATCATGACTACATTATTTATCATTTAGAAACTTAGGGAGCTGATAGTAGACCAAAGAGTAATCTGGTTGTATCTGCTTCATTTAGGTGAAGAATGCATTCTTGAACGTAGTTCTTTTACTTCTTGATGTGGTTCTGGAAAAACTCTTGTACATGTACCTAGATTTATAATGATATACATCACACCTATTTTTAAAATTGTAAAATTGAAAGTACCCATATGTATGAATGGGGCCAATCAAAATATGATAAAGCCATACATGGAATATCTTACAGCAATTAAAAATGAGAGAATATATGTGTACTTATATGATGAGATTCCCAAAGTATTATACAATGTCATTTATTTCTAAACACACATATTACAAAATCCTAAGCTATATAAATGGATGTGTGCCTATAAATAATCTCTTAACACACACACACTAATATAGGAAAATACTTTGAAAAAGATCTGGGAGCATATGTACCTAACTGATAACAGTAGAAGGAAGTGAAATTTGAGTGGTGATCAAGGAGAATTTTAGCCTTATCTGCATTATCTGTATTTTACTAGCATAAACAAATATTTTCATAGGAAAATCAGGTTGAAATTCATTTTTCAGATGAGTGATGACTGATGCACAGTAAATGCCTATATTTAAAGTGCACCGTTTGATGAGTTTTGACATATGTGTATATCCATGAAACCATCATTGCAAAGATGACAGCAAACATTTCCATCTCTGTCCCCAGTTTCCTTGTGCCCATCTGTAGTCCACCCCTTCCTCTTCCATTGTCCATTCACAACCACCGTTCTGCTTTCTGTCACTGCAGATTCGTTTTAATTTTCTACAGATTTGTAGAGATGGACTCTTACAGTATATGCTCTTTTCATTCTGGCTTCTTTCAGCATAATGATTTTGAGATTTAATCATGTTGTTGAATGTCTCAATAGTACATTCCTTTTTATTGGTTAGTAGTATTTTACTTTATGGCATAAAACAATTTCTTTATCTGTTGCTACTTAACTGTTAATGGATGTTTGGGTTGTTTCTACTTTAGGCTTTTACAAATAAAGTGGCTATGGATATTCGCCTACAAGCCTCTTAGTGAACGTATGCTTTTCTTTCTTAGGAATAAATAACTAGGAGTGGAGTGAGGTCATATGGTAGGTATATGTTTAACTTTTTAAGAAAATGCCAAAATGCTTTCCAAAGTTGTTGAACCATTTTACATTCGCTCTGGCAGAGTAAGCTTCTCTGTAACCTAACACCTTGGTCCTTTGGAGGTTTTTTGTTTTTGTTTTTTTTCAGGCATTCTAGTGGGTAGGTAGTGATATCCCATTTGTGAATTTAATTTGCATTTCTGTAATGACTAAGAATATTGAATATCTTTTCATGTGTATATTAGCCATTCATATATCTTCTTTGGAGAAGTATCAGTATCTTTTGCCCTATTTCTTGGTCGTCTTCTTTTATGGATTTCAAATATGTATACATTTAATATTTATTTTATGTGTATTAAATGTATAATTAAGTATATAAATATATATTTAATTAAATATTATAGTAAATATATTAATTATGTATTAAATATGTAACAAATAATTAAGTATATACACATATATTTAAAATCCACAAGAAGGCATCCAATAAAAGAAGGCAACAGATTTGAACTTTTGGGTAAAATCTAAATCTAAATCCTTTGTGGATATCTATTTTGTAAATATTTGCTCTTAGTCTGAAGCTTGCCTTTGTATTTTCTGAAGTGTTTTTTGAAAAACAAGACATTTTAATTATGAAGTCCAATTTATCATTTTTAATTATACTTGAATTTCATGCCTTATTTCTGAATCTTTGCCTACCGTGTGGTAATTGAAATGTTCTCTTGTTTTCTCATAGACATCTCATAACTTTAGCTAGAGGTGATCTAGCTGCCTTGACCTCCTTGGTCTCCAAATTCTATATTCTGACCTCGAGAGACCACCAGTTTGTGTTTCTTCCTCCCTGCACTGAAGCCTGGGGATACTTCAGGAGTAAGCTAGGACAATGTCAGGGCTCAATTCAGTTTCTTTCTTTCAGGAATTACTGTCCTGATGTCCAATGTCTGAAAAGCATACTTTTATATATTTTGCCTGGTCCTTTAGTTGTTTAAGGTGGGAGGGTGAATCCAGTCCCTGTTGCTACATCATGGCAGCAAGCTGAAGTCTTGCAATGTCTTTTGAATGTTTAACGTATTTTGTATTTCAGTAGCCCCTTTGTATTTCTTTTCCCTGCTTCAAAAAATTGAGCTTCATTGTTCATTAGAGATAAGGCTAGGATTTTTCTAATCCTATCTTGGAAGCCTTTCCATTTATATGGAAAATACTACCTCAATATTTAATAATAAAATCATAATGGTGATGGTGGTCATTACTATTGAGTACTCATGTCAAGGCTTGTTCAAAGTGCTTTGTATGTGCTGTCTCATTTACTGCAATACCCCGTGAGATAGGCAATATTATAATTTCTATTTTGCATATGAGAAAACTGAGCCTATCAGAACTAGGTAGTCTGACTCTTAACCGTATTATTTTATAGTTTCTAAATTTTGTTTGTTCAATTCAGATTTGTTCTCCATACTAGAGATTCTGCAGTGACTAATACACACAAACTCTCTCACTTCTTTGAATTTACATACTGAAGGCCTACCTATGATATTGGTGAATTTTCCAGATCCTGGTGAATATAACAGACATGGTTCTTGCTCCTGTAGAGCTTATATTCTGGTGAGCAAAACAAAAACAAAGAGAGTACTTTTTTAGATTTCAGTAGAAAGAGAACATTCTGAGAACTTGACAAGCAGTGGAATGTTAAGGGGAAGTCTAGGCATATGGACAAAAGATGAGAAGTGTTAAGCACAGAGGGAGATGGTTTTGCTGGATACTTGGTGCAAGAACTGTGTTTTTATGTTGACAACCAAAGTGGCTGGACAAGAAGTATAGCTTTGCTTGCAGATTGTAAGAGTAACCTGCTTTTCTCAGTGATAATGGGGGAGACGATTACCATGATAACAGTAACACCTAAGATTTATTGAGTAATTGACTAAATGCTAAACAATTCTAAAAATTATAAGGGTATTACTTAATTCCCATGGTAATCCATTGGAGTGGGTATCATTATTATCACTATATTATAGTCGAGGAAATTGAGATTTACTGAGGTATGACTTCATGGACAGGAAAATGCAGAAATTTCACTCAAATACAGGCATTCTGACTCCAGAATATGCACTCTTCACCACTAGAAGCAAGTTTGATGTTAGGAAGTTAATTCAGAGATTAAAAAATGTTTTAGAAGGGAAAGACTCTGGTTGGAGTTGGGTGAACAGAGACCCTTAGAACTGAAACACTAGAAAATTCAAAAGTGTCTTTGACATCTTGTTCTGTTTTGGTGGAAGTTAGAATTGCATTGGAGCTAGGTTTAGAGTGGAGAAATGTCTTAAAATACTTAAAGTCCTGATAAATTAAAGAAGAATGTGTCTTGTGCAAAATAGTGTGATTTAAAGCCCCAATGAATTAATAATTATGTGCTGAGTGCTCAGTTAAAATAGATTTTGACGTTAATTGTGGTAATCTGTCCAATTAGATAGGTGTCTTTGGGTTAGATTAACGTTTCTCATAACTTTTATCTCTACTGCGACATGCTGTTATAATAGACACCTTATATTCTAATAAATTTATTATTGCTTCAGTGTAACACACATATCCACACACACATACCATATACATAGATGTGTGTATATATACATACACATGTGTGCACACATGCACATATGACAAAGCCCGTCAAAGCAGAATGGGCAAATGTAATGATGCAATGTCAGGCCAGCAATTCAGAAAAATTGTAGGTTTCATAAAAACATCTAAGAGTTTTTTTTTTTTTTTTTTTTTTTTTTTTTTTAAAGACATAATTCTTTTATTAGAAACTCTTTTTTTTTTTTTTTTTTTTTTTTTATAAATTTATTTATTTATTTTTGGCTGTGTTGAGTCTTCGTTTCTGTGCGAGGGCTTTCTCCAGTTGCGGCGAGCGGGGGCCACTCTTCATCGCGGTGCGCGGGCCTCTCACTGTCACGGCCTCTCCTGTTGCGGAGCACAGGCTCCAGACGCACAGGCTCAGTAGTTGTGGCACACGGGCTTAGTTGCTCCGCGGCATGTGGGATCTTCCCAGACCAGGGCTCGAACCCGTGTCCCCTGCATTGGCAGGCAGACTCCGAACCACTGCGCCACCAGGGAAGCCATCTAAGAGTTTTTGAGTGTGTAAGTTAGTACAGGTAGGGTACTCAAGAGATCTATTTATTAAAAAAAAAAATATTTTTTAATTAAATTAAAAACATTTTATTTCTTAATACAGTTTTTAAAGGTTACTTTCCATTTACAATTATTCCAAAATATTGGCTCTATTCCCCATGTTGTACAAGACATCCTTGAGCCTGTCTTACACCCAGTAGTTTGAGCCTCCCACTCCCCCACCCCAATATAGCACACACACACACTCCCTCACACTGGTAACCACTAGTTGGTTCTCTGTATCTGTGAGTCTGCTTCTTTTTTGTTATATTCAATTGTTTGTATTTCTTAGATTCCACATATAAGTGATATCATACAGTATTTGTCAAGAAATCTATTTGAATGATGCTAAAGGGCCATAAAGTAAAAAAAAAAGTTAAATATGAATCCATTTAATTCCATTGCTTTTGCCACCGAACATCCCAGTATTCATTAGTGTCAGAAACACAAATGGTGGAGAACCATTGCACAATACTATTGGTTTTAATAATATTGTATCCAAGATTCCAAGATAGATAATTATGGCAGAAGGCATTCAGATACCCTTTGCTTAGGTTTCTGAGCTTGAGTACATGAAGAATTAGAAATGAGCACAGAAGTGAGCCCAGTGTTTATAATTCAAGCTATTTGCTAACTCTATCTGGGAGGAGATTGAGAGAGATACCCTGGGCTGAGTATAGGATAAGAGACCTAAATCTATCAACCTCACAGTGGAGTCTTGGTTTTAGAGTTTCTCTCATATTCTGGGAATCTAATGATGCTGAATATGATTAAGTATACAGTGATATTGCACAATAGGATCCTTAAATACAAACTGAATATTTGCTGCTGCAACTTAAGCAATAGGTATTATCTCTTTTAAGGATGGAGGACAATTTTGCTGTATTGGATTTTTTTTAAGGAAAAGTTTTAAACAGACAGTTAAACTTAACACCCATTAAACAACCACAGCTCCATGAAATTTTAACATTTCCAGATCCCACTCTCCTTTTTTTCCACCTCCAAAGAAACCTGTGCCCTAAATTTAGTATTTAATGTGCCCAAGAGTATTTTAACCCTTTGAAGTTATCCTGTGAAGTTATATGTTGTCTGTGAAGAAACATAAATGGCTTTATTTTCCATGGTATTTTGTAAATGGTACCATATTGCACATATCCTCCTACAACTTGATTTTTCTTTCAATATTTTCTTTTTGACACTTAACCATATTGAACATTTAACTAAAATTCATTTATTTGCTTTGTGGTGTCACATTATATAAATATACTGCAATTTATATATCCAGTCTTCTGTGAATGGTTACTGAGTTTTTATTTTCAGTCTTTCACCATTGCAAGGAGTGCTACAATGCGTAGTCTTATACAGGTTTTTTTGTTCACGTGACTATGTTTCCTAGGTCTAGGTAAACAATCCTCTGTATGTCTCTAGATAAACTTTTGATGCAGAGAAGTTATTGATATAGTCAAATTTATTAACAGTTTCTTTTGTGGTTGTGTTTTTTGTGGCTTGTTTAAGAAATCTCTGCTAGAATAAACATATTCTAAAAGTTTCAAAGGTTTATATCTCTAAATTTAGGTCTTGAAAGCAACAAGTATCCAATTTTATCTTATTTTTTCCTTATGCATATATGGTTGTCCCAGCATAATGATTTTTTGTGAATTGGTCCATTTACCTAAACCTGTATGAAGAGCATGGCATCTCAGTCATTATATGAAGGCTTGAGATCTGGTGGGGTTAACATCACCACTTCATCCCACTGTGTTCTTTTGTTAGAGTGGTTTGGTTATTCTTGACCCTTTGGGCTTCAATATAAACTGTAGAATCAGTGGACAATTCCAAAAGAAAATGTTTGGATTTTGATTTTTATAAATAAATTACTGGATAATTAAATTATAAGTTAATTACTGGATAATTAACATTTATAAGAATTTAATTTTTCTACCTTAGAACATAGAAGCTCATAGAAACTTTATTCCTGAATAAACTTCATTTATTCAGGAATTATTTCATATCTTTTAGCAAAATTTTCTTCATGTAGGTCTGCATACATTTGGTTTAATGTATCTCTAAATACTGATTTTTTTTGTTCTTAACAATACTATTTACTTCAATCTATTTTAATAAGAGGTTTTAATCAATTGTTGCTAGTGTACAGAAAAATGATTTTTGCATTTTTAAAATAATTGCTAAACTTTTATTATTCCAAATATGTAGCTGTAGTCTCACTTGGATTTTAATGGGAATCATAACTTAGTAAATAAAGTTGTCAATTTTTTTTCTGTTCCAGTGTTGTTTTACATTTTGTTTTGATACAAAAACAATGTTGCATTGGAGCAGCGAGAGAGGTATCCTTGTCTTGATCCTAAATTTAATTGTATAGAAGTATAAAATGATACAGTTCTAAGGTAAATACCTGAATTATATATTACTTAATATATTTTAAAAACCTCTGCTTTAAAAAATTGTGTTAATTAGTATTTTATGTAAGTTAAACTACATTTCTTTTATATTGAGCCTGATTATGCATAAATAAAGGCAAAGGGCACAATTCTTTAAAAATAAAGTTTATTTAAAAAATAATTATTGCACTAATTAAAATAGATCTCAGTTTCTAAAGGATCATAAAATTTGAGGAAGTTTCTGAAAGTCAGAATCATTCAAGGTCAGGATGACTCATGCTTGAAAGTAATTTTGTGTATGCCTGTAGGTGTTTGTATAAGCATAAAAAGGTATGTGAAATGGTAATGACTATTAATAATAGTTACTCCAAGGGGTTGATTTTATAAGAAAGTGTGGACTTATGCAGATTATTAACTTTATACTTTGAATTAATTGACTTGCCAAAATAAGCAAGAATTACTTCTGCAATTTAAACCATCAAATGAAGTGAAATGAATAAATAAATAACAATAATCAAAAGCCAGACCACTCAGTGGGATGTTATAGTATACCTTTATGCATTCTGTGAGTGATTGGAATAAACTGAGTATACATTTCCTTCAAACTCTGCGATCATACAATCCTAAATAAAATGGCAATAATCTCTCTTTTGTTTGCTATACCCAACCTGTATTTAATTTCCACACCTGGAGTGAGGTTTGTCAAGCTCCAGAGTCTGGGTTTACTCTCAGGTGTACATGGCAGAAGAGAAAGGTCACATCAAAAGATATAGTCATTGGGAGATCATCTAACTTCTCAGATAACCCCAAAAGCAGGGATTCCAGAAGGAAGTCACAGAAACTCAGGAGTCAAGCATCAAACTCTACTTGGCAAGCACTGTGCATTTATCCTTCCTTGACACAAAAATAAACAAGTAAACCTTGACTTTTAAGTGATGATTTTGGGGAACAGTATTTAAGATAACTGCAAGTGATCGATAATTTTTTTTTACTATAAAAAATACCTGAACTTAACACATACATTTTGAAAATTTACTTTGCCTTTCAAAATACTTTATATAAACCTGGTAGTAAATTATTATGATTATTTATTCTTTTATTAGTAGAACATTTTTGAACATGTTTTAAATTTCAAATACTGATCACTCTAGGTAATAAGGAAAGCGAAGAAGAAAATGTATTCTCTACCCTGAAGGCTTTTGATAAATGCATTATCTGATTTTTTTCTGATGCTTTTCTTCACTGGAATTGTGCAATACTGTTTTGTTTTTTTCACTTTGAAAGCATCTTAAAATATACTTGTTTTCTACCAATAACACGCTTCTGCTCTTCTCCATGTAGTTGTCCTCAGGCCAAACACTGTCATTTTGTGATCTTGTCTGTCCTCTCGGCTTTCCGATTGACTTTAGACTTTATTTTAAATGTTATTTTCTTATAAATATAACGTTTAGAGATGGATACAAAAGAAGCAGGATATTTTGTAAAAATATGTATTTAGTGAACGATTCAGAGGTCTGGGACCTAAAATTGCAGGCAGGGCATGTGTTTTAAGGGATTACAAAGTTAGTGCTTTTGTGTAAATAACCTGATCTCTGTTATGTTCATTTGTTTCATATTTAAAATCGGGTACTAAGGATGCTCACCTTTAAGGATACGGGTGAAACTCAATTGAAGTAAAATATGAAAATTCTTTGTTTACTTTAAAGAGTAATAACATCTTAAGCCATGGAAGCAATTAAAGACCTTACAAACTTTGTTATAAAATAAATAAACTTAGGGGATCTAATGCACAGCATGGAGATTATATACTCTATCATATACTTGAAAGTTGCTAAAAGAATGGATCTTAAATGTTCTCACAGTGAGAAAGAAATTTTCTAGTATGTGAGGTGGAGTGGGTGTTAGCTAATGTGAGGGTGGTAATCATTCACAGTATATAAGTGTATCAAATCAACATGTACATCTTAATTTTACACAGTGTTAAATGTCAATTATATCTTAATAAAGCTGGGAAAAATAAATGGAGGATAGTATTATTCTTACAGCATTCCTTATGGCATTTAGAAGACAGAGTTCCCTATAAAATTAGTATTTTCTAAAGATAAAACCCATGTTTCAAGACAAATTTAAACAAAAATAATCAAATATTTATTTAGCCTCTTCTGTGTACCAAGCAGGATGCTAGGAAGGCCCTGGAGATAACAACAGATGTCGTCTCCGCCTTCACAGAGCTTACAGGTTTTACATCAAAGTAATTGCTCCAAAACATCAAATTCAGAATAAATCATGGAAGCATTGCAGAAAATTTACAATGTAAACAAAGAAGACTGTATCATGCAGTTCACGATCAGGGTAAAATAGAGGCATCGAAACAGCTCCTCTTGGGGGAAGAGGAATGCATGCACAGAAATAGAACTGTATCCCAAGCAAATGTGCCATCACAGTGATAGGCACTGTGGGGGAGAAGTGGCTGAGGCCTGAGCCAGATTTCCCAAAGGGATCACTCTCTGTGAGGCAAAATGAAAGAATCCGGAATATCACACATCAAAGGACACCTGAAGCTTATTGGTCATCTCTTTCTAACTAAACTTGCATGTTCACATGGTAACACCCGCCTCCCCCAGCACATTCACCTGAGAACAGCTGCAGAATTAGATTGCTTGCATTTCGTATTATAAAATATACCGTGCATCTTCTAAACCATAATGTAAATAAAAGAATCTCTCACTTTAAGAAGAGACCAAAGCAGAAAAGCCACACAGTTAATTCCAGAGATGTGAAGACAATGTATGATAAAATATGACTCCCATGGCTCGTGACAAAATACAAAACATATCTTAATAAAACATTCCTTTGACATGACTGTAGGAATAGTTCTCTTGCTTCACCATTAAGTATAATGCTGAATATTTATAAAACAATATTCATCATCCTTCTTAATCCTTAAGCTCTAGAAGCATTCTCATAAAAGTCAGGAAGAAAGGGAGGCACGATCATTGATTATTTAACATTGCTCCAGATGTACTAGCCATTTCAATTAGAGAAGAGAAGGAAATATGAGGAACCCATACACACAGGAGAAAGGAGGCAACGAGATTATTATCATTACTTGCAGATGATCAGGATGCATTCCTGGAAATCCCTAGCCTAGCAAATGACATTGAACACTATTAGAAAACATAAAATAGGTCAGTAAAGTTACTGATCACAAGGTTAACAAAAATAAATAGGTTCCCAAGATAGCATACAAACAGCCATTTTAAATATGCACACACACCGTATGCATGAACGTGCCTTTTTTGGGGCAAGGAGTTCTCGAATAGGGAGGGTTTGTTTATCCTGTCCTCAATTTATGGCACATTGTTACATAGGGTCTGTGCAAGGCCACTCTCTGGTTTATTTAGTTATTTGTTAATTCCCTTTTATCTCTCTACCTACTAACATTCCCCTAACACCCTAATAAACAAATCTGCTTGATGTGTTCTTGCAAAATGCTGTGGTTACACTAATGCTGGTATGTTATTCCTTCATGTTCATGTACACATTTTACCTAGACACTCTCCCAGTGACAACAGATTAATTTTTCAATTAAAAAGTTATTTTGAAAAGATGGGCTCTTAAAAATGTATATTTCTGACGTTCTACATGTGGGCTTGTGTTCTGATTGCCTCCTATTTACCCACTGGTGAGGGCGGGCTACCGGACCTAAATGATAGGAGGGGCCAAACCCATGACACTAACACTGGGCGGTGAGAGTCATAGCAGTTGATGAGTCACATACAGCCACATTCCCGGAGGGGAGGACACCCCACGCTATTCAGAGACACACATGTGAGTGCTGCTCTCCAGAGCGGAGTGACCAGGAGGGCTGTAGGAGGCTGGCTTTGTAGGACCAAGGAGGAGAGGTGCTCCCTGGTTTGTATGGGAGGATGTGATTGGCTTATCTGAATACTTTTGTGGGCGATCAGGGAAGCTAAACCCATTAAATTGATGACCAGGTGGAGGACAGCTGTCCAGATGTTAGGGGAACTGGATGAGGAGTACATCAGGCCACAGCAGGCGAACTCATGGTTAGGCCTTTGGAGCCCTGCAAGGGTCAAAGATGTCAAGGCGACACGTGAAGTTTTAGACTTTACAGTACAGCTTGGAATTCTTACCCTATTTCTCATGTCAAGGTCTCCCAAAGGCACCATAAAAGTCATTCTTTTTATTTCTTCCCTAACGACATTTGAACAGTGCCCGGTTAGTATTTAAGGTAGGACAACCCTCCCTCCTGCTTCATTGCATTCATTCCAGTGCAACATGGGTCTGCGCTGGTATTTCTATGTTTCAAATGCATAAAACATTCATACATGCTGATTTTCTTGCTAGATCTCCTGTAAACCTCATTTGAAAAAGACAAGTGGTTCATAAAAGGTGTGATTTCTTATGGCTGTCACTAGAATGGGCTGAGAGAGGTGGAGTGGTTTTATGGACTTCTCTTCCATCCTTGAAAACAATTCGTACGCTAGAGAAGTCCTTTGATCAGCAGACAATACAGGGCTGAAGACAGGGGATGACAATGGGAAGTATACAGTTTCATACTGAGGGAAAAAATCAGGCCCGCTTTTGGAAATGGTAACGACTGGAATGCAGAGGCTTAGAGGATTTAACAGAGAAGAAAAATAGGTGCTCTCCTGTGTCATGTAGAGAAAGTGTTTCTAGACTGCTCTTCTTAGCGTAAAATAGGCCATGTGATCTGACAAGGAGGCAGGATGTGTCTGGACAGCAGCCCCAGCTTGTAGCACTCTGGGGAAGGGAGAGCAGAGTGGGAGACAGAGGTGACACTGGGGCCACCCATGGATAGCGGAGAGAAGAGGGCATAGACAGGGTGATGCATGTGAGCCAACCTTGATCACTGTGCTTCCTGGGTGCCAGGAGGGAATTATCTAGCTGTGTCATCCATCTAAGTATTTTGTAACATTCATGAGGTTTCTGTAACCCTGTGGCAGGACACCTATGCTTCTCACTTACGTCATCCTTTTTTTAGCAAGTGATCCAAGTCAGCTTGTTTACATCCCTCAGGGGTTCAGGGAAAATGAACTGACCAATTCCTGAGCACCTCCTCTCTGGGTTTTTCTAAGATGGGCAAGCATTAAACACAAGATTTTGATCAGTTCTGTGAATGTAAATAGATGTAATAACTACCTCACAGCTTTTTTAGTCACACTATTTATACTCATTTATGTTTGTCTACTTACAGTTGCCTTTGTAGGTACATCATCCCTTATTATCTGATGTGTAAAGAGGCTTTATGAATCATGAGGTATTATTATACATGTTGCTTTTAGCATATTTCCTTAAATCGGGGTGATTTTATAGAACAGCAGAGGGAGGAAGAAAGGAAAGGATCTCATACTCACTGTATAGCTGAGTATCTCACACTATAATGGGTGGTTTATAATCAGAAATCCTGAGTTTAAACACCTATGTCACATTACTAGTTGAGGGACCACTGTCAAGTTTCTTAGCATTTCTCAAACTGTTTACTCATTGATGAGTGACTCATAGGACTGAAGTTAGAATTAGATCAGGAGAAAGTACGTTGGCCTAACTCACTGAGCATCTAACTCAGTGCTTCATGTAATAGATGATCCATATAAAGGATTTTCTCAGGGAGACCAAAGAAGAAAAGAATATTTATTTATTATAATGGAATATTGTGTATTCAACCTAAGTATTTCTATTTAAAAATATCTAAATGGTGCAGAACCAGTACAGAGTACAAAATTGCTGGGTTTTATCATTGCTATATTTTAGTAGGGGAAATGTGAATTTCTTTAGAAATATGTAAAATTCAGTTAAGGGAAAAGTCTAACAGACATTAGATTAGGTATTATCTTACATAAAAGGTACCTCTAATATTAAAATACATATCTTTCTAGAATTAGTCTGGGTCATGGAAACCTGAGAGTTATACAACCTGGTTCCATTCCAGGCTCTGTCATTAATTTGCTCACAAAGACCCTCTGTCCTTTCTTTTTTCATCTGAAAAGTGAGGGGGCTACCTTAGTTGGAGTCTACTGTAGACAGAATAATGGCCTCCAAAGGTTCACTTCTAATCCCCAACACCTATGAATATATTATCTGTCCAAAGGAATTTTTCAGATGTAATTAAATTAAGGATTTTTGATGGGAAACGTATTCTGGATTATATGGATGGACACAAGGTTCTGTATAAGATGACAGAATCATCAGGGTCAAAGGAGACGTGATAATAGGAGCTCGGATCAGAGTGATGTGATAAAGGGGCTTGAGGTGAGGAACTGAGTGGCCTTTAGAAATTGAGAAGGGCAATTAAAAATTTATTTATTCATCTGTCAAAGCACATTTGGGCTGCTTCCAGATTTTGGCTGTTACTACAAATACAGCTGCAGTGAACATTCATGTATAAGTCTTTGTATGGACATATCCTTTCATTTCTCTTGGACAGATAACTAAGAATTGAATCTGGGTCATATGACTGGTGTATGTGTAACTTTTTAAGAAACTGCCAAACTATGTTCCAAAGGGGTTGTACTATTTTTCTACTCATTGCCAACACTTAAAATGGTCAGACTTTTAAATTTATGCCTTCTAATAGATGTGTAGCGATATGCTGCTGTTCTTTTAATTTGCATTTTCATTTCTCTGATGACTGATGTTGAACATCATTTCATGTGTTTATTTTCCATCCATATTTATTCTTCAGTGATGTATCTAATCAAAACTTGTACCCATTTGTTATTGGTTGTTTCCTTATTTTAGAATTTTGAGAATTCTTTGTATATTACGGATGCAAGTCCTTTATGATATATGAGATTTGCTGACATTTTATCCTAGTTAACGGCTTGTCTATTCATTCTGTTGAGAGTATCTTTTAATTTGAATTATTTAAAATTTACTGAGATCTCTTTTTTGCCCAGAAACAAAAAACTATATTTGTCCATGTAATTAATACTTCCAGCACTTCTAATTCTTTTGTATAGATCCAGAATTTCATTTATTATCATTTGCTTTCTGCCTGAAGGACTTTTCTCACCTGAATTGGTATGACAGACAGATCTACTGTTTCTTGACTACAAAAAGCAAAAAATAACAACTTTTTTTTTTTTAGCAGCAACATCTACCAATCCCACTTCAGCTTCCCAAAATCACTGATCTACTCTTTACTTAGACTAGTATTTCCCAGATATTTATGTTTTACAGGGAAAAAAACCCTTACCTGCATTTATCTTTCTCAAATAAGAACTAGGGGCTCACATACTACTACTATTATCTATATCACCAAAATTTTATAAATGAAAAATACTAGAATAAGAGGACTTTTGTATAACCAAAGTGTAACTTTTTGAAAATTCATATATTTTTCTTCTTCTTCTTGCTTCCCAAGAAATGGTGGAAGTTTTGCCTTGGTCCATCACTCATCTGGGAATCACATTGGAAAGCCACCATCACAGAGTACACACAAAAGAATCTGAATCAAGGATAATGAACTGGCTTATCTGAGAGACAAAATAATGTCAACAGCAGGTATCTTGCCCCTAAGGAGTCAGTTCTCCACTGCAGGCTAGGGATGGATTCAGTTTCAGATTTTATACTTTACATTTTTCATCCACAAGGTTCATCTTCCCTCTTCCATAAACTTCCCCTTATTAAGTAGTTATCACCATGTTGAGTCAATCATCTTACATCATGTTACATCTCATGCCTCCTGCATGGACTCTAGCACCATGTCAGAGTGATGTATCACTGCTCCTGGTTTTCAGGGTGTGGATACTCTTATCTAGGCTTAGTTTCTTTGTTTCATTCCCAAAAGAGGAGAATAAGTTCCCCAGACTGGTGAAGATGTGAAAACTGGTCTCTGAAAATTTATAATTGGTACTGATAATAAAGGTATTAATCGTATGTTTTACCAAAGTTTTACACACTCATTAGGTATGAAAGGAAACTTATAGCATAAATAAAAACTCTTCAAACTTGTAACACCCCAAATTCCTTCATCTCTCTCATAATAATGTCTGCACTTGCTTAATTCACAAAAATGAATAAACACATGCACAATTATTTTAATATATGAACAAGAATTTTTCAGACCTAATTTTATTAGACATAACTGGTTAAGTTTTCCTAGTCATCCAGGTTTCCTGCCTCTTCCTCATGAGAAATAATTAACTAAGGCCAAGGTCATTTCAAGCCATTAGTTTTTAAATATTATTATTGCTTCAGCTTCTCCCAGGTACATTGACCCTTTTAAGTCTTCCTAGAATGAGAATGGTAACTTTTTTCCAAGAGTCATTTTTTGAAGCCGAATGAATTTGCAGTGATTTAAAGAACAGTTATTATTTCTACCCACTTAGTTCAAAATAAAGTATTTTGCCATATAAATTAGAGGAAGGAAAATAATTTTCACTGCTAGAGCATAAAACAAATTAGACATAATGGTACATAAAAGGCAAACCATAATCACTCTCTTCAAAATTAATGCCTTTTACAGGATATGAAGTCATTAAACAAAAACGTGTCATAACATTTTTAACCTATTCTAGTTTCCATGCTCCAGTGACATATCTACTTTCTGTTGACCATATTCTGTGAAGCCAGTGCCAATAATTAAATAAATTGCATTGTACAAAACTTACAGTCATCTAATATGGCATGAAGCCAACTCTTTCATTTAAAAAAATTTCAATTACTACTTTATTTCTTGACTCTAGAAATTTCTTTTAACAAAATGATTTTATTACAAAATCCATTTTTCTCAGTGGAATATGGGACCTCTCCTCTGTGAAAGCTAGCTTATGTTCACAAAAATATGGGCATAAAGTATTTTGCTTGTAATCATGTTTTTTCAGCAAGGGTAGAATACATTAGGCTTCGAATATCCATATAATGGGATTATCAGATGTGCATATAATCATAGTCACATGTGATTGTGTTTGAGATTCCAATGTGGATTTTCTAGAATTTCAGGTGAAATACTGCTCTAAATCTAAGCCCGGTCAACCCTGTGCTGGCTGTGAGTGATGCCTATTGATACAGCTGTAGTCTCATTCTCTCATTATATATATTAGGTTCAGGTTTTAAATCTTGCTGAAATTTACTTTTTTATGAGTGGTAAGAGGTGTGAACCAAATTGCATTTATTCTTCAAATGTTTAGCAATTATTCCAGAAACACCATTGTATCTCTATTAATATAATAAATGTATTTAATGAATATGATATATGTATAACATCTATAAAAACATTTATATATTTCAGCAAGGGCATAATACATTAGGCTTCAAGTGTCCATATAATGTGATTATTTTATACATACATACATGCTATGGAGCATACATGCATGCATGCTATGGACAGCATGCATAAATAAAACCAAAAGCAAAGGTGATAAAGAAAGACATTGATAAATTTACTATACCAAATTGTATTCTTTATGACAAAAGTCACCATAAAAATGAAAAGACTATTTAGATAAAATATTTTGGGTAAAAACAATTGTTCATTGATTAAGGACAAAATTTAATATTCTGAGTTCATAAAGAGATCCTAAAATCTCAATAGAAAAGTAGATTTACAACAGGTTATTCTCTGAAGAGGAAATGCAAATGGCCATTAAACATAGTAAGAGAAGCTTAACCTCACTTACATTTGGAAAACAATTAAAATAACTGATACACCTACTTTCATATATCAGATTATCAGAAATTGAAAGATCTGATAATATCAAGTGATTGAGAGGTAGGTACTCTCATAAACTTTCCCTATGGGAATACAATTTAGACTATTTATTTGGGCAGTCAAACTCTATTAAAATTTAAACTATTTGTCCTCAAGTATTCCACTTTTCCATCACTCTCCTGAGATTCACTCATACTTGATGCATATACAAGGATGTTCATTGCAGTATTGCTTATAAAGCAGAATAGCAGAACTTGCCTATATATCCAACAATAGGTATTAAACTATAGTACATTCATAGTATGAAATTCTACACAGTAATTAAAGAAGAGACATAGGGTAGAAAAAAACAATGATGCATATAGTACAAATCTTTTATGTAAAGAGAAAACATGCAAAAACCATAGATGTATACATATATATACATACATACATTTTTATGTATATATAACATTACTATATCTCTAGGTAAATTTTTTGTAAATACGTAAGTAGGAAAGATCTGGAAAAATCACAAATCTTGCCAGGTCACATCTGGCAAGAATACCAACAGACACTTTGACTTTATTTGAGTTACTTGATTTTTTTTTTAACTATATGAAAGAACGGATACATTATTTGGCTAACTAAAAGAGAAACATTTACTTTAAAAATATGTCTAATCTACGTTTCTAACCAATATTATTATGTTAGTAAATTATTTTCTAGTTGCAGGCATTGGATTTGAAAAGTAGGACCAGTGGAGTTTGAAACAAACAAAATGACAGTCCAGAAAATTAACCACATAGATTTGTTAAGATCTCTAGACTAAAATTACCATTCTCTCCTACACTGACTTTATATGGCAGAACAGGGACCTAGATTAAGGATCCAAAGATTAAAATCTCCATTTATGGTAGTCAGAGTTAGAGCTTTCTGTTAATAAAACTATGTCTGCAGAGAGTGTATCTGTTTACAGTAAGTTCAAATGTAAAACCTCTTTAATTCTAGGAGTCGCAAGTCTTTGGGATGCTACTCTTCTTTGGCTAAGAATGTAATTTATATTATTTGAAAGGAAATGAAACAAATTTACACAGAGAACGAAAGACCTGTCAAAGGATTTCATATACCTTTATCAAATGCAATGTCCGAATAATATTTGACTATCTATATTTCCTCCTGCTCTCTGCTTGAAGTAGAATATATTGGGATTGATGTGGCTGCAAATAACTGTAAACTCACTAAATGTCTTAATTGTAAGGGTATTTAATATAGTAAAAGAGTCTAGAGGTAGGTGTAATCAGATTTATTTTAGAGGTTCAATGATATCAAGGATTTACATGCTTCTGCTCTACAATGCTCAAAGTGTTGACTTTTCATTCTTGTGCTTTATTGCCTCACTGTTGCAAGATAGTTGTCACAGCTCCAGGCATCACTTCTCCATTCCAACATCTTCACCTGAAAAGAGAGATGTAGGGAAAATGCCTTTTCTTTCTGAAAGTTATAGCTGTTTATCTGCAGAGATAATCTCTCCACAAATTTCCCCAGTAGAACTCCCTTTTATGTCATTTTACCTGGAACTTAAGTTCTGTGGTTATGCATACTATCAAGAGACTTCTATGGTTATGTGTACTATCAAAAATACATGGAAAAGGGGACTACTATTATTATGGTTGGCTTTGACTAATATTGATTTATTTACTAGAACCAGTAAAGGGACATACTTCCCCTGAATCTAAAGCATCTACACCTGCTTCCATGAGTGAATCGGCATTACTTAAATAAGGAGAAAGGGGGGAGGGGGAGGGTTGCCTAGCTTCTGAACAATGGGAATCTTGGTTGTTCATGTAATCTTGGTTCTCAAAGTAGCATTGCTCTCTGAGGGCTAAGAATTAAAGACAGAGATTGTACATATCAGCTTATTCTGTAGCCCCCACCTGCAGATCTAATTTTAGACAAAAAGGAGGAAAAATCTTCCAACACTTTTTATTTCACTTCATAGGGTAGAATTGTAAGTCCAGTTGAGGTCTCAATTGTGCCATCTTTTTACCTTATTTGGGGTAGAATTCAGTTGTCTTGCTGCCCGGTTAACCAACAAACTCTGGATTAAGGTATTCCTAATTATAGCAGTGAGTGCCAGGAGCTATGAAAAGGGCATTCCTGTACTATCCCATGTAATCCTAACAAGAAACCAATGAGGTGGCAACTCTGGGAGATTTGCAGGGCATTCCTGGAGTAAGGTCTCAGTGATCAGAAGATTGCTTAGAGAACAGAAAATCAGAGCAATTCTCAAGGGGCTCTTTCCATGGCTCATAAAAATACTTGATGGACATTTTTCTGTCTCAGAGGAGACCTCAGATATTTAAAGGTCAGAATATTCTTGTTTCCAGTTCTACCGTTATTTAGATAGTGCTAAGTGTATATTGGTACATTTTTCTTCTGACCCTCCCCACTTAGTTTTAAACTTCATACATTCAGTCTTCCCTTTGTTAGCAGTCTATATTAATGCAGTTTTTACACACTGAATTAGATTTTGCTTTCTTGGCTAGAATTATATTTAAGTCCTGCTTCTGCTCAGAAGCTTTGGTGACTTTGATTGGATTTGGGAATTCCCAAATTTTCTCAGCCTTATATTTATAGACAAGCAATGAGCTAAATACATATATGGAAAAATGTGCTAATTTTTAAATTACTTGTCCTATATTCACTCTTAGAAGTTAAGCTTATTTTTGTGCTTCAGATGTGATTTAATTAGTTTGATGTTCTGACATGTCTTTTTTAAAATTTTTATTTATTTTTTTGGCTGTTGGGTCTTTGTTGCTGTGCACAGACTTTCTCTAGTTGCAGCGAGTAGGGGCTACTCTTTGTTGCAGTGCATGGGCTTCTCAGTGCAGTGGCTTCTCTTGTTGCGGAACATGGGCTCTGTGCGCGGGGGCTTCAGTAGTTGTGGCTCGCGGGCTCAGTAGTTGTGGTTTGCGGGCTCTAGAGTGAAGGCTCAATAGTTGTGACCCATGGGCTTAGTTGCTCCGAGGCATGTGGGATCTTCCCGGACCAGGGCTTGAACCCGTGTCCCATGGATTGAAAGGCAGACTCTTAACCACTGCACCACCAGGGAAGTCCCCTGACATGTCTTAAAATAATTTTTGTTAGTTGTGGGATGGGAAAAGAGAGAAGTGAACAGGGGTGAGATCCCTTGTTAAAGAGCCTAGAATATCAAATGGGACTGTAAGTAGTTATGTAATAATTCTAACAGTAGAGTTCAGTGATTTCTGTTCTGGAGCTTCCTAATTACAAGTATCCATTATTCTCTGAATTTTCAATATGAGGGCTTACAAAATTGTTTCACTATCTGAATAAAAAACCTACTATAACAAATCCACAAGCCAAACTAGATAAAGAAATTAAGTTATATTTCAGTCCTGGTAGGAGATTGTAGAGTACACCACAGTCAGCCATGGCTTTTTTGCCTATAGAACCACATCTTTTTAAAACATCGTTGCATTCTTGCTTTCCTTTTCCCTTCCTTATTAAGTGAAAATGTTCTACGGAAGTCAACTGAAAGAAAATGAGACTTTTAAAGGTATAACCCCTCCCACTCACATCTTAGAAGGAAAAATAATGTAAAACAAAGAAATGCACAGAGGAGTGAATTCATAAAAGTTATTAGTATAGAGTCATGCAGACACTCCTGTAAAAATTGACACAAAGCAGAAAAGCATGGATTTTACTAAAAAGTCTAGATTCTGTGAAATCTGTGATAAGAGTAGATAACTGATAGCTTCACACAGCATAGAATCTATTACTAAAGGATTTGACATTTTTTTGTTTAGACAAAGACGAGAAGCCACAAATACTGCCAAAGATTTAAAAGTTATTTCATCTTATGCAGGTATCAGTAAAATGATGCCAAGGCATGTGTGCATGATCATAGTATAAGCAGCTGCACAACATTAAAAGTGCAATTACAGGCGCTGTCTCATACCATTGGGAGCTGCCTGACCACAGCATTGAGTACCCATGCTGAGATTTTTCACCGCATTGCTCCTTCTACAATTTTAGATAATGGGATCTCATGTGTTGTCCACAGTACTTGGTAGTGGTGGTAACATCTGCTAGTTTGAAAAATACTGGAACCTGGACTTAGAAGTAGCCTGTAGTCAGTGTGGTTTAAATGTTGGAACCTCCCTGGTAGAACATAGAGGAAGGAATCTGAATGTTCGAGGAAATGGGATTATTGAATCTATTATCTACTTGCTCTGCTATTCCCTAATTATGCCTCAACCTGGAAGGACCCAAAGAAAACTCCCTTCACTTAGCATAAGGAAATGTTGGTGAGGGTACATCAACATACTTGAAAATCTTGAGATGATGAACTTTTGGGCATAATGGATCCCAGGGTGGTAGAGGCCAGTGTCAGTACTTAACTATCAATGATATGATATGTCAGTACATCCTAAGGGTAGAAGATTTGACCCACAAGAAGGGTAAACATGTTTAATTGATCATGGATTCCTTAGGGGAAAATAGAGGGGCAGCTTACAGCATACTGTGCTTGACATATATGAGGAGAAACCTAACTGTTCTAGTTTCTAGACATAAGTTGGTGTACAGAGCTGGAATCCCTTAACCTGGGTCACTTTGAAAAAGAACCCTGAAACACTGCCACAGTTATATTCTATGAAACTTTCCTGAAGCTATCCTCTGAGGCACCTGCAGCCCATCATGAGGGTAATTCTGTGTGATGAAAGGGAAATGGTCATTGGAATTTCAGACATAACCTTTGGTTATTTCTCCAGTCCCATGTTGTATAGTGGGAAGTATAGCAACAGGCATTTCCCCATTCTAGTGGTCTCCTGATCAATGAAGGGGCAAAGATGGTAGAAAAGGCCAAGAGGAAGCCTCTGGAACTACCTCCATCCAGAACTTCCACCAACCATTGATGAATCTACAAAACTTTCACAACCAGTAATATATCCCTAGAGGAATTATGGAAGTTAGTTCTAGTTCTGTTTCTATAGTCTTGAAAGATACAAGGAGGATGGTGATTTCTACTACCACATCTCCATTTAACTCAGCTGTTTGGCCAATACAAAACCCAGGTGAGTTGGGAAGAATGATATATTTTCACAGATATAATTAGACAGTTCCAAATATGATACATTTATCAGAGCATCTTGATGCAGCTCCAATTGTAAATTAGAATAAATTATTGTTGTTGTTGTTCAACCTAATAGTAAAAGACCATTCTTCAGGGATGGCAGTATATCTTTATTGTCTTAACTTTGAAATAGGTCATGTCTCCTGCTTTTAGTTAAGGTACATTAAAGAGGGTTCTTAATCATATTGATATCCTATAGGACATTCAGTTCATTTGTTACATTAAAGATATTGTACTAAATGGATCTGGTGAAGCAAGCATTCTTATTAAGACACATATTTGCCAGAGGATGGGAGATAAACTTACATGAAAGGTAAGATCCTTGAATTTTCTAGGGTCTAGTGCTATGTCAGGACATCCTTGCTAAAAGGAGGAACAGGTTTTTGCATCTGGTACTGCATAGTAAAAGAAATAAGAATAATCCTTGGTGTGCTTCTTTGGATTTTTGAAGATATATAAGCAGTGTTTGGGTGTGTTGCTTCGATCATTTATAGTTTTGAGTGGGGACTGGACCAAGAAAGGTCTTTCACAGCAGGTCTGGTCTGATGCAAGCTATTCAACTACTTGGGTTTCATGACTTAGTAGTCCCATTGTTATTGGAAGTGTCTGACTTAGACAGGCATGCTGTTTAGAGCCTTTACCAAGCCTCAAATCTGCCTAGAGTTTGTAGTAAGGACATGATTTATTTTGCAGCAACTATCCTCCATTTGTGGACTTATATATATTACCAGATGTGAAATCGATAGCTAGTGAGAAGCAGCCGCATAGCACAGGGAGACCAGCTCAGAGCTCTGTGACCACCTAGAGGGGTGGGGTAGGGAGGGTGGGGGTGAGACGCAAGAGGGAAGAGATATGGAGATGTAGGTATTATTTATAGCTGATTCACTTTGTTATAAAGCAGAAACTAACACACCATTGTAAAGCAATTGTACTCCAATAAAGATGTTAAAAAAATAAAAATAAAAACCATAAAAAATAAATAAATAAACTACCCTCCATTTTCAGAGTGGCTCCTGACTTGCTTAGCGGAGACTTAATTATTGATTATTAATTAGGTGCCAAGTGACTGTGTGACCCCAGATGCCCATCAAAAGCTGGGTATTATTTGATCAAATAAACCATAACATTGGGCATGCACAATAGCATTTCAATTTAAAATGTAAGTGGCACATAGGAGATTGCATTTTAGCATGTCCAGAAAGCATAAGCAAGTCACTGAACACATGGCTCAGATTCCCATAGTAGCTGTTCGTATAGCTCCTTCTTCAAATTTGGCTTCATGAGGATTTTCCTATGATAGAATAACGTATTTATTGCCATCTTTCCCACACAACATTGCTTCCAGGGGCCACATTTTGCAACAAAGGGAAATATAACAATGATTCATATCCATATAAATCACTACTTTTCCAACATGCTTCATTACTTAGAAGCAGTTGGCTTGATGTACTTGAAATGGCTGGTTTAGGAACTAAGTTATGCATGCTGTTTTATGGAAAGTAATATATAATTGAAATTAATGGATATATGCTACCATTTTCCCATAGCCAGAGTGCAGATGTTCTGGAACTAAAAAGTATAGGTCAGAGTGGCCCCAGCTATTTTACTATTGTTGTTTATTCTCTTGCTCTCAGTGTTTTCAGAGGTCCTAGTGCGCAACAGTGGAATGTGTCCATCAAGGTATATGGGAAATACAGTTATGGTTCTACTAAGTTGGAAGCTAGCCCTGCCTCCTGGCCGTTTTAATGTCCTCCTGCCAACAGGCAGAACAAGGCCTTACTCTATTGGCTGGAATGATTGAACTTGGGGACAGTGGGTTGTCACTAAATTTCAAGGGTAAGGAGGACTATGTCTTAGTGCTTTCTTATGCAACTGCCTTGACTGATGGACTCAGATACTAGAGGAATAAAATTTTGGATCACGTTACCAAGTATGGGAGCCCATTCAGCCAAGGCTATGGCAGAGGCTAAGGGAAACATGGAAAGGATGGTGGAGAAGGTAGCTCTGATTATCAATTTTGGCCTTGGAACAAGATGTAAAAGAAGAGGCAGAAGCAGTTACATTTCATGTTGTTTGTTTTTCATCATTTCCCCACCCCACCTTATTTGCATAGCACTGGTGGTGGTTAATATTTGAGATTTTAGGTGGGAATGTGACTGTATTGATATTAGGGTTCTCGGGACTCTGTCCATTCACATATTTTACCTGACCAAAGGAATAGAAAGAATGCTGATAGAACAAAAGGGGTGGCTTATACTGGATTGCTTCTGTTTGATCCTCCAGACCCACTTTCCACCTTTCTCTGTAACATGAAGATGCTGATTTCTAAGACCTGCATCTTGTCCTCTGGCTTCCTAATTAGATTTCCCCAAGGAGAGTTGTCAGTTGGAAACTGCAGGAAGAGAGGAGTGAGACCGTAATATTATTACCCCCATTTCCTCCTCACTCGGTTGCCACCAGCTCCATATTGCCCCTGGATTGAATAACTCAGTTCTGGTCAAGCGAATGTCTCCACACAGCTCTCTTGGGCTCCCAGTAACCACTCTGTGCCCTACCTCATTAAGGTAGCCAGAGTATACCAACAGACTTCCAAAAGACTCCAGGAGGAATATCTAGTTATGGTATGGTGTTCTCAAATTATGGCTAATTTTAAAACCAAGGTTTCTTCTTATGTGGGTGTTCTATGTTCAAGAAAGTTGGAAGAACCCTTTTGCCCTTTACTACTAGTCTTAGGCTATTCCACTATTGTTTTCCCTGGGGAAGGCTGGATTTCTTAAAGAAAACATTAAACTGTATTGCACATTTTACTACAAAAATGCTTAAGCTTATGCTTAAAAACATTATGACCCAATTCAAAGGCTCTCACAACCAAACACTCTGTAGAGAGCCTTGTAACTGTCTGCAACACAGAAGTCATTAGGATTTTTGCCTTGCAGTCCGATAGAGGTTAGACTGAAAGTTTGAGAACCTGTCCTAATTTCTTCCACATTTTCCCCATTAATGTGTTTATCTCTTGATCTTGGAATAATAACCTTCAGGTTTTCACCACTAAATAAAATATTAACTGTGGTTTTAATAGATGTCTTTTATTAGGCTGAGAATATTTATTTCTACTCCAAATTTGTTGAGATTTTTGCCTGCATTGGATGTTAGATCTTTCTCAAATGCTTTTTTTCATATATTGAGATAATCATGTACATATTTTTGTTTTTACTCTTGTTAAAATGGTGATTAAATTGTATTATTTTTAGATGACAAACCAGCCTTTCATACCTTAGACAAATCCCACTAGGTCACGATGTATTATCCTTTTTATATGTTTTTGTATTCAAATTACTAAAAATTTGTTAAGGATTTATTTTTGCATCTAGGAGCATTGTCTTTAACTTTGTTATCTTGTTATGTCTTTGTCTGGTTTTGGTATCAGGGAAATTCCATCCTCATACAGTGACTTGGGGAGTACTCCATCCTCTCCAATTTTCTGGAAGAGCTTGTGTAGAGTTGGCAGTATGTCTTCCTTTAATGCTATCTAGAATTCAACAATGAAGTCTTCTGAGCTAGGGTTTCTTTTGTAGGGAGGGTTTTTAATTATAAATTCTATTTCCTTAAGATATAGGGGTATTCAGTTTATCTATTTCTTCATGAGCGAACTTTGTTAGTTTGTGTCTTCTGAGAAGTTTTTCTATTTTGTCTAAATTGTGGAGTATATTGACATGATTTTTATTCATTATTTAAAAGATTTATTAATCTTCTAATATCTGTAAATATTGCTGTAATGTTACTCTCCCATAATTGATATTGATAATCTGTCTTTTTAAATTTCTGATCAGTTTGGCTAGAGTTTGCTTTGTTTTCTTCCAATTTTATTGATCCTCTTAAAATGATCAGAATTTAGTTTCACTGATTTTTTTTTTCTATTGTATTTCTATTTTTTATTTCATTGATTCCTGCTCTTTTGGTGCAGGTCTGCAGTTCATGAATAATTCTTACAACTCCCATATGTCTGGGAAAGTCATTTTTTATTGTGGTAAGGACACTTACCGTGAGATCTACCCTCTTGACAAAATTTTAAGTAAACAATACAGTATCGTTAACTATAGGCACAAAGTTGTACAGCAATCTCTAGAACGTATTCGTCTTTTGGTGTCATACCCAAGAAATCACTGCCTAGACTAATGTCATGAAGTTTTCCCCTCTGTTTTCAACTAAAGTTTTCTCAATTTTAGGTCTTATGTTTAAGTCTTTAATCCATTTTGTGTTGATTTTTGTGTGTAGTATAAAATCAGGGTCCAATTTCATTCTTTTGTATGTGTATATCTAGTTTTCTCACCAACATTTGTTGAAAAGACTATCCTTTCCACATTGTGTAGTCTTGACACATTTGTCAAAGATTAGTTGACTGCATGCATGGGCTTATTTCTAGGCTCTTAATTCTGTCCCATTGGTGTATATGTCTGCCTTTATGTTGGTACCATACTGTTTTACTTACTGTAAATCAGCTCCTTTTTTAAATCTTTGTTTCTCTATGTATAATGTGGCTTTTCCCTCTGACTACTTTTAAGATTTTTTTATTAGAGGTTTTTAAAATTTTGATTATAATGTGCCTTGCTGTAGTTTTCTTTATGTTTCTTTTTCTTTCCTCTCTCTTTCTCTTTCTTTCCTTCTTTCTTTCTTTCTTTCTTTCTTTCTTTCTTTCTTTCTTTTGAGCTTTTTACATCTGGGGGTTTACATCTGGGGGTTTCATCAAATTTGGAAAAATTTGACCGTTATTTCTTTAAGTTTTAAAAAAAAATTCTCCCTTTTTCTTGTTGCCTCCAGGGACTATAATTGTACACATATTAGAGTGCTTGAAGCTTTTACATAGCATAACTCTGTTCATTTATTCATTCTTTTTCTCTGCTTTTCATTTCAGATTTTTTTATTGTTTTGTCCACTTTATTAAGGATTTTTATGTGAGGGCCACTCCAATCCCTGTTACTTTCCTTGGTCAAAAGTGGAAGTACACCTTTTAGTGTTTTAATTTTATAGAGTTACAATGAAATGAGGAATGAACAGTTGGGTAAGTTAAAATTACTTTTCAGAGGGAAATAACATTTAAGGAAATATATTTTATAAAATAAGATTATTTATAAGTAAAATACCAAACATGTTCTCTACGTCCAGTGTAGGTAGGTCAGGGTAAATAAATCAAATCAAGGTTTCTTACTTTCACACTTAAATACAGAGGACTCTCTTCCTACTTAGATTTCAGAGTCACAAATCATAGGTGACTCTGACAACTTCGTATTCTCTCCATGCACTTTGTCACCCGTCAGTGAGCTAGAGATGTCTGTTTACTTGTTTAAAACATGGACAAAGCGGGTTGCACTGAAATAATAGGAGCAGCTGCATTTCCCTTAATGCATCTTGTCTCATTAAACTCTACATAGAGCTAATCTATTTATAAATCTTCATTGTGTGCTTACTGTTTTCTGAGATTCAAGGGTTTTAAATTATGACTAATAAGAGCATCGGGTCTCTCTGGGCCAGAAAATCAACTGTTTAATCCCAAAAGAATTGTACAGGCTTTTTAAAAAAACACCATGGACATACTGAAAACCAAGTAAAGACAAAGGCATTATGCCATACTAAGTTCCTGTGTTCTATTTGTGTTCAAGCTCCTCAGCCAACTCAGCTACTTCTGATAGCAAATCCTTCTTGTTATAACTTGATATTTTCTCCCCATCAAATTGTAATTTTAAAAATAGTCTCTTGGTCTTTAGACAGTAGTTTGTGAAAACAAAGTCCTTTCTGTTGGTTAAGAAAACATATCTAAAATTGACAGTTTTCACTAAAACAAACAACAAAACTTCCACCAATCTAAATACTTATATCTTTTCTACCTTTGACCCTCATCCCAATTTGTTAGTCCTGTTCATTCACAAGAAGAAAAAAAAAGTCTCTCAACAAGATTTCCTTCTGGAAGTCTTCTAAAGACATTATTATTAACTTGATATACCAGTCATCTAGGGCCTCCCTAAATAACTCCATTTCGTCTCATAATTTAAATAAATGATTTTTAAAAATGTCTCAGTTCAGGCTGCTATATCAGCATACCATAGACTGGGTGGTTTAAAGAACAAACATTTATGTCTCACAGTTCCAGAGGCTGGAAAATCCAAGATAAAGGTGCCAACATATCCGGTGTCGGGTGAAGGCCCCCCTTTTGGCTTGCAGATGACTAGCTTCTTGCTATATCCTCACATGGCCAAGAGAAAGATCATATCTCTCATGTCTTTTCTTTAAAGGACACTAATCGCCTTCATGAGGGCTCCATCTTCATCACCCCCAAGCTACCATGATATTTTAATTAATGATTTTATTTTAAGCAACATGCCAGTGTAATGGGAGGAAATGAAGTTTGAATACCAGTTTCTACATGTTGGATTATATCATGTGAAAACCAAGCAGTTTGTCAGTTTCCTGACTTCTGGCTTCTCTGATGGCAGGCTTCCCTGGGTGCAGCAAGTCTGAGCCAATTTAGGGAGAAGCCTAAAATATAAATGAAGTTCATAATTTCGATTATTACATGGGAACGGAATTTTAATTATTAAATTGAGGCTGAGTTTTTGGCATGAATGATAATGAACTTTTTAAAACATAAGAGCAATCAGGAGAGTCACGGGAATTTCATCCAGGGCCAGGGAAAACAAAGTTGTTTTATGATCACATTCCATAAGGTTGTGCTTTCCAAGTATTGTTTACATATGTAAGAATGGACACAAATCTCAAAAACAAAAACTAATTAAGAAATCACCCTTTTCAATAATCTGGATAAAAATAAAATGCCCACAGAACGCAAAAAAAAAAACAAAAAACAAGCAGTTTATATTTCTTTAAATGCTTGTGTTAAAGCAATCAATTGTATACCTAATTTTATCTCAGTATATACATCATGAGTTATGGAATAAAATTCAATTTTATGTTAAAAAAAAAGCCCGCCTCAAAGCCACACCTCCATATACCACCATATACCTCCATATACTACAGTGGGGATTTAGGCTTTAACATATGTATTTCAATGGAGAGGGGTGGGGCAAAACCATTCAGTCCATAGCATAATTGTTTTCATATGGAGAAAACACATGTCACAGTGAATTTGTTTCACTGTACTAGAAACCTTAACAGAACAGGATGGCCATTGTGTGACTGGCAATTCAAAATGTTGAGGGAATGAGGACTTTTGTGACTGTAGTGTACGTTGATCCTCAACCCTTTCGTATTAGATGGAATTTCACACATGCAGAGAGAAATTTTTAGAAAGTTCCTGTTCTTTTTCTTTTAGAAAATATTGTTTTGAAGACGTGGAACTGTTAATTGATTAAATTAACAAGCTTGCTAAACTCTGTAGAGTTAATTTATATTTGGTAAAATATCACCCCTTAAGAGTCAAAACCCCTTTTCAGGGAAGTACACAGAGTGGTTTTTACTAGAAATAACAAAGAATTAAAGTTCAGGTTCCTGAATTGTAGTCCCAGTACTGAGTCAAACTAGCAGTGTTATCTTAGGCAATTATTGATATTTAACCACCCTGTGACTCAGTCCCCTCTTTAGTAAATACAGGGATAACACTATATTATTTATAAAGCTCTTATAAAACCTAAATTTCAGATCTGTGGTTAACTTATTTGTTTAAAGAGGAGGGAAAGGAAATTATGTAGTACTTGGCATGTGAGATTGAGATCCATTATGAGATAGGAAATGAGATGTGGAAGGCTATTTGAGTCTGGCACTTGAAGACCAAATTAACAATTCTAAACTATTCATTATGTGGTCTTGGTGAGCCAGTTCTTTACTTTTACTTTTAAGATGTAGTGCACATGAGAAATTGGTCAAAGATTTTTCTTGGTTGATTCTGGCTGCCTCATTGGCTTTGCTAAGTGACAGATTTATTTATTTATATTGATATAAAGCCTTTATTCAAAATTCAGGGATTTAAATCCTTTATCTATGATAAGTTGGTGATAATTTTACAGACATCTTTATAGATAATGAATTTTTAATTAAAGGGAATGATGAGAATATAATGAGGTAATTACTTGTTAATTGCAGGTTTATGACTCATATGTCACTACCCACCATCCTCTTCCTGAGATGAATGCTTTGGTGTATATTTATATATGTATTTATTTATTATAGAAGGGATGTAAGGCAGCTAGCAGGGAATGCATAAAATACAGCAAGAAAACACCAATGAGAGGTGGACAAGAAAGAAAAAAAGGGAAATCTAGGAAGTAAAGCAAATAAATAACTAGTGCAGAGATCTCAAATTAAAACTGTAGGCAAGCAAACTTTGTCACATCCATGGGTTAAAATGAGATCCTGGTAAATCTCACAGATCCCAGTATATATTAGATATAAATAATCAATGTTTAGGAAAAGCACATTAATTTCTAATTCTTAGACAAGGAGGAAGAGAAAAGCACTGGAAAATCAGAATACTTTGGTTTAATTCATAGAGTTGCCCACATACCATCTGTGTGACCTTGGGAAAGTTAATTTACTGCTGCTTTTACCTAATAGCTTCATCCACTGAATGGATATGAAAATAATATCCACCTCAGAGCATTGTTTTGAGGATTAAATTAAACAATGCATGCAAAGCAGTTAGCACAGTCTCTGAGACTTAAAGGGCTCAGTATAGATAAAGTTTAGCTATTTTCATTTCTTTTAGAGAAGGTATAAATTGATCCAAGAATATGTACTTATAAAAACGTTGTGTCAAGTCAGGGGCATACCAGTGTTCACACTGTTCTTAGAGACACTTGGTAAGCACCTTGTTTACACTTGGTTCTGGGATGCTATGAGCACTAAGAGTGAGAGCCTTTCAGCCACAGTCCTTTGAGGAGATGAAATTTACCCTCATCTGTCTTCACAATTAATCCTTGCAATACACAACATAGAATCAAAAATATAGTAATCAAGTAATGTCCTAGATTCACAAACTTGACATATAAGCTTCTTTCATTGATGATTTAGTGTTGCTGATTACATTCTAATGTATTGTACATAAAATAACATACAGTGTAATCGAGCTATAGGTGATAAATGTGACATTGGTTTGAATCTATCCTCCTCCTCCCCCTCTTTCTTCTTTTCTTGTCATAAACCTCTTGCTTCATAAGGTTAGAAAGATCAGTTCATCACTAATTAGCTAGGAAATAATATCACAGGCACTTCTTCAGAAGTGGACAGTGCAGGAACTCAGGTCTTTCTGAGATTCTGTGGTTCAGTGACTCTACTTGGCCTGTTCAGGGTCAAGAGGCAGAAATAGAAGATAATATGGTCCAAAAAAAAGTAAAAATGGTGTCAGGAAACCTGGGATTTTGTTCCACCTCTTTCAATTACTTGTTCTATAACCTTGGTCTATTTTCTAGCCCCCTCAGTTTTTTGTTTGTTTGATTTTGTTTTGTAAACAAGAAATGAGGTCACCTCACTCTCCTTAGGAATAATAACATGGATTTGAACTCTTACATGTATGTTACATATTGGGAAGGAGAAGGGGATATAAATAGAGGTTGTATGTTACAAAGTACTCTAAGTTTGGTTTCATGAACAGGTTCAATTCCTGCCTCCTACAAATGAGCTGCGTGACCATAAACAAACCACTTAAACTCTCAGAACTCTTTTTCTTCCTTGTGGGGTGTGTGTGTGTGTGTGTGAGTGTGAAATACATTTTATATCTACATACATGCTTAATTACTTATATATATTATATGAATATCTATAAAATCTTATTCAGACTTCACTCTTCAGAGTTTTGAATAATCTGTTTGGGCTGAAGTTTACCTTAATAGATTGCAAAATCAATAACGAATACACATTGTATGGTTCTTCAGAATAAGGAAGAGGACAAATTGCTTCCAAGATCTCTCACCTACTTTTGAAGCACCATCTGTTTGAAACAATGGATGTGCTTCTATTAATACTGAGCTTGATTTATAGAGTAACAAGTCAGTCTAATGTGAGAAAAGAGATGGGAATAAAATTAGTCAACCTGCAAGTATTTAGAGATATTAGCAACTTATAAATGTTAACCAAATCAAGCAGCCCTCTTAACAACCATGCATGTTTTATGAAACTTCTACCAATAATAATATCTAAAATTTATTGCCTGGGACTCAGAGCAAGCCACCCTGGAACCCAGCCCAGCCCACCAGTGGACTGGCACGAGCCCCAGGAGCCCATGAGCCATTCAGCCAGCCATGCCAGTACCTGGTTCTTCCACCTACCAGTGGGCCAGCAGCCACTGCATGAAGCAAGGTGTAGCAGCCAACTGGGCCAGAAGCTAACCCTACTTACCAGTGTGCCCACAGTAGTTGGCCCTTCCACAAGAGAAGGGCTCATGCAGCCCACATAGGGGACATCCCTAGAGCATATAGCTCTGGTGACCAGGGGGAATGTGCTGTTGGGCCCCATATGATGTCTCCTGCATAAGGCCATTTCTCCAAGATCAGGAAACATAAATGACCTACTTAATACATAGAAATAAACACAGAGAATTAGGGAAAATGAGGAGGCAAAGGAATATGTTACAAAGGAACAAGACAATAGCCTCATAAAGAGAAGTGAACAAAGTAGAGACAAACAGTCTATCGAATAAAGAGTTCAAGGTAATAATGATCATCAAGATGCTCAATGAACTTGGGAGAAGAATGGATGACCACAGTGAGAATTTTAACAAAGAATTAGGAAATATAAATAAGAACCAAACAAGGCTAAAGAATACAGTAACTGAAATAAAAAATATACAAGAAGGGAATCAACAGTAGATTAGAGGATACAGAGGAATGGATCAGCTACATAGAAGACAGAGTAGTGGAAATCAACCAAGCTGAACAGAAAAAATAATTAAAAGAAATGAAGATAGTTTAAGAGACCTCTGGGATAGCATTAAGGATACTATGGTTCACATTATAGGGTCCCAGAAGGAAAACAACTTATTTGAATAAATAATAGCTGAAAACTTCTCTAACCTGGGAAAGGAAACAGACATCCAGGTTCAGGTACCACGGAGAGTCCCAAGCAAAATCAACACAAAGAGGTCCACACCAAGACACCTTTTAATTAAAATGGCAAAAGGTCAAGATAAAGAGCCTTAAAAGTGGCAGAGAAAAGTAAATAGCTGTGTACAAGAAAACTCCCATAAGACCATCAGCTGACTTTCAGAAAAATCTTTGAGGCCAGAAGGGAGTGACATGATATATTCAAAGTGATGAAATGAAAAATATCTACAACCAATAATATTCTATCTGGCAAGGCTATTATTCAGTTTTGAAGGGGAAATAAAAGCTTTTACAGATAAGCAAAAGCTAAAAGACTTCAGCACCAATAAACTGCTTTACAAAAATGTTAAAGAAATTTCTCTAAATGGAAAAGAAAAGGCTACAACTAGAAATATGGACATATATACACTACCAAACGTAAAATAGATAGCTAGTGGGAAGCAGCCGCATAGCACAGGGAGATCAGCTCGGTGCTTTGTGACCACCTATTGGGGTGGGATAAGGAGGGTGGGAGGGAGGGAGACGCAAGAGGGAAGAGATATGGGAACATATGTATATGTATGACTGATTCACTTTGTTATAAAGCAGAAACTAACACACCATTGTAAAGCAATTATACTCCAATAAAGATGTTAAAAAAATATGAAAATTACAAAGGGAAACATCTCCTTGGTAAGGGCAAACATACAGTAAAGGGAGTAGACCAACCACTAATAAAACTAGTAGGAAGGTTAAAAGACAAAGGTAGTAAAATCATCTATATGCACAAAGTAGTTAAGGGATACACAAAACAAAAATATATAAAATATGATGTCAAAAACATTAAACGTGGGTGGGTGGTGAAAAAATTTAAGAACAAAGAAATCATATCAGGCATCTTTTCTGGCCACAACACTGTAAGACGGGAAATCAACTACAAGAAAAAAAGTGCAAGAAACACAAACATGTGGAGGCTAAACAATACACTACTCAATGACCAATGGATCACTGAAGAAATCAAAGAGGAAATTTAAAAATACCTGGAGACAAATGAAAACAAACAAAAAATGATCTAAAATTCATGGGACATAGCAAAAGCAGTCCCAAGAGGGAAGTTTGCAGCAATACAAGCTTACCTCAGGAAATAAGAAAAATCTCAAATAAACAATCTAACTTTACACCTAAAGGAACTTGAAAAAGAACAAACAAAACCCAAAGTTAGTAGAAGAAATCATAAAGATCAGAGTAGAAATAAATGAAATAAACACTAAAAAAAATTAATTACTTAAAAAGATAAATGAAACTAAGAGCTGGTTCTTTGAAAAGATAAACAAAATTGATAAACCTTTAGGCAGGCCCATCAAAAAAAATGAGAGAAGGCCCAAATCAATAAAATCAGAAATGAAAGAGAAGTTACAACTGACACCACAGGAAAGCAAAGGATCATAAGAGATTACTTTGAATAATTATACACCAATTAAATGGGCAACCTAGAAAAATGAATAAATTCCTAGAAATGTACGTTCTCCCAAGACTGAATCTTGAAGAAGAAAAAAAAAAAAAGAACAGACCAATTACCAGTAATGAAGTTGAATCAGTAATAATGAAACTCCCAATGAGCAAAAGTCTAAGACCAGATGGCTTCACAGGTAAATCTACCACATATTTAAAGAAGAGTTAACACCTATATTTCCAAAATATTCTAGAAACTTGAAGAGGAAGGAACATTTTGAAACTCACTTTACAAGGCCAGCATCACCTTGTTACCAAAACCAAAGACACCACAAAAAAGAAGGAAAATTACAGGCCAATTCACTAGATGCAAAAATCTTCAAAAAATATTAGCAAACTAAATTTAACAATATATTAAAAGGATCATATGCCACGATCAAGTGGGATTTATCCCAAGGATTAAGGGTGATTTGATATCTGCAAATTAATCAACACGATCCACCAAATTCACAAATAAAGAATAAAAATCAGGGCTTCCCTGGTGGCGCAGTGGTTGAGAGTCCACCTGCTGATGCAGGGGACACGGGTTTGTGCCCCGGTCCGGGAAGATCCCACATGCTGCGGAGCGGCTGTGCCCGTGAGCCATGGCCGCTGAGCCTGCACGTCCAGAGCCTGTGCTCCACAACAGGAGAGGCCACAACAGTGAGAGGCCTGCGTACCGCAAAAAAAAAAAAAAAAAAAAAAAAGAGCTAAAATGGCTGGTTTTACAAAAGGCTAAAAGACAAAGCAACAGCACCATTGACACAGGAGTCCTTCAATAAGCCAACCTACAGTTTGTGAGCAGTTGGCAAAAGGGACACTTATGAGAAATAAGGCTCATTTTACAGTTTTGTCCCTCAGGGCACAGGGTGTTTTATCTGATTCAATCTCACAGCCAGAAAAATTGACTGCTCTTTTTTCTGGACTATGTACCTCTAAAAATGGGGTTCTATTAAGTAGCTCCTCAGGGGTCAGAAGAACTCATACCTGAGGATTTTCTCTCTTTGGTTGACCTTATGTTTTATACCCTAAATTGAATTTAAAAATTAGACTAAAAACCTTAAATTAGATTACATAATGCCACTTCCCTATCGTCGCTGTAGTCCTTTAGAGAGCCTATATTAGTAATTCACAATCCCTTTTAGCAGCTTCTATAGGATACTTGCTTGGCTGCCTCTGTAATCTCTAGAAGATGCCATAAAAACATCCTGCTTTGTCCTGCTCTCTCTCTTATCCTGTTCATCACCTGTTCTGTCTCAGCTTTCTTTCCCAAAGAAAAGGACTTGGCTAAATCTTTTACCCTTTTCCTCTGTTCCCAAACTCTTCTTGATCAAGCTTGATTGCGTACTAAATCACCATCCAACACCGAATAAAAAAGTCTCACTGTAAAATTTATTTGACTTTTTGAAAAGTTACTATGGTATT
Organism: Mesoplodon bidens; assembly: GCF_964165515.1. Classification (NCBI taxonomy): domain Eukaryota; kingdom Metazoa; phylum Chordata; class Mammalia; order Artiodactyla; family Ziphiidae; genus Mesoplodon; species Mesoplodon bidens. Next base: position 47,404,817 of record NC_138162.1, read on the forward strand.
GTTAGATAATCTACTAATTTCAAATATTTCATTCTTAGGTTTTTTTTTTTTTTAACTCCCCAAATCAGTAGCTTCACAGACTGTTTGCCATGGAAAAGGAAACTGAAATTTTTTTTTTCTTGCAGTACGCGGGCCTCTCACTGTTGTGGCCTCTCCCGTCACGGAGCACAGGCTCCGGATGCGCAGGCTCAGCGGCCATGGCTCACGGGCCCAGCCGCTCCGCGGCATGCGGGATCCTCCCGGACCGGGGCACGAACCCGTGTCCCCTGCATCGGCAGGTGGACTCCCAACCACTGCGCCACCAGGGAGGCCCAAGGAAACTGAATTTTATTTAATTACAACTTCGTGCCAGTTCACACACACAAAAAAATTAACTATATTTGTAATTTATAACATGTATAACATGTTATAATCCACATGTTAATTATTCAAAACTCCTTCTTTTAAATCCACAGAGGAAACTTGATTTATGTAGCTCCTTGCAGAAATTTTCTATTGATGATATATTTTTTATTCATAATATGTATTTAACAAGTAGTATGCCATTCATATTGCTCTGCTCTTTATTGTTTAACAATACATCTCAGAGTTTTTTCCATTTGAGACACACAGATCTACCTCATCTGTTTAAGTGCTGCCTGGGGTTTCAGTATATGCTTACCTGGTCCAGAGCAGAGACAGTCTTCCTGACCCCAAAGCTGATATTCTTTTCTCCTACAGCATAATTCCTAAAAAATCAGTCCTCTCACTAAATTTAACAAATGAAATTATTGAGGCCCAAATAGGTCAGGTAACTAGCCTGAGGTCATGACGGAATTAGTGGGAATGTTGGGAGCCATGCCAGGTGCTTCTTTCCCCCCTGAGTTACAGTGTAGAACTCTTTTATAATGTTATTATCTTTCAGAATAAGAGGTACATGAAGTGTCTCTTAAACAGAAAGTCACCTGGTACCTTAAATGGGGTTAGAGAAAAAGTCTGCAAGTGATGGGTTAAATGTAAATCAGAAGATTGCTGAGGGCAGCCATTCACTGTCAGAAAATGAGACAAGCAAGGGAATTGCTGATATATTTGGAGGAAACTTGAGTAAGGAAAGCACCGAACTGAAGTTCACACATACGTTTCCTACAGAGAATTCTTTACATTTGTCAGTTTGGTTTTAACTACTTGGCAGTACCAAAGTGCTATCAATGAGAGACAGAAGAAGAGGGAGAGGTAGGGAAGAGGGGGAGAGGAGAGTGAAGTCCCACACAGTGGTAACCCAGGGAGACAATTTCATCCCCGAACTCTGGATTCCTAGGAAATGTGTGCCCTCAGGTCAGCACAGACAGCAGAGTTCAAGTAGCACATCCTCTAGTTTCAGCTCCCTCCTTGTTTTTATTTCTTCCATGCATATTTCCAATACTTTCTCGAGAGCTCAGCTATGCTTTTAAAAATAGTCATTGTAATTAATCTAGTGTCTTGGCATTTGCATTGGAGGCCTTTTCAGAATGTTTAGTTAGCCATAATGCGGAAAGTAGATGTCCCTCTGATTTTGTTTTTGTAATTTTTATTCACGTATACATATGGAAAAGTACACAAATCCTAATTTCAATTTTATGAATTTCAAAGTGAGCACAAAATATTACTAATAGCAGATCAAGAGACAACACTACCAGCATGATAGAAGCCTCAGCCTACCCCCTCTCTATCCCCATGCCCATCCCTCGAGGGTAACAACCATGCTGACTTCTAACACCATATGGTAGTTTTCTCTGTGTTTTGTAGAGATGGAATCAAGTAGAATGTGCTCTATGTGTCACACTTCTTACATTCTGTGTTATGTTTGTGAGATATACTCATATTGTATATGTGCGTAGCTGTTCTTTTTTATGGCTGTGTAGCATTCTGTTGTATGTATGTATGAGAATTTACCCTTTTTGGTGAACATTTTGTTAATATATTCTCAACATTTTTGGACATGTCTTCTGATGAACATATGTACACATTTTTTATTGTATGTATCTCTCAGTATAAGTTATACATCATTTATTGATGTGTATAGTTTTACCCTACTTTCTGTTGAGTTGTCTGCATTTTATTGATTTGTAGAGTTCTTTATATTTTCTGGATATATGTTCTTTGTCAGACATAAATATTGAAGATTTCTTTTTTCTCTATGGCTTTCCTTTTTACTCTCAATGTTATCTTTTGATGAATAAGAATTTTTAATTTTAATAACCTGATTTTTCAAAATTTCTTCTTAAAATAAGTGCTCTTTTGTGCCTTTGTAAGAAATATTGCCTACCCCAAGGTCACAAAGACATCCCATGTTTTCCTCTAAAAATTTTATTTACTCTTTACATTTAGATCTACAGTCTATCTGGAATTGATTTTTGTATGGTCTGATTTACTTCAACAGAGCCAAATGACTTATTTCCATCATTATTCTGCTAAAACTGCTGTGCTTTTGTGAAGGTCATTACAAAACACTAGGTCTGTTCATATCACTCTGCTCATGGAAAATATTTTATGGGTTCCATGGAAACCACAGATTTCAAACTCCTTAGCAAGGCTATGAAACACTTCACAATTATACCCCACATTAATTTTCAAGCATCACAACTTGTAACCCCATGTTCTTCCACAATGAATTAACCATGTCTTTCTATCTCTGTATTAGTGTATTAGTCATGTGTTTCCCTCTTCATTGCTTTTACTCTTCTCTGTTATGTAAAGCCCTATTCTTGTTTCCTGGCCCAGAAATAAACAAAGAAACAAACATTCCCTATATCCAACCCCTACTCCCTGAGGCAAATTTATCACTCCCTCAGCTGTTCTTGTACTTATTCTAATAGTTTCTAGACTGTATCCTTATATCTTCTCAATGTAATAGATATTATTAGTATGCTCATTTTGTAGATGAGAAAACTTAAGACCAGAGTTAAATTGTCCAATAATTAATACATCAACATGTAAATGGATGTGGAGATTGAATGGACATATTCTCATCCTTCTCTAATAGTTTATGATAACAGGTTTCCCAGCATTCAACATCATTTCAAGGGCATTGGTGTTTTCCTAAACTGTTGTGAGAAAGGAACCAAAGGACACTGCTGAAGTTGTAAAGAAAGCTCTTTTCTAGGCTTGCTCCACCCAAAGTGAAAATCTGTCCAGATACTCAAATCATACTAAACGAAGTTAGAAAGGAGGAGGGCCTTTGGTTCCCTCTCAGTGGGTCCTGATAAGCCAAGTGTGAGGGATGCCTTGACATTTGGGAGACACTAGTATGTATAGTGATTGAGTCTTCTCCATTTCATCCTTATAATAAGGATGAGTTATAAGAAGGCAGATGAGCCTAAGAAATATGATTCATATTGTGACACCTAGAATTTTATGAAAGAATAAATGATACAAATGAACTTATTTACAAAATAGTCACAGGCATAGAAAACAAATTTATGATTACCAAAGGGGAAAGGGAGGGAGGGATAAATTAGGAGTTTGGGATTAACATGTACACACTACTATATATAAGATAGATAAACAACAAGGACCTACTGTATAGCACAGGGAACTATACATTTTGTAATAACCTATATGGGAAAAGAATCTGAAAAAGAATATATATATGTATATAGATATATATTCTTATATATATCATATATGTAGATATATATACATATATATCTATAGATATATATAAGACTGAATCACTTTGCTGTACACCTGTAACTAACACAACACTGTAAATCAACTATAATTCAACAAAAAATAATTAAAATGAAGGGTAAGTTCTGAGAACAAGTCAATCTGTAAGCCTCTCTCCACATTCCTTGCTATTTAGCCCCTCAGAGTCCTAAAATGCTGTATTATGCATATATCATGCATGGAAGAGCAATACTTCATCTGGCAATGGAATTTTTATTAATATAGGCATTATTGGCAGAATCTTATGATTTTTCACCCATGGTAATTAAAGTTGCTTTTGTAGTATCATTTAAAAATCAGTTTAATACTGAATTGCCATCTCTTACAGTGTTCTGTTATTTTACATAGCCAGTAAACTGCTTCTCAGTGTGGCTTATATTTATATTCTTAGATCTTTTTAAGAAAGTGAGGCTTAATGAGTATGTGATTTTGCTACCCTGAGGAGTGGCAAAGATGATTTCAAATAAAATTGGGGGCAAGAAAATAGATGACTATAACCTGGGAAAAAATAAAATGGGCCCATCTCCTTCATAACTTCAGGAGGTATTCTGATCCTTATGTTTTCTTTCAGGCACCCTCCTCCTACATACTTTTAAGTCTAATTTGCCTTTCACATAGCCCTCTCCTCTATGTGTTTGAACATCTGTACATTCATATTTTATGCAATTACGTTTCTTATTAATCCCCTATTAAGTACTTGGCACAGTTTTATAATGGGTTCTTTTCTTTCTTGAATTGTAATTATTCAAAGGGAACTGTCTACTGAGTGTTTGCAGGGTGACTTAGTTTAGGGCATGAATTGCCACACAGATATTGCTTATATTTTTATAGTAAAAAATATATTGTTTTATGGCATTGGTTATTGCATCTTCTCAAGATCTATCTTACTTCAGAATTTGTTTTGTCTTATAATTTCTTCTAGTTCCATCATGTCTATTTTCTGGAGTATGGGTGATAGAACCATGGTAAATAACATGATGTTATTAGAACTAGACAATTTTGAATTGTGAATTTGGAAAATTGAGAGTGCTCTTTTTTTTGTTTATAAAGAAGCCTCTCAACTTAGGCAAGCTGTAATTGTGAGTTATCTGTGAGGATATTTTACAAAAGTAAAACTCCTATTTTAGAGTTGTGTTCCATATGGAAAGAGGAAAGGCTTATTTTTATGTGGTCCCATGGTCAAAAGGCCAAATATAGTTTGTTTCGTGTTTAGAGTGCTATGTTAAAAATGGGGCTTAGGGCCTCCCTGGTGGCGCAGTGGTTGAGAGTCCGCCTGCCGATGCAGGGGATACGGGTTCGTGCCCCGGTCTGGGAGGATCCCATATGCCGCGGAGCGGCTGGGCCCGTGAGCCGTGGCCGCTGGGCCTGCGCGTCCGGAGCCTGTGCTCCGCAACGGGAGAGGCCACAACAGTGAGAGGCCCGCATACCACAAAAAGAAAAAAAAAAAAAAAAAAAAGAAAAAAAAAAAATGGGGCTTAAATAATGTTTTACTGAATGCTCATAAGTACTTTAACCTCTGAAAATTCTGTCTTTAGTAAGGTGATGTTTCAACTTGGAATCTGGGAACTCTATAATCAAGCCAACTTAAATGTTATTTTCCTATATCTTTCCTTTTTAGTTATACTCATCATACAGTGTTATATTAGTTTCTGAAACCGTAAGACTCCTAGAAGAAAACATAGGCAGTAACCTCTTTGGCATGGATCTTAGCAATATTTTTTTGGATACATCGCCTCAGGCAAAAATAAACAAATGGGATTACATAAAACTAAAAAGCTTGTGCAGGGCAAAGGAAACCACCAATAACATGAGGCAACCTACTGAATGGGAGATGTTTGCAAATGATGTAATCATTAGGGGCTGATATTGAAAACATATAAATAACTCATACAACTCAACCTAAAGAGAAAAGAAACAACCCTAATAAAAAATGGGCAGATGACCTGAATAGAAATTTTTCCAGAGAAGACATACAGGTGGCCAACAGGCACATAAAAAGGTACTCAACATCACTAATCATTAGGGAAATGTAAATCAAAACTGCAGTGAGGTACCACCTCATGCCTATCAGAATGGCTGTTATCAAAAAGACAAGAGACAACAAGTGTTGGGGAGAATGTGAAAAGTGGACCCTTGTGCACTATTGGTGGGAATGTAAGTTGGTGCAGGTGCTATGGAAAACAGTATAGAGGTTGCTCAAAAAAACTAAAAATAGAACTACCATATGATCCAGCAATTCCACTTCTGGTATTTATCTGAAGAACACAAAAACACGAATTCAGAAAGAAACACATACCCCTGTGTTTGCTGCAGCACTATTTATAATAGCCAAGGTATGGAAGAAACCTTCTAAGTGCCCATCAATAGATGAATGGATAAAGAAGATGTGATATATATACAATGGAATATTGCTTAGCCATAAAAAATGAAATCTTGCCATTTGTGATAGCATGGATGGACCCAGAGTTTATTATACTAAGTGAATAAGTCAGACATAGAAAAACAGTTACTGTATGATCTCACGCAAATGTGGAATCTAAAAAACAAAACAAACAAGCAAGCAAGGAAACCAGAGCAGAAACAGACTCATAGACAGTACAGAGAACAAACTGGTGGTTACCAGAGGGGAGGAAGATGGGGGAATGGATAAAATATTTTTCTATATCTTTAACCTGTGGAATGAAATTAGGAAGTCTTCTCTTTTCAGATTACATAGGATCATATATAAGAATCTTAATTTAGGCCATCTAATTCATGAGAGATTTACAGGAAGGACACACATACATAATAAAGCAAATGTAAGTTAAAGTAATTTGTGACTGGCTCTTGCAAATCTTAGGACCCATGCTTACTAGTGGTCCAGTCTCATGCTAGCCATCACTTACCTCAAAATAGCAAAAATGCACATTTTACTCAATAGACAATTTTGAATCCACGTGAAGTGTTATGATGGGTTTTTACTGTAGCAACTTTAGTACTGGATCAATACAAAGGCACAAAGATATGAATGCAATGTTCTAAACCAGGAGTTGGCAAACTACAGCTTGTTGGCTAAGTGTAGCCATGCCCATTCATTTGCGTGTTGTCCACCACTGCTTATATACTACAACAGAGCTGAGTAGTTGCAAAAGAGACTAAACGTCCCACAAATCGTAAAGTACTCTCTGACCACTGACAGAAAAAAAATTTACTGACCCCGGATTGGGGCTCCCACATGAAGGGATGGGGGAACCGCTTATATATTTCTTAGCTTGTACTGTTTAACATAGGGTTAATTGTCCAACTGGTGTAATTCTAGTATAAGGCATATCCAAGAAATGAATCAGTGTTAAATCTTATAGTCGCTGGATCAGACCAGCTCAAAACCAAATATATGTTGGTCAGCAGCTCACTAACCTTGAAATCAGCTTGAAATCAACCATTTTCACATTTTCCCACTTAAAAACTTATTCATAGGTTCAGCTTCTAGTAAAGAAGAAATAAGTACACTCCATTCTCTCTCTCCCACTGACAGCAGCTAAAACCTTAGACAAACTAAGGTTTGTGAAGCATGAAGCAATTGTTGGAGATCTCTAGAAATTAAATAAGAGCAGGTGGACTGGGTAGAGGTACCAAAGCTTGAAGAAGGACCACATTTTGGAGACCTATTTTAAATTGTATTTGCTTGTTTTGCCTTCCATCCTCTTTGCTGAGACATCTGCATCTTCTGGAATTGTGCACAGTCACAGACAGAAAAGCCTCTTCAGTCAGAGGGCGCTGCAGGACAGAGCTCTTAAGACTTTCCTTGCCTGCACCCTAGAAGAGTTTCAGTAATGGAACTGCAACACTGTTGCAGCAAGAGTGGTGGTATGAGCAACAAAATTGGAAGAAGTGATGGTGGCAGTGGAGGCCCTCTCAGGCTCCTTTCTCCTGTGAATTTACCTCCAGGTAGATGCAGTCCAGGATGTACCAGGGGTCAAAGGCTCTGCTCTTTTCATTGAGCCTTAGGAGAGGGGGCCCAGGGAACGTGATCTGCCCAAGTTCTTTAGAGTCAGAGTAAACTGGCACAATTCATTTCAACAAACTTGGAAAACTGAATTACTTCACTTTCTATGACAGTATCGTATATTGAAGCATATATGTGGAATCTGAAAAAATTGGTATAGACGATCTTATTTACAAAGCAGAAATAGAGACAGACATAGAGAGCAAACATACGGATACCAAGGGGGAAAGGGAGGGGGTGGGATGAATTGGGAGATTGGGACTGACATATATACACTACTGATACTATGTATAACATAGATAACTAATGAGAACCTACTGTGTAGCACAGGGAACTCTACTTAATGCTCTGTGGTGACCTAAATGAGAAGGAAATCCAAAAAAGAGGGGATATATGTATACATATAGCTGATTCACTTTGCTGTGCAGTATAAACTAACACAATATTGTAAAGCAACTGTACTCCAATAAAAAAAAAAAAAACTTGGAAAACTATGTCAAGAGCCATGCAAATGATCATATCCTTTGATAAAATAATTAATTTGTAAGAATATGTCCAAAGGAAAAAATCCAAATAATTTTAAAAGAAAAAAAATATTGGAGCTTTATTATGTGAATGAAATAGTTTCATTACATGATCGAATAACTTACGTTAACAAAAGATGTCAGGCTTCCCTGGTGGCGCAGTGGTTGAGAGTCTGCCTGCCGATGCAGGGGACGTGGGTTCGTGCCCAGGTCTGGGAAGATCCCACGTGCCGCGGAGCAGCTGGGCCCGTGAGCCATGGCCGCTGAGGCTGTGCGTCCAGAGCCTGTGCTCCGCAACGGGAGAGGCCCGCGTACTGCAAAAAAAGAAAAAAAAAAAAAACCCAAAAGATGTCAACTTGAATTGTGTTCAGCCTTTCATGGGATTATTAAGAAAACTGGGGAAGAAATTAAAATTCATATGAAATAGTATTATGTGAAAAAAAATGCTTCTAAGTTGGATTTGAGATATGAGTAAACTACTTGAACAATGCAAAAGGTAATTTTTAAGACTGTCTTTAACACAGACCTACTGGGGGTGGGCTTGGGGATATGGGGGGGGGGGCTGTGACGGGACGGGGGAGAGGCATGGACGTGTATACACTGCCGGGCATGGGGTGGATGGATGGTGGGGGGTGGCCGCGTGGCGCGGGGGGATCGGCTCGGTGCTTTGTGGCCGCCTGGAGGGGTGGGATGGGGAGGGTGGGAGGGAGGGAGACGCGGGAGGGAGGGAGACGCAGGAGGGAGGGGATGTGGGAACAGATGTATATGTATGACTGATTCACTTTGTTGTAAAGCAGAGACTAATAAAAAATAAAAAAAAAAAATAAAATAAAATAAACATCTCTGCAGCTCCTGTGGCTGGAGTGCTCCTCAAAAAAAAAAAAAGACTGTCTTTAAAAATAAATTTTCAGCCTTAATATATTAATGATATTTTGATGTTTTAAAGAAATGCATAGTGACTTAGTCCTCATTTGGGGTATAGCAATTGATCTAAAAAAGCAATTTTTCTAAAGAATCCAATATTATATATTGGATAAAGCCTTTTAGCATCAGAGATGTTTATAAACAAAATAAGTAGATGTGCAACCATGGCAAACATTTTGGTATAAGAATCAAAATTCTTCCTATTTTCAGTCAGTGAGAGTTTGGAGAGTATCTTCCAAGAAAACTGACAAAGCATATCTTTCAGTTTTCTATTCCTGAAATAATTCACTAGAACCTTTTTTTTCCTGTTCTTTTTAATTTGGCTGAATAGCTTCCTTGTTATAAAGCATGTTGATAAGGTTGCTGGGATAAAAATGATCAAATGGTTCATATACCTAAAATCTCTGGACTGTGATTTTTTAAATTTCACACAGCTTTGCACTATGTCTCCTGGCTGGGGATGGAAGTGGAAGTGAGTGACAATAGCACACACAGTATGTCAGTTCTAGTCATGGTCTCCACCCCAGTTGGGTGGAGTGAACTGAGACATTTAAGATACTGCCAACAGTTTGGAAATCAATTTAGTTAATCAAACACTGCCTGCCTGCCTGCTCTGTGCCATGCATTGACCAAATCCTTTGAATTCAGAGAGGTGATAAACATCATGGTTGCCCTTCAGAGGAGACAGGCACAATACAAATAATACAGTAATACAAGGGCTATAATAAAGGAATATTCAGTGGTATGGAAATGCAGGTGACAGAATAGCCAACTCTTCCTGGGCTTGGGGGCAGATCAGAGACTGCCATACCATGGCATTGAATTGATCTTTGAAACACTGAGTAGAGAATGTTAAGATGAAAAGACTGAGCCATGAAAAAACTTGCATTTACCTGGGAGAGGACACAGATAGCATTTCAGATCCTATTGAAATCACTCAGATGAGAGGCAATGACGGTCCAAGTCAAGGTATCTCCACTGAAGATAGATGTGAAAAGACAGATTTTGGTGTCATTTGGGAATTATAGTCTACAGAATTTGGTGACTAAATGAGAGAAGCAGGGATGACTCTAATTTCCTAGTTTGAAGTATTAGTCAAATGTTGGTTGCATTCACTTAAGCCTTGCAAACTTTAACTTGACTCTTGGCTTGATAACCAACTTCCATACAACATTATATTTAGTGCCATCTTTTAAATTACGTTTTGTATATGAGATTTATTACAGTAATTTATGGAACTCTAGTGAAACTCACTGAAAGTCTGAAAACTAGACAAATGAGTACTATCAAATAATTCTAAAGGTCAAAATAAAATGAAAACAAATAAAAAGAAAAGTTTTGCTGACATAAATCTTATCAACTTTAAATAACAGACTTTATTAAGATTCGTATAAATATCATACACCTTAGTATAATAAATAATAATTCCTATCAATTTGATTTATACAATTAATGTAATTCTGATTAACTTCACTTGGTAACTTTAATATTTTATTATGAAAATTAGAAAGCATAGAAAAACAGATAATTTTAAATAAATACTTGAACATCTACCATATATATTCTATCATTAAGGTGATTTATCACATATCCATAAATCCATCAATCTTTTATTTTTTGATGTATTTCAGAGTGTTAATAGTGACTTTCCCATTCTAGGCAAGATGGAGTAACAAGGTGGATTTACTTGCCCACCTGAAACAACACCACCAAAAGAAAAGGAGACAAAACATGAAATAAAAGCTTTCATGACATCAAGATCAGGTAATGAAGGGCAGTAAACGTTGTCCTACAGTTTCCCAAGTTTACTGCCTTGAGAAAGTTCTAGGCTATGGTTTAAAGAGAGATAACCCAGGGTATATTGAAATGAGAGTCTGGGGAAGCAACCAGGTGAAATTCCTTGAATGACAATAATGGCCAAAGCTCATTCAAGAAGAAATAGATAACCTGATAGCCCTATATCTACATATAAGCTGAATATGTAGGTAAATATCTCCATAGAAAGGAAGTTCCAGGCCCAGGTATCTTCACTAGTGAATTCTACCAAACATGTAAGGAAGGAATACCAATTCTGTGCTAACTCTTGTGCAAAATTGAAGAAGAGGGATCACTTCCCAAATTACTCAATGAGACCAGCGTTACCCAGGTACCAAAACAAGAAAACCAGAGTACAAGAAAAGAAATCTATAGACCAATAATCTTCATTAATATATATGCAAAAAACCCTGAAAAAAGATTTTAGTAATCAAATGTAGTAGTAAATATAACAAATACAAAGTATGATCTGTCATGAACAAGTGAAAGTTATTGCAGAAATGTAAAGTTGGTTTCACATCTCAAAATGAATTGACATAATTCATTATCATAAAAACAACTGAAAAAAAAAAGCCACGTGTTTATCATACTAAATGCAGAAAAACATTTGACAAAATCCAACATCTATTTTTTTTTTTTTTTTTTTTGCGGTACGGTGGCCTCTCATTGTTGTGGCCTCTCCCGCTGCGGAGCACAGGTTCCGGACGCGCAGGCCCAGTGGCCATGGCTCACGGGCCCAGCCGCTCCGCGGCATGTGGGATCCTCCCAGACTGGGGCACGAACCCGTGTCCCCTGCATCGGCAGGCGGACTCTCAACCACTGCGCCACCAGGGAAGCCCCAACATCTATTTTTGAATAGACCACTCAGAAAAGTGGGCATCAAAGAGATCTCCCTCAAACTGTTAAAGAGTGTCTTCAAAACAAGCCCTGCAACTAACAGTTTTATTAATGGTGAAAGATTGAATGCTTTCACCTTAAGATCAGAAGCATATAAAGAATGTCTACTTTTGCTACCTCTGTTTCACTTTGGATTGGAAGTTCTAGCCAGTAAAATAAGGCAAGAAAAAAGTAAATAAAAGGCATCCAGTTTGGAAAGCAAGAAGTAAAATAGTCTTTATTTGCAGAAGACATGATGAACTATGTAGGAAATCTAATGGACTCCTAATAAAAAAACAAAACAAAAAGAAAACAACTAATAAATATGTTTTACAATGCTTAGGATGGCTGATTAGTATGCAAAATTAATTATATTTCTCTACTAACAACAAACAAGTAGGGACAACATATATGAAATATTTAGGAATAAATCTGCCAAAAAATATCAGAAACTTGTACACTGAAAATTACAAAACGATGCTGAGAGGAATTAATAAGCCCTAAATAGAGATGTACTGTGTTCATGAGTGTGATGACCCAAAATTACTAACATGTCAGTTCTTTTCAAGTTGACTTACAGATGCAATAAAATTCCAGTCATAATCCCAGTAGATATTTAGCTTATTCTAAAATGTATAAGAAGTTTATAAGAAAATCTAAACAACTAAATAGTCAAAATAGCTTTGAAAAAGAACAAAGCTGGGGAACTAATGCTATCTGATTTCAAAACTTATTATAAACCTACAATAATCAAGACAATATTATATCAACATAAAATTAGGCTAATATATCAAAGGAATATACAATGGAATAGAGAGGCCAAAAACTAGACCCCCGCCATCTATACAGGCAATAGATTTTCACAAAATCTGCAAAGGAAATTCAGTGAAGGACAGGTTTTTTCATCAAATGTTGCTGGAACAATTGAAATCCCATAGGAATAAAAAAAGTTGATCCATACCTTATAACACATACAAAAATTAACTACAAGTGGGAAGTGGGTTACAGGAGATAATCTGTAACCAATGAGTCATAAATGTGGTTTTAAAGAATTAGTCCCTTCCTCAAAGTGAGGCAGCTCCAGAGCTCCTGGTAGGTTAGGCTGAGTCCTTTATTGCAACAGAGTCCCAGTTCAGCTTCTCCCTTGACCTAATCCTGCTTCCTTTACCCCTCAGAGTTGTCCTTGAGAGTACCCCTCAACATTCCTCCTGCACTAAACTATCAGAATTTCAGAGCCCATTTCGCAAAGAACCCAGCCTATATCAGTAAATGATTGGGAAAGACCATATTGGGCAACATAATTAAGAAGCCAGATGTTTGCATTAATAAGTAGAGCCACCTTTACTTAAGCAACAGCTAGAAACACTGATACATATGGTGTATTGGCAACTCAGATACATTAGGGGAATGGCTAAAGAGATATCATTTTACAAAATGGTGAATAATCCTTGATGAGTTTCTGAACAAAACTAAGTATCATCTTCTCTCAATTTACTTGTAGTTCCACTCCAAGAAAATTAAATACATAATAAAATAGTACACAAATAATTTGTTTTGAGGATAAGATAGCTACTTCTAGGCTCAGACCATTTTCAGTATGGTTTTCTCCTATCTCAGTGACTGCTGAGACATCCAAAGTTGTGTGGGATGCACAATTTTTATTTATATAAGTTTGCCCTGCACATCTAGCATCCCCACCCCCTGCACAATTAATGCTAACACCCTTCAATCATCGTGGCTACCCTAAAACAATTCTGTAAGTTTCCAAAAGGTGTCCTAGTGACCCCATTGAAAAATAACAGTCATAGAGAGCTATATATGAATAATGCTTTGGCTTTATTCTGTAGGTATTAGGGAGGCTTTGCAACCCTTCAAGTAGAGCAGTGACATTTGTGTATACGGGAAGAGAATTTTGGTCCCAGCGTGACTGATAAATAAGGAAAGGGTGTTTAAGATTGGAAACAGATATATTGTTTTTAGACTACAGCAGCAGTTTAATTAATAAATGGCAATTGGCTGGAAATAGATGAATATATTTAGAAGTTTTCAGGAGTTAAACCAAATATGGTGGGTGAAGGGTGTGATGTTTTGAGGGACCAGGTACTAGATGCTCCTGACGCAGAAGAGCAAAAGAGAAGGAGGAATAGGATGTGGGTGTTTTGCTTTGTTTGTTTAGTGAATCGTCAATAAATACAGTTTTAGCTATTTTGAGATTGAGGTAAAGGCAATAATAAAGAATATTTGTATGGAGAGTTCAGTATTCAGTTTGCCATATGTTTATGACTATTTAGATATACAGTTTTACTTATTAGTTAAATTTTTAATCTTTGCTCACTAAATTGGAAGCTCCAATAGAACCAGTATTGTTGGCCTGGTTTTCTGCTGTATCCCCAGTGTCTAAATCATGCCTTGAACATATTAAGCAGCCAATATAGAATTGCTGAGTGTATGAATATATGCATCCCGTAGTTTGGGAAGAGATATAATTTTATGAATCATCAGTGTATTTTTTAAAAGAACTTAAGTAGACCTGATTGTCTATGGAAAGTTTATAAAGTGCTGAACTGAAAGATAGGAAACCTGGCTTTTGGTGCTGACCATGCTGCTAACCATGTGACCTTGGACATGTCCTTGGATTTTTCAGATCACAGAGTTCCATGGAGGTGGGGGATTAGACAAAGATCTTTAGTTTTTCCTACACCATCAAAGCTAATAGGAATGGGAGTTTTATTGTCAAGACAAAACAGTGTAAAAATTTGTAGAGCAACAAAGGAGGAAATAAGAAAACTATATTTGGAAGATGTAAAACAGATAAGTGCTGACTGATTATCAGACTCTACAAAAACAAATACTGTATTATTAGTGGGAAAAACTGAGACACATCCAGATCTACACTGTGTAATCAACAACAAAAAAAATGTGCAGGAAGAGGCAGTACCAGCTACTTCTGGATCTAGGGGTGATGGGTGGAAATTTAAAAATATTTAAGAAGTAAACAGATCAGTGCTTCTCAATCTCTGCTGAACCTCAGGCTTGGAACGACCTGAGGAGTTTTAGAGACTTCTGGCACTTGGGTCCCACATCCAGAGATTTTGAATTAGTTGGTACCCAAGTAATTCTAATCTATTGAGATTGAGGGACTCTGAGCTTGGACTGGAGCAGTGTGATTCAAGATTCTGGCCTGTTGAGGGGAAAAATAACCAAGCCTTCTGACATTGCTCTGACTTTTGAACTTGACATAACTATTGGAAGATGGATATGCTCCATCAAAACAAGAGAGTGTACCAAGAAAGATGAAGGTATAGGCTTCAGAAAATAGGCAATCAAACCATGAGGAATACAAAAGGAATTGTGAACATCCAAGGAGAGGCAATACCCAGATAATGGCCATGCAGTAGAATTAGAGAGAAGCCAATCCAAATAGCGAGAACATGGAAGTCTCAGAAAAGATATCCTTAAACAAATTGAATTAATAATGTAACTAATGTGATCTACCATGTATAACATTTCATTTAAAGACTTTAAGACTTTAGGAAGATGTGTGAAGAATTAGCAACATGTACAGAGAAACATTAATGAAAAAAACATATTCAATCAAATAAAACAGTTCTCAGTTGTGAGTAATATTTGTATAGGCAATATTTATGTATTTATGCCTATACATTAGATATATATATCTAAATCATATATATATATGTGTGTGTGTATATATATACACACACACATATATATGTATAAACTATATAAACACTGAATACATATTTAACCAACAATTTCAATCTAAGTATTTCAGGAGAAAATTGTAGAAAAGTAGAGAAAATGATAGTAAAAGAGAACTGAATTATCATCTTCATAATTTAAAGTCAACAGATAATGTACTTAATTTGCGACGCAAAAGACAGCAGGGTGTGCATGTTGTTTAGAAATTTGGAGATGTGTGGAAGTCATAAAAAACAGCTTAAAAAGTGGAAAGTAGTTGCCTCTATGGAAGGGTCTGTGACAGGGCTTCTCATTACTAGTGCTCTTTGAAATTTGTTGTGGGAGTGTGTCCTGTCCACTTTAGTACACTTAGCAGCATCCCTGGCCTCTGTGCCCTAGATGCTAGTAGCAACCCCTCTCCCCAAATAGAGGCAACCAAAAATGTCTCTGTATTTGTCTTTCTCTGAATGACTTACTTCACTTAGTATGATAATCTCTCGGTCCATCCATGTTGCTGCAAATGGCATTATTTCATTCTTTTTCATGGCTGAGTAATATTCCATTATTATATATATTATTATATATAATATATTATTATATATAATATATTATATATATTATTATATATTCCAATATACCACATCTTTATCCATTCAGTTTTTGATGGACATTTAGGTTGCTTCTATGTCTTGGCTATTGTAAACAGTGCTTTACGAACACTGGGGTGCATGTATCTTTTTAAATTCCAATTTTCTCTGATTGTATGTCCAGGAGTGGGATTGCTAGATCATATGGTAACACTCCTTTTAGTTTTTTTGAAGGAACCTCCATATTGTTCTCCAAAGTCGCTGCACAAATTTACATTCCCACCAACAGTGTAGGAGGGTTCCCTTTTCTCCACACCCTCTCCAGCATTTATTATTTGTAGACTTTTGATGATGGCCATTGTGACTGATAAGAGTTTTGATTTGCATTTCCCTAATAATTAGCTATGTTGAACATCTTTTCACGTGCCTGTTGGCCATCTGTATGTCGTCTTTGGAAAAATGTCTATTTAGGTCTTCTTTCTAGTAACATTTAGTTGTAAATTATGGTTTACAAATCTCTACTGAATGGTTTTTCATAACGATGGTTGAGCAGGTAATCCTGGGTGCACAGAAATATATAAGACCTTGTCCCTGATTTCAGGTTACTTACAAACCTATCTGGACATTTGACAGAAACAGCAATTTAATCACAGAGAGATCTTAGAGAGGTTTTCGAGTCAGAGGAAGTGTTCTGAATTCCCAGCTTTTCCCCCACATTAGCTCTCTGTCCATGAGAAATGTCTGGCATATAATACCCAGCAATATGATTTCCAGTTGCCCTTCTCCCAAAAATCTTTCTCAGTTCTATGACTATGAAAACAGATTATGACCTATGTTTAACTGAATTGTGCAAACAGTAAGTGCTATTGGTATTTCAAGGAAGAAGCCTCTCAGCTGTGGAAGAGTGGGGGAATATTCTTATAGGAGAGCTGCAGCTGCTCAAATGGATACGAAATAGGACTTGTGTGTCTTAGGTCCTTAGGTCTAAGTCAGCAAAGATTCTTCTCCTCTTAATGGAAAAGACAAACCAATAACCTCCGCACCCCATACCCAGTATAAGTCCCTGATGGAGTTATCCTAATTTTTATATTGCCATCGTGACTGATAGTCTGTCTCTGACCACTTACAGTATTTGTTTGGTAGGAAATTCAACATAAAAATGGTCTGGCTTGGAACTGATCATGAGGCTCTGGGAATAAATTTCTTTATTGAGTTTATCAAGGTTGTTGGTTTTTTTTTTTTTTTTTTTTTTTTTTTTTCTTTTTGCGGTACGCAGGCCTCTCACTGTTGTGGCCTCTCCCGTTGCGGAGCACAGGCTCCGGACGCGCAGGCTCAGCGGCCATGGCTCACGGGCCCAGCCGCTCCGCGGCATGTGGGATCCTCCCAGACCGGGGCACGAACCCGTATCCCCTGCATCGGCAGGCGGACTCTCAACCACTGCGCCACCAGGGAGGCCCGGTTGTTGGTTTTTAACAAATGCAAAGAATTACATAAACAGAGTTGTGTTTCAGTGAATAAGAATTAAGATTGCTTTTAAAAACTAGATATAAATATAGCTTTAAGTAGTAATTCTATTAAGTCAGACAGTCTGGATATACTTTCTTTTGATATACCTTTCCAGGATAATTATTTGTTTTTCAGCAGAATAATGTTCTTTATCTCAAATCAATTTTGTTGCAGTTAATGCTGTTATTATTTATTAGTACAGGTAAAACCAAGGGCATTTTCATTTGGCATGAAGTAGATTTTTATTTTTCAAACCTAAGAACAGACTGAAGTTTGCTAGTGAAACTGCTTTGGTAAATACCATCAATACTGATGACAGATTATTTGCAATAATCCCAGGCAATTTTGTTACACTGCCATTATGTTTAGGCAATAGCAAATTAAAATGATAAAATGTCCTTATCTCTTTCCTGCAGCTGTTTTAGCAATCCCATAAAATGAGTTTATACTGTCAGCTGTACCTGTCCAGAAATATATAAATACAGGTGGCATTGTTCCTGAAGTATTCCACTAGTCGCCATGCTATGTAGACAATCTAATGGTGCATTTCTAAAGAAAATGTTTGTGTCTGTTTTTCAATTATTTGAGAAATAGACACATTCTTTGCCTGGTGTCAGGGTCATCTCACCATATATATTATAGTAAATTACTATAATAGGAGCACTTGGCATGTTGCATTAGAGTGAAAAGAAAAACAGATTGGCTGGAAATAAGAAGAATTCATTCTTTCTCCTCTCTAGTGTGTATGCCCTGACTACCACCAGGGGAGCTTATTAACCTTCCTCCCATTGTCAGTGTTTCTAGAAAGCAGAACTGAATTGAACAAGCTGTGCAGTCAAAAAACCTTTCTTTCATTCCCAACTGAAGATAAATGTTTCTTTTTTAGACCATTTAAAAGGGACAGTTTAAATATAAGTTTGGATTTAGTTTTGTTCTCCTCAATATACTTATATATGGGAAGTTTGTTTTCATTTATGTATGTACATATTTATTTGTTGTTTTCTGTTAATGAATCCTTGTGAGAGATCTTTTGTTCTGAACTTGGGGTTTCACTCCTTCCACAGATGTTTACTTTCTTACCAGGAGCACCATGCTTGGCTCTGTGGCTTGAGCAAGTAGCTGAGTAGACTGAGTCCACCAGGAATCAAGTTCATAGATTCACTGAGGATCTACCATCTCTGGTCATTTTGTACCTGTGGTCCGGCTCTTTTTCCACTGTACATGCTCCATGGTTTTCATCATTCACATCTCTGTAGCTAAGTTTCTTGGAGTGTGCTTGTTTCTGGTGAATCTTTGCTTTGTCCATATCACTGTGGCACGTTTTGGTTGTGTCCCACCTCATTTTTTACCACTCTTTTCTAAATATCTGAACCACATTGAGACTATCATTATTCTGAAAATAGGGCAAGGTATCTGCTCCTGTGGTTTGGACCTAGCTAGTTTGGATCTGGCTTTGCTTCCAATAGATACATCCTTATAGCCAAAGGAAGTTGATTACACTCTGCTGGGTACTCCAACTAGTTCTGTTTGGAAACAGTATACCTCAGCATGTCAAGATGGCCCTGTTTCCTGAGGGAATCATGGTCAATGGATGCCTGGAAAGAGATATTTATTATTGTAACAAATGAATGAACAATTGGGCACAGTCTGGTTTCAGGTCAGTTTTAAGTCACTACTTTCCTTATGATGGTTGCTTTATAATTTGGACTTGTGGTGTTCAGGGGTGTAATATTTCCTTCTTGAACTTCATGCATCTTGATCTGGGACACAAAAGCATAGCCGCTAAGACCAGGGGACATGCAGTCATAGGGATAGAGTTTAAATCCTTTACCCGCCACTTTCTCTTAGGAAGTTATTTAATTTCTTGTAGTACTTGTGAAAGATTAAAACTTAAAAGAGCTATTTAAAGCAGTTATCACATTTCCTGGTATATGGTAAGTATTTTTTAAATGTGAAAGAAAGAAAAACAGCAAATAGCACAAATACCATCTTGGTACACTTTTTGATTTGAAGACAATGCTTTCTGAGGATCTCTGAAAACAGTCTAGCTTCCTAAAGCTCTCCATGCCAGTACTGAAATGGGCAGGACCTTGCAATCAACCTTTTTACACTGGGGAAGATCTGGGCTCAGACCCATGTATGGTCCTCAAGACCTTCAAAGAAACTGAAAGTGAGAGCAATCCAGTCTCACAATTTGACATAATGGCAACTGTCTTTTCTTTGGAAACACTGAAAGTTATTCTTTCGTGCTTTGAGACTCACCAATACAAGTAACTAAAGCAATTCTTTAAAATCTTGGAAAAATGTATTAGCATTAGAGGTTTCAGTAATCACTATTAACCAAAATCAAGTGCTATGTTCTTGAAAATAACAGACGCGTCTTGTATTGTAGCTAAGATAGTGTTTTTGTTTTTGTTGTTGTTAGTTTTTTGGCTTTGTTTTTATTGGAAAAAAAACAGGAAAATCTCATTATAATGATTTGATCTCTAGTTTTATTCAGTGGCTTAGAACCTATGTTCAGCATTAAAACTACAAGATACTAGGAATATTGTCAGTCATTTAAAATATGTTGTATCTAGGAATACTTTTAAAGAACTATTGCCTTTGTGTTAACATAAAGCACTTATATCTAGATGGTTGTAACAGTTTTCTGTGGGTTTGTGGAGACAAGATGCCATTTTCTTGATTGTTATTAGACAGTTATTTGTAAACATACTTAGTGTTCTTGTTGTATAAAATTATACTGGTATCTGTCCAATTTGGAGTGCATATCATAGATCCTGACTGAGCGAATTTTTGGAAAGGAAGTCAGTATGAAATGGTATTTCGTTAACTTGCCTGCAGGCTTCTAAAGGAGATGAAGCAAATTAAATAATACTTTGCCAAAAATGGAGCTACATACATGTCCTAGATATTTAGAATTTTGACCTAGAGCCATTATTCTCAGTCAGCATTAAAGTGTTGGCCCTATATTCAAGCAGTGAGATCTCAGTTTATGTCCTTATTTGCCAGGTGCAATGATCTGTTGGCTGTTGGTATCTTAATTCTTCTAACCTGTTTGCTTTTCTACAGAGTGGGGGAAATAATAGAACACACTTTTAAGGACATCTTGTAAATGAAATAAGATAATATACATAAAGTACTTAGCAAAGTGAATAACACATAGTATATACTTAAAAATGGAAGCTCCTTCTACAAATACCATTAATACCTCTACTATCATTATTACTATTATCACTTGAAAAAATTTACCTTTGGTTGTCTCTCATTTTTCCTTTCCTTTTTCTTACTTCTATTTGTGGTGTTGAGCCACGACCTGAGATGTGAAATCCCCAAGGTCATACTTACATAGAAGAAGAGGGAAATCAGGTAGCTTTATGTCTGGTATAAATTTACTTATCATGAGGGCAAAAGAAACGCTAATCAAATCTGTGTCACACATATATATCAAGTCAATCACAGACTGTGATTGACGATATATATGTGTGACACAGATTTATATTGTTCTGTGAATATATATATTCACAGAATATATGTTGAATATATATAGAGAATATATATATATATTGAATATATATATTAAATATATATTCACAGAATATATATTGTTCAAGCCTGAAGACTGCTTTGCCATGATTTATATTGGCCTCAGAAGTCTCCAACCCTAGCATGTACTGTGTGGTAGCACTGCCAGGACAAAAATCCACAACTGAGTGATTCAAAGAGTTCTGTGCAAGGGGAGTTTTTAGTCTGTAGTGAAAGCCTGCAGTTCCAACTCCCCTCCCTGCCTCTTTTTCTGAATCTCTTCCAGGAAGTGACTCTTTGGGCAGAATTAGAATTTTTCTGAGAGGCCTGCAAGAATGTAAAGTACAAATTGTCTTTAATATCCTCAGTAAGCATTTATTCATCTGTTTGTTCATGTATTCATTCATAAACTCATGTACGGGGTTTCTATTAAATGCTGGGCATTTTGCTGGACTTTGGGGAAATTGTGATAAATAGGGCAAAGTTTGTTTTTGCCCCTATGATGCTTACGAGAATGGAGGAGAAAACAGACCATGACCTTGTAAGGAAAGTGTGATGAGTGAGATGAAAGGACAAGTAGAGGTGCCATAGACACATGTACTAGGGAACATGTAAACTGAAAGGACAGGTAGAAAAGTCAATGAAAGTTATTTTGTAAAGTAAAGTATTTGTGTAAGTTGAGTAAGTGGAATCAAATGAGAGATGAGTTGGCATCAGGATAATGTTCCAAAAAGAAAGAATAACAAGTTCAAATACCTAAGCAAATAAACACAAAGAAACAAACAAACAAAAAACCCATCCTAGAGCTAAAAAAGCAGTGTAATAAAAGCTTTTATAGGGAGGGTGTAATTTATATGGTAGTTGATGGAATGCCACAGTTTTGAATGGTATTAATACAAATGGAACGTATGTTTCAAAAGGTTAAGTAGTGGGGCAGTATATGGATATGAGGTGGGGAGAAGTTAGAGAGAGAGCAACTTGTTTGGAAACTGCTACTGATATGTTAGGGAAAGATGCTGTTGGCTGAAGGTGAGGCCCAGAAGCATAGAGAGCATGGATTCAGGTTATTTTGTTCTTCACCCATCATATGCCTTATTTAATTAACTGGTTTTATGCACGGTTCTAGTCGTGGTATATACAAAGATGAGAAAGGCATGGTTCTTGCTCCAGGGAAACCAGTAGGGAGAGGGAGAGGGGGACTGACGCAGAAGAAAGGAAAATGCTTTATAATTTAGTAACTTTAACGCCATTTTTTTTCCTGTTTTTTTGAACAAAGGGCCCTGTATTTTTGTTTTGCACTAGGCCTTGATCAAAGGTTAGGGGTTCTAACGAATCATCTTCTGAGATTCATCTACCAAAATGGAAGTTAACAAAGAAAATTCCACTTATGTGTCATTCATTTCAGAGTCAGCTAACCTTTGTACTGCCCGAGTAATAACAGGGTTTATTACCTGGGAGGGAGGGAGAAGGTGGAGGGAAAGACAGAGAGAGACAGAAGGAGAGAGAGAAAGAGAGAGAGAGATTGAGATTGTAGTGTGACACTCCTTGGGTTACAGTTGGTGAAGTAAAGTGTTAGGTCATTTTACAGAAAACAAATTCACCCAAAGCCCGTCCAATGAAGGATCAATTCCTCTAAGTATTATTATTATCATTATCATCATTATCAGTGCATCATTTTGAGCACTGTACTAAGTTCTTGATATGCACTGTCTTATCTAGCTCTCTACCACTCAATAAACTGGCCTCCAGGCCCTATTTTTACAATATTTTACAAATGAGAAGACTAAGGTCCTTCAGGAAAGATGTAGTGAAACTTGAATTTGGTCTGCCAGACTTCTGAGTCCATAGTTTGAGGGAGTTAATAATGTCAAACAAAAAACCTGATACGGGCTTCCCTGGTGGCGCAGTGGTTGAGAGTCCGCCTGCCGATGCAAGGGACACGGGCTCGTGCCTCGGTCCGGGAAGATCCCACATGCCATGGAGCGGCTGGGCCCGTGAGCCATGGGCACTGAGCTTGCGCGTCCGGAGCCTGTGCTCCACAATGGGAGAGGCCACAACAGTGAGAGGCCCGCATACTGCAAAAAACCCAAAAAAACAAACCAAAAATAAAACCTGATAAAGTTTACAGAAAAAATACTGTCATAAAGCAGCAGTGGAATAGCAGGGGAAAAAAGGCAGCCCATTTTTGGTTTAAAGTGTTATACTTCTTTTTAAGATAAAGACAGTAACTATCTGGAAATTAGAATTGGATTTATGACATCATTTCAAGTGATGGGATCTTTCACAACCAAGTTTTTAACCCATTAGAATGAATGTTGGAGACATTGTCTCCTTAACTGGGTAAAGTTAAATCAGATCCCCTCCAGTGGGAACGCAATTAAACAACACTCGGCTTATGGTTGGGAGGTCTGGTTCATCATATTTCTGCTCTTTTCTGGCTCAGAAAATTTATACAAGTCACTGAGAATCCCTGTGTGTCCATTTCCTCACTTTTAGAATCAGAAGAATAGTACCCATCTCACAGATTTGTCATGAAGAGTAATTAACCATGTATGTCAGCACCCAGCCAACTCTATGGCACAGGACTAGCCCTGCTAGGCAGTCAATAGGATGGTTATGTGCAGGGCTGGAAAATGTATGTGGAGAGAGGGGCCATCACCAAGATGCCAGGGAGAGTTAAACAAACTGGAAATGTGCTGATACTGCAGGCAATCAATGTCACGCAAGTGTCTGCTTTTCAACTCATGGTACACAGAGGGGAGGAATATAGTCATGCATCTAATCAGTTACTACTAGGAGGTGGACACAACTTCAGGCTTAAATATACACAGATATGAAACTCAACTGAAGACTTAAATAGTTAATTCTATGCAGGGCACCATGAAGGAAACACGGCTTCCTGGATTTAAGGAAAAATGAAGGGGGATCCCATCAGCCAAGGTGAAGCACCTGTCTTTCCATGGGTGCTAGAGCTCTGAGAAGTAGACAAATTCCTTCTATGAAAATTTCTCTGTATTAGAACACAGGGCTTCAATGTAAGAGGTTACTAATATCACAGGTATATTATTGATAAAATCATGTGATTTTTTGTTTTTGCATGATAGACATTTTTATGTCTTCAAAGCATCCATATCTATACATCTATACATGGTGAAAACTTCTTATATTCAAATCCTCCATGAAAAAGTTTCCCATGAAGTTAGTGAAGTTATGCAGAATCCCTTTTCATAGAACGCCTCGAAACAGGCAACAGTAAAGAGTGAGAAAAATGAAGATTGCTCAGCATATACATCAAAACTATCTTTTATGAATGATTGAAAATAGTGTTCATTTATGTGTATTTTCCACAATTATTACTGATTTAGTAATTGAATTAACATTGCTAATTTATCTGCAACGATGCGGCTATCAGTTGGAACACTAATTACGTTTTTGTGCTGGGCTGGTTCTGAGATCTATGATCAAAGATATTTTTTCATTGAACAGTCCATGGTACAGTAGTCATTTAACTAGATTTGCTCAGTTTTCCTGGCATATTTATTCAATATATTCCACTGAGTGAATGTTTCAGTAAATAACCACTACACAGCCTACTTACATAATTCATTGATACGGAGGCATGGAGACATATTTTTCAAATTAGATTTTAGATTTTATATTTTCAGTAATAGCCAATGATACTTAGATCTGGTCTTTTGTTCCCCATTGTTTACCAGTGTCAGGTTGCATTAGAACCTAGATTAATTTGCTGACACTTCAAACTGGAAGGTCTGTGAGGAAAACTAGTCAGGAAACACCATTCCCCACTTTACCAAGCAGGAGCATAGAATGATGGAAACCCCACTCTTTGGTGCAAACTTGGCTGCACAGTGGAATCACCTGTGATGTCTGGGTCCCACTCAAGAGATTCTAGTTCATTAGGTGTGTGGTCCACCTTGGATATGGGGTCCAGCTTGGGTATGAGGGTTTTTTAAATCCCAGATTATTTTAATATGCAGCAAAAATTTGAGAACCACTGAATGAGCGCGCACTCCTGTGTAAGCAGGGTAGGCAAGAGCAAAGAACACCTTACTTCCCCCTTCCCTCTCTCCTTTCTGTCTTTCCTGGAAGCTTTCAGCATTTGTTGGACATCGGTTATGTGTCAGAAAATGTTCCAGGTAGTAAAAATACAAGGCCAACAAGAGTGTCCCTATTCAGTTGTTTATTAAGTTAGTTCTGGCTTCTGTCTTTGCCTCTGGCCTCGCCTGCCCACATATGCCCCAAGTGTGCTGAACCTCAGCAAAAGTAACCTTCCCTTAGTCCTCATACTTCTGTAATTATTTCTCACTGGTGGCTGCTTCATCCATGCTGAGTTACCTCCTACCATCTCTTGTGATCTCAGTTTAACCCTCACTGGGTTGACTGTCATCCCTGGGTCCCATCTCCTCTCATCATACCATACACGTCATTCTAGTTACACATATTATTATATATGTGTTGATACATTCTTATGTGTTTGATGTTTCTCTTCCCTCTGGACAGAAATCACCAGCAAGGAGCCTACACTGGGCCTCTTAATAAATGCCTAATAAAATACTTGTTGAATGAGTGAAATAATTATGAATTTGAGTATATATAAGGATATCATGGTTATTTTTTGCTGCATAACAAACTACCTTAAAACTTGGTTGTTTAAAGCAATAAGCATTTTTTGACCTCTTGTGATTCTGAGGGTTGACGGGGCTTACCTGGGTGCGTCTTCTATTCCACATGATATCAACTGGGTCTGCAGACACCTGGGGGCTCAGGTGGGTTGGAATACTTAAGATGGCTCCCTCACATGGCTGGTGTCCTGGGAAAGTAGGACTGCAGAGCTGGTTTCAGTTGGAATGTTAGGGCTGCTCAGCTTGTCTCGCATGAAGTCTAAGGTTCTTTCCCTTTCCACATGGCCTCTGCACTTGGTCTCTCTAACAAGTAGTCAAGATTTCTTAGTAGCTCAAGGCTTCCAAAACAAGCAATTCAAGAGAAGGGGCAGAGGCGGCCAGATCTCTTAAAGGCTGAGTGGAAAGCTGGTCCAGTGCCAATTTTGCCATATTTTATTAGTCACAGAAGTCACAGGCCTATTCCAGAATACTTGAGAAAAACATAAAAACAAAAAAGCAGACTTCCCTTCTTTATGGTAGAGTCATAAAGAATTTGAGACCATCCTTAATCCATCACAGAAATTTAACCAAAAATGTAAAACATTTTTTCATTTTCTTTTCTTTTTTATGGGGGTGGGAGAGGTCAAGCGATCTTTTTATTTTAGTTTTCATTTTATTGTGGTAAGAATACTTAACATGAGATCTACCCTCTAACAGATTTTTTAGTGCACAATGTAGTATTGTTAGCTGTAGGCACAGTGTTGTACGGCAACCTCTGTAACTTATTTATTTTGTATAACTGAAACTTTTTACCCATTAATTAACAACACTTTCCCCACCCTCTCCCCCCAGTCCCTGGAAACTACCATTGTACTCTCTGTTTCTATGAGTTTGACTATTTCAGATACCTCATATAAACGAAGTCACGTAGTGTTTGTCCTTCTGAAACTGGCTTATTTCACTTAGCATAATGTCCTCAAGGTTCATCCATGTTGCCACATATTGTAGGATTTCCTTCTTTTTTAAGGTAGAATAATAGTCAACTGTATGTATATAGCACATTTTCTTTATTCATTCATTGATGGACTTATAGGTTGTTTCTACACTTCGCTATTATAAATAGTGGTGCAATGAACATGGGAGATTACAATATCTTTGTGAGATCACAGTATCTCTGTGAGATCTTGACTGCAGTTATTGGATAAATATCTAGAAGTGGGATTGCTGGATCATTTGGTAGTTCTATTTTTAGTTTTTTGAGAAACCTTCACACTGTTTTCCACAGTGGCTGCACCATTTTGTATTCCCCCCAACAGTTTAAAAGAGTTCCAGGGCTTCCCTGGTGGCGCAGTGGTTGAGAGTCCGCCTGCCGATGCAGGGGACACGGGCTCGTGCCTCGGTCCAGGAAGATCCCACGTGCCACGGAGCGGCTGAGCCCGTGAGCCATGGCTGCTGAGCCTGCACGTCTGGAGCCTGTGCTCCACAATGGGAGAGGCCACAACAGTGAGAGGCCCGCGTACCACAAAAAAAAAAAAAAAAAAAAGAATTCCAATTTCTTGACATCCTCACTTGGAAAAGGAAATAGTCAAGAGTGAAAAGAATGGGAGAAAATATTTACTAACCATATATCTGTTAAGGGGTTAATATCCAAAATATATAAGGAATTCCTACAACTCAGGAGCAAAAAAATGAAATTAAAACATGGGCTAGGGGGCTTCCCTGGTGGTGCAGTGGTTGAGAGTCCTCCTGCCGATGCAGCAGACACAGATTCGTGCCCCGGTCTGGGAAGATCCCACATGCCACGGAGCGGCTGGGCCCATGCGCCATGGCTGCTGAGCCTGCGCGTCCGGAGCCTGTGCTCCGCAACGGGAGAGGCCACAACAGTGAGAGGCCCGCATACAGCAAAAAAATAAATAAAACAAACAAACAAACAAACAAACAAATAAATAAAACATGGGCTAGGGACTCAAATAGACATTTCTTCAAAGAAGACACACAAATAGCCAACAGGCATATGAAAAGATGCTCAGCATCACTAACCATCAGGGAAACGCAAATCAAAACCACAATTACATATCACTTCACACGTTAGGGTGGCTATTATCAAAAACACAAAAGACAACAAGTGTCGGCAAGGATGTGGAAAAATTGGAACTCCTTATTTACTTTAAAAAACCCTAAGCCTCACTCAGAGCCCTCATTTTGCCAGGCTTCTGGAAACATTAATATCAGCCATTTGGGGGGATCTTACTAGCAGGGTTTAGTATAGCATAAGGTACCAAGTGTGTCTTTTTTTTTTTTATTGCAGTATAGTTGCTTTACAATGTTGTGTTAGTTTCTGCTGCACAGCAAAGCGAATCAGTTATACATATACATATATCCCCTCCTTTTTTGGATTTCCTTCCCCTTTAGGTCACAACAGAGCCTTGAGTAGAGGGTGTCTTTGATCAGCATCAGGCAGTACTCACTGTTGAGAAAGAGCACCCATTGTAGCAAGAAGCCTGGTCCCTCAGGGCAGTCTGTGTGTGCCTTAGGGGCACAAGGTGGGCACTGCATGTGAGTAGAAATGCCCGTACCAGGATCTTGCTTTCCTTGTAGCCTCCCCCAGTCATTCGGCTCTGAAGTCTTTTCCATCCCTTGATTTTGCTAGGATAGAGAATAACTTCCTCTTTGTGATAGGAGGAATGGGCATAACTGGCTCTTGATCAACTACTTCATTTCATATTCTTTGGTTTACTTTAGGTCGAAGACTAGATTTTTGTTGTTGTTGTCCTGCCATAGTTCTCCTTTACCTAGCACAGTCTCCTCCTCTTTATTCCCCTTTGTTTCCCTTTTTATTTTGACCTGATTTCAGAAAAATTTCAAGAATACTACAGAGTATTTCTATACTACTTCATCAAGATTCTCTAAGTGTTAAGATTTGTTCTCGTCACTCTTGCTATTTTTTTGTGTCATCCGTGTTATACAATTCATGTCGTTTTGTGTGGAACAGTTCATGTCTCCTCATGTGGTACAGTTCACCATGTATTTCTAAACACAAGACCATTCCCTTACATAACCACTTAATAATCAATATCGGAGAATTAACATTGATACACATTGAGTCTTTCATTTGTCCCAATATCCTTTACAGTGAAAGAAAATTCCAAACCATGCCTTGCATTCAGGAATCAGGTCTCTTTAGTCTCCTGTATGCTGGAAGAGTTCCTCATTTTCCTGTGTCTTTAATGGCATTGGCATATCTGAAGAGTGCTGGCCTGACATTTTATAGAATGACAGTCAGTTTAGGTTTGTCTAATGTTTCATCTTGATGGAATTCATGTATTTAGTTTTGACAGGAATACACTTACGTTCTCAGTTCATCGTATCAGGAAGAATTACTTGTAACATTAGCTCTCAGCGGTTGGGTTTTCTGCCAAGTTTCTGCATTTAAAGTTACTATTTTCTTTGTAATTAATATATATATATACTATAATTAATAAATACTTTGCGACCAGATAAATATCTTATTCCTCATTGCACTTTCACTTTTTAACATCTAATGATGTTTTTGCTTGAACCAATTTTCATTATGATGGTTGCCAAATGGTGATTCCTCTTTGTTATTCACTCCACCTGTGCCCAGGGGAAATTTTCCTGAGCCAAAAATGAGCAATTCATTGTCAAATTTCTCTTATAAACAAGGCTGACATATCCTGAGTCAAATTTTAACTGATTTTCTACACCTTTATCTGGTGGTGGTTAGTGATGTATCTGTAGATATGTATAATGTATGGATATATATATAATTTTATAGTGTTTAATTTTTATCTTTTACTATAAACCATCTATACTCAGTCATTAAGAAGAGCAAGAGGGTGAAAAGGAAAGAAACAAACATCTAACTTAGCTGCTTAAGTTACATAGCATTATATACGGCTTTATATATTGCATGAAACTTAGGAAAATATGCTCCACCCTGAATCAGGAGTTTGCTAGCATAGAGATCATTCAGTGTTATAAATTAGAACTAAATAAATAAATAAATACATAAATTAGAACTGTAGCTCTGTAATAGCATTGAGAGGTTATTTAATAACATTAAGTAATTTTCAGATGAAGAAATTGAAGCCATTGTTTTTCAAAAAGTCTTTTTTCTAAAAGGAAGAATAGATGTCCTTTCCTTAAAAGAAATTAGATTTTTAAAGATGTTTATAAATTCAAAGATTTTGCATATTGATATAAAATATTTAAAAAATAAAATGATTGAAAATTTGCCTAAAATGAGGAATTACATCTCAGTTTCTTTAAGTAGGTAATTACCCTTTTCACTTTATAATGTGATATGACTTACAAAATGACAACAATTTTAGAAATTTAATCGGTTTTTGAGTCTCCTCCCCCAATACATTCTCTGCCCTGCTTCTGTGCCTCCAGGGCTGACCCTACAGATGCATCGCCAGGGCTTCTTTGAATTCACACTTCTAGCTGAATTTGGCCAATGGCAGATCAGAGTGAGGAGGAGAGAAGATGGATTATTTCTTCTCCCACCCCTTCTAGACCTTGGCTTTCTGGTTTTGGTCTTATTCTCTCTCTAAAATTACAGCTCATTTCAGGAACTTCTATTGGTCCAGCTTTCATCAGGCTCTCACTGTCTCCTCCCCTGCTGTTTTAGATCCAGATCTTTTTTTTTTTAATACAAGAACTTATGTTTATTGCAAACAGAGAGAGAGAGAGACAGAGAGAGAGAGAGAGCATGCACAAGAAGGATTAGAAGCCTAGAATATAAGGTTAAGAATTTAAAAGCATCTTACGTTTTGCTCTAATGGCAACAAAATTAATAGGAACAAAGCATTGTGTTGCTCTCTGGCACAGTAGGAGGGTACCTCTGCAGACCTGATGAGCAAATTTTGTGAAATATGTAGTATGAAGGAAGAAAGCTTGGTGGGTCTTCATTGCACACATGGAACTGTCCATGTTTTGGATTGGTGTCGCCTGAATGACCTGCCACTACATGTGACTTCTAACATGGGGATTATCAGTAGGTGGGCCAGAAGATAACGTCTCTTCTGACTGGATGGGCAGTTTAAGGTCTCCATATATTTTTTTTTTTAATAGGAGTTTATTTATTTATTTATTTATTTATTTATTTATTTATTTATTTATTTATTTTTGCTGTGTTGGGTCTTCATTTCTGTGTGAGGGCTTTCTCTAGTTGTGGCAAGTGGGTGCCACTCTTCATTGCAGTGATGGGCCTCTCACTATCACGGCCTCTCTTGTTGCGGAGCACAGGCTCCAGACGCGCAGGCTCAGTAGTTGTGGCTCACGGGCCTAGTTGCTCCGTGGCATGTGGGATCCTCCCAGCCCAGGGCTCGAACCCATGTCCCCTGCATTAGCAGGCAGATTCTCAACCACTGCACCACCAGGGAAGCCCCAGGTCTCCATATTATCTCTAATATACAACGAATTGCACATAATCTGCACTGCATATCAAGTGGGCCCCCAAAATACCATTGGTGAGACTGTATTGCACTGCTGCTTTCACAAGTTCACCCTAGTCAGGGATTCTGAGGCTGGAATGTGATCCCCATGTCTCCATTCAATACCTTCCACTTGTGCTTTCCCAGCATGCTTCAGTATTTCTTATTGGTCCCTTTCCTTATCTTTGTAACTTCTCTCATTAAATTATCTTCAAAACCCCACATTAGTTACCTTACATTTTCTATTGGGGACCTAATGAATGCAGTAACACAACACAGGAATAGAATCAGAGGGATGAAGTTTCTATTAAATAGCTAATGAGTGATTGCCAATAGGAAACAGACCTGGGGAAGGTGTAGTTACCCTTGCTTATTTCATCTTCATTCTGTGATACCCTTTCTGTAGACTTTCCAACAAAATCTAGCAGTAGTTCCTGATTATCCTCCTGGAAGCCTGTGGATATATATTTTGTTCTTTTATAGAAAAACAACTGATGTTAATTTTATTTACTTATACAAAACTATTTTCCAAATACTGCTGGAAGAGAAATGTAGGGCAGGAGCCTCAGGAAATATTTTAATGCTTAAAAAAAATTTCGTGCCATGTGATTTTAAACTTTGCAAACTTTCTCATACATAAGCTTACTTTTGCTAAAATGCAAATCAAATAAAATGCTTCTAGGTTATGCATGGGAGTGTTGCTGGAGAGAAATAGAAGAAGGAATTGGGCCCTTCAGAGATAATCTTCTGTGTATAAGTGATTAAGCACTAGAATGGATATCATAGTCAAAGTCTAGCCTCATTTGTTTTACTGATGCTGCTTCATTTAGGCAAAATGCCTCTTTATATCTTAGGCAATTAGGTAATGAATTAGAAGAATAGTTAAAGGAAAAAATATATAGATTAGGAAGTCATTCCAGTGAAGCTAGGGAGTGAATGGATATTTAAGTTACTCTCAGATTCATTAGTCTTAGTGTCTATTACTATAAAATTCAGAATCACAGTCACGTAAATACAATTATTACACTTAAATAAATCAAGAAAGTTTCATTTTCAAAAATGTCAGATGTTCTGTATTTCTCTACTGGCAGTATAAATCTGAAGTTGATCTATGCTAAACATCTGTCAAAAATACACCTTTGTTTAACGGAATCACCAGTAGTTCAAAAATAAAGTGCTTTGAATAACACATCAGTAAGCAAAAAGTTTGTTCATTCTATTTAAAAATGCACTAAGTACCCCACAAAATACTATAAATTTTTATAAATGTGTTCATTATGAGGTAAAATTTCATCATAAAAATCTGTCTTATAGATGGAACTTAAAAACCAAAAAAAATGCCAAATAAAAGTGGAAAGTACTTCCTTCCTTTCATTATCCTAGTCTAATTTCTTCTAATTTAGAAGCTGTTCACAAACATAAAAACAACAATCAACTAATACTTTTTAACTACATTCACTCTCTATGGAAAAAAAAATCCAAATAATCTGTAGTCTTCAAGGAAAAAGGGGATTAGAAACTTATTTGACCGGACAGAGGATTTGTAAAATTTTCCTCAGGTTAAAAGATAAAACATTGCAGGAATTAGGTTGAAAACATAATTTAGCTTTCCCCAAATGTATTTTCATTGTATTTTTCTATTTTAGATTTCTAGACATTTGCTTTTGAGTTCTTGTTAAATAATTGCACAAACTTGAAAAATATAACCACATGGATTCTTTCATCACTGTTTCTTCCTGGCACTGAAAATTTTTTTCCTGGATGTCAGTAGCAAAAGATTATGGCTGTAACCTGCTAGGGTAAATATAGTACATTGTAAATAAAATGCTATCAGTTCAGTGGTTGAGAATATTTGTTTTTCACCCCACACTTAACAATAGCAACAAAAATGTATAACACCACAAAATGTTCATTTCTCACTCTGAGTACTATTTAAGACTTTCAGTGGCTTATTTTAGAAATTGCAAGATTTTAAAAGCCTCCTTAACATATGGCAAGATGAAGCGGTAGCCTGTGATTGTTTTTATGTTTCAGTTTTAGGCTAATTTTCTGCCAGTTGCTTTGCTGAGTTTTTTTTGTTTGTTTGTTTGTTTTCTCAGCAGTTAATTTATTTAAGAAGATACTTGAAGATCACTTCCTTGGTTTCTCTTTTTCGATTGTTTCATTATTTATTATTCTGCTTAGGAAATATTTTTGAAGTAGGAGACGGGAAAGAGCAATATTAGTGGTATTACACTTAGGATTCTGCAACAATTTAGCTGTCATATTTGAATCTCTCAAGTCAGAAAGCTATAAAAGGTCAAGAGATGAGTGTCAGGAATCTGTGGTGAGAAAAGAAAGAAGAACTTAATAGAGTGTTCTAAAGACTCTCCTAAGTTGTGTTTCCTCATTATAGGAAGGTTTCTTATCTGTAGTTAGGATAAATTTTTTTTTTTGTGGTACGCGGGCCTCTCACTGCTGTGGCCTCTCCCGTTGAAGAGCATAGGCTCCGGACGCGCAGGCTCAGCGGCCATGGCTCACGGGCCTAGCCACTCCACGGCATGTGGGATCTTCCCGGACCGGGGCACGAACCCGCGTCCCCTGCATCAGCAGGCGGACTCCCAACCACTGTGCCACCAGGGAAGCCCACTAAATTATTTTGAGTAGAAGAAAGATAGTGCAAGATGAGCTAAGACTCAAAATATTAATATTGAAATATTGTATACTTTATTTATGAATTGATTTATTTTTAAATGTCTTTGTTAAATTCATTAAATTTGCCCTAGATAGTGAGGAGAATTAAGAGGTACAAACTTCTACGTGTAAAATAGGTAAGTTACAAGGATATAATTTACAGCACAGGAAGTATAGCCAATATCTTATAACTTTAAATGGGGTATGATCTATAAAAATGTTAAAAAACTATGTTGTACACCTGAAATTAATATAATATTGTCAGTTATACTTAAAATATGTATATATAGCCATCCTTAAAAAATTACCCTAGGGCTTCCCTGGTGGTGCAGTGGTTGAGAGTCCGCCTGCCGATACAGGGGACACGAGTTCGTGCCCCAGTCCGGGAAGATCCCACATGCCGCGGAGCAGCTGGGCCCGTGAGCCATGGCCGCTGAGCCTGCGCATCTGGAGCCTGTGCTCCACAATGGGAGCGGCCACAACAGTGAGAGACCCGCGTACCTCAAAAAAAAAAAAAATTACCCTAAATAACAAATTTCATGAAAAATACTATCTTCTTAAAAAATTTTTTTATTGAAATATAGCTGATTTACAATGTTGTGTTAGTTTCAGGTGTACAACAAATTGATTCAGATATACATATATATACATAAATATATATATATTTTATATATCTTTTTAAAAGAAAAAGGTTAGTTAGAAGTGACATTGTTTTACATATTGCAAATAACTATAATGTCTGTCTTAATAACGACAGCTGAATACTTACATCAACTTTTCTGTATTCAGTATGCTGCAACATATGATTTCAGTATATGAAGAAAAGGCAGCCCCACTCAGATATGAGTGAAAGATAGGAAAAAAGATAGAAATATTAAAAAATCATTCATATAATTGAGAATATTCTTCTTTGATATAACACCAAAATTTGGCAGGTGGTAGTTTGTTAAAGGTTAGTCACAATATGGAATCTGAAACCGTATCAGTGTACTTTTCATACTCTGTTACATAAAAATCCCTTGGTCTTCCTTGACCTTTTAATATATCTTTTACCTATGCATGATTTTCACCATTTGGAAATTATTGGTTCACTGAATTACACAGTCCATCCAAATGTTGACACATTTCATTTTACAATATCAAATCAATATAAAAAAATCACACTTATTAATATCACCATTGATCTCATCAGAAAATTCTTTAAGTATTAACATGTTGAGTTCATTGTGGCAGACATCAGTTTTCCAAAATCCTAACTTTTGTTTGAAATCTTCGATTATATTTTTGGTAACATACTTGTTGATTATTTTCCTTGAAGTGATAAGCTCCTTTTGTTCATTTTTAGGAAAATGTCAAATATCCAAGTTTTAATAACCATATTTGTCTGTTAGTCATTCTTTTAAGTAAAGCTAGTGTTTCACGAAAAAAGGAGCTAGTTTACTTTTCAACTCAGACTATGACACAAATAATTTTTCTTATCATATTTCAGAAATCAAAAGTTCTCACTTTATGCATATTTATCATTTTGTCACACCATGAATTGTGCAGCATCTGTGCAAATGTCAACATAGTAAATAATATCTTAGTATTATTATGAAAATAGTTCAGCTTCAGTGGATTCAGGGAAAGTGTCTTGGGGACCCACAGAACTCTATGGACCACACTTTGAGAACCACTGCTTTAGAAAATGTACGAGGCCCTTCACAGACATTATTGCAAGGCATCTTTGCAGCAAGCCCATGTGGTAGAAACTGACTTTCCTCATTTTACAGATTTTCCTTTATTTTACAGATAAAAATTACGAATTTTCAGTAACTTGCTCACTCCACTTATCTGGATCCTCCAGTATGAGCTCAAAAATCTTTAGGATATATTGTCAGTTTTTCATTTATATACTGGAAAAAGTTACTATTTATTTTCTATAGATTTTGCGATGATTAAATTAAAAGTCACGGATGGGCTGGTTCTTTGAAGGCAGTGAAATAATTCATTTTGGATATTCTGATTAATCCTGACCCTTGGCTAAGTGAGGGAAAACAAGTGTGAAATATTTCCTTCCTTTTTTTACCAGTAATTCTCACATACTGCTTCCACTACGTGGCGCTGAGATTCAGAAAAGGGTCTGGGGTGGGTAGTTGGAGCAGCTGGGAGGTGTGAGACAGACCTATCTCCAAGAACTTGAAGGAAACCCATCCAGCAAATAGATATGTCTGACAACTATCTGAGCAATCACCAGGTGGCAGGGAGGTCCAAACATGGAGTATCTATGGATGGGGAGAACCCAGTAACAGGAAACCCAGAAGCAAGGAGTTCTCACATCAGGGAAGTTTGCCAGTAGCTCCCAAGGCTTCCTGGTGGTCTGAGGTTAAGCTGCAGAGGCTGGGACTGTAACAAGGAAAGGTCGCTGAGGAATAAAATAAGCCATCAGGAGGCAGCAGTACCAGTACCCTCCAGGTCTGAAAGAAAACATTGGACATAAATCTCAATTACTGCTCTACACCTAACAGTGTTAATGATAATATTAATTGTAATGCTATTACCATTTACTGCTGACTTACTGAGTTTCAAATACTATGCAGAGCACTTTAAGCATTCTGTCTCATTTAATCCTTGAACTTTGCAAAGGGTTATTACTCTGTGCATAGTTGGAATGCAGGTTAAACAGTGTGTTTCCTAACCTGTGTGTTTCCTAAAAACATACAGCTGGTAATTAATGGGGCTAAGGAATAAACCTCTCTGTGCACCTATCTCCCTAGCTTCCTGCTGTGCTGCTGCTAATACCTGTGAATCTGGTTCTATTATTGGAGGTTCTTGTGAAAATTCAGGAAGCAGAGGGGGAGTTGAGTCAAAATGTTTCAATTTCATTCAGTAAGTACTCATTCCCTAGCCTTTACTTTTTAATGGGGTAGAATTAATTAAAATCCAGAATATAATCAAAATGATTTCTGTTTTTTTTCTAATATTATAAACAGGTTTTTTGAGTAATATGAAATATTTTAACATGTATATTTTGAATGCATTTTTAAACACAATTACATGTGAATAGAAAACAGCGCATGTTAAAATTATGCTTCTTTGTTCTCAGAGATGAATTGGAATTTTGTTACCTGGAATGAGAATAGAGGATCAATTTTTTAAAAGTGACTGACTTCTGGGGAAAACACAACCTTAGTAATTTCACATTTTGGAGAAGATGAACAGGTTCTGGCAAAGTTTCATGTTCATGCTTCCTACAGGGTAGCAATAAATAGGATTTACACCAGAGAAAAATATAAGGCTTCAAACAGAAACAGATGATAAAATGTGTCTTGCAGTAACAACAACATCCTATGTCAATAAAGAAGCAATAAATTCAAGTAGATACCCGGTTTGCCAGATCACACTATAGTATTTTAGAAAAATCACACAGACACACACGGATTTGTCTTTCAGTAAATAACCAAATTTGAGATTACCAAATCAATATTTTCCATTATATGCAGACTTCTAAATCTATAGAATATAAAAAATACGTGAAGTACTTGTATTAAGGCAAGGAGAACTCAAAACGCTCATTTTCACAAATGTAGCTCAGAGTCAAGGTTAATCAGTTTGAAATGAGTAAAATAGTTCCTTTAGAAAGTCAGCTAAATAAGAGAAATGAACCAGCCTTTTCCATTTTTTTTTAACATTTCAACCAGAGTCAAATTAGTTAGTTCAAAATAAGGTCAATTCTTTGCCATTTGGGTTATATTAAAATAGCTATTTTGGGGAGATAGCATACCACTAAATGACATTACCTATTAGCCTTTAATATATATTAAATATACAGGGCAACTAATTTCATTTATATTTTTTGATTTGATTTGATTTTAATACACTGTTCCTCTGTCTTGTTACTCTCTGGTGTAAATGCCAGTTTTAGATTGAACTGTATTAATCTTTTGGAGAAATTTGAATGCTGGGCTTTTTCTACTTTCCTTGGATTTTTTTGATGATTTCAACTATTTGTTTGCAGGATGTTATTGGCAGGGAAGTCTCAGTACAAGCTCTCTTTCACTCATTTACTAAACATGTATTTATCATTCACCTCCTATGTGCCAGCACTGTGCTAGCCAGTGATTCTGTATTAGTGAATAATACAGAGCTGTTTTTCCTTTGTATTCCCATAAATGTCATTTTAGTAAGAAAAACTAATAATAAACAAGCTATTACTGTAGTCATGTATGTAATAAAGCAGAAGTTCAGGGCTTTGTTGGAGCATCTGTCATAAGGATTCACCTTTGTCTTACAGGGATAAGGTTCAGAGAACAGGTAGAATTACAAGGTAATATTTCAGAAAGAAATCTGTATAAAGTCTTTGGAGGCAGGTTAGAGTGCATCTCAGGACAAATGAAATTTGAGGTACCTGAGACCTGTCAGCTGAGGGTCTGTCTTAAAAATAATTTTAGCAAGTTTGAATTTTATCCTAAAGTCTTTGGGAACTTATTGAAGGACATTAAGTATAAGAAAAATAGAGTTAAAATGTAGTTTTGGGTAGACTTATGTTACTTGGATGTAAGATGGAGAATAATTTGGGCTGTGATGGAGTATGAGGATGTAAGGGAAGAGAAACAGGAGGCCATTTTGGTTGTCTGAGTGACAGAACATGGTGGCTTAGGCTGGCCTGATAGTACTTCCTGTAGTGAGGTCCATGCTCCAAACAACTCAACTTCTCACACAAAACCTATGAAATGTGATTTTCCTGGGAAGTCCCTTATGAGTCCTTCACATTACAAAAGAAGGTCTAACCCTAGAATGCCCTGGAAACTTATTTTTTTAAATTAATCCTCTTGACTGTACCTTGAAATAAAATATTGTCTACTGAAGATTTTTTAGCCATTTGCTTCTGTTTATTTTACTGAAGCAGTCATTTTAAGATGTTTAGAGAGGCTTAGTAGTATCAAATGAAATTTGGTATTTAAGCAGTTTTTTTTTCTATTTTGTCTATGTTTTATTTGCATGTTCTGCCTATGATTAATGAAGACCCTGTTTTAGTAGAATCAGTAGATAGATAGATAGATAGATAGATGTCTATGTATAGTATTTGTAAGTAAAGAAGTATTTTTGGTAAAGAAGCCAAGTTTTTAGCTACAGGGAAATTATTTTACAAATTAACATTTTACATTATCAGAAAGTATTACAGGGAGCAAGGCACTTTGCAATCACTATCTCATTAGATACATGGAATAGATATTTCATCTTTTCTTACTTTTTAAATTAGTATTCTTCCTTTAAACAGTAAAGAGTAAATGACAGCTGGTCGAATTAATAATAACTTTTGGAGAAGTTTTTAGGTATTAATTATAAGGCAGATGGTAATTTTAGATACTTTATCATGAGGGAAAAACAGAATCACTGACAAAGAGCATAGCAGAGAAATGTATTTTTAGTATTTGATTATCATCTCAGAGATCTAACAGATATCATAACAAAACAGACAAATGATACATGCCTTTGCAAAGGCAAAAGATTGACCAAAATAAACTTTATCATTGTAAAATTCTTTTTAAAAAAATTTTTAACTGACCCTAATAATTACAAACACACCACTGTTCCTGCTTACATTTATGAGAGGATGCAATTTCATTTTTACATTCATTCAAACACGGTCAAGGGTAAATGAGAAATAAAGCACTTGGTCAGATTGTCAGAGGCAAGCTGACATTTGGTAAAGAAGGTCACTGGAGTCTAAATGTATGGACAGTGGCTCCTAAGGGAACTGAGAAGGGCTTGCTCTATGTCACACACATACTTCAGTTTTCTCCCTCACCATGAAAAGATCTTGAGACCAAATACTAAGGTTGTAAGTTAAACTAATAAAAGGGAGACAGGTCCAAACCATGACTCTGAACAAGATCTAACCTCACTGACTCTCAAGAGGGTTTAATCCAAATAGCTAATCATGAAACAGATGCTCATCCAAATAATTATGACACTGATTTTATCCCCAATCATATACAAAATAAATGTAGTATTATTTTAATTTGAATAATCTAATTTATTATTATATTCTAATTCTAAAATATATTTCTAATAATTTCTTTTATATAAATATATGCATATATATTCTTTTAAATAGGGGAATTTTATAACTAATATTTTTTATTTGTAATAATGTTTTATAACTGATTTATAAGAAAACAGTGGAAAGAAGGAGCAGGGCAATAATCGGGGGACAAAATCCACATCAAGGAAGCACTGGAACAGACAACTGAAATAACTTAGTCCATCCATCTTATTTTTCAAATAGGAAACAAATAGATTATTCCTCAATTAGAATTAAGATGTAGTCCTCATAAATCTGTTCAGTGATATTCCCATGACATTATCTCATGACTTCTGTAGTCATTGCTTAATCTGACGTTTAAGACATTGAACAAAGTCTTTGATCCTGTAACAGGTCACATTTACCCCAATGGAAAAAAAATCTCTTAGTTTGGAGAGCTGATACAGAAGTGCATTAGTTAGCTGGCCACTACTAAGGTTGAATAGTTGTGTGATCTTACTAGGTCATTGAGAAGAGCTTATGAAGTACATTACACAACTTTCTGCCCAAGGAAAGAAAGGAGGAACCATTTGTCAATTGAATCTCATCCACTATTGGTCAAAGGTGGCTCCATGGGGCATGAATTCCCCTCACATATGAGTTGAGTGTGCAGGAATGCCCATATGGTTGCTCTGAATGCCCCAGCCTGCCCACCAGTGAAGCCCCAGGGCAGGAATCAGGAGACACACAGATTAACACAAGTCAAGATACTGTTAAGTTGCACATACATGAAATTAGACAGTCAGTACAGAACTTGCCACTGCAGCACTGGTTAGAATAAGTGGTGGGTATGGGAAGATTGGCAGTGTGCATAAGAAGTGTCTGAAATAGATCCTATCATCACGATTATATGGATGATGACCTACAGGCTCAGGAAGCCTAAGTTACCAAAAGCCACATGTTGGAAAGTAGCAGAGCCAGATTTCTGTATGATTCTAGAGCCCATGTTTGGAACCACTGAGTGTTGCTTTCTCAGGCATATATTGTTATTAAAGAAAACTTACATAATATGTATCCAGCAGAACTTTATCAGGTTGAGGCAGCTGCAGTAATTTTTCCCCTTTGTATTGCTTATAAAGCATGATTAAGATAAGGAGCCAGTGCTCTGTGACTTCAGAGAGCCACTTCTAGATGAGGAGGTAAAACTCATCAAGAAGATGGGACAGTCTCCTCAATAAGTGGTGCTGGGAAAACTGGACAGCTACATGTAAAAGAATGAAATTAGAACATTTTCTAACACCATGTACAAAAATAAACCCAAAATGGATTAAAGACCTAAATGTAAGACCAGAAATCATAAAACTCCTAGAGAAAAACATAGAACAGTATGACATAAATCACAACAATATTTTTTCTTTGGATCAGTCTCCTAAAGCAAAGGAAATAAAAGTAAAAATAAAGAAATGGGACCTAATTAAACTTAAAAGCTTTTGCACAGCAAAGGAAACCATCAACAAAGTGAAAAGACAACCTGCTAAATGTGAGAAAATCTTTGTAAATGATATGACCAATAAGGGGTTAATATCCAACATATATAAACAACTCATACAACTCAACATCAAAAACAAACAAACAAACAAAAACAAACCCAAAACAACAAACTACTTGATTAAAAAATGGGCAGAAGACCTGAATAGACATTTTTCCAAAGAGGACATCCAGATGGCCAACAGGCACATGAAAAGATGCTTAACATTGCAAATCATCAGGGAAATGCATATCAAAACCACAATGAGATATCACCTCACACCTGTCAGAATGGCTGTCATCAAAAAGACCACAAATAACAAGTGTTTGCGAGGATGTGGAGAAAAGGGAGTGCTCATATACCGTTGGTGGGAATGTAAATTGGTGCAGCCACTGTGGAAAACAGTATGAAGATTTTTCAAAAAATTAAGAATAGAACTACCATATGACCCAGCAATTCCATTCCTGGGTATATATCTGAAAAAAACAAAAACACTAATTCAAAAAGATACATGCACTCCAATGTTCATAGCAGTATTATTTACAATTGCTCAGATAATGGAAGCAACCTATGTGTCCATCAACCGATGAATGGATAAAGAAGATGTGCCCCCCCACACACAAAATAGAATATTATTCAGCCATAAAAAAGAATGAAATGTTGCCATTTGCAATAACATGGATGGACTTGGAGGGTGTTATGCTAAGTGAAATAAGCCAGACAGAGAAAGACAAATACTGTATGATATCACTTATATGTGGAATCTAAAAAGTACAACAATCTAGTGAATATAACAAACAAGAGACTCACAGATATAGAGAACAAACCAGTGGTTCCCAGTGGGGAGAAGGAAGAAGGGAAGGGTAATATAGTAGTAGAGGATTAAGAGGAACAAACTATTATGTATAAAATAAACTGTAAGGATATATTGTACAGCATGGGGAATATAGCCAATATTTTATAATAACTATAAATGGAATATAACCTTTAAAAATTGTGAGTCCCTATATTGTATACCTGTAAAATATAATATTGTACGTTAACTACATGCAATTAAAAATTGTAAAAAAGTAAACAATATAAGCAAAATAAAATGAAATAAAATGGAAAAAAGAAGATGGAAGAACACCTTAGTAACCTCTGCAGATGGCTGGCCCCCAGGCTGGCCTGGGCAAATATCTCTTTGACAGCATCACCCTCAAGCACAACTAGGAGCTTCTGGAAACCAGTGGCCTTGAGGAGCCCCTCTGCATCCCCCTGGTGTCAGGGCACTGCCTGGGTCTCTTCCTGCTGCACTAGGCAGCTTTTTAACTGCCCTGGAGCCCTCTCCCAAATTGTGGACCAAATGGAAATAAAGCTTTTTGCAGGAAAAAACATGATTCAAGGTTATGATTGATAACCAAACAGCTGGGAATTGCTTCCACAACTGCTGAATCCATGAAGATATCTATTTGGTAAAGTGACAGGATGCCTTTGTGCTTCTCTGAGGAGACCTTAGGATTCTAACCACAAACCAATAACCAGAAATATGGATGCATTTTATTTGTTCCTGGGTTAGGGAGAAAAGAACTGTCCACGAGGCAGTCAAAGGTTTCCTCAGTGTGCAAATCCAGCTCAGTCCCAGGTCTGTACCATGATTTCCCTGATCTGCCTGCTAAGAGGACACGTGATCATCTTGATACCAATGAGATACTGTGGGCACTGCCAGAGTAAAAGAGAGCTCAGTCCAGCCATGCTGGAGGGGTCATGTTTCCACTGCCTTTAGAGCTACTGGATGACTGATCCTGGAAACCCCTGCTGCCTGATAATTCCAGGTCCTTAGAACTTCAGTCTGAGTGTGGAGGGGAGGGCAGGGCCCAGGTATTCTCTCCATTGAATTCGCTTTTCTTTCCTTCTGAGCTTGAAAATTACCTCTTGGACCTTCAAGATGCATTTACTGGTCTTAAAAAAATTATGAATGCTAAAAATTCTAATTGCCTACATCAGAGGGCTTCAGTCTAAACCCAAGTTATTAACTCAGGGTAGACTAACTCGCAGTGGCAGTCCTGTCAGTCACATGTGTGCTGGTGGCTTGAAATTTCACTCCTCTGCATCGACCAAATTGACTTTATCCCACCAACTCCAAAACAAATGAGCGACCACTGATTTTACACATCAAGTGTGTCTTCGCCTATCATTATAGCAAATTGTAATCTTAATTACAATCTACAATGTCAGAAAAATACCTCCTTTTACTTTCTCTACCCTAAATGTTGAAGGCCTTAGGACTATTAAAATGCAAAAGAAATTTTTTATTATAAAATGCAAAAGTAATTTGTTATTATAATATAAAAGCCTTCACGGTACAGTCAATACATCTTCAAGTCTCCTTTTTTCCCCATTTTCCCTACATGAATTGATGTCAATATAGTTTCAATTATGTTAAATACAAGCAATCAATGGTGTCTAAACAAGTGGTTGTCAAAGCAATACTTTATAACTAAGATTGTGTGTGTTTATTATTTTATTCAGATATAAAAATATAGAAAATACTTTTATATCTAGTAAATATTTTCATATCTAGTAGAATTCCTCTTTCTCCCTCTCAGCCCTATACTTCATAATAGGGAAGACAGAATGCCTACTTTTCTATGCTCCTCCAACTTGAGGGAAAATGAAGATGATGATGGTGTGTGTGTGTGTGTGTGTTTTGTAGGAAGGGATGTTTGTATTTAGGCAGTTACAGCTTACTGATAAAGTATTGGTAGTTAAGTTTTCAAGTATTCCTTCCTGTTTTCTGAGTGAAGCTGCCTATCTCACCATGGTGTCCTACCTCTATTCCCAAAGTCTCTTTAGAAATTAGCACAGAGATGGTGATTTTTTGTTGT
Organism: Mesoplodon bidens; assembly: GCF_964165515.1. Taxonomy (NCBI): domain Eukaryota; kingdom Metazoa; phylum Chordata; class Mammalia; order Artiodactyla; family Ziphiidae; genus Mesoplodon; species Mesoplodon bidens. The sequence goes on from NC_138162.1 coordinate 47,449,101, forward strand.
TGTTGTTCACTCTTTGGCCATTCTTCTCTCTTTCCCATATAATGTGTTTGAAATTGTGCCCTAATTATAGTTCAAGTACATATTAATTTGTTCATCCCCTCATTTTTAATTTTATACATAGATTCATTCATTCATACATATGTAGTTAGTGAATTCATAAATTTGGCTAATAGCTATTGTTTTTTTATTGAAGTATAGTTGATTTACAATGTTGTGTTAGTTACAGGTGTACAGCAAAGTGATTCAGCTTTATATATATATATATATGTATGTATTCTTTTTCAGATTCTTTTCCATTATAGGTTATGACAAGATATGAATATAATTCCCTGTGCTATACAGTAGGTCTTTGTTGTTTGTCTATTTTATATACAGTAGTGTGTATCTGTTAATGACAAACTCTTCATTCATCCTCTGCCCCACCTCCAGCTTCCCCTTTGGTAACCGTAAGTTTGTTTTCTATGTGAGTCTATTTCTGTTTTGTAAATAAGTTCATTTATATAATTTTTTTTTTAGATTCCACATATAAGTGATATCAGGTGATATTTGTCTTTCTCTGACTTACTTCATCTAGTATGATAATCTCTCTAGGTCCATTTATTGCTTTTTTAAAAATATGATGCAGGCACTATAATAAGTAAATAGATCTCAAAAATAAAAACAAAACTAAGCTTCTGCCCTTGAAGATCTTCCAGTGTGTTATAATACAGATTGGCCCTTTTTTTAAACATTTGAATATAAAAATACCAAGCCTGATTAGGGAGATATATGCAGAGAGTAAAGGAGCACAGAGAGGGTGCCCAGAGGAGTGGGGTGAGATATTGTTCAGCTGAATCTTAAAGGCCCAGGTAACAGCTCTGGATACTTTAAAAACATATCACTAGGCTTACTGTTGTAGACTTGATTAAAAGTTAAGGTTGAACTTTAAAAATCATAGTCACAGCTTTAAAGAGGATAGAATTTTAACACACATTTAAGATAATAAATCCTGTCTCTTTCAGAATCCCATTCCTGCCCATGTCCAACCTCCAGGTCCTTAAGAAACAGATGTCATGTATTGATTGCTTTAGCCTGTGTTGACCTCTAACTGTCTCTAATCCAACCTATAAGCCATTGACTTCCTTAGAAGCATAATAAAATCAGACTGATTCTCCAGGAACCTAACTCACCCTGTAAAGAACAAATACAGACATTGTGTCCATTGTGGGGTTTTTGACTCCAGTGTTAAAGGAGTGTTCTGTTTAACACCACTAAAAACAAACTGACAATACACTTACTTCTGTAATAATTTTTCTTTTTTAGAAAAAATAAGCTAGCTTTTTCCCTTAATGCAACAAACATTTTGATATGGCTCATTAGTTTGTGTGTGAATAGACTTACTTAACCATGCTAAAAACTTGAAGTTAGGGTTCTGATTTATTGGATTCAAAAGAGAAGGAAAATACTAAATTAACCTGCTGGAGATTTTGACTTTTAACATGAATTTACTCATGGGAAAGGAACTCATTTCCTTATCTTTTGTAAAGCATCTGGCATAATAGTGCCCACTTGGAATATTCATGGCATCTGGACCGTCTTACAATTATATTCAGTTATCAATGAGGAAACAGACTGTAAGAAGTTAAATTATATGCCCAGTGTGACAAGATGAAGGATGAAGACTGTGACCTGTGTAACACTAAATACTAAAAATACCACACTGTCTGTTCTTTCTGTTTTCTTAAAGCTTTCTTTGTAGACAAAGGCAAAGAGGAAACAGGCTAATTTTACACAAATCGATGCATGGCAGATCAATTCAAGTAGATAATTTTTGTTTGATTTCATTGAGAAAAACAGTTGCATCTCTTTTAATTCTGACTATATGAATAAATAAGGGTCATAAAAATAATTCAACACAGAAATCAAAATAACCTGAAATCTCAATATCTTGAAACACAGTACACTGATATTTTGCTGGCTGTCCTCTAATATATATCTTTATGAATATGAACATGTACATTATACTACATACATGCACAGAATCATATCAGACACAGGATTATACAAAGGCTAAATTTTTAGGCCATCTTTTTTCTTGGCATATCTAACCTGTCTCTTTCTCTCTTCCTGTTTCCCAGGTGACTAGTATTTCACAAGCTTTCTTCAATGCCATGCAGTCATATACATATACACCTATTTGGTTATTGTCATTATTCATTTATAAAAATAGGGTTACACTGCATATATTTCAGTATATCTAGCTTTATCCACTTTACCCAGATGACAGTTACCCTAATGTAATTCTTAGAATTCACGTGCCATAATTTTTTCCATAATTTTCCTTTTCCTGAAATGCCCCTTTTCTCTCGAGATATTTTTGTCATAACAAACTATATTATAATAAACATCTTGGTGTTTGTGTATGTGTGCATTATTATGGACTGCAGTGAATGAGTATATATTCTTATGGACTGAGTGTGTGTGGGTATGTGCACACATTTTTCCAACAGCTTTATTGAGATATAATTCATATATCATAAAATTCACCCTTTAAAATGTATAATTTGGTTGTATTTATGTGCAGACATTACCGTTATCTAAATTTAGAACCTTGTCATCACCCCAGAAAGAAATACTGTCATCCACTGGCAATTCCTCTCATTCCTCTTCCCCCCATTAATCTGTTTGTTGCTATGAATTTGTGTATTCTGAACATTTCGTATAGATGGAATCATAAAATATGTGGCCTATTAAGGTTGGCTTCGTTCACGTCACATTTTCAGACTTCATCCATGGTGCAGCATACGTAGATACTGCATTCTTTTTATTGGTGAGTAAGATTCCATTGTAAGAATACACCATATTTTTTTATCCATCCATCAGTTGATGGACATTTGAATCATTTCCACTTTGGGCTATAATATATGATACTACTTTGAATATTAGTATACAACATTTTGTGTGAAAATCTGCTTTCAATACTCTTGGGTGTATATGTTGGAGTGGAATTGCTGGATCACATATGAAGTCTTTGTTTAAAATTTGAAGGATGGGGCCTCCCTGGTGGCGCAGTGGTTGAGAGTCCGCCTGCCGATGCAGGGGATACGGGTTCGTGCCCTGGTCTGGGAGGATCCCATGTGCCGCGGAGCGGCTGGGCCCGTGAGCCATGGCCGCTGGGCCTGCGCATCCGGAGCCTGTGCTCCGCAACGGGAGAGGCCACAACAGTGAGAGGCCCGCATACCGCAAAAAGAAAAAAAAAAAAAAAAATTTGAAGGATGGCCAAACTGTTTTCCAAAGTGACTACATTATTCCATTTCCACCAGTATGTAAGAATGATTTCTCTACATCCTCACCTCCACTTTTTATTTCCTGTCTTTAAAATTTTAATCATTCTGAGGGGGTGTGAAATAAGCTCTTATTGTGGTTTTGATTGGCATTTCCTTCATTACTAATGATGCTGAGTATCTTTAATATGCTTATTGGTCATTTATACTTTTTTTTGGATTAGAAGTCTATTCAAGTATTTTGTCCTTTAAAAAATTGTCTATTGTTGCGTTATAAGTGTTTTTTATATATTCAGGATATAAGTACCTTATCAGATATATGATTTGTAAATATTTTCTCCCATTCTGTGGCTTTTCTTTTCACTTTCTTGATGGTGTCCTTTTAATACATTAAAATTTTTTTCCATAAATCCTAACATACCTTTGTTTTCTTTATCACTTGGGCTTTTGGTATTATATCTCAGAAACAATTGCCTAATCCAACATCACAAATATGTATGTCTATGTTTTGGGGAAGATTATATGTTTTTAGACCTTACATGTAGGTCTTTACACACTATTCCATCTGCCCCTTTTCCCTCGCTACACTGAGACATTTAAATCTTAATGTCTTAATATAAGGGTTTATTCTAGACTTTCAATTATATTCCGTTGGTATGTCTGTCCTTCCGTCAGTGCTGCACTATTGTTTTGATTTCTGTAGATTTGTTGTAAGTTTTGAAATAGAGAAATAAAAGTCCTCCTCCTCTGTTCTTCTTTTTCAAGATTGTTTTGACTCTTCTGGGTCCCTTGCATATTCATATGAATTTTAGGATCATCTTGTCCATTTCTGAAAAAGAGCCAGGTGGGGTTTTGATAACAAGTGGTTTGAAACTTTAGATTAATTTGGGCATGTTGCCATTTTAACATCACTAAATTCTCCAGTCCATGGATGTGGGAGGTCTTTCCGTTCATTTAATTCTTCCTTAATTTCTTTCAACAGTGTTTTGTAATTTTCAGTGACTCCCCATATTTACCCATCTGTCTCTCTGATCTTAGGGACAGCAGCTTCCCCTGTGTCCTTCCCTCTCTTTTGGATCCAAGAATAGCTGTTTCTTTTCTTCCTGGTATGTTGAGCTTTTTAATTTTTGTTAGGATGGAGTAGCTACTTCCAAGCTTCTGACCTACAGAGCTAGGAACTAGAAGTCCCCTTTAATTCTTTAAATAAGATTTCCTTCAGTTCTTTGAAAAACATTGAAAATAGCTGATTAAAAATATTCGGGCTTCCCTGGTGGCACAGTGGTTGAGAGTCCGCCTGCCGATGCAGGGGACACGGGTTCGTGCCCCGGTCTGGGAAGATCCCACATGCCGCAGAGCGGCTAGGCCCATGAGCCATGGCTGCGGAGCCTGCGCGTCCGGAGCCTGTGCTCCGCAAGGGGAGAGGCCACAACGGTGAGAGGCCCGCCTACCGCAAAAAAAAAAAAAAAAAAAAAAAAAAATTTTTCTGGTTATTGCACTAAGAAGCTTCCTCAGAGATGGTTTCCACTGACTATTTTTTCTCTGCATGGGTCATGCTTTCCTGTTTCTTTGTGTTTCTCACATATATATGCACATATATATGTACGTATATATTTATATATATATCAATTTTTTGAAATGATGTTTTGAATAATACAATGTTTCAGTTCTAGAAATCTGATTTCCTTTCTCCTTAGGGTTTCTTTTTGTTAGTTTATTGCCTTTAACATTCATTTAGTGAATTTGCTGAACTTTGCTTAAAGATCAATATTCCTTCTCCTGTGATTTGCAGTCTGTCTTAGTCTTCACCTCCTGCTTGTCCAGATCCTTGAGGTCAGTCAGAGGGGAGAGTTTGGGGCTTTTGCCTTTGTTTCCTGAGCACACACATAGCCCTACACATGCATGTGGACTTCTACATCCCCTGGAATATGTCAGAGCTTTTCAAATTCCCTGTTCTCATTCACCAGTTTTCTTTCTTTTTTTAAAATTCTTTGATAAGACATTTGTTTGACCCAACTGGTTTTACCACCTCAGGCAGTTGTAATGTTAGCAGATGACCCTGATTGATTTTGAAAAATGCCTTGGGGATTGGATTGTTTATAGCAGGGGTCCCAAACCCCCGGGCCATGGACCGATACTGGTCCGTGGCCTGTTAGGAACCGGGCTGCACAGCATGTGTGAACTGCACATGTGAGGGATCTAGTTTGTGCGCTCCTTATGAGAATCTAATGCCTGGTGATCTGAGGTGGAGCTGAGGCAGTGATGCTAGAGCTGGGGAGCGGCTGCAGATACAGTTTATCATCAGCAGAGAGGTTTGACTGCACAGAGACCATAATAAATCAGGTGCTTGCAGACTCCTTTCAAAACCCTATCAGTGGGTGGCAAGTGAAAACAAGCTCAGGACTCCCACTGATTCTGCATTATGGTGAGATGTATAATTATTTCATTATATATTACAATGTAATAATAATAGAAATAAAGTGCACAATAAATGTAATGCACTTGAATCATCCCGAAACCATCCCCCCTCCTCCTGGTCTGTAGAAAAATTGTCATGCATGAAACGGGTCCCTGGTGCCAAAAAGGTTGGGGACCGCTGGTTTTATAGCAAGCAAGTTCTGAGTTAGGTCAAATAAAAACAAATCCTGGGAATGGGGCTTTTTCAGGAATCTTCCAGACAATAGAAACTATTCTCTAAGAGAAGATATTTGCAAATCATATATCCAATAAAGGGTTAATAGCCAAAATATATAAAGAACTCATACAGCTCAACAACAATAAAAACCAAACAACCTGATTAAAAAAAGGGCAGAAGAGCTAAATAGACATTTTTGCAAAGAAGACATATAGATGGACAACAGGTACATGAAAAGATGTTCAACATCACTAATAATCAGCAAAATGCAAATTAAAACCACAATGAGATATCACCTCATGCTTGTTAGAATGGCCATTATCAAAAAGGCAAGAAATAGTAAGTGTTGGAGAGGGTGTGGAGAACAGGGAACCCTCATACACTGCTTGTGGGAATGTAAATTGATACAGCCATTATGGAAAACAGTATGGAGATTCCTCAAAAGATTAAAAATAGAATTACCATATGATCCAGCTATTCCACTTCTGGGTATTTATCCAAAGAATATGAAAACACTAATTCAAAAACATATATTTACTCCTATGTTCATAGCAGCATTGTTAATAATAGCCAAGATATGGAAACAACCTAAGTGCCCATCAGTGGATGAATGGATAAAGGAAATGTGAGATATAGACATATAGACATACATACACACACTCACATATATACATACACACACACATATACATACACACACATCAGCCATTGAAAAAAAGATAAAAACTTGTCATTTGCAACAATGTGGATGAAACTTGAGAGTATCTTGCTAAGTGAAATAAGTCAGATTGTAGAAAGACAAATACCATATGATTTCACTCATGTGTGGAATATAAAAAGCAAGCAAGCAAACAAACAAAAACCCCAAATAAATGAACAAACCAAACAAAAACACACATGTAGATACAGAGAACAGAGCAGTGGTTACCAGAAGGGAAGGGGTAGGACGAAGACTAAATGGGTAAAGAGTTCATCTGTATGGTAATGGATGGAAGTTAAATTTTTGGTGATGAGCACACTGTAGTGTACAGTAAGACCCCTACATACGAACGAGTTCTGTTCTGAGAGTGTATTTGTAGATCCAATTTGTTCATAAGTCCAACAAAGTTAGCCTAGGTACCCAATGAACACAATTGGCTATATAGTACTGTACTATACTATAGTATAATACTTTTCAGACAAATAATACATACAAAACAAACACAAAAAATAGACAAAACACTTTTAACCTTACAGTACAGTACCTTGAAAAGTACAGTAGTACAATACAACAGCTGGCATACAGGGGCTGGCATCAAGTGAACAGGCAAGAAGAGTTATACTGACTAGAGGAGGGAAAGGAGGTAGGAGATGGTAGAGCTGAAGGATCGTCAGTGATAGGAGATGGAGGGCAAGCTGCAATTTCACTCACGCCTGACGTTGATGGCACAGGTTCTGATTCCTTGCTGGATTCAACTCTATCTACCCTGTTGAAAACATTATCCAGTGACGTCTGGGTAATACCTCTTTTTTTCTCATCATAGATGACATGGTAGCATTGAATTGCATTCTGAACGGCTGCTGCAACCTTTGTGTACTGTTCTATGTTCAAGTTCTGTGACTCAAAAACTAACAGTGCCTCCTCAAATAAAGAAAATCCCCTTGCCATTTCCTGCGTCATGGATCTTTTTGGTTCTTCAGTTACTTCTTCCTCTTGTCTCTCTTCATCCTTTCTCTGGGCCTTCAATTCCTGGCGCTTCTTAGCAGTACCAGCTGCATCACCACTGCTTTTATGCTTGCTTCTGGACATCCTGGGCTTGAAATAAAGATGCCATACTACTGTACTCTATACAGTACTGTACAGTAAAGTACACAAAAGCACAGCCACTTGTAGAGGACGCACACACGTGACAATGTATGCCAGACATGTGAACTAACTTACATGACTGGACATGCAAATGCACGTTCACATCTTTGAAAGTTTGCAACTTGAAGGTTCGCATGTAGGGGACTTATACCAAAGTAGAAATATAAGGTTATACACATGAAGCTTGTATAATGTTATAAACCAGTGTTACCTCAATAAAAAAAAGATAGTAAATTCTCTGGAGGTGGGGCTTTTGGGGAAACCCCAAACCGGTTCTCCCTCCTCTGGTGGCTCCTGGGTACCTGATATATAACTGTTATGGTTGTGAGGTGAGTTTTCAAGGCTTCCGTGGAGCTGGGGAGCAAGGGTGAGAATAGTACTGACTAAATGCTACAAAACTCTCTGATCTTACAAAACTCAGCCATTTTTCTAATGTGTTCAATGGGAGGCACTGGGTGTAAGAATATACAGAGGGTGAACAGATTGTTCCTTGGATTGTTGCATTTGGCTAATTTACAGAGATTTAAAAATGTTGATTTTAATCATTTTTGCCATCATTCTCATTACTTTTATAGATGAAGAGAATTTTGTACATCTCTGCTGTCCCAGAAGTTCCTCAGTGTATACATGTTCTTTATGGACTACTGCTTTCATTTCTATGGGTTCGAATTCTAAAACCAGGATTGCTGGGTTGAGGGATATACATATATTTAGTTACATTAATTATTACAGTTTGCTTTCTAGAATGGCTCTAAAAATCCACATTTTTTTTTTTTTTTTTTTTTTGCGGTATGCGGGCCTCTCACTGCTGCGGCCTCTCCCGTTGCGGAGCACAGGCTCCGGACGCGCAGGCCCAGCGGCCATGGCTCACGGGCCCAGCCGCTCCGCGGCATATGGGATCCTCCCAGACCGGGGCACGAACCCGTATCCCCTGCATTGGCAGGCGGACTCTCAACCACTGCGCCACCAGGGAGGCCCAAAAAATCCACATTTTATTAAAAGCTTTGAGGCAAACATTTTTCTCTTTTTGTTTCAATCTGAGGGATTCAAAGTCTTATTGAATTTATTGAAATTCAAAGTCTTTTCATAGGTTCATTGACTGTATGGGTTTGAGCCTTCCTTTGCCTATTGATCTAGTAGACTGTCTTTTTTTCTTTTTAATGTATATTAAATACTTTGGAGTTTAATATTTATCTGTACAATTTTGAGTAGATTGGATAGAAATTTTTATAGTGAAAGAATTCCATATACTAAAACATTTCATAAAATTTTTCTAACAAAAGAAGAACTATTAAAAAAAAGAGTAACTGTCAGAAAAGCCGGTGAGGATACAATTTGGTATGGAGGAGAAAATTAATGCAAGAAAAAAATTACATGATGTTAATTTTGAAGCAAGTTTTCTCTTACAAGAAAGTTTTCCAAGTGCAATGTGTTTGATTTCTACTCCATTTTCTGAGTTGCAGAGAAAGTTCCAGAAACTCATTTTTCTCTACCCTTCAATACCCACTGCCTTAAACTCACCAGAAAAAATCTCACTGTGGCCTTTATATTTATACCAACCAATAAAGGACACGTTGATTTTCCCGGTGACCCGTCACTTGCTGGGTCTGATCTCCATAATGTACTATGGATCTCCTATTGCTTCCTCTTCCTCCATGTCTGCCTAACTCCTGAAACCCTTGTGCTGTGTCTGAAATTATTTATTACCCAAAACTATTCTATATCTTTAACCTATCTCCAAAAGTATCTTCTCCCTCCTATTAGGAAAGTTACCTTACAGCCTTGGGTCTCCTCTGAAGATATTGCTTCCTCCAGTACTTTCTCATCATGCCTGTTTTCTTCCTCTGTCCTTATTTCAGTAGGCCTAGAGTGGGTATCAGTATCCTCACTGACACTTTCAGAACATTCACTCTTTCTCCTCTCTTACACCCCTGGCTTTGAATCTCAAGCATCAGATTTGATCACACATTACCCTCTTTGTGATCTATCAACCCCTGAGTCAACCCCCTTCAGCTCCCTGTCACTCTCTCCAGTGATCTTCTCTTGAATGATCTTGCCTTCTACCCTACTTCCTGCCCTCATTCCTCACACCATCCTACTCTGAATGCCACCTCCTACCTTGCTAGCTCACTTCATTTAGTACCCCAGCCCAAATAATCCTTTGGCTCTTTCCAGGACTTCCAATGCATTGGTCCTAACACCTTTTAACTTTCCCTCACAACCACGATGCCCCCATTTCCTTCTATACCCAGAGTAAATTTCATGATAAATCACTATAAAAACAACCAGTGTACATCTCGACTTTCTTTTCCCTTGATCCTTCATCATATTTGCCCTTGGAAAAACTATAACCCTGGTTAAATACAACCATCCTTCCATCCATCTAGTCCACCTTTATACTTGTGTAGCTAAGTATGGCTGGAAAAAAAACATACCACCACACTGACTGATCATCTACAAGATGGATTCAGTGCTGTCAAATATTCATATATCACTCCTTCCACTTGCCTGGCTGATAAATTCCCACGTATACGTCTATCCCTAAGTTCACAAAGCCTCCTCTTCCATCTTTACTCCCAGCAGATGGTTGATCTGTATGTCTACTTCACTGAGAAAATGTATGAAATCAGCAGAAAGCATCCACGTACTATCAGCATCTGACCACGTACTCTGCTTTCCTTCTTATTACCAGTCATATTATTGCTGTCTCTATCCAAAGCCAGTTATAACACTTATGTAGTAGATGCTTGCCTGCTTTCCTATGCAAGGATGTTAGTCCAGAAAGCCTTTTCTTTCCTACATGGTTCTATTGCATTCACATGAGCCAAATCTCATCTTTCAGAAAAAAATTTTAAAAATCTATCTTGACCCCACTTGAAATGCCTACTAGTCCATTTATTTTCTAACCTTTGTAGAAAAATTCCTGTAAGTATTTTCTACACTTTATCTCTAAATCATATTCTTCCACTCCATACGATTACTATCAGTAATTGGGCCCCCCCCAAATTCCCCAAAACCCAATGTAATGAACACCACTGTAATGATCACCATAATGCAAAACCCAATATCTGTTTTTGGCCTTAATGCTACTTAACTTATCAGAAATGTTTTTAAAAGTTTATCACTCATTTCTGTTTTATATACTTTATTCACTTGGTTTATATCACACAACACTTTTTCAGTTTTCCTATGGTTGCTGTTTATTTCTTTGTCTCCTCTCCTGGCTCCTTCACCAATCCTTCATTTCATGATGTTAGGATGCCAGTGGTCCCATACTCAGCCTTTGCACTTCTTTTTCTACACAGACCACATTGGTGATATTATTCAGTTTCATGCTTTAAATGCCTTTATATCAGCCACATGTTGATAATTTCCTAATTTATATCTCCAGCTCAGACATTTCTCCCAAACTCCATGTATATGTGTTTGTGTGTGTGTGTGTGTGTGTGTGTATATATATATATATATATACACACACACATATATATATACACACACATGTATATATATGTATATATATATACACTCATACATATGTGCACACACACACATATATCTTCCTACTCAACACCTCCACTTAAATGTCTAGTAACCATTGCAGTAGACATGTCTGTAGAAATAGGAGGATATGCAGTTTTATATGGTCCCTGAGTTGGAAAGAGTAATTAGGCCCAGGGTAGGTGTGGTAAGATAGTGGGAAACACTTGGTTTAGTCAGTCCTAACCCAGTTAGGCAGGAATTTTTAAAAAAATCTGTAAATCAGATTCAAAAGGAAGAACCAATCACCTCTTCTCTCATCTCTTATCACTAGTCCCAAAGTATAGCATTCTTAGGATGAATTTGGCTACTGATGAAAACTATGTATTAATCCCTTTGAGATAAGAATTTAATTGTACCCAAAACACTTATTCCTCCAGAGTCATGGGGATGGAATATGCCTTAGTGCCTCTTTGCCAGCAGAATGTACTTGTGGTCCTACCTAATGGCCAGGATTTAGTTACCTTATCTTGTGCGCTACAGGCCCTTTGTAGCCCATCCTAAATAGCTCCTAATCACATACTCATTTCTCAAAACTCAGGTCATCAAAAGAGGTACCTGATTTTCAGGGAACTATCCCCCTCAGGATTATTGTATCCAATTGACTAATTTATTGCTTGAAATTCAAATATATTAGTAGTGGTGGACAAATTATTGTTGCCTAAGAATCTTTCTCTTGCTTATGGTTCAAAACTTATTTATATCAGATATTGAAAGATTTTTTTAGTTAGATATGCTGACCTGTATAAGTTCTCATATCTAGGAATGGGGTGGGGGATGGAGAGAAAACTATAGACACTATATTTGACAATTATATATGAATTTGACAATTTTAGATACCTAATATCATGAGTAGAATCAGGCAGTGTTTGTGACTGGTTTATTTCACTTAGCATAATATTCTCAAGTTTCATCCATGTTGCTGAATATGACATGATTTCCTTATTTTTCAAAGCTGAATAATATTCTGTGTTATATATACACCATTATGTATACACCATATTTTCTTTATCCATTCATTCATTGATGGATATTTAGGTTGTTTCTATATCTTGGCTATAGTGAATAATGCTGCAATAAATATGGGAGTGCAGATATTGGCCTTGCAGTGATTTATTAGATACGTCATCAAAGCACAGAAAACAAAAGCTAAATTAGATAACTAGAACTATGTCAAACTAAAAACTTCTGCAGAGCAAAACAAAACAACAAACAAACAAAAAATGAAAACAGGGGCTTCCCTGGTGGCGCAGTGGTTGAGAGTCCGCCTGCCAATGCAGGTGACACGGGTTCGTGCCCCGGTCCGGGAAGATCCCACATGCCGTGGAGTGGCTAGGCCCGTGAGCCATGGCCGCTGAGCCTGCATGTCGGGAGCCTGTGCTCCGCAACAGGAGAGGCCACAGCAGTGAGAGGCCCACGTACCACCAAAAAAAAAAAAAAAGAAATAAAAAAGAAAACAACAAAAAAACAATCAGCAAAATTAAGAGGCAACATACAGAAAGGGAGAAAATATTTGCAAACTTTATATCTGTTAATATAAAAAATATATAGGGAATTCCTACAACTCAGTAACAAAAAACAAAACAAAAAACCTGATTAAAAAATGAACAAAGAACTTGAATAGCCATTTCTCTAAAAAGAAGATATACAAATGACCAATAGGTACATGAAAAGGTGTTAATCTTCACTAATAATCAGGAAATACAAATCAAATCCACAATGAGATACCACCTAATACCTATTAGGTTAGCTATTCTCAAAAAATAAAAAAGTAAAGATAAGCATTGGTGAGAATTGGAGAAATTGAAACCCTTGTGCATTGTTGGTGGGAATATAAAATATTGAAGCTGCTATGGAAAACAGTATGGCGGTTCCTCAAAACATTAAAAGTAGAACTACCATATGATCTAGCAATCCACTTCTCAGTATATATCCAAAAGAATTGAAATCAAGATTTCAGGGCTTCCCTGGTGACGCAGTGGTTGGGAGTCCGCCTGCCGATGCAGGGGACACGGGTTCATGCCCTGGTCCGGGAGGATCCCACATGCCGTGGAGCGGCTGGGCCCGTGAGCCATGGCCGCTGGGCCTGCGCATCCGGAGCCTGTGCTCCGCAATGGGAGAGGCCACAGCAGTGAGAGGCCTGCGTAATGGGAAAAAAAAAAAAAAAAAAAAGATTTCAAAGAAAAATTAATTTAATTTCCTTAAGAGGCCGAATTTAATTTCCTGAGTTACCAGGTTACCAGGGAGGAAAGATACTCTTTAGAGAGAAGCTCCTGGAGCTGATATTAAACCATACTTTTCAAGAACCAATGTGTAGCTGAGTAGGTCATGATCAATAAGAGTGACAAGGAAAAGATTTCTTTGGTAGCCTCTGTAGATATCTCGAATGCACATATTCTTTAAGGTCTCTGTATTTAGATTTAAGTTTATTTTTCTTAATATCATTATGCTTTGGTTTTGCTTTTGCCTTTTTTGGGGTACATTTGTTTATTTTCAATATGTCAGTTGATAGAGGTAGGACTATATTTGAAATAAAGAAGCATATATATATATAGCTATAAACAACTATACATTTAGAAGGATATTCAATAAAATGTTAATGGTTATCTCCAAATATTGAAATTATGAATTACTTTTAATTTCTGTTTTTTTGTGTCATCCTGGTTTCTATAGTCAGTATGTACGACGTATGAAAACACACACAGTATAAGAAATTGTTTATTTATACTAATGAGACATTTACATAGTCATGAAGAAAAAACAGATTAACTGGAAGATTTAATCCCACTCTTAGAAAATTTCCTTGATACAGTAACATTCCATAACTTTGACTACAAACAAAAAGACAATTTCAAGGTTAATTTCATCTATTTAAATTGATGGGATTATTAGGAATATGGAATGTAGTGTATATACAGTGTATATATTTCAGCAGTGTATTTCTGACAATATCCCTAAAGACTTGATTTGGAGGTGTTGGCAGGATTTCAGTGTGATTAGACCGAGTCGTAGTTTTTAAGTGAAGGCCAAAAAGTAGGTAGATTAATGTTTGATGTCAACCCATGGGAGGTTCTGTGGCAGAGTTCGGAATCTGACTATATTTTATTTAACAATTTCATTAGTGAAAACAGATGTGAGCTTTTCATAATTTAAGTAATAAGGTACCCAACCTAGCTGACCTCAGACCAAAGCAGCTTATTCAGAAAGAGGCATAATTAGAAGAGGCATTACGTGGCTTTTAGATAGAGCAAGAAGTTGAAAAGTGATTGTATTTCTCTGAACTTGTAGAAATGGATATTAAAAGTTGTTAACCAGGAAAGGGGCTTCAAGTCTAGGACTGCTAGTTGCTTAAAAAGACACTGAAGGGCTTCCCTGGTGGCGCAGTGGTTGAGAGTCCGCCTGCCGATGCAGGGGACACGGGTTCGTGCCCCGGTCTGGGAAGATCCCACATGCCGCGGAGCGGCTAGGCCCGTGAGCCATGGCTGCTGAGCCTGCGCATCCGGAGCCTGTGCTCTGCAAGGGGAGAGGCCACAACAGTGAGAGGCCCGCCTACCGCAAAAAAAAAAAAAAAAAAAAAAAAAAAAAAAAAAAAAAGACACTGAAGAGGTGACATCAGAAAACTTGATTTATAATGGATAAAGCCAACAAATTGTGTATACAGATGGAAATGAAATATATAAAACCTGTTATGTCTTGAGTATGAGTTTTTCTGAGAACAGTTAGAAACCCATTTTAAGTCTACAGGCTTCTTGTGTGTGTGTGTGTGTTTGTGTGTGTGTGTATCCACACAGTTTACAACATTTATAAGTCTCAATGTGACTTAACAGTGAAATGTGTGGATTATTTCTGCAAGTGTCCTTTTTGTCAAGTGCTCATAAATTGTAGGTTCATTGAGAAACTTTATGAGGCTATCAATTTTCTGGTTAATTGATCTTGTACTTGATGATTCCAAACATGTTCAGCTCTATTAAATGCAATGTCATTCTTTTCCCAGGGGCCAACTGATTTCAGTGTCTGTAAAAAGCCTGTTATATAAAAAAAGAAAGTGAATAAAGACAGACCTGATACATGAGGAAAGGGATGTGGGAACAGATGTATATGTATGACTGATTCACTTTGTTATAAAGCAGAAACTAATTAAAAAAAAAAGACCTACTAGAGAATGGACTTGAGGACATGGGCAGGGGGATGGGTAAGCTGGGACAAAGAGAGAGGCATGGACATATATATACTACCAATGGTAAAATCGATAGCTAGTGGGAAGCAGCCGCATAGCACAGGGAGATCAGCTCGGTGCTTTGTGACCACCTAGAGGGGTGGGATAGGGAGGGTGGGAGGGAGGGAGAAGCAAGAGGGAAGAGATGTGGGGAGATATATATATATATAGCTGATTCACTTTGTTATAAAGCAGAAACTAACACACCATTGTAAAGCAATTATACTCCAATAAAGATGTTAAAAAAAATGCACCAAAAAAAAGTACTTCTATAACGCTTTGCTCTACTACCATACACAAATTACAAAAAAAAAAGTCATATAATCTTGGGAGTAGGAAATGCTTATCAAAGCATGACACGAACCGTATGAATCATAAAGGGAAAAAACAAATAGACTTCACGACACACGCACACACACTCGATAAATAAAGGAATAAGGGAATACGTATTTGCCAGACATTTGAAAGGGGCTAATAATGTCTCTATAAACAATGATGTGACCTGTAAAAGAAAAACTGGAAAGGTATAGACAAAATGATTCTCAAGAATTATGCAAAGAGAAACAGAAATATTTGACTTTTACTTCCTACGCTTCTGTATTTTTAGCAAATCATTTGCATTATTTTGTAATAAAATATATTTTCAAGCTGAAGTCTTGTTACTCTCTCTACTTTATTTGGTCTATTTACTCTTTTCCCCTTTTAACAATTTATAAAGAAGAAAACAATCTATATGGGAAAATGCTTCTACCTTTTTGTGTGATTCCTCGGGGAATGTGCTTATCTGTGAGCAACTCGTGGGGCTTCACAATCTTTATTTCTTATTTTCCTAGTGCACACTTACTCAATTCACAAAATGTTATCTTTTTATAAATATATACTCATATATAGGAAAATATGGGAAGGACATATAATAAATTGTTACTTGCTCTTATCCCTGGGTGGTGAGGAGTTATAAATGGCTTTTTTATTTCTTTTGAAAATAGATCTTATACTCTCTTAATTGAAGAAAATGAGATTGCGTGTCCTTTGTCATCAAAAACAAAATGAGAAAAGAATGCTTTTTAAAAGGGGGAAATTGGGACTTCCCTGGTGGTGCAGTGGTTAAGAATCCGCCTGCCAACGTAGGGGACACAGGTTCGATCCCTGGTCTGGGAAGATCCCACATGCCGCGGAGCAACTAAGCCTGTGTGCCGCAACTACTGAGCATGCATGCCACGACTACTGAAGCCTGTGCTCCTAGAGCCTGTGCTCTGCAACAAGAGAAGCCACAACAATGAGAAGCCAGAGCACCACAATGAAGAGTAGCCCCCACTCGCTGCAACTAGAGAAAGCCTGCGTGCAGCAACGAAGACCCAATGCAGCCAAAAATAAATAAATAAATAAATTTATAAAAAAATAAATAAAAGGGGAAACTGTATTTCCTATAGGATTTATTTTCAATTCATAAAGATTAATGAGGTTTTTAAGTTGTATATTGGCCTTGAGTTTACTGCAGTTCCTAAAGATAGATATTATTTTCCATATTTTTCAAGAAGATAAATGCTGTGAGAGATAATATTTATGTAGAAAAATAATTTTTCTTCACTATTTAGCAAAGAGGAGCTATTTCTCACCATCCACAGAAGAGAAAGACAGTAAATCTCTAGTATTTTACAACTATTAGTTCAGTGCAGCACATTTCTGTATGAAAGAATGTGCCAAACTGTGAGGATGTATAATCCCTTCACATACTTCTGTAGAAAAATGCCAATAGCTTCTTCCCATAAACTGAGAGAGAAGGATGCATTGTCATGAATGATGAGGAGAGGAAAGCACTATGTCAATAAAATGACATTTTTAGAATTTCTGCTGTGTAAAAAAAGAGATGTCTGTGTGGATTTTTTTGTTGTTGATGTTATTAAGAATTTATAGTCTTAGATGTCACTTATATATTGTTATTATTTTATTTTATTCTTTTTTTTAAGAAGATGTTGGGTGTAGGAGTTTATTAATTTTATTTATTTATTTTTGCTGTGTTGGGTCTTTGTTTCTGTGCGAGGGCTTTCTCTAGTTGTGGCAAGTGGGGGCCACTCTTCATCACGGTGCGCGGGCCTCTCACTATCGCGGCCTCTCTTGTTGCGGAGCACAGGCTCCAGATGCGCAGGCTCAGTAGTTGTGGCCCACGGGCCTAGTTGCTCCGCGGCATGTGGGATCCTCCCAGGCCAGGGCTCGAACCCATGTCCCCTGCATCGGCAGGCAGACTCTCAACCACTGCGCCACCAGGGAAGCCCTATTTTATTATATTCTTTTAAGCCCATTCATATAATCAGAAACCACTTCATAATACTTATTAATAACTGCCTTGTGCCAAGCTCTGTTCTAAACCTTGGGAATACAAATTAATTGGCTCTAGAGAAACTCACAGTCAAGGAGACCTTACTGCATCTTCGTCCAAAAAGGATTTGAAGCAATTACAGAGAAAACACAAGACACTTATAAAGCCTGTGCCTGCCTTTGTTACGAGGAAACAATTAGATTTAAAGCATTGTAAATATTTCCATATCCTGAATCAGGTCCTGTTCTTTCTCCTTCAGTCTAATCTGGCATCTTGATGTACACAGATTTGTTGACACAAAACAATAAGCAAGTTAAACCTAATTTGGTGGCTAGTACGTGAAGCAGGTAATTCCCGCTTCACGCATCCAGTTATCGGAATGTCCATCACCTCCATTACAAATGTTAGAAAAGTGGGCTCTGTGGGAAACTTGTTGACTTAACAGCATACCTATTGGAGACCTGCCTCAAAAAGCATAGTAAAATCTCTTATTAATATCAATTATTATTACTGCAATATTTATCATCAATTCTTTTTTACCAATTTACAGAAAGATGAATATACATTATCAACAAATGTATGAAAAGTTTCTCTACCGCTTGAATCTAAAAATAAAACAAAATGAGATTATTATCATCTTAATGAGCATTTAAAACACTTATATCCAGTGCAGGTGAAGGTAGGAGAATTGTTAACTCTCATATACTGTTAGTGGGTTTGCAAATTGACACAAGGTTTTGGGTTTTTTTTTTTTTTTTTTTTTTTTTTTGCAGAGCCATTTGATAGTGACTCTCATGTTAAGGTGAAACTTCTACCCATCCCACCACTGGGGTACCTACCACAATAGGCTTTGTTTTTCTTGTACTCTCTTCTCTGGTCTCTTTTATTATTGCTCTTCTGCCCTAATTGCTTCTTTCAGTGGTCAAAGGGTTGACAAATTCCTTACTTATTATTGTAGGACAGAGTACACTTAATATCTTTTGCTGTGGGAGTTGCTTTCCTCACAGCAGGATATTTTCTGAGTCATTTGGGGCATATCCAGAGTTGTCTCTTACATTATCTCTTTTATATACCAAAATGACGCACTTGGATTCTGTTTCCTATGTATATAATGCATACGTTTGTGCTACTCTTTACAATGGTTAGATCAGATTGCGGTGGGAGAAAGCATATTTTCTTATCTCCAGCCCCAGACCATTTCAATGCTTCAAAGATGAAAGGGGCTGGCATATCCATACATAGTCCCAGGTTTAGGCTGAAGTTATTTCCTGCGTAACATGGTACCTCTACAACTGATACCTGGACCTCCACCCTGATGTTAGGAAGTCCTTACAGAGAATAGGACACTAAGGGGTTAGAGTGAGTAGTCTGCTCTAAGTCTTTGCTGTACTATTTGTCAGAATGCTTTTGTGTCTGTGACCAGCTGCAGAAAGAAAGAACTTCAGTACTTCATGGAAAGAGAATCTTAGCAGACTCCTGAGAACTAGCAATAACCCAAGGTAAAGAGGAAGAATCGAATCCAGCACATTTACTGAGGGAGGTCCCAGAGCATCCATCATTGGGCGAGACTGATATAATATGCAGGGTAATATGAATACAGGGGAACACAGTGATGGTAGAAACAAATAGTACATTTCTCTGAATGTGTTTCAGGGACCAATCTCATGATAAAGATGGACCTAACTAGTAGAGAGGCAGATGTAACTTTGACAATGCCTGAGTTGTATCAAAGATAAAAAGCATTATTCATTATTATGGTGATGTTTGTTTTCAAACTTGGTATCATTAGAAGTCAATGACTGTTCTTCAGTCTGTCTCAGCTCAGTGATAGAGATTATTTCAAGTAAAAGTAAGGACAATTACATGCTACCAAGGGATCAAGCAGTTCCACCGTTTTCTGGTAGGTCCTACCTCTGAGAAACACGTTTCTTAAAAGGTACTAACTTAGCACTATGTCCCTAGAAGGGCTGGCAGGGAGAAAAGGGGGCAAAAGATTTATCATTATGTGGCATATGGTTATGGGACTGAGGAAGTATAGGCTCCAATATCTATACAGATATTGGTTTGATAGTTTTAAGCAGATAACATAAGAACCGTTATGTAGAAGAGATAACATACGCATATATATGATATATTCATGTGAGTATAGTCATATATAACATGGAGAAGTGTGTATGGGTGTGTGTACTATGCATAATATGAGGTGTAATAAATGTAAATGTAATACCAAAACACATCCAGGACTCATCTTTACAATTCAATGTTAACTTGCTCTCTGGGTAGTCCCAGCTGTGAAGGAGGCTGGAAAAAGAGATTTGGGTGTAGGAAACTGGGATTGCCCTGATAGTTTAAACCAATCACAATTCATCCACCAAGATTAGTATTTTTCTACTTTTTTAAAAAAACACCGTGTTCTGAGATTCAGGAAGAAGAAATGTGGCAACTGGGTGGGGGGTGGTTTGTCAGTAGTTAAGGCGCCTCACATTGTTTGACCCGATTTCCTGTGTCCTCATGCCTTATAAGATCCCCAAGAGGAAGACATGGATTTGGTAAAATTTTGATCACCTGAGCCCAATGTCAAGCACATGGATGGCCAAAAATACATATCTTGTTTTTTTGCACCTCACTTTTTTTGTGCTTAGAAGATATTGTGACTTTTACGAACTGAAGGTTTGAGGAAAGCCTGAATCAAGCAAATCTATCGGTGCCATTTTTCCAACAGCATTTGCTCACTTCGTATTTCTGTATCATGTTTTAGTAATTCTCACAATATTTAAAACTTTTTCATTATTTTGTTTGTTATGGTGAGCTGAAGGCTCAGATGATGGTTAGCATTTTTTAGCAATAAAGTGTTTTTAAATTAAGGTATGTACTTTCCTAAGACATAATGCTATTGCACACTTAACTGACTACAGCATAAGTTTTATTTGCACTAAGAAACCAAAAAAATTAATGGAACTGTATTGCGATATTTTCTTTATTGCAGTGGTCTGAAACCAAACCCGCAATAGCACCGAGGTATATCTGTAATTGACTGTTAAATGAAATTAATAAATTGTTGGAAGTTGATGTCAGAATCCTTTTCAAAACCTCTGAGTCACCTCTAGAAAAAGTTTGCAAGCTGCCTGGCCAGAAAGCTTTCCCATATACTCTACAGCCAGCTGTCAGTCTTTCCCCATGCCATTCCTTCTGTCTGAAATGTGTTTCCCTGTCAGGTCTCAGTACCCCCAATCTCTTCAGTAAGGTGGGATTTATACCTTCCACACCACCCCTTTGTTGAGCCTGCTCTAGCTGACCCAGACAGAATACATGCCCTTTCTTTCTGGGTTACACTACACCCTTCCTGTGCCTTGCTGTGTCAGCATGTTTATCCTCTGCTGAGCTCTAAGCTGTTTGAGTGAAAGGTTAGATGTATCACTAACATTTAGCATAGTGCCTGTCACAAAGTCAGTGTTTGATAATGATATTTTATTTTTAATTAATTTATTTAATTTTTTATTGAAGAATTGTTGATTTACAGTGTTAGTTTCAGGTTATAACATAGTGATTCATTATGTTTATACATTATACTCCATTTAAAGTTGTTATAAAATATTGGCTATATTTCCTGTGCTGTCCATTACATCCTTGTATCTCATTTATTTTATACCTAGGAGTTTGTTCCTCCTAATCTCCTTCCCTTGTCTTGCACCTCCCCCCACCCTTGTCTCCACTGGTAACCACTGGTTTCTTCTCTGCATCTGTCAGTCTGTTTCTGTTTTGCTACATTCATTCGTTTTAATTTTTCAGATCCCACATATAAATGAAAGCATACAGTATTTGTTTTTCTCTGTCCAGTTTAATTCACTAAGTATAATACCCTCCAAGTCTATCCATGTTGTTGCAAATGGCAAGATTTCATTCTTTTTTATGGCTAAGTAATATTTTATTGTATGTGTGTATATACATATATATATACACATATATACCTACATATACATACATATATACATATATAATATACATACATATATATACACATAAATCTATAAAAGAGGATTGTGACACACAATTGGTAATCTCAGCGTTTTTCCCCACATATGCGCAAAATCTAGACTGCACTTATTTTTCTTATAGTTAAACAGTTTCTCTTTAGCACAATAAATTTAGTTTGGCATTTGAAAAAATATATATATATGTCACATCTCCTTTATCCATTTACCTGTTGATGAACGCTTAGTTGTTTTCCATATCTTAGCTATTATAAATAATACTACAATGGATATTGGGGTACATATATCTTTTTGAATTAGTGTTTTTTGTTTCTTCAGATATATACCCAGGAGTGCAATTGCTGGATCATATGATAGTTCTATTTTTAATTCTTTGAGGAACTTCCATACAGTTTCCACAGTGTCTGTACCAATTTACATTCCCACCAACAGTGTACTAGAGTTCCCTTTTGTCCACATTTTTGCCAATAGTTATTATTTTGTCTTTTTTGGTGATAGTCATTCTGACATGTGTGAAGTGACATTTCATTGTGGTTTTGATTTTCATTTCCCTGATGATTAGTGATGTTGATCATATTTTCATCTGCTTGTCGGCCATCTATATGTCTTTGGAAAAATGTCTATTCAGGTCTTCCGCCCATTTTTTAATTGGGTTGTTCTTGTTTGATAATAAGTTTATGAACTCTTTATATATTTTGAATATTAACCCCTTGTCAGACATATCATTTGCAAATATCTTTTCTAATTCAGTTGGTTATCCTTTTATTTTGTTGATGGTTTCCTTTACTGTGTGAAAGCTTACGTTTTATTATGTCTCATTTGTTTATTTATTTTTGTTTCCCTTGCCTGAGGAGACAGATCCAAAAAAAGCATTGATAAGACTGACGTCAAAGAGGGTACCGCCTATGTTTTCTTCTAGGATTGTTGTGGTTTCTGGTCTTACATTTAGGTCTGTAATCCATTTTGAGTTTACTTTTGTATATGGTGTGAGAAAATGTTTTAATTCTTTCACATATAGCTGTCTAGTTTTCCCAACCACTTATTGCAGAGACTGTCTTTTCCCCATTGTATATTTTGGCCTCCTTTTTCATAGATTAATTGACCATACATGTGTGGGTTTATTTCTGGGCTCTCTATTCTGTTTCATTGATCTATGTATCTGTTTTTGTGACAGTAGCATACTGTTTTGATTACTGTAGCTTTGTAGTATAGTGTGAAATCAGGAAGAATGATACCTCCAGCTTTGTTCTTTTTCTCAGTATTGCTTTAGCTAATTGGGCTCTTTTGTGGTTCCATACAAATTTTAGGACTGTTTGTTCTAGTTCCGTGAAAAATGTCATGGGTGTTTTGATAGGAATTACATTAAATCTGTAGATTGCTTTGGGTAGTATGGACATTTTAACAATACTAATTCTTCTAATTAATGAACATGAGATATCTTTCCATTTATTTGTATTGTCTTCAATTTCCCTTATCAATGCATTATATTAGAGTTTTCAAGCATAGGTCTTTCACCTCCTTGATTAAGTTTATTCCTAGGTATTTTATTATTTTTGATGTGATTGTAAATGGGACTATTTTCTTGCTTTCTCTTTCTACTAGTTCATTATTAGTGTATAGAAAGCAAAAACTTCTATATGTTAATTTTGTATCCTGCAAATTTATTGAATTCATTTACTAGTTCTAACAGTTTTTTGGTGAAGACTTTAGGGTCTTCTATATATAGTATCATGTCATCTGCACATAGTGACAATTTTACTTCTTCCCTTCTAATTTGGATGCCTTTTATTTCTTTTTCTTATCTGACTGCTGTGTCTAGGACTTCTGATACTATGTTAAATATAAATGATGAGAGTGGAAATCCTTGTCTTGTTCCTGATTTTAGAGGAAAAGCCTTCAGCTTGTCACCATTGATAATGATATTTTAAAATTATATACTTATTTTGCTGTGTAGTTCCTGTTTCAAAATTCTGAAAGATACATACGAGCACTAGGAAAGAAAGGGTCAAGAGAGTTAGCTTCTCTCAGAGAGATACAAGAGTAACACAAGATTCACTGCCTTTTTCAATTCCCTGTTTTTGTGATAATGGAAATATATTTCACTTTTTTCCCAACTTTCAGACCTGGTCATCATTAATTGTAATTTTTTCAGAAACAGTGTTAAAATTTGTGCTGCTAAAATTGCCACCTTTACCTTGAGTCAAATTTTATGAAAAGCTTAATTGTCTTTATTTTGACTTTTTCATGCTTATTTAAATTTATGAAGTGAGTTTCTAGTCTCTCATATTATTAAAGTACAAACAACAGTTTTTCTAAAGAGGAATAACTCAGGGCCAGTTGTTATAGAAATTATCGATTATATTTGGCTTCATTTATTTGTTTGAAAAATTATCTTTTAAAAGTACCATTTAATTTTCTTTCCAGTATCACTTCTCAAGAAGGTAATTAATGGACTAACTATAATTAAACATGAATGATAAAGCACAGGGAACTTTTAAATTAAATCATCATTGAACTTTTTCTGTGCTATCTATCAATTGGTACTCGGGTACTGAGGGCATTTAATACATTAGAGAACTCAGTGCTCTCCTACTCTCACTACACCCCACCCATTTTATCACCACTTGCAGTTATATGTCTAATTTATTAATGTAACCAGAATGTCCCATCTGAGTTAATTTCTCAAGCCCATAAGCTATCAAAAATGTATTTAAAAATACTCTAGGAGCTGCAAAAAAAGTACATGTCAACATTGATCTGTCTAATACCTGTGAAATAAATAACTTATGTCCCTGAAGCTTAGGCCCTGGTGAGGAAAATATGTCCTGCTGCAAAATATGTCAGCATCCATTTTATACTCCAGGTAGCAAATGTACCTGCAGCCCACACCTCCTATCTCACATTGAGGTATATGACTTTGAGAAATATGAAAAGTAGCTTCTCTCCAGAAAAATTTGGGGCAACCCACTAAAAATACCTCTGAATCTCCCTCCTGGAGAGTTATAGATATATAAAATATGTCTATTACCTTGATTGTGGTGATACATCTATTTCACGGGTGTATGCATACGTTCAAACTTATCTAACTGTACACATTAAATATGTGCAGTTTTAAACGTCAGTTATACCTTGATAAAGCTGTTTAAAAAATAGAATTCATCTTGAAGGGGGTATTCATGTTCTTTGAAAACACTACCATGAATATAGCATCTTAAAACTCCTTTACTAACTCACAGTTCTACAGGGCACACATGGCGTGGCTGGGTTTCCTGCTCAGGCCTTTATATGGCTGAAATCTAGGTGTCCTCATCTGGATTCTGAGGCTCTCTTCTAGGCTCACGTGATTGAGTCAGAATTCAGTTCCTTGCAGTTATAGAAATGATGTTCCTGTTTCCTTGATGGCTGTCAGCTGGAGGCCACGTTCCGTATTCCTTGTCACATGACCCCCTCAGTCTTCAAAACATGCGATGTAGAATCTTTCTGTAGTAGTCTGCTGGGGCTGCCACAACAGAACACTACAGACTGGGTGGCTTAAACAGTAGATATTTATGTTCTCACAGCTCTGGAGGCTACAAGTCCAAGATCAAGGTGCTTTCTGGGTTGGTTTCCGGTGAGAGCCTCTCTTCCTGACTTGTAGATGTCTGCTTCCTTGCTGTGGCCTCTGTGTGTGTGTGCAGAGAGGGGGAATGGTCTCTGGTGCCTCTTTCTCTTAAAAAGATACTAGTTATATCACATTAAGTCCCCACACTATAACCTCATTTAACCTTCATTACCTTCTTATGACTGTCTCCAAATACAGTCATATTGGGAGTTAGGGTCTCAGCATATGAATTTTGGGGAGACACAATTCAGTCTGTGATACTTCCTCGTGTCAAATTCCTCTCATGCTTTGACACTCTCTCACTAGGGAAAGTCTAGCATCTTTTAAGGTTAGGTCATATGGTTAGGTAAGAACCACTGAGAATCTCTCTCTCTTAAAGTTAACTGATTTGGGACCTTAATTACTTCTGGAAAACCCCCTCAGAGCAGCAGCTAGACTAGTTTTAAATGGAATAACTGTAAGTTCATAGGATGAGTGGAGAGGGTGTATTATATCAGGGGTGAGGATCTTGGGGTCCATCTTATAATTGGCCAACCCCACTTGAGTCAAAGGATATGATGCATATTGCCATGTGGCATTGGTGTGACATTTTAAAATGGGGTACACTGGACAGTCAGTGTCAGCCTTGCTACTAACGGACTGGGCAAGTCACGTTACCTCTCTGGGCTTTTTCTTGCCTGGAAAACAAGACTAATGACCCCTGTTGTTTTAGTGTTCTGACCTGATACGTTACTTTTTAGGAAGCAAGAACCACCTTTTTGTACTGCTTGCCAGTTTTCCTTTCTTTTGCATTTTGCCTATACTTGTCTGTATTGCTATGCACTAACAGCAGTGGCAATTTCCTCGAAGTTTAAGATAGGATAAAGGCACAAAGGTGAAAAAAAATATAGCTTAATTCTCCCCTTTTAAAAAGCCTCACAATGGAGAGAATTCCCAGGGCACTTAGATAGCCTCATGACTTGTAATCTGCCCCTGTAGTTTCTTTAGATGGTAGTAGCTAATGTCCACAAGGTTATATTTCAACACTAGACAATGGGCATTTCGAGAGATTTTAGTATTTTTTAGTGTTGTCCTTGTCATTAAAATAGGCTCCTTCAAAAGAGCAGATAGTACAGAGTTCTGTGCTGTGAATTTCTGATCTCTTGCATTTGTATTGCATGACTACAACCTAACTTCCTGGGGGTTCATGATGCTTATTTTCCCATTCTAATTTATCAGCACCATCTCTGCTTTTCTCTTCAGAACTGCCACTCCCCTGCGGTGCTCACCAATGCATTGGCAACAGGCTTTCTTGAATTTACAAAGCACTGCCAGTCATCCTGACTGCCCAAAGCAAAAGAAGGAATTCACTTCCATCTTTATTCTTTATCAGCTTGTGGTGATTCCTGTTAAACAGCAACCACAACAACAAACCTCGTCAGATTTTCAAACAAAAATGGATGTGCATCATCCATTGTTTTACATTATTCAGTTGTACATTTCTCTAAGTTCTTTTAGGAGTATAGCACCTTTACAAACTGTTTCAATGGAACTTGAGTATTTATCTGTGGTAGGAGATTATGTTTGGAGCCAACGCAGAGAAAAAAAATGTTCATGATTCTTAACTGGCTCTATTCTTTGAGATGATGCCATTTGATTATTCTAGTGGACAATTGTAATTTCCGTCTTGGTATTGCATTATATTCCTGGTTTCGTCCACCCAGTATAGCAGGTGATAATAATAATGGTGTACGCTAGCTTCTAAGGGCATTTCATAGGTGTCAGGTACTGGACTAACCACTTTACATATATTACCTCATTTACTCCTAATAAAAGCACAGTTAAGTAGGTATTGTGATTATCCTATTCTACATATGAAGAAACTGAATGCAGAGAGCCTAAGTAACCATGTTCAGCTCACAGAAATAATAGGTTGCAAAGATAATGGATGAACCAGTTATTTCTGAAACCAGAGATTGTTCTCTGTTGGAACACATTATGAGATAGTCTAACAGGTTTAAAAATTTTTTTTTGTCTAGAAACAATATGGTAGGGTAGACAGAGAAAAAGGCTAAGGATCTACAGAGAATTGGATTCAAATTCCATTCCAGTCACTTACTAGTTTTGTATCTGGGTCTAAAGTATTTATACTCTTTATACCTCGGTTTCCTTACCTCTCAAAGAAGAAATAAAACATTCCATGATGAGTATGTTTTTTTATTTCACATGAGATATGCAGTCAATTAAGAACTGCTATTGGTATCTCTGTATTGAGACGGATGCCCTTGCCATTTCAATAGGAAACTATTGTGATGGATTAGTGAAGTCTGCAATGAACACTGAGTTGGATAGAGTCATCATGGATACTCCATACTGGCTTGCCCTAGGCTAGTACATAATAGAATCTGAGAGACAGGAGATAAGGGTTCCCTTCTCCTATTGTCAGGTTTTCTAATTCCATGAGTATATATATAGAATGCAATTCAGCATTTAAGCTTCTTTTCTTTGTCAAACATTGAGTGAGCTGCTATGTGAAATAAGATGAAGTATGATCACGAGGTCTCTTTGTTTTTTTTTCTTTTTAATAAATGTATTTATTTATTTATTTTTGGCTGCATTGGGTCTTCATTGCTGTGCGTGGGCTTTCTCTAGTTGCGGTGAGTGGGAGCTATTCTTCGTTGCGGTGTGCAGGCTTCTCATTGCGGTGACTTTTCTTGTGACGCACGAGCTGTAGGCATGCAGGCTTCAGTAGTTGTGGCACATGGGCTCAGTAGTTGTGGCTCACCCGGACCAGGGCTCGAACCTGTGTCCCCTGCATTGGCAGGCGGATTCTTAACCAGTGCACCACCAGTGAAGTCCTTGATCACTAGGTTTTAAGACTTCATGTTTAGAGGGAAGATTGCTGCCATGTCCTGCCCGCCATACACCACACTCGCTAGGGTGTCACTCCAGGACCTTACTTCAGACGGGTAAGATCTCCCATCCATTAAACCACTGTTTAAAAAAAAAAAAAAAAAAAGGAGTTTATGTTTGAGTCCAATTGTAGGATGGAAGAAGAAAGAAAAAAAAAAAAGTCAGGCAACAGGTACTTTTGCTTGTGGAATAGTATCATAAAAAAGCATAAGTTCTCAATCCATTATTTTATATCAGAGTAATCACTTGCACCATAAGTCTAGAATTTTCATGGAAATTAATAGGTAAAATGTCAACAGGAGCAAAGCATAATCTGACTGGTTAAAATCATTTTGCTTTCCTCTCAATGTTTTCAGCACGTTTAAATTCTTTAATATCTCCTCTTTTCTCCTAGTTTATTTCCCTAGATGCTGACCTATCCCAAAGTACTGGCCCAGTATACCTAAACAGAGATTATCCTAGAGAAAGACTCAGACAAAAAAAATCCCTCAGTGAATACTTGTAGGGGATTTCATTTCATTTGTCTCCAGGCCCAGACTGGACCTAAAATAGGTGTCACTCTCTACAGCTTGATATCACTGGGCACCCTCTTTGTGCTGTGGTTAGCCTTGTGCAGCTACAAGTGTCCTGGGAGATCAGCTAATAGAGATGGGCTGAGACTGAGCTACATTTCCAAGCACCCTCCAGAGGTGCTCACATAGCTGGTGCCCCTCAGAGCCACCATAGTATTTGCCATCTCCTCACCCTGGTGGGCTTGGGAACCAGCTCAGCTTTCCTTTCTCAGATGTGACTTTTTCAAGTGACATTAAGTTCATAGGATGAATGTTCCTAGGCTAGATGGAGCAGGTCACATTCTAGATCTCGAATAGCATATGTTAAGAGAGGAGGGTATTGTCTTTTCTTCAAACTAGTATTTTCTTTCCAAAGACTATTCGGGCACTAGATAGCCTTACATATATATAGCAGTTTCACCTAACCAGAGGTTCATAGGTAGATAAGTTATCATTCACTGGCTCTGGGAGGGTTAGCTCCTAGCCCCTATTAGAACTATTAGTTTTAGCTCTTCACCTAGGAGCTTGATGAAATAAGTTGGCTCTGAAGGCAGGGGATGCATGTGCCTAAGTGTACAATTGAACCTTGAACAACATAGGGGGTTAGGGGTATTGACCCCTCCACAAGTCAAAAATCTGCATTCAGTTTAATAGTTGGTCCTTTGTATCCGCAGTTCCTCAGTATTCCCAGTTGCCCACCTGTGGATTCAACCAACTGGGTATAGTATAGTACCTTAGCATTTATTATTGAAAAAAATTCACATAAAAGTGGACGCAGGCAGTTCAGACCCATGTTGTTCAAGGTTCAACTGTATATGTGTGTCCATTTCATACATCCTTTACCTAACACATCTTACTTCGTGTTAAGTATCTTAGTTCTTAGAGGCTTAGCAGATTCCATTACACTTGAAATGTTAAATTGGCGGGAATAATGATTATGACTCTGGCTTTAGTTTACATTAATTATGAAAACAGAGATATTGAGTTCATCGCATTTCTAATTTTGTGAATGACTATAATTTTTTAAAAGAATTTGCCCTATTAATGCATTTACCTTTTTTTCAGAGAAATTGAATATCTTTCACAAACTCTGTTTTTCATTATCATGCCTAAATAATGTCACCTGCTCCTTCAAAGACCTGAAGAATAAGGTAGCTTGGGTCTTCTGGAAATATGCATCTCTGATATGATCTTGCTAACTTTTTTCTTTTTCTGAGCTATGTATTACTTGATTCTAACATAAAAGTACCAATAAGTTCACTTAGAAATGTCATAAAGATGGTTTGATTACACACAAAATATATATATATTAACAATCTGGCTATCCTTAGAATAACTTTGCCTAACTTTTAGGCTCTAATGTAATTGCTACAATTAACAAACTTCATTTGTAAAATATTTATGCGCTGCAATCTATATGCCAGTCTCTGCTCTAAGCTTTAGGGAGACTATGTAAACAGCACACACACACACACACACACATTCACACACATTCACTCACTCTCTACTGAAGAGCCGCCTGTATTAGGTTTTATTGCTGCACTAACAAATTACCACAAAATTAATGGTTTAAAATAAATTCATTATCTCACAGTTTCTTTGGGCCAGGACACAAAATGGTTCAGTTGGTTGTTTTCTTAGAGTTCTTCAAAGCCAAACTCAAGATTTCAGCAAGAGTACATTCCTATCGGGAGGCTCTGTAGGAGAATCTTCTTTCCAAGCTCATTCAGGTTGTTGACAGAATTCAGCTGCATGTGGTTATAGGACTGAAGTCTCAGCTTCCGGGGACTGCTGGCATGGCTCATGGTCTTCCTTAAAGCCAATAAATGCAGGGAATCAAATATCTATCTTTACCTCCTACCTTGTTCTTCTGCTGTCTCTAACTGCCTCTTTAGCCTTCTTCTTCTGTATCTGAGGGTTCATGTGATTATATTAACACACCAGAAAATCCAGGATAATCTTACTTAAAGGTCAACTGATTTGTCACCTTAATCTCATCTACAAAATCCTTTCCCAGTTTACTATTTGATTGAATAGCCAGGGGATCAGAATCTGGGGGGACATCAGACTTCTGCCTACCACACTGCCTCTTCTCTATGACATTTTGAAGTTTTCTTTCCAGACCGTAGTTTGACCCATAGCCTACCAAAGTGCAGGTAACAATGAGAAGTGATTCACATTATTTTTTCATTGCCATTTTTCAGTCATCAGCAAGTATCTTAGAGGCACACTTGTGTTTCCTTATAACAACTGTACCAATAATGGAATTGTCAAAGCAAACTCATCTTTTATTTTATCTAGTCCTCAATAATAATAGTGAGTAGTGAATAACAGTAAGTTGGCTTTCAAAAAAGTAAAAGATAATGAATGAGTAATGGCAATGCAATTTGCTGTAAAGTGAGGTCTGACTCAGACTGGGTCTTATTGTTCCAAAAGATTTCCAAGAGGATTATTTGAATTTGACTGAAGAATATTTGGAGAATAAAAGAAATGTGCTCTTAATCATTAGAGAAGATATTTGGCATAATCTCACAGATATTCCTTACCTTAAATATTTTCATGTGACAACTTCCTCAGGGAGTCAGAATTTAGAAGGGTCATTGTCCCAAACCTGCTGAAAATGATTTCAAGCTGTTCAAAATATAGTATGTCTTGTCATATTGAGTGGTCAAGATTATATCCTTGATAAGTCAGATTCTGATTTACCTTTTCTGTAAAATTATTTTTGAGGGTATGTAGAGGTGGTGACAGGGGTGATGGTGATAAGTAAGGCAATGAGAGTGAAAAGCAAAGGAGACTATCTATGCTGTTTTTGTGTGTATGTATTAGAATATGCGTGTAATGGAATATTAAAATATTAGAAATGGAAAACATTTTGGATAAACCACATAATTATAATGCAAAAGTTCATTAGAGTTGTATAATTATTTATTTATAGAAGTTCAAATAAATTAGTGGTTGAGTTTTTAAATATTTTTATAGGTTAGTTTTCACATAAAATAATTTTATGTACTTTGTAGGTTATAAAATAATACTAGCTCTTGTGTCAAGGAAAACATATGGTTGCTAAATGTAGTTTCCTTTAGAGTATATTCTTAGCCCTGTGAATATTTTTCCTCCCTTTAAAGCATATTAATAATATTCTATGATAAAAATAGTTTTTATGTGTCTATAAAACTTGTTACTTTTATTTAATTTCCAATAGTGACATTGATGTTGTGAAAGAACCCTGCAAAAATACTGGTTTGAAGAAATAACATAAATAATTGAAATTTGGGCTATTCTTGTTCTTAATCACACAAAAAAATGACTTGTGAGAAGTAGGGGGTTATGTGTGTGTGTGTGTGTGTGTTTGTGTGTGTGTCAAGGTGAACCTAATATTTGAAATCAAATTTTATACATATTCAACATTTAAAATAAGTTATCGAGTGTCTAAAATGCACTCAGTGCATAGGTATAGGGGAAATAATTTTGAAACAGAGAGACATGATCCTGATTTTTGAGAAGTAAAGTTTAATTGGGTAAAAAATGGTTTAAAAATCAAAAAGCCTAGGTAAGGACCTGTATGTGAAAGCTTATAAAATAAGCTTTAGAACTTAACAGTCTAAGTTTTAGGAGCAAATCAAAAATAATGTAACATTACTTTCCAATGTTCTTCCCCTTCATTTTTATTATTTGTTTGCTTTTTATTTTCCCTTAAATGCGAGAAAAGATTATAAAATTCTTTGCAGGTGCAAAGGATATATACACATGACATAAATCAGTTTACAGATGGCCTTCAATTATTTTAACCAAGGCAATTATTTCAGTTGACTTTTGAACAAATGTGAAATGATCATAAAACCCAACAGTGGCCAGTGCCATTACTGAAAGTTTCATTTGGTATTTGAAGATAATATTAAGACTATAAAACCACTAGCTCATTACAGTCAATCTAAATGTCTTTCCTATTCTGTGTTTTCTATGCTTATCTAGTCTCTATGCTGAATAGAACTCCTAATGAAAATAATGTGAATTAGTACAGAGGCTGAGATTGAATTAGCATCACAGAATCTTCCACTGATGAGCTCTCTAAGGTAAAAAAGAATATGTGACCCAAGTAGCTTTAAGAATATCGTTGGCAGTTCCAACACTGAAATTCTGAGGGTAGATTCACTTTATTTCCTCAAACCTTAATGTCAGGAAGGGAAAATAGCTCATTTTTGGAGATGGATTGGCAGCATTTGAAAGACCAGAGTAAATGCATATCCTTCCATTGAATCTATGTATAAGAGAATTGCAGATTACAGAATTGTAATGCAAGATCAGCAAAGATCAATTGTCTTTGCTTTCTTTATTCCCTTATTTGGAGAGACAGTTAGTGTATATTTCCCAGTCTCCTTTGCTGTTAGGTGTAGCCGTGTACCTAAGTTCTGATCAGTGAGTCTGAATGCTGGTAATCTGAATCTGCTTCCTGCCTGGACCATAAAACACTGTGATGAACTCTCCCTTATACTTTTTCTCCTCTGCCAACTGGATCCAATTGGAGATGGGGCCAAGGAGATGGTATAGCCAGAGATGGAAGGAAGCTGGATCCCTGAATTATTTCAGCAAGAAAGGCCACCCTACTGAAGAGAATACACATATGATTGTTACATGAGCAAATAATTTTAATTTTGTTAAACCACTCAAATTTTAGAATCTATTTATTATCAATGGAATATTACCAAATAGGCTACCCTCACTCAGTTCAGAAAAATGTCTCTTTTTCAAGGTTAGTATTTATTATTTTTATTATATTCTGAGACTGAGAACTCACAAGGTCATGAGATCACAAGATCAGTAATCAAAAAACAGCTGTAAGTGGTGAGGAAAGTTTTATTTAGTTAAGCCTAGATCTGCTTATTTGTAACATTCACACTGGTTCCAAATTAAAGAATCAATACAAATTGCTGTGATTAGTTCAAAGCTATTATTTTCTTATCTATCCAACCCTGTTTTCAGGCAGAACAATATTTAACATTTTACCCATCAATTAATATATTTTGAGCAGATCCTCTATTAAATGTTAGAAGCACAGGGTGACAAAGGCAAACATGACCATGCTTTCATGAGGTTTGCACCCCTGTAGAAGAAAGATATTAAAACAAATAATTACTATTTGTTCTATAGGGATTGTACACAAAGAATGGTTAGGTTTCTAAAACTTATCTGCTTTCATCACCACAATAAAATCATAGATTACACAGACTAGAAAGTAATACATATTATCTAATCAACTACTGCAATTCGTATGTGAGGGAACTGAGGCCTAATATAGGTACTGGTTACCCTATATTCACTTGTATTTTTAATCTTTCATGGAAAACTGTATCATACTGAAATCATACTGTCAAAGTTATATCAATAAGATAACTTGGATATACTTAACTGAAGCATGTATTTTATGTGAACTCTATTAATATTGAGCATTTCTCAGTTCCTTAATGATACTTAAATTTTATTAATAACTTGGTTATAACATATCTGTTGAAGTGTCAAATATGTGGGGTTTGACTCACAGTTGTTAGAATCGATTGGATAGTCCATTGTTGAACACCTGGTTTTAGAGTCAGGCCGTTATAGATCTGGCACTAATTGGTCTTGCTATTTTAGCCAGTATATGTAACTTCTCTTTGACTAATTTTGTTCTGTTAATAACCCATGGGGATATAAATTGCATCCATTAGAAATGATTCAGATGAAAATAGAAAACTTTAGAAGCTCAAAGAAGAGGAAGCTTATTTATTTAGCTCACATAGCAGGAAGGCTGAGGTAAGTGGCTGCTGGCATCAGATCAGCATCATCAGCAGTGATGTCATAGCCAACATTTCCATGATTATCTTCCTACACCCATGCTGTTTACCTCACTGTCCCCAAATGACCACTATATCACTTGATGTTATTTCTGCCTTCTGTAGAAAGATGAGGGGAGAGTGAATGGCTTTGCGTTATTTATTTATATTTTTTTCAAGGGATGCTATATTCAGGGAATTCCACATACCATAGTTTAGCCTGAAGATTTTCACTTGGCTCCAAATGGTTATAAGGATAATGTAAGCTTTATACACTGTTATCCCAAATGAAATCTCAGCTCTGTGAGTCATAAAAAAATCCGGGGAATGGATATTGGTAAGGCAAGTAGCAGTGGCTGATAGAGCAGGGTCCTTACCTTATAGACCCATATGAGAATTCAGTGAGATGACAGGAACAAAGCCCTTACCAGAGTGCCCTGAGCAGAGTAAGCCCTCAGTACAGCAAGCTATTAACTATTATGATCTATCCAGTGTCACTGAACTTATCAAAATGCTATGTGTTTTAATATTAAGTGTGAATATAAAATATTGATATAAAATACAAATTTCTAAATATCCCCTGTGGCACGTGAGAGGATTATACTTCCCTGTTTTCTTGAAATATGATCTGTGAAATATGAGCAGAAGTGACTTGTGCTACTTCTGAGTCAAAGCTTTAAAAGTCAATATGCAACTTGCCAGGCTTCTGTTTCCTTCCTTGGCAGACTGGCAGAATTCCAGGTGAATATATGAACCTGGGTCCTGGAGAGAGGGTGATGTGGAGCAGAATGGGCAGCTCCCCAACCATACCTGAAGTATGAGCAGGGAAACAAGTTTGTGGTTTTAAGCCACTAAGATTTTGGAGTTGTTAATTGGCCATAGCATAGCCCAGCCTGTATTGATTGACACATATTTCATTAAATTCTTTTGCTAAATAGGCCTTGCTATTTTTGCCCTTTACAAGTGAGTTTATAGAGAGTCAAAGGTTAATGATCTGCCAGGAATCACATAACTAGCAAGCAGTGAAATCCAGATTTGTACCCTGGTTTTTATGTTTTCACAGGTCATTCTGGTGAGTACTGCTAGCTGGCTTCAGGACAGTAATTGAAATGGAAGATGGCTTTAGTATATGAATTCTCACTTTTTATCAGTCATGGACTCAATGTTTCATTTTGTCCTGACAATTTTATGATGACAAGGATCTTTACTATTGAGCAGTAAGATAAAAATGAGAAATAAGGCAGCTTAGGATTTATGATTATTTTAATTTCCTTTAAATTTTCTCTATATTTTCTTACCTAAAAATTAGGGGCCATAGTTCTTAATAGGCTTTCACAAAGTACTTTGAGAATATCATATTAATGATTTATGTCATATAAAATATTTTCATAAGTTTACACCTATTATTCTAAATTTTAAGTTATGTCCAAACATTAACCATCAAGTTAAAACAATTTATTAACTAAAAAAAAAATTACATCTTAAATCCTCAGGTTTTACTTCTATAATTATAAAGGACAGGAAGCAAAATAGCAAAAGCAGCATTTATTTTCTTTGCAAACAGAACATATTTTACCTTTTCGGATTAGTAGGAACATTTTCTGGGTTTGGATACCGTTACTGCCTTTTGAGTTTATGAGTGAACACCTAACCTTAAGGGGTTGAATGTTTACTGTATTCACAATCAAACTACATTTTGTCATACCTGATTTCTAGTTTCAATCAAAATTTTTAGAACATACCTAATGCCTATTTCCTTAAAGAAAAAGGGAAATTTTTATACTTTTGATTGCAAGTGATCTCTACTTGAACAAGACTCTCCAGGAAAAAAGAAAAACTGACCATTCATTGAACAAACATGGAGAGAGCTTTCTGTGTGCCAAAGATTGTCCTAGGTACTGAGCATGTAAACAAAAATATGAACTGGCTTGTACCCTCAAGTGTAGAGGTGGGGAAAAATAGGTCAAAA
The DNA here is from genome assembly GCF_964165515.1 of Mesoplodon bidens. Taxonomy (NCBI): domain Eukaryota; kingdom Metazoa; phylum Chordata; class Mammalia; order Artiodactyla; family Ziphiidae; genus Mesoplodon; species Mesoplodon bidens. Next base: position 47,485,730 of record NC_138162.1, read on the forward strand.
TATAGTTATGATACCATGTGTTAAGGGCTACTATGGAAGTACATGCTTAGGGAAAACAGGAATACTCATCTAGGCTTTACTGAGTCATAGTAAGCTCTGTGCAAAGAAGGCATGTGCCACCCTTTTCAGGAACATGTACATATCATGGATTAAGGTCTGGCAGTATATTAAAATGCCACATTCAGGAAAGTCTAAGAAGTTAGTTATAGATGGATCATAGATTTCCTGTAGAGGAGTTATTGTAAGTGAAAAAATTTAAGAGAATGACTGGCAGATATAAGGTACTCAGATCATGAAAGCCATGTTTTGTTGAATGAGAATGGGTGCAATTTTGCTTACAGGTGGTGGGTATGCATGCTTTTACACATGGTTCCTATGAACAGATTTGTCTTTCAGAAAGTTTACCTGAGCATCAGTATGAAAGTTGGATTTGCAGAGAGTAAGGACCAGAGTCTGTGGGACCATTTGAAGTCTGTTCCGAAACTTCAGGTGAGATGTAATGAGTTTAAAACAGGGAATATAGAGAGGAAATGTGAATTGGAGACCCAAGTAAGAGTAAATTGAAAGATCTCTATTGTTTTTTCATGGAGTGGAGGAGAGGTTAAAGATGAATCATAGGTTTCTGATTTAGGTGAGAGGGTGAGTGCTAAGCCATCTACAAGCACAGGAAATACAGAATGAGTCACATGTTTGGGTTAAAGAAGAATGAGTTAAATTTGACATATACTGCAATTGACATTCCTACTGGAAATATACAGTAGGAAGTTAACTATATAGGTCTGATTATAATAGTCTGGACCATACATAGGAGATTTATTGTTTTAAAGATGTCAGGAGAATCCCTGATTTTGTGTATGATCAACAGTACAATGAGAAGAGAAAATATGGGGAAAACATGTTTCAGGTAACAGAAAGAAAGGAGATGATATAGAAGATTAAGGAGGGTTATACAGGTAGGGAAAGAATTAAGGCAAGTTAATGTTAAGTTGTTAGAAAACTATGTAGGTTCAACAAAGTGTTATTTTTCCTTTTATTTTTAATAGGAGGGACTTGAGCTTGCATATATGTGAAGGAAAGGAAACAGGAAAGGGTTTAAACCATGTTAGTATTGTTGGTACAGCAAGAAACATGATGACTTAGAAGGGGATAGGATCTAAAGCTTGGATAAAAGGATGTGAAGACAGAGGAAAGAGGTAGAACGGGTATGGAAACAGGTAATGGTGGTGGCAGAACATTTAGAACAGCATTATTACCTTTTTTTGCTATAAAAGCAAAAAAATGTCATAGACTAATATTAACACAAAATGAATTCAGATCTAAATTTAAATCTGAAAATTATAAAGAACATCAGAGAAAATTTTTTTGACCTGAGGTTAGGCAGACATTTCACAGATGCAACACCAAAAGCATGGTCCATAAAAGAATAGGTTGATAAACTGACATAACTGAAATTACAATTTTCTGCTCTATGACAGACACTGAGAATGAAAAGGTAAGCCACAGGCTGGGAGAAAACATTTGCAAATCACCTATTTGATAAAAGACTTGTATTCAGAATATAAAAAGAGATCTCAAAGCTCAGTAAAAAGAAAGCGAACAGTCCAATACAAAATGCAGGAGAATTGAATAGACACTTCACCCAAGAAGATATACTTTTGGCAAATAAGCACATGAGAAGTTGCTCAATGCCTCTGTCTTAATATAATGCAGATTAAAAAAACACAGCGACATGCTATTATATATCTAATAGGAAGTCTAAAATTTTTAAAGATTGACAATACCAAGTTTTGGCAAGAATATGGAGCAACTGGAGCTCTCAACGACTGCTGGTGGGAATGTAAAATGGTACATAGTTTTGGCAAACAGTTTGGCAGTTTCTTATAAAGCTAAATATACACCTATCATATGACACAGCCTTTCTAGTCCTAGATATTTACACAAGATTAAAAATATATATATATCCATGAAAAGACTTGTAAATAAATATCCACAGAAGCTTTATTTATAGTATTCTCAACCAGAAAACAATACAAATGTCCAGCAATATGTGAATGGATGAATAAACTGTATATCCACTCAATGGACTATTACTCAGGAGTGAAAAGGAACGTATTGATACAGCAACAACATGGATGTATCTCAAAGAAATAATGTAGAGTGAAAAAAAACAGACCAAAAAGAGTACATTTCTATAGAATTCTAGAAAATTCTACCTAATCTATAGTGACAGAAAGGTAGGTAGTTGTTGCCTAGTACATTAGTTTGCTAGGGTTACCCTAACAAAGTACCACAGACTGGGTGGTTTAAACAACATAAATTTATTTTTTCAGCATTCTGGAGGCTAGAAGTCTAGGTCAAGTTGTCTGAAGTGTTCATTTCATTCTGAAGCCTCTCACTTTGGCTTGCAGAAGGCTGCTTCTCCTTCTGTCCTCACAGGGTCTTTCCTCTGTGTACACATGGCCTTGCTGTCTCCTTCTGTGTCCAAATTTCCACTTGTTGTAAGGTCACCCAGTCAGGTTGGATTTGGGCCCACCTTAATGGACTCATTGTAACTTAATCATCTCTTTGAAGGCCTTATCTCCAAGTAGAGCTACGTTCTGTGGTACTGCAGGTTAGGGCTTCAACATATGAATTTGAGGAAGGGGCCACAATTCAGCCAGTAACATCTGCGGTGGAGGGTAGAGAGAGAGACTTTACAAGGACAGGAGAGAATTAGGGAGATGACAGATATGTTCGTTGTCTTGGTTGTGATGATGGACTCATGGTAGTATGTGTGTGTGTATATATATATATGTTAAAAGTTATTAAATTGTGCATTTTAAATATGCAGTTTATTATGTATCAATTATATCTCAATAAATCTATCAAAATATGTTAGAACAGATGTGGATTAAACACTGTAAAATATGCTACAATGCAAGAGTACCATTTTAATGTAGCAGGATATATTCCAAGCCAGATGCCAGATATCAGCTATTTTTTTGAGTGATTTTTGTGGGCAAACCTTTGCTAGTTGAAGATATACAAATCCCTTTCTAAAATCAGAGATCTCACAATCTGATTGTGAAGACATTGAATGATGTATAAAAAGATGAAATGAGCAGTTTTATCATAAATCAGTTCAAAATATTTACTGGAGGGAAGATTGGTTCAAGATGGCAGAGTAGAAGGACGTGCTCTCACTCCCTCTTGCGATAGCACCAGAATCACAACTAACTGCTGAACAGTCATCGACAGGAAGACACTGGAACTCACCAAAAAGGATACCGCACATCCAAAGACAAAGGAGAAGCCACAATGAGACGGTAGGAGGGGCGCAATCAAAATAAAATCAAATTCCATAACTGCTGGGTGGGTGACTCACAAACTGGAGAACACTTACACCACAAAAGTCCACCCACTGGAGTAAAGGTTCTGAGCCCCACATCAGGCTTCCAAACCTGGGGGTCTGGCAACAGGAGGAGGAATTCCTAGAGAATCAGACTTTGAAGGCTAGTGGGATTTGATTGCAGGACTTCGACAGGACTGGGGGAAACAGAAACTCCACTCCTGGAGGGCACACACAAAGTAGTGTGCGCATCAGGACCCAGGGGGAGGAGCAGTGACCCCATAGGACAAGGATGTTCACTCTCAGCACTATTATTCAACATAGTTTTGGAAGTCATAGCCACAGCAAACAGAGAAGAAAAGGAAATAAAAGGAATACAAATTGGAAAAGAAGTAAAACTGTCACTGTTTGCAGATGACATGACACTGTACATAGATAATCCTAAAGATGCCAACAGAAAACTACTAGAGTTAATCAATGAATTTGGTAAAATTGCAGGATACAAAATCAATGCACAGAAATCTCTTGCATTCCTATACACTAACAATGAAAGATCAGAAAGAGAAATTAAGGAAACAATCCCATTCACCATTGCAACAAAAAGAATAAAACACCTAGGAATAAACCTACCTAAGGAGGTAAAAGACCTGTATGCAAAAAACTATAAGACACTGATGAAAGAAATCAAAGATGACACAAACAGATGGAGAGATATACCATGTTCTTGGATGGGAAGAATCAACATTGTGAAAATGACTATACCACCCAAAGCAATCTAAATATTCAATGCAATCCCTATCAAATTACCAATGGCACTTTTTACAGGACTACAACAAAAAATCTTAAAATTATGGAGACACAAAAGACCCCGAATAGCCAAAACGGTCTTGAGGGAAAAAAATGGAGCTGGAGGAATCAGGCTCCCTGACTTCAGACTATACTAGAAAGCTACAGTAATCAAGACAATATGGTACTGGCACAAAAACAGAAATATAGATCAATGGAACAGGATAGAAAGCCCAGAGATAAATGCATGCACCTATGGTCAACTAATGTAGGACAAAGGAGGCAAGGATATAAAATGGAGGAAAGACAGTCTCTTCAATAAGTGGTGCTGGGAAAACTGGACAGCTACATGTAAAGGAATGAAATTAGAACATTCCCTAACACCATACACAAAAATAAACTCAAAATGGATTAGAGACCTAAATGTAAGACTGGACACTATAAAATTCTTAGATGAAGACATAGGAAGAACCCTCTTTGACATAAATCACAGCAAGATCTTTTTGATCCACCTCCTAGAGTAATGAAATGAAAACAAAAGTAAACAAATGGGACCTTATGAAACTTAAAAGGTTTTGCACATCAAAGAAAACTACAAACAAGACGAAAAGACAACCCTCAGAATGGGAGAAAATATTTGCAAACGAATTAATGGACAAAGGATTAATCTCCAAAATATATAACCAGTCAAGCAGCTCAATATTAAAAATACAAACAACCCAATCCAAAAATGGGCAGAAGACTTAAATAGACATTTCTCCAAAGAAGACATACAGATGGCCAAGAAGTACATGAAAAGCTGCTCAACATCACTAATGATTAGAGAAATGCAAATCGAAACTACAATGAGGCATCACCTCACACCAGTTAGAATGGGCATCATCAGAAAATCTACAAACAACAACTGGTGGCAAGGGTGTGGAGAAAAGGGAACCCTCTTGCACTGTTGGTGGGAATGTAAATTGATACAGCCACTATGGAGAACAGTATGGAGGTTCCTTAGAAAACTAAAAATAGGGGCTTCCCTGGTGGTGCAGTGGTTGAGAGTCCGCCTGCCGATGCAGGGGACATGGGTTCGTGCCCCAGTCCGGGAAGATCCCACATGCCGCGGAGCGACTAGGCCCGTGAGCCATGGCCGCTGAGCCTGTGTGTCCAGAGCCTGTGCTCTGCAACAGGAGAGGCCACAACAGTGAGAGACTCGCGTACCGCAAAAAAAAACCCAAAAAAACAAAAAAAAACCTAAAAATAGAACTACCATATTACCCAGCAATCCCCTACTGGGCATATACCCAGATAAAACCATAATTCAAAGACACATGCACCCCAATGTTCATTGCAGCACTATTTACCATAGCCAGGACATGGAAGCAACCTAAATGCCCATCGACAGATGAATGGATAAAGAAGGAGTGGTACATATATACAATGGAATATTACTCAGCCATAAAAAGGAATGAAATTGGGTCATTTGTAGAGACGTGGATGGATCTAGAGACTGTCATACAGAGTGAATTAAGTAAGAGAAAAACAAATATCGTATATTAACGCATATATGTAGAACCTAGAAAAATGGTACAGATGAACTGGTTTGCAGGGCAGAAATAGAGACACAGATGTAGAGAACAAACGTATGGACACCAAGGGAGGAAAGCGGGGTGTGTGTGTTTGTGTGTGTGTGTGTGATGAATTGGGAGATTTGGATTGACATATATACAGTAATATGTATAAAATGGATAACTAATAAGAACCTGCTGTATAAAAAAATAAATAAAATTAAATTTAAAAATTAAAAAAAAATTTAGTGGATGCCCAATCAATGAAAGCAAATACTAGTGCTTTCATTTTTAGGAGAAATAAATTAATAGGAAATAGCTCTGGCACTCAGGGAGCCTAAGGTGTAAACATAACTCCCTTTTACAAATTCTATGCAGAAGACCTCATTTAAGTTTAGAGATAATACTTCCAGAGATGCATGACATCATACAGCAGCTCAGGCCAATTTGGAGAAATGTCAACTTTTAGACTCAGTGAAGGACGGAAAGCAAGAGTCAGTGAAAAAAGCCTTAGCACAGATGATGCAAACAGGGATGAATAACTGCTGAATTGTACCATTGATAGTTTTGCTGAGTGATATTACTGTGGTCCAACATGGTCTCAGCACAACAGTCACACTGCTAAGATATCACTTCAGTAACCTGATGGGTTATTATTTGTGGGCTCAGTCTTAACAAAATGGCAGACTATTATAGATTGAGGAGACTGGTAATTTTTTTCCAACAAGTCTGGTCCAAAAATTAATAAAAGATAAGGGAGAGGCAGAGAGCACTCGTGCTAGACAACACGTTTATTTATCGGATTATTTTAAAAAGAGGGCACAGGTTTTGCTTTCCATTATTTTCTCCATTTTAATTTAGTCTAGATTCTTCTCCATGTTAGTAGAGACTGTGCTTTGCTGACACTAGATGGTATTGTGGCTCCTTCAATTCAACTGGCTCCCTGAGTGAGAGGCACTTTCTGTCCTTGTGTAATTGGTGTGCTGCATGTGTGTTTAATGTAAGATCAATATCTCCTAGAAAAGATAATAGCTGTTTGTTTATGAAATATGGTTTAAGAAAATATAGGACCAGCTTCTTTTCTAGTTTTAAACATTAAAAAAAATGCGTTTGTGACACTCACAGTGCATATTCTCAAATGCTACATTTGTATTTTGTCAATAAAATACTATGAGAATATAAGAAAGAAGGAGCCTGATAGGTCAAAGGAGAAAAGGCATTGTGCTGCCTGTTGATGCTATGTTTAAATGCTGCTGAAGCTGGTTAATCTTTCTCTGAAACTATACCATGGAAAGACCAATTTTCTTTTTCTTTCTTTCTTTTTTTAATTTTAGTGAGCTCTTCAAATCAGAATTTTATCTTGAAAACAAATAACTAGCATTTAAATGTAATGCCAAAATTTGAATACATGACTGACCAAATAATTTTATTACTGACAAAGATAATATTAATAACATTTGCAACAACAACATATCCAGAAGTTAGTAACACCAAAAACATTGATGTTTAGTTTGGATATTTGCCTTGTTCCCTTGATCTGGAAAACTCTTTTTCTTTTCCACTTCAAAAGATATCTGCACATGTTTCAAGGTCCTGTTAATGTCACTTTCTCAATAAACCCACTTTGCTCTTCCAGTCTGAGTGAATCCCTTATGCTCCCATCGTGAAAAATATATTTCTTGCAGAACTTAGGGTAGCCTGTTTTGTCACAATTACCTTGGTAAATATGCATCTTCTCTATAAACGGATAAATATTTTAGAGCTTCGGACAATATCTTGCTCCCTCTGATTCACTGTTCTTAATGCAGGGTAAAGAGTAAGCTTTTTTTTTTTTTTTTTTTTGCGGTATGCGGGCCTCTCACTGTTGTGGCCTCTCCCGTTGCGGAGCACAGGCTCCGGACGCGCAGGCTCGGCGGCCATGGCTCACAGGCCCAGCCGCTGCGTGGCATGTGGGATCTTCCCGGACCGGGGCACGAACCCGTGTCACCTGCATCGGCAGGCGGACTCTCAACCACTGCGCCACCAGGGAAGCCCAAGAGTAAGCTTTTAGGACTTCCCTGATGGTGCAGTGAATAAGAATCCGCCTGCCAATGCAGGGGGCACGGGTTTGATCCCTGGTCCGGGAAGATCCCACATGCTGTGAAGCAACTAAGCCCGTGCACCACAACTACTGATCCTGAGCCTGATCTCTAGAGCCCATGAGCCACAACTACTGAGCCCATGTGCCACAACTGCTGAAACCCATGTGCCTAGAGCCCGTGCTCTGCAACAAGAGAAGCCACCGCAGTGAGAAGCCCACACAACACAACGAAGAGTAGCCCCCGCTCGCCACAACTAGAGAAAGCCCGTGCACAGCAATGAAGACGCAATGCAGCCAAAAAATAAATAAATAATATTAAATCTTAAAAAAAAAAAGAGTAAACCTTTAATAAATGTTCATAAATTGAACTTTTTACTTAAAAAAAGACACATAAAGACAGAAATCTTGAATCAAACTTACATTTTCTATTCTATGAATAGACTTTAAGAGTATAAAAATTACTCTTCACTCTGTACATGTAGGTAAGTATTTTTTTATGATGAAGAGTCTGTGGTTTATTAGAGAAGAATAGTTTATTTCCAAACTCGTCAATATATTCAGGTAGTAAGTTCCCAGAGATCAGGACTATTTTGGCTCCATTCAAGAATTCTACGTATTTCCGTATGAAATGTTTTATTCCTTCCTGAGCAAACCTTTTTTTAAAGGCAGTTAAACGTGGCCATTTTCCAAGTGTTGCAAAGACAACATGTAGGAGAGCTAGTTCGGGAACTAATTAACCTTTGGGTGTAAATTAGTTCAGGCAGCTGAAGTCTGAAGGGGAAAAGGGGAGCAGTTCTGCCATTTTAAAAAATGAATAATATAGACAATTGCCCTTTCTTGATGAGCTGTTTCAGAGGAATAGGGTCCAGGAGAATGATACCAATTCCATGGCCAGCTTCTGTGATAATTAACCAGAAGCACTGAGATGTTAGGACAACTAGAAGTCTTGGGTAAACATTCCAGGAATGCCTAATATTAATACAAATGGAACAGGAGTCAGCAAGTGTTGCTGGAAAGGACCAGAGAGTAAATATTTTCAGATTTGCCAGCCATATGGTTTCAGTTACGTTATTCAAATATGTCACTACTGCAAAACAGGCGTCAATAATAAATGTTAAATAATAAATGAGGTGGCCAGATTTGGCTCTTGGTCTGCATTTTGCCACTCCCTGGTTAATAAAGTACAATTAAACATTTATAATATTTTAGCAGGTTTGTATAAAAGAATAGATTTAAACATGCTGATAGATGCTAAGTTTTAGTGAGAAATTGACCATATTTCAAGTAGAGCAATTATATATTACATTTATTTCAATACTTAGTAAAACTTTATGAAGGCTTTTTAAAACTTTCCAGACTGAATTAATCTCCTCTCATTTCTCCCAGTCATATCATGCATCCTATTCCACAGTATGTTTTTTATTGGTGTCCGTTTCTTTTTTCTTAAGATTTATTAATTATTTATTTATTTAATTTATTTATTTTTGGCTGCATCGGGTCTTAGTTGCCGCATGTGGGATCTTCGTTGAGGCATGCAGGATCTTTCGTTACGGCGCGCGGACTTCTCTCTAGTTGTGGCCTGTGGGTTTTCTCTCTCTAGTTGTGGTGCACGGGTTCCAGAGCACGTGGGCTCTGTAGTTTGTGGCATGTGGGCTCTAGCTGAGGCATGCAGGCTCAGTAGTTGTAGCACACAGGCTTAGTTGCCCCGTGGCATGTGAGATCTTAGTTCCCTGACCAGGGATCAAACGCACATCCCCTGCATTGTAAGTCAGATTCTTTACCACTGGACCACCAGGGAGGTCCCTGGTGTCCGTTTCATATGTGTATTTTTCCTTCACTAAAATGTAAACACCTTGAAATTAAGGATTATGAATTATTCATATTTGTTTCAAAACTTTGAAATATAAAGACCATATTTCAATATCAAAATATTCTATGGAATCCCAGATGCATGCACTTACATTTTAGTATCCATTGAAGAGTACATAATAACAAAAGCTATGAATTTAGAAATGTTTAAAACAAATTGTATTTAATTAGTTGCAATATCTAAATATGCTAAAAAAAAGGCAGAACGTTATCTAGGAAACATTATTCATTAAGTTCATAAATAGCATTTGGTGTAATTGTGGGTTACATGAAATTTGCAAAACTCCACAATTCTTCAGGGATAAATCAGTCCTACTCTCAAGTGTTAACTTTAAATACAGTGTCTTCTTCAGTGATGGTGTGAAAGTGTTTCTGTAACACAATTTTCTGTAATACATATTTATGTAAAGTAAAATTTTACGAATACTTAAATATTACTAAGCATCCAACCAAAAGAAATAATAAAAGATGAGGCAATATACAGATACAAACATGCTTTCATAGCAATGAAAAATTGGAAATATTAGAGATACCTGAAGCCATTATAAATGAGTGTAGACTGTTAAAGTGAGAGCCAGGGGTATCGGCAAAACTTAATTTTAAAAAAAAAGGCACTGAAATGTCACAGATTGTGGCTGAGAAGCCAAGAAGAATGTAGGAGTACAGAATTCAATCCATCAGAAAAGAAATGAGTTGAACTCAGTGTGGATGGAGTTATAGAATAAAGTTCTATAACTTTATTCTAAGACTTCTAGTTGTCCTAACATCTCAGTGCTTCTGGTTAATTATCACAGCAGCTGGCCATGGAATTGGTGTCATTCTCCTGGACCCTATTCCTCATGTAATCTAACCTTGGATTGTGAGGAGTTGGATACTTGGGATCTCCTGAGGTGTAGTAGATATAAAAAGGACTCTGTATCTACCCGAGGGCTGGGTGGGAATGAAAACAGTTGCTTAGAGGTTAAAATAATCTTAGACCATCTGAGAGAGTAATTCTGTTTTCTTACATGTGTAAGGGGTAAAGATTTGAGTACAGGGCTGGTAAGCTAAATAAAGTAAATATTAATTTTATGTAAATTCAGGATAATCTGTGTCTTCTGCTGTTTAGATAATTCAGCATTTTAACCTTAGAATTTCAGTTTGCAGTAGTACATCATTGATATTAAATTTGTGATGTCAAGTTAGAAAAGAAAAAGAAAGTCTGATTAAATATATAAATTATTTGAATGTTTAAAAGAAGTTGATTTACTATATGTTTAACTTATTAGTTTTGTAAAATTTTATTAAAGGATCACAAATGTTTTGCTTCTTTGGGTTCTGTTTTCTCAGGCACTCAAAGAGAAAAGCAAATATTTTAAATCTAAAATTGAAGTTTAAAATGTTTAAGGAAATTTGCCAAATTTTATGAATGGAGTTAAACATTTAAGGGAGTTTAGTCTTTAACTTGAGACAGTCAACATTGTTTAAAGAATAAGTTAAATGTTCTTTTTGTACAGAAATCGCTAAATTTAAAAAGCAGAAAAAATTTGTAGATTGAAATCTTAAGAAAAATAAAGTTTAGAAAGTTTGTGTCTTTAAAAAAATGTCACTATTAATTTTAAACCAAAGTAAGTTTAAAGAGACCCCTCTCCCTCAACAAAAACTCTGGTTGTCAGGGGCTGGGGGACGGGGGAAATAGGGTGATGTTGGTCAAATGATACGAACTTTCAGTTAAAAGGTAAATAAGTTCTGGGGATCTAATGCATAGAATAGGGATAGCAAAGTTATAATGGAATAACATAGAATACAGTTAATAATACTGTATTGTGTACTCAAAATTTGCTAAGATCTTAAGTGTTTTCACCACACATTAAAAGGTAACTATGTGAGGCGATGGATGTGTTAATTGGCTCATTGTGGTAATCATTTTACAATGTATATGTATTAAATCACGTTGCAGAACTTAAAAAAATCAAATTGTAAAACCTAAATATTTATTTTTAAAATCATACCTCAATAAAGCTGGGGAAAATCATACTGTCATCTAATTATAGTAGAAAACTTAAATCAGTTACATTTGGTGATGATGATAATACTGGTGAGAGCTGACATTTATTGCATCCTTAATAGGTGCTAAGCACAATTGAAACAGGACCTTTTAAATATTTTAAACAATAATTTGAAGGATCTTTTATCTTTTCCATTTTTGGAAGAGAAACTGAGGCTTATGACGATTAAGTAAGTTGGCTAAATCACATAACTAGAAGGTGGTAAAATTAAAGAGGGAATAAAATGTGACCTTAAAGATAGGGAAAATGCTTAAAAACTTTCACTTTCTTTCAGCAAAAATTTTCCAGAAAATATTTAAGAAGTGGAATATGAATTGAGTTTTCAAAAGTAAGAGCAAAAGAAATTATTTCTTCCTAGAAAATCTAAAAGAGAAGAAGAAAGATTTATAAGCGTGAATTCCAAAATCCACATTTTATTTTTTGGTAATTGCTTGTCATTTCAGAAGGAAGGAAAGTCTGAGTTCAGATGCAGGGAAACATCTCTAAATCTGGGGGCAATATTTTTGTTTTTCTGATAAATTGATTTGAAGTAAATTTTCATATATGCACACATATGTAATTCTGTATACATATGTATGGTATATATGGGTATTAAAGACAACACAGGACACATAATGCAAAGATATCTAACAGTGGATTTGTAGGTATGGGTGTGGGTTTAAATTTAGCTGTGCAGTAGCAATATTTATATTGACTTATTGTCAGTGATGCTGTCTTGGTATTGGATTTGTCATTAATAAAAGTCATGTGGAGATATACAGATTTTCCTAGTAAGTTACTCCTTTTTTCCCCCCAAAGGTCAATTTTACTTAAAAACTTTCCAAAGTGAACACATGTTTATGCATAGTGAGATCTGTTAAAATAAATAATCTCAATTGTATGAATATTTTGTTCCAAGTAAAATGAGAAAAGGTGGAATTAAAGGCAGTTATTAGAAAAGATTCTGGAAAGCATGAAAGGACTCTCCATTGGTAGACGTGGAAATGAAGGCTAAGGCAGAGGAATGAACTGCCTGCCAGAGCATTAAAGGTGTGTCCCAAGATAGGCACACAGCCCCTTAGCAAGGGCTGGGAGTCCCACAGTGACAAGGCATTTAATGAAATCCCTGTCCAGTCATTAGCTGACCACTAAGCTAATCAAGCAAGGATTTCATTGGCCATCCATTACCAAGAATACAGACTTAACAGATTAGTTCAGGAAAATCACTAAACAAGCAAACAGTATTAATAACAACAACAAGTATCAACAAGTATCAAGTATCAACAACACAAAAAACTGAGGATTGGAGGGTCTGGTTTACAGGGTGGCCACATTATTTGTGTCCAATTTTCAACAAAAAATCATGAGAAATATAAAAAACCCAGGGAAGTGTATGGATGCTTCTTTAAAGAAAAACTAGGCTATTCACCAATGGAAAGGTGAAGGTCAGAAACTTTAAGGAGAGTGGAGAGACTCCTTTTATGTTAGACAAGGTTTGAGCATGATTTAGATTCTTCATTTTTTATAGGAAACTGATGCAGGGCCTGTTGAGACATGGCCAAAATGAAAGCCCTAAGCAGTTGTTTACTTTAGATTATCAGGCTATTTATTAGTCTGGAAATGTTCATTAAAAAGGAACATCTTGGAAATAAGGGATGTTAAAAGGGAAAAAATAATCTGCTGTCAGAATGCAGTGAGTTAACATTGTATATAACTTATTGTTGAAGGTGGTTTTGGCACTTCTGTATATTTTACCTGCTGTTACCTCTTATAAAACAGAGATTGTACATAAAATTGACCTGAATCAGCATTTAGGGAATATACAATAAGTCAGCAAGAAAATTCACCAAACTGACACACTGTATCATATAAAAACATAAATTCCCAGATTAAATAAGGTTGCGAAGGAACCTCTTTTATCTTAGTTTTAATACATATTAAAGAAAATGTACAAGAAAGTCTTTTATAACAAGTGAAAATTTCAAATAACAAAGATTTTTATTATATCTGCATTACATATGTGTGAAGTATCTATGATGTACTTTCTTTTTTCACTTGAAATTCCAGTTGGGAAGAGAAAAAAGAACTTCATTTAATTTGTCTTACAATGAGTGAAAAATATGGCTAACTCTAGTGATTCCAGATCTTTTAACTACTGGTTGCTTTGGATTCTCATAAAGTGTGTGTGTGTGTGTGTGTGTGTGTGTGTGTGTGTGTGTGTGTGTGTGTGTGTGTGTGTGTGTGTGTGTGTGTGTGTGTGTGTGTGTGTGTGTGTGTGTGTGTGTGTGTGTGTGTGTGTGTGTACTAGATTCGATGTTGCTGCCCCTGAGGTTAAACCTCTTGATTAGAAATGTTTTCACATGTGACTTCTTATATCCTTGAAAAATCTGCGACAAATGTAATGGAATTTTGGAGCTCAAGATGAATAAATCTTCTTGTCCAAATATTTCACATCAAAAATGAGGAGTCCTAAATTATTTAAGCCATTTGATCCTAATCATTATCAGATACTGTCTTACTTGACACTAAAATCCATATATTCTGAGTCTCAGTGTTAATAAATAAAATCTTGATTCTATTATGGGTGTCTTGGTTGCAGGTCTTGAACCTTCATCTTACTGACTTTGAAGCTCACATTATTTCCTCTATACTATGCTGTCTGATTTTTAACTCTCTACCCGTCATTGTCAAGTCAGGAAATGGAAACCATACCAGTTATTTTAAAGAAAGAATTTAATATTGGAAGCTGTTTAAACATGCTGGATACTCAACTGGGAAAATGGGTTACAGAGGTAACAGCAGGAAAAATCTACTCCTTAGGTTAAGGGAACAAAGCTGGGGTCCAGACCCCTGAGGAGGGAGCCTGAACCTTGCCTCAGAAGTCAGAACCTTGTTTTCAGATCTGTCTGTAAGGCTGGGTGCTGTCTGGCTACTATTCACATAGTTGAAAGGGTATCATGAGGTTCTTTGGGGGAGTCTAAATAAATACTGGAAATTGGGCTTCCCTGGTGGCACAGTGGTTGAGAGTCCGCCTGCCGATGCAGGGGACACGGGTTCGTGCCCCGGTCCGGGAAGATCCCACATGCCGTGGAGCGGCTGGGCCCGTGAGCCATGGCTACTGAGCCTGCGCATCTGGAGCCTGTGCTCTGCAACGGGAGAGGCCACAACAGTGAGAGGCCTGCGTACTGAAACAAACAAACAAACAAACAAAAACTGGAAATTGGAGTCATCTGTTACTATAGAAGCTAACTACAGCTGCTGGGGTGAAGGACCACTGCTGGCTTGATGCTGACAGTAACAACAGGCAAACGGGTACAAGTCCATTCTTCCCCCTCTAGCCTTACGATCTCTTTGTAGTGCCCTCTGTGGGGAGGACCTAATAGGAGACTAATCAGCAAAGGAGAAATATGATTTGCAGAGTCCCAAAATCACAAGGTAGAATATTAAATGATGGGTTTGGAACTGAAAGACGATTGTTTTTATGATACCAACCATTTTTCTTTAATAATGACATTACCAACACTCAGTAAACCTACTAAAATTATATAGTTCTGTTATCCCTTGGGATTTTTATAGGGTTTATTTGTAGAGTTAATAATCCAGTATTATCCTTGAATAGGTTTAAAACTTTACTCTTATGAATCTGTTTTATGTAGATCAAATCTTTCATTTATATGCTTCCATAGTGTACTGATTATAAAATTATACATAATCATGTTTAAAACTATTAATTCTTTTAAAGAAAAAATCCTTTATTTAAACATGTTTGGGGAAATGAAATATCCTTGGATTTCTCAGTGATCACGGTAGACCCTAGCCTCAAGAGACACTTCATGAGAATCAGATCTGTAGCCTTTGTTAATTGCTCTGATCTGAAAGGATGATACAACCTATCTTATCTGCTAGAAAGGGCCAAATGGTTACAGAGCAGGCAAGGTTCCTAGGTGAAACCCCAATAAAAGGTTTTGCCCCCAATTCCAGTCTGTGCACGGGTGTTTGTGTGTGTGTGCGTGTGTTTGTGTGTGGGTGTATGTGTGTGGGTGGGTGGGGGTTCCCCACATTTCCAATCAATTCTCTGATACTAGCTGCGTGTCCTGCAATTCAAATTAATTGTGACAATATTTACCCAGAGAGTATCCAATTCTATGGGTTAGGGATTCATCCTGCAACACTGCCATCTACTTCAGATGCTAATAACAAGTTCAGGTTGTTACCTGTGCTTTTGACCAAACGACTGTAAATCAGAGGTCCCCATGACCCTCTCCTTGGGTTCGATTACTTGCTGGAGTGGCTCACAGAACTCAGGAAACAAGTTTACTCACTAGATTACCAGTTTGTTACAGAGGATCTTAAAGAATGTGAATAAATAGCCAGATGAAGAAATGCATAGGGCAGGGTCCCAAACAAAGGAGCTTCTGTCCTGGAGTTTGGGGCCTGTTAATGGTGACACGTAGTAGCAATCTGGTTCACCAACCTGGAAGCTCGCTGAGTCTTGTTCTTTTAGGTTTTAATGGAGGCTTCACTACATAGGCATACTTGATTAACTTACTGGCCATTGGCAATTGATTCAACATCTAGCCCTACTTCTTTCCCAGGAGGTGGGATGGTGTGGGAATGAAAGTTCCAACCCTCCAATCACATGGTTGCCTCCCCTGCAACCAGCCCTCTTCCTTGGGTTACCTAGGTGCTTTCCAAAACTCACCTCATTAACATAACCAAAGACTCCTTTGTAGCTCTCACTACTTAGAAAATTCCCGTGGTTTAGGAGATCTGTACCAGAAGAGGCCATCAAATCTATCTTTCGTATTTTAAACCACAATATTACATCCAAGATGCCAGGAAGACTGGGTGGGGGGCTGTCTTTCTAGGTATTTACACGTCAGAAGGCATGTAGCCTAGAATTTGGAGACATCCTGGGTCATAAAAGATGGAGACACATAAGGCTGTCTGAATCCCACTAAGCTTTTATTTACACGCTGAAGGGCTGGAAGAAGGAAATGTCTCTTTTAGGAGGGGAGCGGAACAACTGCCTCCTTCCCCTTTATAAGCAGAGAAAGATTTTTTTTTCTACTGACTCACCTGTGGGTCAGCTACTTGAGTAGGATGCTTGCCCTGGCTCTCATCACATCACCTTAGGGTTAAGGACTAGGGCAAGGGTGGCAGCTGACACACTTACCATTTACTATGAGGCATTCAAGAGCAATCTTTCTCTGACCCAAAACATCTTATATACACATGTACAATAAAATTAATGAAGATGAACATTAAAAACTCAGCAATATGATTCAGTATGCAAAATCATTCTTTCATCATCTGACTTAATTATCTAAAACATTAAGCCTAGTATTCATTCAGATTTAATCTCTTTTACAGTTTGTTCATAAAATCCATACAGATAAAAAGGAAAATGTTTAACTGTAATGTTCTCTTTTATCTTTGAGATTGCTCAATGTGATCCTGATATTTTGTAGGAATATTTTCATTTTTGCTTTTTCTTTAATATAAAATTATTCATTAGGTAACTGTGTAGGCATCTCAAGTGTTTGGAGAAGAAGATGTATACTCTTGGGTTGTTTGGAAAAAAGGAAGCAGATGCATATAAAGAGGTGTGTGGGGGGAACAGGTGTGGCAGGATGTCACCAGCTTGTGAATCTAAGCAAGAGATATGCTTAAAATATTAGTAAATTTTTGCAGCTTTTTATGGGTTTATTTTTTTTTATTAATTAAAAAGATTTTGCTTTGTTTTTACCTTTCTCAAATCAGGTGCTTTTTTTTTTCATCCAATAAATAGTTATTAAACTCTTACTATATTTCAGGATCTGTGCTAGGTACCAGACAAAGCAAGCGAAATCTCTTCTGTAGAGCAGGAAAATAAACGTGAAACGCATAAATATGCCATATAGCAGTTCCTTACAAAGTTTTTGAAGGAGAAAATGGGGTAAGGTGGTTAGAGAAGATAACTCTCTTGAAGTTACATTTGCAGAAGCTCTTGAAGGAAGTGAGGAGTGATACGGTTCTCTGGGAAAGAACCCTCCAGGTGGAGGGAACAGCATGTAGAAAAGCCCTGAGGTCTTTAGCTATTAGATAAGACATATGCATTCCTTGGATTTGTTTCTCACTTTTCCTCTTATCTACAAGGCTACTCATCTATCTTGACTCTTTTTTCTTGAAACTCTTCTCAGGCTCCTTTTGGTGGCAGGATGACTGCAGTAAGTCCAGGGATGTGAGTATCCATGAACTTATCAACTTGGCATGGAGAATATGATGCATAGAGTAGATCATATGCTCTATCCCTCAAGACCTAGGCGGAGGGGAGTAAATGAAGTACAGGAACTGAAAGTAAGAGAGTGCATGGTGTCCCAGAGGGAAATCGGGGTAGAGTTTCCAAAAATAGGTAACAGATTCTGGGAAACCAAAGCCAATAATTGTCCACTAAAACTCCCTTTAGAATTCTTATTTGTCCTCAAAATGTAGGAATGTGGAGGGAAATACGATGTATGATAATAACTTCTAGTCAGAAGCAGTTTTCAAAATATGTTTTATATAAAAAGAAACTTCTGGTATAAAATCAGGTTTTTCAGATTCTACTTAGCATATAATAAATAGTGAACCCAAGAAGACTTCCCATAACATGGCAGCAAAATGGGAATCTACTGATATAAATGAGCTAGTACACACAATCTGTACTCAAGATGTATGTGGGACCCATCGACCCAAGTCACGTAAGCACTTGGTTACTTGTAGAGGCAGAGTGTAAGCATTATGCACAGTGGAAATTTCTTTTAATAATTTTCTACAATGTATATTGTATATATAGTGCCTGCTTTAGAGACTAGAGAACTTTCCTATTGTACATTTTACCCTGCAGACCTTCTGCTTCTCCTTTTATCTCTTACTTTTCTCACTCATCAGATCAGTGAATAGAGTTAGATCTATCACACAGATCTTAACTGTGGGAAAAAGGGGAGGAGCTTGCCAAATGACTTCCCCATAGCTCTCACCTCAGACTATTGTGGAAATTTTGCTCAGAATGAATAAGGCAGATAAGTGATTGAAAGATTTTTGTTGCTGTTGTTTTTGTAAAGTGCTTTGTAGGGGAGCCATTCTTTTCCCTCTTTTCCTTCCTCTGCCGGTAAAATAGGAACTTAAGGTCTCTAGGAAATGAGAGGGAGAGAGCTTCTGACTTTTTTTCAAGCCATGCTCATTTCTTTTTATAGAAGAAAATGTGATCAGCGATAAATGGCTGGGAAAGAATGGAAAAAACACTACTGAATGTGGAGACGTCAGTGTGTACCCCCACCTTGCCTCCCTTCATATCGTTTCAAATTCACTGCCTGCCACACTTCCTGTGTGTTCTTTTCCTCGTCTCCAGTTACTTCTGTGGCATGAGGAGATGAGTCAGGCCAGCTCTGCCTCTGCAAAATAAGCTAGCCATTACCCTGTGGGTGGCCAGGGACTAATGCATAAAACAACTGAGGGATCAAAAACAAGTAGAAAAATAATTGATGCAGTTGATGCAAGCCCAAGATGTTTTTTTCCAGTTCTGATTTACCAGCGATTAAGCTTATATTTTTGTCTCAAAACTTCTGTGTTTATTTTTAGAGAAAAAAAATGTAATTAGTCATCATTTTCATACACCTAACAATTTTGTGTGTGTTTTATAATTCTATTTTCAGTGATGGAGAGCCCTTAGTGTTGTAATATGTGGTAGTAGTAGTAGCAGCAGCAGCAGTAGCAGTACTAGAAATCACTGTTAAGAGTTTAGTATGTCCCATATATTGTGGTAAGTATTTTATAGGCATCATTTTTATTTATTACAATAAATAAATAATAATCCTATGAAATCCTCCTAGTAACAATCCTATGAAATTTGAATATGCAAATCAAAATTCTTTCTAACTACATTAAATTGCATGTATTTCCTTGCCTACTGTTGTAGATACTAATTACTGACACATAAAAGTGAGGGTATGGCTTTTGATTCAAGTAAATAGCAGTAAAAAATAAAGTAAGTAGAAGAATATTGGTATAAAGTCATCAGGAGTTATGTTCCAAAAATTGGAGGGTGGTTGTCAGAATTTAGTGGGAAATGAACTTGTGTGTGTGTGTGTGTGTGTGTGTGTGTGTGTGTGTGGAGAGAGAGATATTGAGAGGGAGAGAGAATAAAAGAATGAATGAGATTTGGGTGGCAAAGGATTGAATATAGAGATGTGGAGGTCAAGATCTGAAAGAGGCGTCAAAGGGGCAACAGTGAATTCAGTGGGAAAATGAAAGCTGGTGGGAAGGAAATGTTAACGTGAACTAGGACTGTAGTGTATCTTTTTTTTTTTTTCTAAAATAATGGATTTATTAAGATGTAATTCACATACCATAAAATCCACATGTTGTAGTGTATCTTTTTTTTTTTTTTTCTTTTTGCGGTATGCGGGCCTCTCACTGTTGTGGCCTCTCCCGTTGCGGAGCACAGGCTCCGGACGCGCAGGCTCAGCGGCCATGGCTCACGGGCCCAGCCGCTCCGCGGCATATGGGATCCTCCCAGACCGGGGCACGAACCCGTATCCCCTGCATCGGCAGGCGGACTCTCAACCACTGCGCCACCAGGGAGGCCCTGTAGTGTATCTTTTAAATGATGGAAAGGCATTCCTATTAGTTTGTGTAGATTACATATAAAGAACATGCGCTTCTCTGTGAGTCTCTTAAATCACACACTTATTGCTCCCATGACCTTATTTAAAAATTAATGAGGTTCTCGTGATAAAAGAATTGCTCAATTTGGGTAATGTCACAAGGAATTGAGAATAGGTTCTGAGTCCCTGTTGAAATGAAAGTAAAATGTCTGGGGTAATATTTAGTCTATTACTGGGAGATTGGAAATAAAGTTATCTCTGGACCTGAGGTGGAATTGGGTATGGCAAGGAGAGGGATCAAGGAGGGATTTTCACTGTGGTTTTTGTTTTTTTAAGACATAATTTAAGAAAGAATTAAATTAAACAAATAATGATTAAATAGCAACAGTATAGGACAAAACATTAAAAGAATAATTGGATATTCTGGTTTTATTCCAAAACAAAGATAGAAACGGAAAATCAGAAAGCAAAAGTTTCACTAGCCATCTTTCACTGAACCCATCTGTTATGATTACAGAGTTAAAAAACAGGGTTTTTTTTTTTTTGAAAAAAGCAAAACAAAAATGAACGCATATTTAATGCTAAAGATAGAAGGTCAATGAAGGTTGTTTTGTTATTTTACCTGTTACCATAAGAAATATTTGCAAGCATTAGTCTTTTTGTTTTTCTGATATACTTTGGGAATTGGCCAGGTCAAGGGAGAGAAAAACATGCTCCAACCTTTTTTTAAGGAAGGTTTTTTGTTGTTGTTGTTGTTGTTGTTGTTTTGAAGGTTTTGTTTTGTTTTAACTGTTCCCCTCCTTCTTTCATTGAGATCTCGTTCAGTTCAGAGATGCTTGCAAAGCAATCATGTTTGCTGATTTTAAAAAATACTAAAATTTATATGTGAAAATAAATACAGTAATGAGCTTAAGCTTTGTTTTTTATATTTTTTGCAAGATTTGATCACTCCTATGTGTTCTTTTTTTTCAAAATAGAAAAAAAAAATCCGTCATTTAAATGTTTAGCTTTCCAGTGCTGTTTCTGTATGTATAATTTTCATTATGTTGTTATTTTTAATTAATTTTAATTTTTCCTTTTGTGAATTTAATCTATTTAATTAACAATTTTCTATATTTCTTATACTTTTAAAAATAATTTTTATAATTTTATGTATTTCTTATACTTAACTTTTAAACCATGCATTGCCTAACTTTTGTCCTTTTTAAGCTTATTTTTACCTCCCTGTAATTTATTTTTTAGCAAAATAGACACCGTGTTTGAGTTGGTAGGTCGACGTAAGGTCATTATTAGACTATTCTTGTGTAATACAGCCGAACAATGTCTATATCTCATTTCTCATCAGTCGTTTTTTTTTTCCTTTTGATTACCAATTGGTTTAATAACTTAATTAGAAGCAGACTCTGAGTAGTCCTGTGTGCCACTAGCTTGTTCACATTTGGTAAACAAGACAAATACTGCTATCTACATTTTCCAGATGGAAAACTATAGCTAAAACATTCTCATTTTCTCTGCCAATCAAAACTCAAACAATTTTAAACAGCCTAGCTCCAAGACATCTTCTTTCAAAAAGCCACTCTAATTCTCTAAACATGAAATTCATCACCCTGTGATGCTTCCTAGAACCACTGCTTACTCATTGCAAAATCAACAGTATTCTGTCCTACATTATTAAATGCATGCACGTCTATCTTGCTCCACTAGATTATAAATTTAATGAGGACAGAACTCATATTTCTTTTCACCTTGATATCTCTCAGACAGCTATCATCTGCCTCTTGTGTTGTAAGTACTCAGTAAATGTGTGTTAAATGAAATAATGTATAGATTCAGGGTACAGAGGCTTAGTTCACCCAAGACCCAGTCTAGTACTCTGTTCCCTAAAACCTCTCTATTCTTTGGACTTTTGGTAATGCCACATAAAGTCAGTGTGGAATTTTTAAAAAGTGGATTACATTTTGAGATTTTGCACAACAATTCCTAATTGTATGATCTTGGGAAAGTGGTTTGATCATTCTGAAACTCAGTGTCTGTATCTATTAAAGAGGGGATATTTGCCTTCCCTCCCTTTCTTTATAATGATTTGTAAGTATGAACTAATGAATGTTATAAATTTGATATGTTTTAAAAACAAATTCTCCAGAGATTTAAACTATTATTATTTAATGACAAATAATTAGATAAAAAATTTTTTTTAGATTTTTAATAATTTCATAGGAATCAGTAAAAAGGGCTGGGTTTTCTAGATATGTCTATTCTATGGTATTTATACCTACACACCCAATTTTTAAAGTTATAGTCATGATTTATTGGATGCTAGACTGGCAAATATTATAATATCTTTGTGAACAAGAAGAATTATGAATTAGATACCAAGGGCCAAGAATAATCATGATGAAATGAACCCTTCTCTTTTTATCCTTGTCTATATCTGCTGGGGAGACCCTGGGGGTTGAAAGAGGATCATTTCATGCACACATGCCTCTGGGTTTGGAGTGAAGTAGTTCTGGGAATAAGATAAAGTCTTTCTGATAGCCTCATTTTTTAATCATTCATGTGCAGTTCCAGAGGGCTACTTCAAATTCAAAATGCTACCAAGAAGAAACTCTTACTGGGAATAATTTCTTTTTCATTTAATGATGGGAGACAATGACTAAATGAAACAAAGAGGGACATTAGAATTCCAACAGAGATTAAGCTGTGCAAAAGAAAATGATGCTCATTAATTGCCATTGTCCAGTTCTGGTGGATGTGATTTGTCAGGTTGATCTGGCTGGTCACTCTTCCTGCTCACATGTTTGTGGATATTCCTTTTGTAACTTTATGGTGCGCAGTTGAGATAGGTTTTCCCAGATAGAAAAACACAACACCATTGAGGGTATCAGGTTGCTAGTTACAATTACGCACTCTCATATTGGTAGAATTAGCCTTATTGTGAAACATAATAATATTCAGCCTAGGGATTCAAGTCTATAAGCTTGTTACAAAATCATAAATGTTAAAAGTTTTGTATTCTTTTTCTTTTTGCATTCTTTCTATGATAATCCCACACCTACCATCCCTTCTCTAGCCCCAACCATTACAACAGCACACTCAAGCAAATATATTTACTAGATGGAAGCCACGTATGCAGAAGGGAAAAGGAGAAAAATCTCATCAACGTGTTTGCCACACATTCCCTCTGTAAAAGGTGCAGTGAAGAGATTGATAAATCTGCACTATGTGCTGCTCTGCAGAAATAATTCCTTGTTTCTTATGTTTCTCACTAGAATACTAGAATATTCTCTTCTCTCTTCCCCATTTTGAAGAAAATGAACTGAAGATTTGTCTTTTTAGGAAGCCATTTCTAAGGGTGCCAGACCCTCTTTAGTCCTTCAACAATCACCATTCTTATTTCCTGAACTTGTCATCCAGCTCCTCTCCTCCAGTTAATCCTCTTTCTTTTCTACATCCTCCTTGGTATGGTGAGAAACTACATATTTCTTACCAGTCTGGAATTTCATTTAGTTTAGGAAAAATGTCTGTCCTTTTGGAGTCATTACAAAAGGCATGGCCCAATATTCCCTCTATTCATGGGGCCAGCACCTGCGTCTTTTTACCCTGACCTTAATTATGATAAAACATGTGCTATGGACTGAATGGTGTGACCCCCTTGCCCAAATTCATGTGGTGAAGCCTTAACACCCAACATTGTAGTATTTGGAGATGGGCCATTGGGAGATAATTAGGCTTAGTTGAGGTCAAGGGGGTGGCACCTTCATGATGGGATTAGTGCCCTTCTAAGGAGAGACACCAGAGAGCTTGCTCTCTGTCTCTCTATCCACATGTACACACTGAGGAAAGTTATGTGAACACTGTGAGAAAGGGGCATCTGTAAGTCAGGAAGAGAACCCTCACTAGACCCTGAGCATGCTGGCAGCCTGACCTCAGACTTCCAGTCTTCAGAACTGTGAGGAAATAAATTTCTGTTGCCTAAGACACTCCATGGTAATTTATTATGGCAATCCATGCAGACTCTCCAGTGCCCAATACCTTAATATGTTAAGTAGTTTTACATAATTTTCAAATTCTAGCTTTAAATAAAGCACTGAAATGCATAGATACATTAATATTTTGCCATTAATAATTTTTTAAATGAGATGTATACATGTCCTTATTAAATGCACTTTGTATTAAGCTATAGTAATTCAAAGTATTAAAAGTCAATATTTAAGATAGTGAAACACTTTTGATTCTTTTATCTGTTTTGCATTCACTTTCTCAGAAGTCACATTTAATGTGATCCTTTTAACTAGATAAAAGTTTTTCTTGCAAATCTTACTTTAATATTAAACAAATGCCCATTATAAAAATCTTGTGATTATTCCAAGTATACATACTAATTAAAAAATATTTATTTTATGGTAGAAACTGTGATATTAACTTGAATGCTAATACTCCCAATCAAATGAAAATTTTTATTTGAAAACATAAGTATTTATTTAAAAATTTTAAATTTGTGGTGTCTTAAGGCTGCTCTCATTATTTTTATTTCTGCATTTTGTTGCTGCTCTCACTTAAATAGGATCTTATGTATCAAATACTACATTTAAGTATAAGTAATTTAAAAGTGATAAGCAAATCAGCACACTAGATTGGGCAATCCTGACATTCTGTAGTATAACATAATCACTTGAATTCATAGAACTTTAAAAAAAATTAATAAATGATTGCAATATTGCTTCATGAGTATAATTCAATACAAGTTTATTTTATACTCCTGCAATGGACTGAAACATCCAGAATAATGTTTGACCACATATCTGGGCACTGGGGGCCAGCTAAGTTGACATATAAAACTAGCTATCACAATATGTCTGCTTTCCATTAATCATCACAACTGATGCTTGGGATTGTATATGATTGCATAATATGGTAACTGCTGATATGGGGGACTGCAGAATGAAACAGTCGCTGTAGGTTGGTGTATCTGGTGAGGGAGTCATTGATATGCGCAATTTTTAAGTTCAAAATTACCAAATGGGAGAATAAGACTTCACCCCTCATCCGTGTGACAGCCAAGTTCATTCTCTAACCACAGGATACTTTGTCTCTCACATCACATCACTTCAGGCAATTCACTGCTGCACTTAATAAAGTGAAACTTGCCCAACTTTGTAAAAATCAAAGGAAGATGCAGCTTACTAGACTGCACAGTATCTCTTCCGACCCCTCTACTTCAATGAGGCAGAATTCTGGGGACATATGGAGAGAGAAGTAGAGCCACTAGAAACCTCACAAAGCTTGGTGAGACCTCTCTGATCACGCCAGGGTCTGGATTCAGCTGGGTGCCTGTGACATGGGAAATGTATAGTATAAAAATACCACACAATTCTGTCTCCCAAGTGGCACAGGAGTCTAATAATTTAAGTTTTTCTAGCATCTCTCCCTCCCTCCCTACTAAAAAAGGTTTTGACTTAGGTTGGGAGAGCCTGAGAGCCAGAAACTAAACCGGGTGCTCAGGAAATGTAAAAGTTCCTGAAACAATGACTAGGAAGGAACCCTCTGACCCATGACAAGTAGAAAAGATGGATAATTTTTAAGGCATATTGAATCATGGAAAATGTTAGGTGAGAGGAAGTTGATGAAAGAAAGGAAAAATTGCCATCATTTTATTGTTTAAAATGATGATTGGCTGTAGTGTGTTTATTGACTCTATTGAAAAGTACATATTTTTAATATGCATGTTAACATACTCTTTTAATGGGCCCATGTTGTATAGTCAACATATTCATGCTTTCATTTTTAAAGCCAAAAACTCACAAAGGAATCTGTGTTTAAGGTACTAATGTCAGCAGAATAGATATCTGACAGAATTCTGGAAGATATTTACTCTATTTGTCATTGTGAAGATATGATCATAATTATGTTACAATACATATTCTGTAATGGAATTTCCACTCTATTATTATGTCTGAAAGGACAGTACTTAATATTCAGTACAAAAGAGTATTATAAAAGTTTTATTGTCAGGGTACTATTGAAAATCTAGTGAATAATTTCTCAGAATGTATGGACACTTGGAACCTAGGTGTAAGAATTTTAGTTGATAACTGAACAATTTCTATTTTCATAATTTCTAAACAGAACACATCTCCAGAAGGCATATTCCAATTGGATAGCAAAAGTTCCTTGTTAAGAGAGACCATAAGGAAACACTATATTTTAAACAGTTTTGCATAAGACCACATGCAACTTCTGAAATTGCTGTATGTTATAGAAACAATTCCAAAATGCAAATAAGAGAGTTATATGTTAACATAGAGAGTCTTTAGTAACTATTGATAAAAGAGGGATATAGGATGGAAATTAGGCCAGGCATAGTTTTACTCACCATCAATTTATATGCCCATTTCAATGAAATTTATATTAAGAGTAACAGGTGCTTTTGTGAATTATATTTATTTTCTGTATAGAAGTATTAGCAAGTGGAATGAAATCTGATTTTAAAAAGAATCAACAACTATTATTTTTCAAAGCATGATTTCTTATAATACAGCCATTAATTCAAAACAGTGGGGTGACATTACATTAGGGCAATAGAAAGTCGCATTCCTCTATTCAGGCTGCAGTGTGGCTAATGCACTTTGTTCTGTCATTTGACAAGCTGTTTATTTTATTTTATTAGCCGCATTGTGGCATGTGGGATCTTATTTCCCTGACCAGGGGTCGAACCTGGACCGTCTGCAGCGGAAGCACAGAGTCCTAAACACTGGACCTCCAGGGAAGTCCCTGTTCTTCCATTTGAAATGATCCAAAAATGCCATTTATGGAGGAAGAAGAGGAAGTAGAAGAGTGTGTTGAGATAGAGCTGTGTCTTCTTTGGCCCAAAGAACAAGCTTTGTGTGATCCAGAATCCTTATGAATTACCTGCCTACTCATTCTTAAACTTCAAGAAATTCAAACTCATCTTTTACATTAAACATTAACAAAGAAAATCATATTATTTCGCTCACATTTATGACTTTTGATCCAACCTGACCTTTGATGTGTGTGATCTCTATATCTATCCTTTAATTATCCCTTTTTCCTTTTCCCAGATTAAGTATTTTCTATACTTTGATGACTAAGTTCAAGTCACCTCTCCATCATTCATTCTCAGAAGTGTAAGTACTTCTCAAAAGCAATGTCATCTCTTGTCTTATGCTTTAAAAAAAATTGTGACTATGGGCTTCAAACCCTTTTTTTCTCTCCTTTCCTATGACAGGCCTTCTAAGCATAGACTGTTTCCCTATACTGCCCTCAGCATGGGCTTGAGTAACAGTTTCCCACTCCACTGGCCCTTGCCTGCCACTCATCAGGCCATCCTGCAGCCCTGTGCAAAATCCTCATCCAAAGAATCACTCATAGGTGCTCTCAGACCAGCCCAGTCAGGTACCATATGGCATCTGTCAGACATTGCTTTTGTTACCTATGCTGGGAAATGTCTGCCTACCAGGCATCTCTGCCTCTCATGGGCACCAGTACCACAGCCACTTGTGCACTGTTGCTTTGGCAACGTGTCAGCACAATTGCTGGGCACTTCTGATGCTTTCACTTAATACCACCATGTCTGCCAAGCCTTGCTGACATCACCTGCCCAGCACAACAGTGGACCACCTGGCCCTGTGGCTCCTGCCATCTCTTTCCAAGAGCTGCTGGAAAAGAATGCTCAGAATTTAAAACTATAAGGTGGTCTGTGATAACATGGGGGACAATGAACCCCACTTCATCTCTTCATATTATACTCTGACAAAGGGGTCTTATAGGACCATCCTGTTTCTTACTGAGATTTACTGAAGTATGTTTATTTCTTACTCAAAGCCCTGTTTTTGCCTAAGACCTAAAGAGGAGTCCTTGGGAGTTTGGAGATGCTCAGATTTGAATGACAAATCTGACAATGATGATTTTTTTGTATGAAGTGTAATGAAAAAAGAATAAATAAATTCATTAATGGTTGCTTTGGGCCAGGTTGCCTCATAGACCCTGAAACAAGGATTTGTGAGCAAACAATGTATTAAGTGTTCGTGGGAGAAAACAATAAGGGAATGCAGAAAGCAGAACCTAGACGGGGGTGGGGTGGGGGCGAGGCCGAACAAAGGCATGATTTAGGTAAAATCCCAGCTCCAGTCTGATCCCTAGGGGAGCTCTAATGTGCAAATTAGGCTTCATCAGCCTTTCTTCTCAGAGGAGCTCAGCTTTCATACTTTCCATCAGTCATTGGCCGAGGCTGCCCCAACATGGGCATGAGAGAGTCGACTCCCAGCCACTTTTAGCTGCCTGGGTAGGTAAAGTGGCTCCAGCAGGCCAGGGAAGCCAGTTGAGGGCAGTCATAGATGCTGGTCATTAGAAGCAAAAAATCCCAAGGCACATAAAATTCAGGGCAGGTGTGCACAGAAAGGGTTAACGGTATCCCTGGGCATCATGGAGGCAGAATACTGACTGGTCCACTGTGCTCATCGTTTTGTAGGTGGCTGTATTGGTTTCCTAATATGAGAACAAAACAATCTTGTAACTAACAGAGCCCCAAAAGGCCAAAGCTGTTAGAATTTCACATGCATTAGAGTTTAAAAAAGACTTTTTTTTTTCAGTTTTTTGCAAACTAAACTTGGCTTAAAGGATTCTCTAAGATTTATTTCATAAAGCCATCTATTTTTGTAACTGAAGGGACCTTAGTGACTATGGACAACCTCCCACTGGCTTGAGATTTCTTCTCCTGCAAATATCTAGACAATATCTAGGTAAGTTAAAATGTTAACTTTGAGATGTTAAATAAATCATTAATAGGACAGTTATAGCAGATGCCTTTGTTAGTATCTTTTATAGAATTTTTGTAATAGTTATTTAACTTGCAAAATATTTCAAAGAACAGGGAATAACAAAACAGATACCCATGCTCTCATTGTTAGTTTATATAGACAATAGTATTTGATTAAAATTGGTTGAGCTGTGTTTTCTGTATCAAAAAAGAAAATGCTACAAATTCACCTAAAGTGTCAGACTCCATTTTCACCAATCCTCCCAGTAATTACTTCCCCTCCAGAAAGAATCAATCTCTGAAGAAGTCATGTATTATTCCTTAGCTTTTTTGTGTGTAATTTTGCTATATTGTTTGTACAGATAGACACACATGAGTATTATCACACTGCATGTATCCATTTGCTGCTAACTTGTTTCACTCAACTTTTTTTTAGATTTATTCTTTTGATACTTTTACATCAATTTTATTCGTTTGGGCAGTATATAGTATGGCTGAGTGTTTCATAACATTTCCTGAGTAAGGTACACAGTTATGTTGTATTCCTATTTTATTGTTAATCAAAACAGTGCCATTTGAATTTTATGCCTGCTATGTACCATAACAAAGTTTTCCCATAGCAGATGTGGCTTTGCTAGGCTGTACTGTATGCATATTTCCACCTTTCTAGGTTTATTTTTTATAGGTGTGTTTTTTAAAAACCTCACTCACAAAAATAATTTATGAATTCTCTCAAAAACATCATAACATTTATTTTAAAGCAATTTATTACTAATGAACCTGAAGCATCATCCTTAAGATAATGGACAAGTATGATTTGGTGATAATCCCCACCTCCAGAGGGTTAGTGGATAGTTATTTCTCCTGTTTTGCAGATGAGAAGGCTGAGGCTCATAGAAATTAGATCATTTGTGTAAGACCAGAGAGCTTGGTTCCAGGTTCAGTGAATTCACACCTGGTACATACAGCTTAATACAGTCTGATGGCATTTAATTTGGGGGAATTATGTTACAACAAACCTTGTTGATATCCATTCAAAGTATGCATAGGGTATTCAGTTTTCCCTCTAACCTCTCATATTACATCAGCAACCTTGACCCTGGTATGGGATTCACCTGGAACTCTTTGATTTTGTCATTTTTCTTGTTTTCTGTTCCACACAGGGAAAGTCATTTTGCTGAGACAGGATTTAAAAACAGCCACATTACAGCCTATCTAGAGACAATACAGTGTGGCATCCAGACTCCAGATTCAATTCTGAGCTCTGCCATTGTTATTAATATGATCATACACAAATTACTTAATTTTAATTTCCTCATCTATAAAATAGGGATTATAATAGCACCAGCTTAACAAAGTTGTTGTGATGATTAAATGAATAACAGAGTGCCAGGGAAGAGTGCCTGTCATTCAGGAGGCGTTATATGCTTGTTTCATATTACTATTATTTCAATTTGGGAATATGGTGATTAGGTGGCGCATATTCAGCCATAGGTTCCCTAGACGGTGATGCCCGTCTGGACTCTCCAGTTGGAACACCAGGATCATGTTTACAAAAGGGCAGTCAAGCCTTCCCCAAAAGCTTCTTCTTCATGAACTTTTCTTTAAAATTTGATTGAAGTATAGTTGATTTACAGTGTGTGTTAATTTCTGCTATACAGCAAAGTGATTCAGTTCTACATATATGTATATATTCTTTTTCATGTTCTTTTCCATTATGGTTTATCACAGGATATCGAATATAGTTCCCTGTGCTGTACAGTAGGGCCTTGTTGTTTATCCATCCTATATTTACTAGTTTGCATCTGCTAACCCCAGACTCCCACTCCTTCCCTTCCTGCCCCCCTTGGCAACCACAAGTCTGTTTTCTAGGTCTGTGAGTCTCGTTCTGTTTGTAGATAAGTTCATCTGTGTTGTATTTTAGATTCCACATATAAGTGATATCATATGGTGTTTGTCTTTTTCTGTCTGGCTTTTTTCACTTAGTATGATAATCTCTAGGTCCATCCATGTTACTGAAAATGGCATTATTTCATTCTTTTTTATGGCTGAGTAATATGCCATTTTGTATGTGTGTGTGTGTGTGTGTGTGTGTCTGTAAATATATGTATATCTGAAACATCTTCTTTATCCAATCATCTGTCAATGGACATTTACGTTGTTTCCATGTCTTGGCTATTGGAAATAGTGCTGCTATGAACATAGGGGTGCATGTATCTTTTTGAATTATAGTTTTGTCTGGATATATGCCCAGGAGTGGGATTGCTGGATACTATGGCAACTTTTTAGTTTTTTGAGGAACCTCCATACTGTTCTTCTTAGTGGCTTCACCAATTTACAGTCCCACCAACAGTGTAAGAGGGTTCCCTTTTCTCCACATCCTCTGTCATGGACTTTTTTAAAGCAAACAAGTGGTAGGATTGAGTATGACATTTATGACACGAGAGTATGAACAATATAGAGTTTTTCAAACAGTCACCCCAAGTTCAAGTAATATCTAGTAAACACACATAGGAGTCAGGAACGACTGTAGTATGGTTCTGCTACAAGGGAACCAGTGAAACACTTAACATGATAGGGCTGTTATAATGTCTGCCTGTTACGTGACTATCTCTGTGAGGCATGGATTAAAGCAACTGATGAATTTCCAGGGAAATGCAGATGGAATCTCATTTTCATGTATTGTTTAATAATAAAGATAATGATAAAACACACATCTAATCATGTATCCCTGCAAACTTTCCTTTCTTCACATACAAGCCTCTGTGCCCACTTGCTCATTTCTTGTTCACCACCCAATTCCCTGCAATTTGGCTTCTTTCTCTTCTTTTTTTTTTTTTTTGTAGAAATGTTTAAAATTTTATTTATTTATTTATTTGTGCTGGGTCTTATTTGCAGCAGGCGGCTCCTTAGTTGCAGCTCTTTCTTTAGGGCTCTTTTGTGTTAAAACATGAAACAAAACAAACAACTCTGAGAGCATTAACATCTAAACTGCACTGACTGATCATCTGAGTAACTGATTTTAGTTGTAATGAAGAGATAGCCATCACACAGTTAAAACAATGAGCCATTTCTGTCCTCATTTACTTGCGCTTTTGGTGGCATTAAACACAGCTGGGCATTGTTAGGGTTCTCTGGACTCCCATTTTATCTTATCTGAGATTTCATCTTTATCTGCCTAACAAAGTATTCTGTTCACTCCCATTCTTATTATCCCTTCACTTATCATAATAACTTCAGTGACTTCATCTACCTCCATAATTTAAATGCCATTTATATGCTGATAACTTTGAAATAGATGTTTTCAGTCTCAGTTTCTCTGATGGAACAGAGACCAATGTGAGCCTGTCTGGGAAATACAAGTTGAGCTTTACGTATGTTGAGAAGTCCTTAAAATTTTAACTGAAGAAATAATCATTGGGTGGGGCTAATGGCCGACTCCAGGAGGACTCATGCCAGGGGGCTGCTTCCCTGTGCTTCTGCTGCCAGTGTCCTTGTCCCCGTGGTGGGCCACGCCCCCCCCCCCCCCCCGCTGGAGATCCTCCAACACTAGCAGATGCTGATAGGAAAAAAAAAAAAATTAACGGTGACAAGGTGGATACATGGAAACTGATTAGGAGTCCGGCGGCCAGGCAAGGGTTACCTGTGTCTTCTGCTTGGGGTCTCACGAAGCTGCAATCGAGGTGCCCTCCTGACTGTGGCTCCACGGTTCAGAGTCCACTCCCAGACTCATGGAGATGGCTGGCCCCAGCTTCTTGCTGGCTACTGACCGAAGGCACCTTCGGTGCCTAGTGAGCCCTCAGCTCCTGGAGGCCACCAGCCTTTCCCGAAGGCAGCCCACATTTCCTGGCCACACTGTCTTTCCCCACACGGCCACCGCTTCTTTAAGCCCCCCAAGATTTTCTAGAGCAGTCTGCTAGCAAGATGGAGTCTGAGGTGAAGTATTAGCACTGAGCAGAGTCCATCGCTTTGCTACAGCCCACAGTTAATAAGCAAGCCAAGCGGCCACCAAGCGCTCCCTCAGGTGCGGCTGGCCTGACGCCGCACGGAGAACGCTGCCCGCGCAGAGGTTGGGCTCTCGGAAAAGACGCCACACCCCGCGCGCCCGGAAGCGCTGCGTCCACTTCCTGGACTGAACCTTGAGGAGCAGCAGGTCCGTGGGTGCTGCTCTTCTCGGGCATTGCCTGCTGGTGGCCCTTCAGCCTCGGCCACCACAGCACCACAGCCTCGGCCATCACAGCGTTGGTCACCACAGCCTCGGCCGGCCCCGGGGAAGGCTTTTAGTTCGGCTCCGAGGTGGAGCGGAGATGCTCCTGAGTTGACGGACCAGGACTGCTGGGGAGTGTCCCCCACCCACAGACAGGGACACGGTGCGAGCCGAGGACACCCGGCTCCTCTCAGGGCTCAGCGCCCGCCCGCCTCCCGCTCCCAACGCGCCGCAGGCTGAGACCCGCGCTCCTGGCCAGGACCTCTGGCCGCTCCCACAGCCGCAGCGCCTGGGCCGAAGGTGCTCACACCAAGGTAGGAAACCAAAATCCGTTTTCATTTCTTAAAGAGTTGAAAATTGCGTTCCAAAACTTGGCAGGCATTAAAAGGATGAGTAAACTTACAGGTGTAAATGCAAACCGTTTTCCAGTTCAAGGCAAGTAAATGCCCACAGGGTTCTGGCGGGAAAACCTCTGGTGGGAAAGGAAACTGGGTCCTAAGGCTCAGATTTAAGGGCGGTCATGGGATTCCACAAGGGAGTGAACACCAGGAACCTGAGAAGTCCTTTTAGAGTCATAGCATATAGCATAGTGTTTCCCCAGCTTTATTGAGGTATACTTGTCAAATAAAAATTGCATGTATTTAAAGTGTACAATGTGACGCTTTGATACAGGTATACATTGTGAAAGTGTTACCATAATCAAGCTAATTAACGTAACGTCCATCACGTCACAGTTATATTTGTGTGTGTGTGTGGGGGGGGTGGGTACAAACACTGAAGATCAATTTGCTTATCAAATTTCAAGTATACAATACAGGATTATTAACTATAGTCAATATGTTTCTTGATCTGTTCTTTTTTAGCCTTAAAATTAAGGCTACTGCATTAGTTACATTGACTTCCCACAGTATTGAAGAAACAAATTAGTGAATGACATTTGGTGTAAACAATCAGATTTCTTGACCTCTCTCTTTTTAAAATTAAAACCAGTGATCCCAATTTAGGGAATAAAAATATGACCTTCTAGATAAATTAAGTGACACACTGTTTTCCTCATATAATATGCCAACATTAATTTTTGTAAATAGTAATAAATGGAGTAACTGGAAATAATGATTGACTTAGATGCCATTATAAAAGAAACACTATTCCTCTTGTCTTTCACACAGATGAATAAATGTAAATATATAATTTGTAATCAATACAGTCAGTAGAGTTAAATAAGGAAAAGCTGAAGCTTTATATAGATTCACTGAAAAATAAAGAATTAGGTAATGTAAAAAAAAAAGAAATAATTATTTCTGGTTTGTCTTTGTGTTTCCCAGTGCTACACGTAGTACATACTTCTGATGTTAAGGACTTAGAAAGTACTTGATACATATTAAATAAATGAATGTCCTAAATTCTTATAAAAAACAAAAGCAGCTCCTCTATTTGCCTGTTTGAGTTACTAAGTATAAATGTATTAATGCTAAGTATTAAGTTTTAAGGAAAAACATCTCCTCATAAATTGAAAACTTTCATCATTGTTTATAAAATTCAGCAGGAGAGCTCTGCCTGGCCCTGAAGAACACACCATGTGTTCCCAACAAGTTCTCAGAACTGCAATTCATTATCCAGCTGTTCTGTGGTTTACGTAAATTACTTTTCCTGGAAGAACTTACAGCTATAATCAATCACTCACTCAAACGATCAGTTAGTGCCGTTGATCAACAACGTAAAGTCAATATTCCCCAACATTGTCTCTTTCCATTACTTATCTGTGATGTAGAAGTGATTTCATGTTTGTTGTGCCTTGTTGTTGCTATTTTAAGATACAGCCTTAACTGACATTACAAAGACTATATAAGATCTAAGTTTCTAGGGAATAGAAAAATTATATTGATAATTAAATAAATTATATGTTTTAAGATGGTTTGGCTCTAGTAAGTTATGAACTCATGGGATTCCAGTGATAATTACATCAATTTTGTGATAATGATATGTTAAGTGATTTCTCAGGTTTTTTTCCCCCACTAATTCCTAACACTAAGCCCGTGAAATAGGTATTATTATTCCTGTTTTGGAAGTGAGGAAACCACACAAGGAGTCTGAGAAAGGATGGATAGAGCCAAGGCAGAGTGTGGAGGTAGTGATGCAGTGGGGAAGGAGAGGAGAACCAGAATAAACTGGTTTCTGGGACATCAGAGGATTAAAGAGCTTCTTGAGAGAAGAACTGGTCCATAAAGTCAAGCATGGAGAGAAATTATGTTAGGTGATATGGGGAAGTGGTAATTAGATTTGAGAGTTAGAGAGTTTTGGTGAACTTGGTAAAATCCACTTTAGTGCAGAGGCAGAGAAGGGGACCAGAGTGCTCAAGGTGGAGGAATGAGTGGGAGGTGAGGAGCTGGCCAGGAAATGTACATCATCCGGGGAAACTCCATGCAAAGGGAAGACATGAGGCAAAATAATTGCTCAAGGAAGAGGATTTTTGTTGTGGTTGTCATTGTTATTTTGCTTTTTTTTTTTTTTTGGTTCCTTTAGAAGGTGATACTGGCTAGGAAACTTATGAGACGATCACAAGCAGAAACCAGGAGAGGGAGCTAACTGAAGACCCAATAAGTAGGTGTGACGATGGAGAAGGATGGTAAGGTGGTGGGAAGGTACAAAGCCTAGATGCAGTGCTCAGTTTCAGTCAGGAGTAACAAGCAAATGATAGAATGTCAGGGGAAGATTGAGATAAATATTTTAACAAGTAGGTCGAGGGTAAATTGCAAAGTTAACTTCTCTTAGAGACAAAACAGAGGGCCCACTCCCCTGGGATCCCATGTCCCCAAGGCTTAGAGTCTGATGAATCTGATCAGACCTTCAGCAAATGAGGATGTTAGGGGCTCTGCCACAGGATATTTCAGATAATCAGGGAAAGTTTCAGGCTAGTTAGGTGCACACATGGCAAGCAAGTTGTGCCGGAGAGGGTTAACCAGTAGTTCTGGATTGCTGAAAACCTGCCCTTTGCAAAGAAAGGCTTTTCTCTAGGACTGGCCCCTGGCTGTCCCCTGAGAGATAAGTTCTGAGCCCTTGGAATATGCTGCCTGAGAAGAGTGTTTTCATGTGACCAGATGAGTTTATCCTAAACAATGTGATTTATGGTATGCACTGGTTTTCGCTCTCAGGGACTGAGGTTTGAGTATCTGAGGCCAGTCATGTGGGCGCTGCCTGCACCCCCAATAAAAATCCTAGACACGGAGGTCTGCGTGAGCTTCCCTTGTTTGGTAACTCTTCAACCACGTTGTTCACACATCCCTTCTGGAAAAAATAAATGTGTCCTCATACTATTCCACTGGGAAAGGCCACCTGGAAGTTTGCTCCTGGCTTCTCCTAGACTTCACCCCATGGGCCTTTTTGCTTTGCTAATTTTAATCTCTGTCCTTTCACTGTAATAAAAAAATGTGATCATGAGTACAATAGCTATCCTGAGTCCTGTGAGTTCTTCTAGCAAAT
This sequence comes from Mesoplodon bidens, assembly GCF_964165515.1. Taxonomy (NCBI): domain Eukaryota; kingdom Metazoa; phylum Chordata; class Mammalia; order Artiodactyla; family Ziphiidae; genus Mesoplodon; species Mesoplodon bidens. The sequence goes on from NC_138162.1 coordinate 47,522,463, forward strand.
CATCAAATCTGAAGGTGGTTTTGGGGGTCCTGACCCAAGTGTTATAACACCCCAGTCAGTGTTATTTACTACTTTTTAGAATATGTCTGTTCTTATAGTTTAGTCAGTCATTTATTTACCATTTATTTATGCATGGGGTGCCCATTGTGGTCCAGGCACTGCACTGGGCACAGAACATATAGTGGTGAGCCTCTGTCTACAGGGTAGCCTCACAGAGCTTGGAAGAACTATAGAGCAAACTAACAATCTCAGGTATGACAAGTGCTAAATAGTAAGTACAAACAAGTTCACCAAGAGACAGGCTGGCTGGGGGAGTGGGGGGCAATGTATATAGATGGTGTGGTCTCCATAAAAAGAGATGCTTTCTGGAAGGGTCATAAAAAGATCCAGATAGAAGAAAAGCAAATGTAAAGGCCTTGATGGTGGGAATAAGTTTAGTATATTCTTTTGAACAGACAGACCGGAGAATAAATGAATGAGAGGCAAGTTGGTAAGAATTGAAATCAGAGCTTGGAGAATATGATGTATCACCTAAAAATATTTTTTTTTCTCAATATTCTGTGTTCACTTGGTTAATCTCTCTGACTTTGACATCTGGAAATTTTTTACTTCTTTGTCTTTATCCTCATATATATTTTACTTGATGTTTTGATTTGATATAGTAATTATTAATCATTGCTACCATGTTAACCAATTGTATTTGTATTTGAACTAAAAACAGATGGAGAGTATAATGTTTTTGGACATATGTCTTAATCTTTATATTTTCTACCATAGCAAAGATGATTTGAATTTGTAATATAGTTTTCCCTAGAATTATAATAATAATTCTCAAAATCTCTAGGGTACATACTTCCTATGCAATTGAAAACAATTAAGGGATATATAAATAGGATATAAGAAATCATCTGGAAGCTTTTCACATTGAATTACCATCTTGTTTAAATACTTCTTGATATAGACACTCATTAATGACATTCCTCTTTCCTTGAGCACCTGTTCCTGGTAAAAACAAGGGCTATATTGATTTGCTGTAATTTATCTTCTGCCAGGATTTTTGTCTTGACAGTGTGAGAAGATTAATTGGAATTAATGGCATTTGCACAGCTAATTAAAGTCACTCCTCCTAATGTCAAATCAATTCCTTTAATCAGAGGAGTGACAAAGCTTTGCTTGCTTGTTACAGTCTGCATGTAAATGTTGCCTGGATGAATCAGAATCTTTGCAAGCTTTAGGCATAGAATACAGTAACAACTTGGATTGCCAGGAATTTCTCTGGCATTTATAGAATATCGCTATGCCACTTACATATACACTATGGATGTTTTGAATTAAATGCAATTCAACAGAGTTAATTTACATATTTTATATATAGTTTATTATGGAGCTTCTTACAGTGGTTGGCATCCACAGGCATAAATCCCCAGGGTAATTCCTAGCCAAATTCACATAATGCAGGAGGAAGCAGAGGGCTAGTAATTATTGGGTTAATTCAGGCATCAAATTGGTGTTTTCTTTATCTGATTTTATAAAATTCTACCAACTCCTTTCTCCACATGGACTACATATTTATAGGAAATGTATTCATCAAGGACTGAATAATTCAGACAAAAAGAGGACATATTTCTGAGGGAAGGTTTAGAGAGATGCACCAACATTTTTGTCTTGTTCAGTGTCAATGCAACAGTGAGATAGCAGCAAACATGGGAGTAGAGTGAGGAGACAGGTGAGCTGCACGTTCTCTTCCTCTGTTTTGTAATATGAATAATCTTTGGTCTGTGATAGTGTAAACATCAAACATTCATCACCTGTCCATGGCTCTGTTTTTGTATTGGATACTTCTTAGACACAGTTTATGTTCTTAGCCTGGCCACTGAGGCCAGTCATAGCTCTAAGGTTCCCCATAGTCTTCCACATCTTTACACTAAGCACCTTGCCTCAAATATGTAGAGAGCCTAATGTTTCCCTTCCAGAAGTTTCTATGACCGACAAAGAGCTGATGCACTCACGTATGTGCGACTCCAAAATTCGGGGAACTACTGCCTCATGGATCAGCTCTTAAACAACAGATGAGAAGAAGTGACACATAAATCTGTAACACATTCTCTAGGCCCTTAAGAGGCCCTGTTAAATAACAAAAATTTAGCCAAGTCCATTTTAAAGATCTAATTGGCTTTATTGAGTAATTCATGGATCAGGCAGCATCCCCTCTAGCAACTAGAAGAGATCTCCAAAGGGCTACAGAAAGGGAGAGGTTTTTAAAGGCAAGATAAGGAAGTCATAAACAAACCAGAAAAAAAATATTTCCAGTGAGGTCATCTCCCTCATCTTCTTTTGGGGGATGGTGAGAGCCCAAGTGACAACCTCATTGGTGCTGACCAGAAAATGCCACATTGACCAGTTAGGGATACATTCCTGGGTAAGTTGTAATTAGGTTAGGTATTAAGTCTTGCTTTTAGCACAACTGACTCCATTTTGGGCCTGTCACTTCTTTTTTTAAACAGTCCTGAGTGGATCAAACACTCTAGTTGCTCACAGACATAGCCCACTAGATAATAATACCTTTTTGTATTGGCTGTCTTGCTTCCTTATCTTCCTTACATCCCTCATTCTTGCTCCCTGGAACCACTTTCTAATTAATTTACCTCTACACAAGACCTTATTTCGTATTCTGTGCTCATAAAATACAGGCTATGACAGTTGTGATATATGCACATGATGCTCTAATATTGCAATAAAGATAAAATCTCTGAGAAATAGTGTGAAGTCAAGAAAAATGTAAGAACTGATTGAAGAAAATAACCCAAGATTTTAAAACCACATAGTAACACTAAATACTTTGGGGGGATGGAGGTGAGGTGGAGGCATCCCCAACACATCAACATGTGAAAATCAATACATTGCCCTTTGAGAATTTATTATTCTTAATGCATTAATTTCGAATCTATTCAAATGGTCTGTTGATGATGACGACATCACTTGTGCATATTTTGGATTGATTAACAATGATGAGAGATGAATAATGAACTTGGAATCCAGTGATCTTGAGTTCCTGAAGCATCACTAAGGTGGATAATATCCTCTTTACATATGTCCTAGGACATTTTAGAGGTTGAACTGAATGTTTTTTCATTGCAAAGTAACCTACATATAACCTAGTAAACATACGTGCACGCATAGTTAAATGTCTAGTATGTAGAAGATGTAACTATAAATGCTTATTTAACCAAATATTTAAGACTATATGATCTAACATCCATTATAACTATGTCTTCCCATATTATTACCTCAGTTGTTTCAGCCCAGATCATTACACTTCAGTAATCCAGTAAGTTCACACAGTTTCACGACCCCCTTGTTGTGAATTTATCTCTTCTAGCTATTTGGAATGAGCAACCAGAAATTTCGAGACTTCTTTTTCTCTGCTGTAAGTAATGAAAAGTCTGTTGGTTATTAAATCAAAGCCTAACTTTCTAAATCAGAATGGTTGGAAAGAGTGGTTGCTGTTTGTCACCAAAGGGATAAAGCTAGGAAGGAAAATCTGAAAAGGCACCAAGACCAGAATTCCATAGAAGTTATCAAAGGCACATCATTCCTCCTTCTGAGTTAGTTCCCTGATTCCTTCTTTGATATTTCAGATATTTTTTTGTAGGTTTGAGCTGTTGAAGGTATATATCAATGCCAATTTAGAAAAAATAAGTAGAAAGCAAAAGCACACAAACCCCACAAAGACCTTCTGAAATGCTATACTGATGAAAACTATCAATGAAAGAGAGCAATGGAGATATATTTTGGATTAATAGTATGGATAGTGGTAAGGCAGACTTTTAAATTGTGTCTAACTGCTTCCATGTCTCAGACTTTTAAATTGTGTCTAACTACTTCCATGTCTATAGCTATTTAAATATTTGTCAAGGCTTTTCAGAGCTGACTTCTATGGAGAGTAGAAATTTCCTAATATTGGGAAGGAAATTTCCTAATATTGGGAGGAAATATGAGAGTGTCTTCCCTTAGTGATACAAGTAAATGTCAAGAGAGACAGTCATTACATGGAGAATTGGCACCTCCTATTTTTTCTCCTGGATGTCATTAAAGGCTTCTCACTTAATCCTCAGCTTATTTATGTCATTTAATCAATAGAGTATGCTGTTAATATGTTCCATTTATTTATAGAGCTTTTTAATCCTGTTTAAGAAAAATGATCCCTACCCTAAAGTTTAATAAAAGGCTATTAGGATCTGTGTGGGCTACTCACATGACACAAGATGTAAGATGTCGAAGAAGGTTTGGAGACAGATATCAGGAAGGGAGACTGTCAAGAATAAGACAGATTTCAAGTACTAGTTGAAGACTTGAATCTTCAGACATTTGATTAGGAGAGCAATTCAGGAACAGAGATCTAGGCAAAATCCTAGTTAAAATAATTGAGCACAAGTTCACAGGCTCAGAAAATCAGGCAACAGCGTGTCAGTAATAGGGTACTACTTCAATGGGACCAGATTTCCAAACAGAAAAAAGTCATTTTTGTTGGTGGCATTAGGCGATTGTGTTCCCTATAAATGGGCAGGGAGTGAGAGCTTGGACATCCACATTAGTCAGCTACCTGGGCAGGGAGTGAGAGCTTGGACATCCACATTAGTCAGCTACCAAACTTTCGATGAACAAGAATTCTAAAAACCCAGTGAATTGGATATGTGTACTGATGATACCTGAATACTTTTTTTTAATTGAAGTATATTTGACATATAACATTGTGTAAATTTAAGTTGTACAGCATGTTAATTTGATATATATGTGTATATGTGTGTGTGTGTGTATATGTATACATATATATATGTGATTGCCATTGTAGCCATACTTCTATCATGTTACATAATTATCCTTTCTTATTTAGTGGTTAGAATAATTAAATTCTAGTTTCTTAGAAAGTTTGAGGATTATAGTACAGTGTTGTCTATGTTCACTATACTGTGCATTATATCTCTAGGGCTCATTTACTACTCATTGAAAGTTCGTGCCCTCAAATGACATCTGTCCTGTCCCCAACCTCCATCCCCTTGTAACCACCATTTTACTCTGTTTTACAAATTTGGCTTTTTTTCGAATACACATGTAAGTGATATCATGCAGCACTTGTCTTTCTCTGACTTATCTCATTTAGCATAACGTGCTCAAGGTCCATCCATGTTGTTGCAAATGGCAGGATGTTCTTTTTCATTGTGGAATAATATTCCATTATATATGTACCACATCTTCTATATTCATTCCTCCGTTGATGGGCGCTTAGGTTGTTTCCACATCTTAGCTATTAGGGAGAGGAAAGGGATGGAGGCTGAATACTTTTGCGCTGAATCTTGATTTTCCAGTGAAAAGGTACTGGATGGCGCCTTCATGTGGAATGAGGCATAAGGGAGTTTGGGAAATGAGGTCCATGAGACTACTTGTAGAAATTTAGGAAAGGTAGAGATAGAAACCTCATTTGATACTGTTGACCTAAACAGACTGTCAGATATTTCTCCAGCAAAGATGAGTTTATTCCGGATCAGCAGAGAATTGCAATTTGGAGTTTGCGGCCACATCAAGCTACATGCAGGTCCCCCATACAGCATGGGAAGGAGAACTCTTTAATAAAGGGTAAAAGGAAGTTGGGAGGGCTAAAGTAAACCAAGTCCGTGGCTGTTTATTGGCTGAGTCCTTGCCAGGAAAGAAGAGTCTGTCTTCTTCCTGATGGGCTCTGCTTTGGTCACAGGGCATGAGAGCTCCCCACCCCCATCTGGTCTCTATATAATTGAGATTTCTGTTTATTAATTTTTTACAGTACCCAGGCCATTCCTTATGCTTCTTAAAGAGACAGTAACCTGAGGCTAGTTTTGGGAGGATCATTTGCCATTGGCAAAATAAAGTTACAAAGCTGTAGATATGCTCAAAACAAATGACTGAAAAAATACAACTCAATCTTAAACATATATATATTTATATTTTTAGGAAACCATGATCCATCTGTATAGGTGATATAACATTCCTCACCTCCTATCCCAGTTCTTCTAATAAACAGGGTGAATTTGTCACCTTTTATTTTTCTTACTTTCTATCCATTTTTGGTAAGAATTCTTCATTCTTCTCTCAGATCAAAATTCAGAAGATCCATATGTGTGTTTAAATGCTAACCAAATACCTTTATGTTTATACTGTGATTCTTCATGACAGAGAAGAGATTTTTATCCCCAGCTTTCTTCTGGATAATCTGAGGCATATAGAGAGGAATTCATTCTACCACAATTGTAAGAGGTGTGTAGCTCTTTGCGAGAAACAATGCTTGGGGAAAACAAACAAACAAAAACCAAGCAAAAACAAAAGCAAAGACATAGCTTTTTAAATACACCTACCCACAGACATTCCCTTTCTTGTTTCTCATCATATAAAGTCCTTCAATCTAATGGTGTGGTTTTCTGCTACCAATTCTCTTTTGCATCTTCCTGTGCTTCGTTATTGGAAATTATAACACCTTGAATGGATAAATAAATGAATTCAGAAAGGGCATCCCCAACATCAGTTTAGGGCAGGCAAAATGCTCTATTCTTTCCATTATGTAGGAGCATAGTTTCCCTCTGCCTTTTACTGACAGGTCCCTGGTTTTGAGGTACTGAGTTGAGCAAGTATGTGAATGTTTCCCACTTCCTGCCTCTCTGGCCCTATTGTTGTGATACTTAAGTTAGTAGAAAAGACTCCTGAGGTTTTATAGATATTTCTACACTGATGAAAATTTTCAATCCCTTATTTTTTAGAGAATGTTTAAATGGGAAGTTCAAGTAAAATTAATAAAGTGCTGAAAGTTTAATGAGCATCTTATCTGGAAGCCCAGCTTTGCTCTATGTATCCTCCTCCTGATTATAATCGAGTAACTATCTGAAGTCCTCTCTACGTTAAGAAGTAGCTAAGCAATGTGAGGAAGTCTCATGGAACCCAATATGTTATTTCCCGTCTTAATCTGGAGGAGATACAAAACAGATTATATTATATTATGTTTATTATATTACATTATAAATCCAATTTCCTAATTACTTTCATATATACTAAGTATGGCCTGGGATTTGAAGTGGACCTTAAGCTAAGATAAAGATTTGATTGAAAAGGATGGCGGGGAAGTGTCTGCAGAGCACTCCATATCAAGTTCTAAGAGCTCCGTAAGTGTTGATTCCTATTATTAAAAATACTGATTGTTCCAGAACTATGAAGATAATAAACAAATGCAGATATCAAATATGGTAGTGATAGGAATATGGAATTTAAAACCAGAATTACCTGAGATGGAATACCTTTTTTGTCACTGTGAAGTGTATGACCTTTACCTGTAAAAATTAGGCTGTGACTTATAACCTACTTTGGAGTCAAGAGACATGAAAGCAGAGTGGAGTACAGCAGACACAGTGAAAGCTGCTTGGGTCAGGTGGTGGCTCTGGCAGTATCACAGATGGATGGAAACAAGATATGAAATAATGAAATCAAAATACTTTATGGCGATTTTGGGGGAAGGCAAAGCCAGTGTTTCTCACTCACCACTGCCTTCACCCAAAAGTTTGATAATGCCATCTTTATAATGAAAACTATCATTGTGAAGTAGATTATAATAATACACAGGATTTTCTTCTTATTTTGGTCATTTGTGTATTCTATAATGTTTCACTCTCAAGAAAAAGAGACACTTTATTTCCCTAGTAAAACAATGTTTTCCCGTACTTATATTTCCCAGGTAATATTGCACCCAAACTTATAATCAATTCAGTGGATTAATTTATATTTCATTCCTTGGGAAACTGGATATAGTGAGTCTTGTTAAGAAGGTTTCTTTTACATAACACATTCTAAATTTACTTTCCCCTCATCATCTTGTTTGATTCTCCACTGTGCTCTCTTCTCTTCCAACAAGAGTGATTCCTGATGTTCTCTCAGAGAATCTCTTGGTAAATCAGACTGTGCCTTTTGCCAGTTCTTTTCACCACCCTCCACAAAAAGAATCCTACTTACGAGATTTCTTTCTAGGTGGATATTCCTCTCAGAAAACAGTTGCTTGTTCATAATCGCATCATCATGGATCCCATCAGTGGTTTCAACCAAAATAAGTACTTGGCTGCTATTAAGCCTTTAGCATTTCACTTCCTTCTTTGTAGCTCTCATGTTTCCAGTATAAATTCACATTTAATTTGTTTGCCATTAACACTCCCAGGAATCATTCAGTAATAATGTTTTCTATCTTTTCTGCTCATTGAGTATCTATTACTATTTATGCATCCCTGGAGATGTTCATTTGCATCCTTCCCGACAGAATTATATTTTGTTATTTTGGGCTCAGAGTTCTGAGACTTTTGCATATATTTCAATTGTATTTCTCTCAATTACAGATTTTTCAACAGTTCCAGACTTAATATTGTTGAAAACACCAATCCTACAGATCATGTTAGAGCTATGACATAATACCAAAGGGAATGCAACCTGTAGGCTTTATCCATAGGTCTCCTAGGTATATTACCTTTTACTCACCATCACCTTTTGTTTTCCTTAAGTGTTTTGGATAACACAAGTTTCTGCTTTAATGCCATGTGAACAAATGTTGAACAAAAAGAGGTAGATGGAAAAACAGATGTAGTTAATGTTTTGGGTGATAACAGTAGCTAATGATGATACTAACAACATGCATGCATTGAGGTCATCCATATGCTCTGCTGTATTACAAGTCCTTTGTATGTATCACTACAATTAAGGTTCACAATACTCCCATAAGTTAGCTATTCTTCTTATCCCTATTTTTGCAGACAGGTAAATTGAGCTGAAGGATTCAGTGACTTCTCAAAGATCACACAACCAGAAAGTAGGAGATCAGAGAATCTAATTTTTTAACCAACATGCCATTATCCTTTCATTGAGTTGTTTGTTGTTATTGTATGTTTATAAAAAATTAAAATACACACAAAACTCAAAACCACTATCTCCCCTCCCTCCGCTGTGGTGGGAAAAATAAAGAAAAAGAAACAATGGCTTCTATATAGTTTTCAGAGTCTTTGGACCCTGCTTACTAGAATAAAAAAAAAAAAAGCAACAGTTTCATGTATTGGTCCCAGTATTTGTTCCTTTTCTAGGTTTTGTATTTGTCTCTTAATCTACTCTTCTTTTTGTGGCTTTTTGTCTCTATACTGACAGTTTTACAAAATCACACTTCCCCAGGTTTAAATTTAAAAAGTTGTTTACCATTAGTACATTGCAGTGATCTTTAAGTGATGCCGTTAAATATGAATATGGAATTTATGAGAAAGAAAAATATTTGATGATTCATTTATTATAATGTACCAATCATCAAAAACAAGATACTTTCTTATATTGTTGAAGATGAATATAAATTCTTAAGAATGAGAAAATTATTCTAATATATGAGAACCTTATTCTAATATAACGATTATGAAGCTCAATAAACTTTACATTTATCTCCCTTTCAAATCATTTGATTTGCTCTGTGGTGGGTATAAAAACAACTATCTGGGTAAATCTTTGATTTGTTGAATGGTTGCTTAAGTGTTAGGATTCAGTGGTTATAGCAAGTGTAAAAGGCCTGTTTTTTGTTTTTTGGTTTTTTGCTCTGATATTTTATGACACATATTCTAAATGCTGCCTAGTTTGGACTAAATATTAAGGGATATCGTTTATAGTAGTATTTATTGTGAAACTTTTCCTATATTTTGAAAATAAAATCATCATTTATCAGGATAAGAACAGTGTGCAAGAAATGAGTACCCAAGAAGATAAATGGCACAGATATGATCATGAACTAGAATTAGATTATGTTAACATCTGGGCACATGCCAGCCTCTGATTATCAGCATCAAATGCCTTTTCATTTTCTTGTGATCACTCTCATTTTTAACCAATTTTAGACTCAATTTTGCGATTTACCAAAGTAGACAAGCATGAAATGGATTTTTCATAGGAAAGAGATATTCTTGGTGAATAATAATGTTGTGTGGTGCTGTCACTTTTCTAGACTTGTTTTAACTTCTTCACTACGTAACCCCTGTTTTTGGTGGCGGGAGTGTGTATCTCTTGCTCTTCCTGTGCTCACAGCTACATGCTTCCAAAGCCCCTTGATGTTAGGTGGGGCCATAGGACTGACCTTAGGTCAATGAAAAATGGGTATAAGTGACATCGCCACCTCTGCATTAAAATGATCTTCACACAATTCTTCCTTTCTTTTTCCTTCTGTAGATACCCTGGAAGTCAAAGGTGATAGAGAGTGGGTCATAGTTGTAATGGGCCAATGGCCTTCTCACCTCTCTTCCCAAAACATGTGCACACACTTGTAGACACACACACACGCACACACACACACACTGGCCATTAGACTGTGATGTGAATAAGCAATAATATTTCTGTGTTAAGCCACTTAGATTTTGGGTGTTAGAGCAATAAGTCTGCCCTGAATAATAATTAGAGTTATTCCAGGTGAAATGTAAGCATACTTAGCGGTTAAGAGCGCAGGTTTTGTGTGAGATGTATCTGAGTCCATACTCTGGCTTTCCTTTTGTTAATTGTGTGTTTAATTGATTAACCTTTCTGTGTCTCAGTCCCTTCATCTGTAAAATGAGGATAATAATAGCTACCTAACAGGTTTAAGTGTTGAATAATACCATATGTATATATACACAGTGTTTAATATTGTGTCTAATAAATAGTAGTATTTGATAAATTTAAGCTTTTTAGGAACCTTTTTCTGTAGGAATTGCTGTTCATTTAGGTCATGCTCCATCCTAGAAAAGGCAAAATTGAGAGACTTAAGTAAGGGACATCATTAGGAAATGGTGGAACTGAAGTCCCCCCTTGATTACCGAACTGCATCATGTCTCAGACTCTTAAAAGTTTACAGAAAATATTTGTCCACATTATTCCCGATTACTATAATGGAACTTGAGATTTTCTCCCCACTCCTAAATCTCTTTTACTTTCCTTACCTGGGGCTATGTCTCCAATCTCTCAGGCCTCAGAGGACTTCTAGGTTTTTCGGGATCAGGAAGACCATCCTTCAGTGTTCAGTGCCTGGTGTTTCTCCTAGTCCTTCAGGGCACCCTCAGCCTGCCCCCTCCCAGTAGTTACTCTCAGTGCAGCATGTAAACCCTGTGCCCCTCTGATGCTACCATGATGATCATATTCAGTCTTCTTGGAGCCCCCACCACGCCTGAATGCAGAGAAAGGAATTCCTTTAACAGGATGTTTCACCTCTGTTATGTTACAGACAACAGTCTTCTGTTTTTTTTTTAAACTTTTAATTTTATATTAGAGTATCGTTGATTACCAGTGTTTTGTCAGGTGTACAGCAAAGTGATTCAGTTATACATATATATGTATCTATTACTTTTCAAATTCTTTTCCCATTTAGGTTGTTACGTAATATTGAGCAGAGTTCCCTGTGCTGTATAGTAAGTCCTTGTTGGTTATCTGTTTTAAATATAGCAGTGTGTCCATGTACACAGATGACAGTTTTAAGACATTTCACATAGAAGCAATTATCTTAAGGATAATTGCTTTTCCTAAGGCCCTTCATGATTCATATCCTGTAGACTAGATTCAGGAAGTCTGTAGTGGGCACTGCTTTTCTTCCCTAGAGGACAAGCTCAAGGATTTGCATATGAGAACAAGACAATTCCACCCAAAATTAGGACTGCAAATTCAGATTTGTTCTTTTTACCACTGTAAGTTGTCCCATTCAGTATAAACATTTGTCTCGACCTCTTAAAGTTTGCTGAGGGTGAATCTAGACAAAGGAACCTGGGCATATGAGGATATGTGAGCTGTTCAACATGCCTGGAGAATGAACTAGAAAGAGAGGAGTGCTGTACAGCAGAGAGGATACTGATATCTCATGTTAATTAAAGCTTTGTTGCAAAGACAATGGGAACTTTTTGAACAACTTTTAACAGGGCGTGGGAGTTGGTGCTCAGAAGATATGGAGTGATTGTTTTCCATCTCTGTTTACTCACCTATTTAAATATCAAAGATTTGTTATATTTTAGAAATAGGAGGGTTTTAGAAATGTTGTTCATTTCTTCCACTTATATAGGAAGAAGTTAAAGGCTCCAGATGCTCTCAGACTTGTCCCAGACCTGGGCTCATTCTATTAAAAATTGTCTCCTTTTTCTTACTTCTCTCCTCTGAGTTTTACATTTGCACCATTTCCTTTCAAAACCAGGTATGTTTATGTCAGTGGTGTTACTTTTTGGATTTTTCATAATTCCAATCAAATTTTTGAAAAGTAACAGTAGAAATATGAAAAAAGGGCTCACTGTAGAATAGACTTCTCATGGATGAAAATGTAGTCTGTTTTTCAATTTTTCACTGAAACCTAGTACGTTTGTTTGATATTTAACACACTCAACATGTCCAAACCCAGCCATCTTTAAAATGTCCTGAATTAGAAAATTATATAAAGGTTTGCCTCATAACTATGCCCAAAGCCAAACCCAAATACACACTTGGCAGGTTTTTCCTGTTATTCAGAACATTAGTAAGAGCTTTTATTATTTTTTTCTATTGCAGTGAGAGGTGAGGACATCCCAGCACCTCATTTTTTTTTTTTTGTCCAGAGTAGTCTTTTTCTCACCTCTTCTTTAGTATGTTCTCTCTGCTATAAAGGAGACATTACTAATCTGAATGAGCAGAAATCCAGTTCCTTCCTGGGCCATGCTCCCAGGTTGTATCAGTTTGAGGAAAAAAAGTATCATAAACTAATACCTGGCTCACTCTCCCCATACCTGCTGCGGGCTCTACTAGTTAGCACTATGCACTTGAGTCTCAACGGTGGGTGTCTGCCTTGAGTTCTTATTCTGCACAGACAACCAAAGGGTCATAAAAACCAAGATTCAGTTTGGGGTGTAGGGTTTAGAAAAAGGTAGGTAGCTCTGCTTAGATTTCTGGTTAAAGTCTTTAAAACCCATTTTTCCCAGAGCCCTATATTGGGATAATGATAATTTGATTTTAAAAATAACTTAGTATTTTATTTTCAAGAGTGACTAGTTTTCCTTGCACATATCAACATTGTCAACCTTGGCGGGTGGGGTGGGTTGGGGGGAGATACAAAGTAATGGATAGGACAGTGTTTGGACAGACCTAGACCTTTCTGACAATTTTCTATCTCAGTCTAATGAGACTGACTAAATGAGATGTGTGGCAATAATGGGGAAGAATGACAGTCATTTAGAAAATAGTAGTGGTTGGGGGGGTATGGCGGCTGCATATACTACCTCTGGACAGCTGGCTTACAAGGGAAAAGAAGAAGTTTTGTTCTGTTTTGTTTTTTTTCTGTTTGTTTTTCTAACTGGGTCATAAAACCCTAGAGTTGGAAGAACAGTCACCAGTTGCTATGATGGTTAGTTTTACGTGTCAACTTGTTAGGCTGTAATGCTCACTATTCAGTCAAACACTAATCTTGGTGTCACTGTAAAGTTATTTTGTAGATGTGGTTAACATCCACATTCAATCAACTTTAAGTATAGGGGATTTTCCTTGATAGTGTGGCTGGGCCTCATCCACTCAGTTGAAAGGCCTTAAGAGCAAAACTGGAGTTTCCATCAAGAAGAAATTCTGTCTCAAGACTGCAGCATCAGCTTCTGCCTTTGCCTGAGACATTACAACCTGCTGGCCTGTCCTATAGATTTCAGACTTGCTAGCCCCCACAGATGCATAAGCAAGTTCCTTAAAATAAATCTGTTTTTGTCTGTCTGCCCGTCTGTTCATCCATCCAACCATCCGTCCATCCATCCATCTAGATAATCTCTGTATGGATCTATCTGTCTATGCCTGTCTGTCTACTTGCCTATCATCCGTCTATCTATCTATCATCTATCTATCATCCATCACCTGTCAATAGATTCTTCTCTTAATGATTTGATTTCCTCTGGAGAACCCTGAGGAAACCCTGAGTAACCCTGTTACTAGTGTCTAGTCTGATCTTACCCAATGCAGAAATGTATTTTACATATATGACAAAAGTCCTCCATTTACTGAGGAATTTTCATTTATGGAAATACCCTGCTTCTCGAGGTACCTTTTTGCATTGTTGTATTGATTGAATTATTTCAAAGTTCTATATTTTAAGCTTTATACTAAAACTTTATACTAAAATCATTACTCCAGCTTAATTTTCTTGTGATCTTTAAAATTTGTTTAAATATACTTAGGGTTTCTTTTTTGTTCATTAGATTTTATGATGTCCATTGGACAAATTAGCACAACTCATTATAGTACGCAGTGCATTAAAGTTCTATGTAAATACATTTTCTTCCTAATGTATAAGTTCTTGGTGGATAAGGACTGTGAAGGACTATACCATGTTCATATGATTATCCTTGTGCCTTTCTTAGATACTCAAAATCACTGTTGAATTTAATGTCTGTCTTGGGATCAGTGATATATGCCTCACCATTAGTCTTACCTGTTAGTCCTCTCTTTTCCTCCTAGTACATTGGTTGTCACCCCTGGCTTCAAGTTACAATATCTTTCAAAAGCCCAAACCCTACCCCAAACCATTTAAATCAGTCTCTCTAGGATTGGGCCCAGGTATGAGAGTTTTTAAAGAGCTCCTCAGATGACTCTAGCACTGAGCCAGGGTGAGCAAAGTCTGCTCTGGAATAACACAGAACACCCCCCTCCCTTTCCGCATAACACCACTCTAACATTCCAAAGACACTTTCCATGTCTCCTTGTCTCTTTCCCAAATGAAACGTTGTATTTATAACTCAAACCATTATTACTGTTTCTCTAGAACCTGCACCACATAGTTTGACTTCCTCTGGGGCTCATATTAACTGATCAGAACCTTCATTTAATGTGGCATTCTCAGCATGGAGCCTCTGTGAGCCTTTTGGAGATTATTAGCCTCCCAAGTGAGGTTCGGAATTTATGAGATAAAAGCTCTGTTTTTATGGAATCAGTTTTTGTTTAGCTTATTTGTAAGTGATACTCAGAGTAGTTGCCATTGGCTGCTCTGCCTTATGACTGATTCCAAATTTACTGTTTAATAACACTTCTTTTGATTTATTCCTCTTCTAAATTAATAACAGCCTGAGATTATGGGGAAAGAAAACAAAAACAAAAACATAGACTTTGAAATCTGAAACACCATGAATTGATTTGCGGTTTTATCAAGTGGTAATGGATGGGTCACTTAGGAAAAGCAGTGTCAGTTGGGAGAGATTTGTTTTCCTCATCTGTAAAAGGGGTCAATGCAGTAGTATTATCTTGCAATAATAGTGAAGATTATAAGTAACATTTGTAAAGGATTTAGCATAGAATCTGGCATTTGGAAAGTGTCCATTAAATTGTATCCATCTTTATAACATACATGGATTTAAAGTACCCACGCCTCTTCTATCCTGACATTCAATGAACTGTGCTATGACAGTTTTATACTAATAACTGAAGTTTTAGTAAGGTCAGTATTTATATTATGCTGTTTTGAAAGGTAGAGAGGTCTAAAAGGGCACATGGACTGTAACTCTCTAGTCTGCAGAATCCATTCAACACTTCCTGGCTGGTTCAGGTTATGGACCCACCCCTGACAGTGCTGGTAAACCCAACAGAGATGGTGCTCAGACTGGGTATGTAACAAGACTGATACAAACTTAGTTGTGAGTATCGTGCAAGGTAGGTCCCATTTTGTTCCCTACCTGCTACACTTTCGGATTAGAATCAAAGTCCACAACATCACATGGCATGGATTAAGGAAGGATTAGGTAGAATAGAAAATGTGTCAAGTCCGAGTCAGTAAGAAAAAAATAAGGCATAGGTTCCACCTCTCCTATTATCCAACTTTAAGTCATGGTGGGGGCTAGGACATTTTGCTTGATCCCAAAACTGGATCTTTGTTCTAGAAGAGAAATTCTTTATCCCTGTTAATTTCATTTTCTTTTTTTCTTTCTTTCCTTTTTTTTTTTTTTTCTTCTTGGAGAGGTGGGATAGGAATTAGAGTATAAAAATATCAACCTTGTCCATGGGGGGAATATTCAGATAATTTTGACTCCTAGAAGTCAGCAGTTGGGAGCCAGCTGTTTACAGGTATTATCTGAGAAAAGCACTCGGAGTCCTGGGAGATGCTCTTCACTGGGAGAAAGTCACTTTCTGTTGGAGTATTTTTCTTGGATCAGTTCATTCTATTTGGAGAATGGCCGCCTACGTTTCCAGCAACTCAGGCAACTCAGAGTAAGCTTTTGGAAACGTACATATTCTCTTCTACTTGGTTTTCTCATCTGAAAAAAAAAGGAGTTAAAATCACATCTTAAATTTGCTGAATGTCTTAAGTAAAACATTATTGTGTGGCTTGGCATAGAGACTGCCCTGAAAGTAATGATAGCTATTATTGTATGCCAGACACAATCACCCAGACGTTGAACAGCGATAGGGTATATATTAAATCATATTATAATGTAAATAATAGATTTTATTTCTAAGTAACTACTAGCACACTTGCCATTTCATCAAGATCCCAACTTGCTTCCATTATAGATGGGTCCTTACAAACTGCTAGTTTATGGCCCAAGAGTCAAAATCATATTTAAAAAAATGCTTATACAGAGAACCTCAGCCCCTGTCTTGTCCACATTTACCAGTAGAGATAACCATTCTTTATAATTCTAGGATTTTATTATGCTTTCAGCGTTTTGAAGGCAAATGCAAACAATTATATATATATATAATATATATATATATATATATATATATATTCTTAAGTGCACCCTTCTTATGTAAACAATACTGTATACAGTGTTCTGTTAATGTGTTTGATGACTTTGGATGCTGCTCTCACTTGGAGTGAAAGCAAGGAGGGAGTAGAAGTCAAGACATTTTTCTCTTTACTACTGGCCCACTCTCTTAGTTAATTTCCCAGTAGTGGCCTTACTCTCTGTTTCTTACATTCATCTCCTAACGTTCTCCCTTACCAACCTTGGTACAAATTGTGATCTCTCCTCCACTCCAGTGCCTAACACAATGCTGGGCACATAGAAGGAAGTGATAATAATAGCGATTGTTGAATGAGAAAATAAATATCTCAGGGCCTGCGACATAGGTTTGTGTGGTACACCACAGTACTCCTGCCAAAGCATCCCCCCATTGCAGATTAACACATCTTAAAGTATTTCCATAGGTCTGTGGGGATAGCGTTTAGTTTGTCAGTAAAGTATGAAAAAATGTATTTTTTCTTGCAGTGAGACAGTTAGTTCCAGGTGCTCATAATTGTGCTATGCACTCAGCCAATTTTCAAATATATTAAAAAATGATTCATGATGAGTTAGGCAAAGCACATTATGCAAATTATATACCTAAAGTATAGTTTAACTCCAAAGCCTTAGTTCTGTCTCACTGTTTAAATATTAATCATTTGGTTCACACATCTGATTTTAGGTCAAAAAAACTGGAATAAAAGCACCGATTTTCCAATGCTCAGTTGCATCCTAATGCATTTCTATCTAGCTGAAATTTTAAATAAGCAGTTGAGAAAAGATATTGGGTTATTTTATGGAATAGGATATGGAGTCTATGATGACAGCTTAATAGAATTTCCATTAAAAAGAAACTGAACTGAAATTTAATCACTTGGTCAAAACTAAAATTGTCCATTTAGAATTTGAAATACTGAAATTAAATGATGGTAGCATGCATTTAGGTTTTCACACCCAATTCTGTTGAAAGGTAAAGTTTCAGAATTTTGTAACGCCCTGTAAGGATAAGTAACTCCTCTGCAGTGAAAACATAATGGGGTTTTACACTAAGTTTTACCAAATTCTTTCCAAGAAATTGTTCCTACTCACGGAGTGAGAACAGATCTAAGCAGATTTTATTTTACTATATTCGCATTCAATAAAATGTTTAAAATCCCATGTTTAAATTATGGATATATTTTGTTTTGTTGGATTACTATGAGGCAACCTCAGGAGGTCAAATAACTTGCAAAACTATGAATATCCTAGTACGTAAATTTATCATGCGTATCATTACTTTATTCTTTAAAAGAAAAAGAATAATAAAATGGTAGTTTCTGTGACTTAATTTCAAAGAAAAAAAGGCAACAGTTGTGAAATATGAAGATTGTTTATAGACTCCTATTATTTAGGATCTCAAAATAACCAGCCGAGTATCTTATGTCATATTGCAAGTTTGGCCAATGCACATGCCATTAGTTGGCTTGTTTGCATAAATAAATTGAAGAATTTTTTACTTTTATGTGACTTATAACTAGTAGACAAATAAATCCTGGAAATCTAATGCACAGTAGAGTGAATACAGACAACAATATTGTATTGTAATCATCAAACTTGCTAAGAGACTAGATCTTAATTATTCCCACCACAAAAAAGAAATGATAATTATGTGATAGAGTTGCTACAGTGGCAGTCGTATTACAATATATAGATGTGTGTCAAATCAACATATGGTGCACCTTAAATTTACACAATGTTATTTGTCAAACGTAGTAAAAATATAAAGATGTTGCTAACTATAAAAAACTTAAGAAAAATAAAAAATTTAAAATGTAAAATGATTTCCTAAGATTTTCATAAGTAACATCATTGATTCAGTGTGTTTCTAACTGTAAACAAAACTTAAGCCCTAAAAGCGAGAGAAATTCATATAATTCCCACTAGACACTCTTTATTTTGCAGTTAGTTCAAGTGCTTGATTATTTGTTTGTTTTAACATGTATAGAGTATTAAAGTGTGTCTACAATTCATCATTTTGTTCAGTTCAAACTGACATTTAAACTAAGATAAATACGAACATATACTTTAAATAACAAACACAATTAAATGTAACACTGTTAAGTAAATGAAATTCCAGTGGTTTGCAAATATAATGTTGATGGGTCATTGCTATGGGGATCAGAATTCCTGACAGACATGTGTGATCTTAAACATACTCACCCCCATTTTTTGTGGGGGTTGGGGGAAGGGCTCAGCTTCCCGCTGTAAAATGTAGGCATTGGACCTTATCATCTCTGATTGATGTTCGAATTTCTACTTGTTTATGGTTGTGTGAAAGCATGACCTGCCCTCAAGATTTTCCTGTAATAGTTCTGATAAAATTTCTTTCCATCTCCTTAAGTTTTAGAAAGGAAAATTATTTATGCTTTTTATGAGGACTCGTCTTTTCACTCTTTAAAAGAGTAAAGACAAGACTTCCCTCTAATTAGGAGAAAACAATTTTGATAAGGTTTCCAGTGACCCGAGAGTTGCTAAAATAAGCGAGTGCCCGGTAGTCTTTACCTTATCTGATTTCTGTATCTTTAGAGTGGGGAGGCTCTTCGATTTCTGAAACTGTTACCTCCTTTGACTTTCTGATGTCACTCTTTCCTGATTTTTCTCTTTGTTCAGTGGTCACAGAAGTATATAAAATTTAGTACATTGGAACTGAGCTCAACAAATTTGATCCCACAGAAAATTTCCCTCTTTTTGTATTTTCTTCCTTATTGAATGGTGTTACCATACATAAAATCATAAACATCAGAAATTTTAAAGTTTGGAAGTTGAAAAAAATCAGCCTATGCTTAGCTCACCAGAGTTTCACCTACCATGAAGTGGGGGTAGATTTTTCATCATACAAAGGTAAATTTGCTCATCAAATCTGTGTACTACTCGAGCAGACCTAAGGTAGTATCTGACCTACACACATTTCCCTAGTTCAGCCTCTTGTCAACTGTGATAGTATGCAGTAGTATTTATCAATTTATTTCCCTCTATTTGTATCCAGATGGATGCAGACTTAAATTGCATAATTTGGGATGAATTTAGATGACTATTTACAAAGAAAAGCTACAGCTACAAAGGATAGTAACTACAGGGTGACATCACCTTCCATTGACCAGAATAAGCAGAGAAGCAATGTTGCTGAATTCAGGATAGAGTTTTATGTGGAGAAGGACACCGAATAGTAGCTAAGGCCTTTAACTGAGAGTTTGATGGAACCTTACCTTCTCTCTTCCTAGGGATGGAAACTGAATAAATACTCCAATATAGCTTTCATTCCTCCCTGTGATCATCTACCATTGCTACCTTTTAGTGAAATCGAATCAGAAGCCGTAGGACAAGGGAGCCCATCAATACAGGTTATATAAGTCAACCTCAATGGGAAGAGCAGAGAGTAAAAAGACAAAGTGGTTCCAGGGGACAAATTGAAGTCATTCAGGACACTCACCAAGCCAGTTATTCACCTACCATTCCAGTGTCTCAGATCTCTAGAAAGCAGCGGTCCGCAAGCTTTTTGGTACCAGGGACTGGTTTCATGAAAGACAATTTTTCCATGGGTGGGGGAGGGAATGCGAGTGTTGGGGAGTGGCAGATGAAGCTTTGCTCGCTCGCCTCCTGTTGTGCAGCTGGGTTTCTAACAGTGATGGTCCGTAGCCCAGGGGTTGGGGACCCCTGCTCTAAAGTATAAATGCAAGTATCTTCACATTACATCCAAGGCTTCTGATGTTCTGATCCATGTTTACTGCTATAGTCCTCCCTCCTCCTACTACTTTATGTCTTGAGTATAGCACTCTACTTGTAGTTATTTTTCCCATGCTATATAATATGTCTCCGTGTATTTTGAGCATTAAAATGGAAAGAATTGCAAATTAAACTTCCATATATCCATTATATATTTAAAAAAATTGTTAACATTTTCTTATCTGTTGATTTTGCTGAAGAATTTTAATGAAAAGTATAGATATTCTGGTATTGCACCCATAAATTTGTCATTGTATATCTACAAAACATGACACTATCATTTCCCCAGTTAAATTAGTCCATCCTTAATATAATTTATCCTTGGTCTCTGCACACGGCCTGCTGCCAACTTGAGTTGAGTGTCCTGTGAGGAACTTCAGCGCACGTCCCGAGCTGAAGTGTTGGCTCAGCCATTTCACAAGGAACTCTGGTCTGAAGGGCTGGGGGCAAGACCTCTGCACGGGGCCTGGTATGAGCAAGAGAAACACACTAAGCACAAAGGGAAAAAAGGTGGATGGGCTAGGCCTGAAGTGAGATTCCAGGTTTATGTCCTTTCCAGATGAAATGTAGATCCTCTAGCAACAGGAATAATGGAAGATTTCCCTAAATCTACCCTCAAGCTTTTCCTTAATTCATCTCCGTGTGGCTGACAGGGTCTTGGTGCTCTGGCCGGGTATCAGGCCTGAGCCTCTGAGGTGGGAGAGCCAAGTTCAGGACATTGGACCACCAGAGACCTCCCGGCCCCCACATAATATCAATCAGGAAGAGCTCTCCCAGAGATCTCCATCTCAATGCTAAGACCCAGCTCCACTCAACGACCATCAGACAAAATAGACTTTAAAATAAAGACTACTGCAAGAGACAAAGAAGGACACTACATAATGATCAAGGGATCAATCCAAGAAGAATATATAACAATTGTAAATATATATGCACCCAACATAGGAGCACCTCAATACATAGGGCAACTGCTAACAGCTATAAAAGAGGAAATCGACAGTAACACAATAATAGTGGGGGACTTTAACACCTCACTTACACCAATGGACAGATCATCCAAACAGAAAATTAATAAGGAAACACAAGCTTTAAATGACACAATAGATCAGATAGATTTAATTCTAGATTTAATTGATATTTATAGGACATTCCATCCAAAAACAACAGAATACACTTTCTTCTCAAGTGCTCATGGCACATTCTCCAGGATAAATCATATCTTGGGTCACAAATCAAGCCTTGGTAAATTTAAGAAAATTGAAATCGTATCAAGTGTCTTTTCCGACCACAATGCCATGAGACTAGATATCAATTACAGGAAAAAAATCTATAAAAAATACAAACACAAGGAGTCTAAACAATACACTACTAAATAACCAAGAGATTACTGAAGAAATCAAAGAGGAAATAAAAAATACCTAGAGACAAATGACAATGAAAACACAATGACCCAAAACCTATGGGATGCAGCAAAAGCAGTTCTAAGAGGGAACTTTATAGCAATACAGTCCTACCTCAAGAAACAAGAAAAATCTCAAAGAAACAGTATGGAGGTTCCTTAAAAAACTAAAACAGTATGGAGGTTCCTTAAAAAACTAAAAGTAGAACTACCATATGACCCAGTAGTAATCCCACTACTGGGCATATACCTTGAGAAAACTATAATTCAAAGAGTCATGTACCACAGTGTTCATTGCAGCACTATTTACAGCAGCCAGGACATGGAAGCAACCTAAGTGTTCATCAATAGATGAATCAATAAAGAAGACGTGGCACATATATACAATGGAATATTACTCAGCCATAAAAAGCAACGAAATTGAGTGATTTGTAGTGAGGTAGATGGACCTAGAGTCAGTCAGAAAGAGAAGAACAAATACCATATGCTAACACATATATATCGAATCTAAAAAAAAAAAAAGTTCTGAAGGACCTAGGGGCAGGACACGAATAAAGATGCAGACATAAAGAATGGACTTGAGGACACAAGTGGGGGAAGGGTGAGCTGGGACAAAGTGAGAGAGTGGCATTGACATATATACAGTACCAAATGTAAAATAGATAACTAGTGGGAAGCAGCCACATAGCACAGGGAGATCAGCTCTGTGCTTTGTGACCACCTATAGGGGTGGGATAAGGAGGGTGGGAGGGAGACACAAGAGGTAGGGGATATGGGGATGTATGCATACGTATAGCTGATTCACTTTGCTATACAGCAGAAAATAACACAACGTTGTAAAACAATTATACTCCAGTAAAGATGTTAAAAAAAATATATATATATAATTTATCCTCAATCTATATTAAAATTTCCCAATAGTCTCCAAAATCTCATTTTATATATATGTTTATTTTAGGGTTAGTAGCTATACAAGGTTCATGCCTTGCATTTGATTGTTAATTCACTTAGGTCTTTTTTGTCTTGAAATATTCAGATGCAGCTGATTTTCTTGAATAATCATTTTCCAATGCTGCAAGCTTTTGTTTAATTTCCAGAGTTCATAAAAAGATGATTTTGACAATTCTCATTTCTTTTATGTAGGAGATGATTTTTGGAGACAATTACTCATCATTTCTACTGACCTCATTCTTCCTTAATATTTTTGCTTTCTTATTTTCCAGTGTGATTCTTTCAACACTTCTCAAACAAAAGCACATTCTTTTTCCCATTACTGTTAGCTGATGTGATACTTCAGTGATAAAAAAAATGGAATACAGAGATACAAACTTACCTACATATATAATGACGTTACCACCCACCCTTCCTTTCCAATGGAAAGCATGGTCCCTCTCCTACGAAGTTCAATCCATTCACCTGTGCCATAAATCACATCTCCTCTTTCATACTCTCAGGCTTCATTCTTTCAAATTTCTCCTATCTTTTGAATTATCACGTTTCCCTTCTTTATCATGACCAGAAAGATACAACTTACTTTATCATAATATATTCTCTACTGAAAAATTTCCTATGTTGACCACCTGTTTTCCTACTATTAATTGAACTATTTCTTTGCTTACTTTTTTGCTCAGTGTTCACAGGTATGTTATCCTTTACTCTCCCCATTTTCTTAACTCCAGTTTCTAGGAAAGGACCATTTCATAGCTGAACAGTGAGCTGTGACAGCCTCTGGGGGCAAACACTGGGTCTGAGAGGTCTTGGGTGAAGAGAGGCTAGCTGAATTATTGTTTAACCCAGGGACAAGTGGTACAGACAGATTCATGTCTGGAATGTCCAAATGCAACAATAATTTGTTTAACGTATCAATCATCCTTGCCCACATAATCCCTTAGTTAGATGAAATAAAAAGAAGTGATGCATAGTGATGCACAGAATCTCTGAATACAATAATATCCTGTCCTAATACCATCCTGACTCCATGCCCAAACAGGTTTTAAGTGGGATAACTGGGCAGACCTAGCAGTAGTGACTGACAACTGCAGCTAGGATCTTAGGTTTGGGTTATCTAGAATTGTGCCCCGTGCACAAACTTCTTAAACTAAAATGCAATCACAGGTCAATTCAACTATTCCTAATATTTTTCACCTTAGCTGTGAGACTTAAGAAAGACCCTCTATTCTCTAAGGAAAACATATAATATTATTATCCAATCATCACTATTCTTATCTACACCATTACCAGTATACATTGAAAGAATACAAATTATACAGAGAAGCAAGAATCTGGAACCTATATTTAAGCAAAATTTATTCAACAGAAACAAAATCAGAGGTGACCTGGATATTAGATGTAGCAAACACCTTTACAATAGTTATTATTAATATGTTCAAAATATTACAGGAAAATATAGAAAAATGAGTTAACAAATATGGAAATATAAACCAAAAAACAGAAACCATAGAAGTTCTAGATCTGAAAAATATAGAATAACTGAAATCTAAAACTTTGGAATGTTTGACAGAAGAATGACTACTACCAGATAGATAAATAATTAGTGTGAAGATAGGTCAGATGAATGCCCAAAAATGAGGCAAAGAGAGAACAAAAATACTTAAAAAACCCTGAATTGAATCAGTGATTCTAGGGCAATATCAAGCGGTCTAACATGTGTGTAGTTTGAATCTCAGGATGAGAAGAGAGAATAGGGCAAAAAATACACTAGAAGAAATATTGGCCAAAATGTACTCAATTTGATGAAAACCTTAATCCACAAACCTAAGAACCACAAATCACAAACAATAAATGTTCAGAAAGCCACACCTAGGTACATTACTGCCAAACTACAGTATACTAAAAGTAGAAGGGTAGTTTCTAACACTCTCCCAGGTTAGTGGTTACATATCCTATGCAGGGAAACAGCAATAAGAATAACAATTGAATTTTTATCTAACAATGCAAGCTAGAAGACAATAAAGTGCTCTCCATTATGAGAGAGCTAACTATGTCTTTGAGGAATAAATTAAGCCAAGGTGAAGGAAAACTTTCAAGTTATACTTAAGGATTATAAGTAATGCTGTGGATAATGCCACAGGAGTAAGTAAGCCACAGGAACAAGTGGCGGGTTGGGTCAGAAGCAAAGAGGTACAGATACAATAACGAGATTGAGAACAGATGAACAAAGGATGGTGTGAAGGCACCCAGAATACAGACTTACACATATACAAATGATTTTTGACAAGGCCCCAGTATAATTCAATGGGGAAAGAGAAACCTTTTCAACAACTGGCCTTGGACCAACTGAATATCTGTATGGGATAAATTGAATTATGACTTACACCTCACATTATACATAAAATTACAGTATAAAAATTAACTAAAGGTAGATTACAGATCTTGTTGTAAAAGCTAAATTTAGAAGTTCATAGAGGAAAACAGCAACTGCAACGTGAATGAGGATTCACATTTCTTAGAATGCATAAAGCATTGAACTGTACTTCAACAAAGTTAAAAATTTTACTCATCAAAATACACAGTAAGTGACAAGCAAACCACAGACTGGGTAATCAGATTCTCAGGACATATATTCTCCAAATGGATAATAATTACATTATGTAAAGAACTCTTACAAATCAATAACAAAAAGGACAGTAACTCAGTAAAAAATGGGCAAAAGGCTTTCTCACTAAAGGCTTTCTCTCCTAAAAGAGAATGTACAAATATGTAATAAACACATGGAAAGAGTCTTAACATTATCACTTATCAGGGAAATGCATATTAAATGACAATAAGATGCCATTACTCACTCACTAAAGTGGTTAATATTAAAAAGACTAACCAATCAAGTATTGGGGATGGTGGGGAACAACCATATCTCATGTATTGCTGGGAGGAATGTATAAAGGTACAACCTCTGTGAAAAGCATTTGTAGTCTCTTATTACACAATTAACATACCCCTATCTTATAATCTAACAATTCCATTCCTGGTATTTACTTAAAAGATATGATGCACAAAATGACATGTACAAAATATTGGTCATACTCTATCTATTATGGCAAAAAACTGGGAACTTCCCTCTGTCAACTAAAGACTGAATAAACAGTGATACAATCATAGAATGTCATTATATTCAGCATTTGACAGGAACAAATAAAAGAACCTATACATGCAACAGCATGGATGAATTGCAAAAGAAAACAAAGCAAAACAAAAAAACCTGCTTCAGGGGCTTCCCTGGTGGCGCAGTGGTTGAGAGTCTGCCTGCTGATGCAGGGGACATGGGTTCGTGCCGTGGTCCGGGAAGATCCCACATGCCGCGGAGTGGCTGGGCCTGTGAGCCATGGCTGCTGAGCCTGTGCGTCCGGAGTCTGTGCTCCGCAACAGGAGAGGCCACAACAGTGAGAGGCCCACGTACCACAAAAAAAAAAAAAAAAAAAAACCTGCTTCAACCCTCCTCCTTGATTAGATTTCCAACTTTCATGAAGCAAAAGAATTAGATAGTAGATTACCTTGTATTTTATTGCAAACTTTTCTGATATTTTTCTGTCAGATATATTTGTTACCAACTATTTTTCTGCCATGTTGAATTGCAAATATGGGACATGCAAACTCTGCTTGTTACTACAAAAAACAAAAACAAAACTCTGTATTTTAATTATATTGTTTGGTGATCAGGAAGTGATGTTTTAATCATTTTACCTCTTAATGATAATTTATAGGCAGTTTGGTTACATTTTAGGAAATTAGGTGGAGATTTGGGGTAATAGTACAATGCAATATAATTTTTTCTTCAATATAATGGAAATAAGCTCCAAGTTTGTGTTTTCTGTAAGAATGTTTGATTATTATAAGAAGTTTACTGATACTAAGCAGGAGATGCCTGTATTTGATTTCACCTTTATTTGTCCCTATTTGATCCCATTAAGTGTCTCCATGAAGTCTCTGTGGGAGAGACATGAATAGGAGATAATGCCACAGAAATCCAAGTAACAGATTAAAAATATATGTAGATATGTTATAGATATAGACATAGATATATGCCTGTCATTTTCCTCAAATACCAAAGCAGAGGTTTCTTCTGAACTGGAGCATGTAAACACACAGGGTTTCCTTTTCACCTTTCTGAGCTACACAGCATCACGGTCATGCCATACCATGGTTTGCACTGTGAGCCTTGAGATAAGACATGCCAAGAAGGCTGACCTGGCTTCCTCCATACCTGAGAGCTGGCCTTAGACTGATTATTGTTCCAGCAGCCTAAGGAAAAAAGAGAAAGAGAGCACAACTGTGATTTTTTATTTCATTCTCCACCTCGCATTATGTACAGCTCCCTAGACCAAGATAGTTCATCAGGACAGATTATACAGGGAGTGCTATGTGATACTACAACACATAATGGGATGCTGATATTTATATAATGCAAACCCAATTTTACAGAAGGTAAGTTAAACCCATTTCCACAGAGAAGCACAACAAACAAACAAACGAACAAAAAAACCCTTTCATTTTAAACATATTTTAAAGTTCTACAAAATGTAATAAATATGTCAAATGACTTTTAAAATATCTTCTCCCCAATTTCAAGGAGTATTTTTAAACATTTCCTCAAGTTCTTTCGTCTGCTATGCTTTATATATTGACTGATTTTTATATGATCCCATAAGCCTTAAGTTGAAGTGTGAACTATAGTCTTAAATTCATCAGTAGTTTCACTTGGGAACCTTGCCAATTGTCTTTTGTGCCTGGAGTCTATGTCACAGGGTATTGTGTTGTCTTTTGTTAAATGGAGAAATGCTTCTCTTACAAAATGCTTGTATGTTGTAGACGAAAGTAGGATAAACTACCTTTAAAAATGTTCAAGTTTCTATTTCCTCCAAGATTGTTTAAAATCGTTTTTGTTTATTGATTTAGTTTGTTTTTAAAGTATAAGCATAAATGCTACCATTACCTTTTCAGGTGTTATAATTTTTATTTAATGATGACAGCATAATCAAGATTTTAAACTTGTCCTCCAAAATCTACACTCTTGCTTATTTCCTCAAAAGTTAGGAATAATACTAATTTTCAGAAATGTATGAGCAAGATATAAATATAAAAAATATTTCCAGGAGTCTAATTTTATAAAAGAGAAAAAATCATAACCCTGATGATATATATGATGAAGGAAAAAATAGTAAAAATTGGAATCAGAGCATTACTTCACTGTGAGTGAGTGTGTGTGTGTGTGTGTGTGTGTGTGTTTGGAAGTAAACAGATGTTACCAACCCTGTGATTATCACTTGTCTGTCTGCTTCTTAAAAATAGAACATTTGCAATATTCTTGTTCTTAAGTCACATCTTTTCAGAGAAAAGATCAAATGGAACAGAAAGAAATTTTGAAATTTGTATCTGATCCTGATTCATTTAATCTTGAGCTCAGCTACCCAGCAGCACTTTTCCCTTAAACCTGATTATCAGTAGGAAAACACTTCTTGTCAAACTACAAAGAAAATCTTTCTAAATCCAGACTCCTGTGAGATCCTCTTGTTTTTAGTAAGTCAGAGAACTGGTATGATATATTTGTTTGATGTAGGATAGAGTTGTGATTTTTGTTGCTGTATTTGTTCATGTTGTGTTTATTCTCTGGAAAACAGAATTTCCTATATCAGTCTATGAATCTCATAATGGTTTTAGATAAGCTCCATGGAGGCTTTTATTTCAAAGAGCCTCACATTGTGTAAATAAAAATACTCTGTTCTTCATATAGAATCATTTCACAATTTTTTTCTAGCAACAGTGAAAAGTTTGTGAGGATCCATGTATCCCTGGGCCACTATCCTTCTTACAAACCATGCTTATTTGCAAAACAGCTGGAGTCTCAGGCTACAGTCAACTGCATTGGAATAGTCTGGAACACCAGAAGATAGCTCTTGCCCTTTCTGACAGCCTGAGAGAGGAGCCTCACATATGAATCTTTCATACATGACAAAAGCAAGTCTTATGACCAACCTGGGGTCTAAGCCCATAACCAGTTTTCAATCTCTGTTAAATGATCCACATTGCAAAATAGTTTATTGAAGTACTAAAAAACAACAAAAAATCAATATTTTAATTAGTTTTAGTTGAGACAACACTGGTATCCTGTTTATGACATGGGGGCTACTGCATCTAGACTCTTGGACCTTTGTTTATTGTCTGCAGCAAGAAAGGGTGCAATTAAATTCTGCTCCTAAAATTCCTTGCCTTCCTCCCCATGTGATTATGATCATACATATTTCTTTTCCCCAGCCAAGTTCTCAAAGGATTTAAATGAAAAATAGTGGTGCCATGTTACACCTATGTGATCTTCACAATAGCTGAAGATGAATAGAGCTTTTTCCACTTTATCAAAGGGAGAACTGTGTGTTTTTTAAGTACCTGATTTTTAAGTAGTGTACTTGATTGATGTTCTTGAATTGATACTTTCAGAGCCTCACTAGAAACCAGGGTGCATATACATCTGAGAGGAGCTCATCAGTCCACCAGCTCCTGCAATGTGAAGCTTTCCATTTTTAGATAGAAAATGTCTGTCCTGGACCTTTGTTTTTTTCATCCCCACAGTGGATCATTTGCACCATTCATAGAAATATCATCTCACCTGGCATCTTTTCATTAAATGAGGGAGTGAATTTGTCAGTGTTCTCATAGAAGGCTATATTTATATTTATCAGGGGTAGCTTTTACATACTTGGGCTCCCTGCAGTACTGGGAAGCCCATGGAGAGCTGTCAGTCATCTGTGCCTCTTGCCTATTGAATTCAAACAGCTCAGAAATGGCATTGGCCCATCCTGGAAACCAGGCATCACAGAGCAGTTCATCTCCTTTGTAAGGGTCAAGTCATGCTGATGTTTTCTTAGGTTATGATTTATTACTAGCTGGAAACCAGTAAGATGTAAAAAGAAAAAAGACATTTATTTGTCATTATTAGATGAATTTTCATGTAAAGACAGTTGTCACTGTATTTTCACATTTAATCTCTATGCATTTATTTGTCTTGGACAAATTCAGTACTTACTGCTTTTTGGCTTAAGGAGAGGAGACTTTGTAATGCTGAGATTCAGTCTGTGTTTGCTAGTTTTACTGATGACTCCTGATTTACTATTTGATGCACATTTTGCTAATCAACCATGAGAAAGTTGCAGCCAAGTTCAAGTTATAAGTATTTGAGATAATC
Source organism: Mesoplodon bidens (assembly GCF_964165515.1). NCBI lineage: Eukaryota > Metazoa > Chordata > Mammalia > Artiodactyla > Ziphiidae > Mesoplodon > Mesoplodon bidens. Next base: position 47,552,569 of record NC_138162.1, read on the forward strand.
ATATAATTCTATTTTGTTTTCTCTTTCTGTGTTATGATATCAAAAGTCAGTTTTTGATAAAATTTGCTCCTAGGAAATTCCACGAATACACTGAACAAAGGCTATGTGTTCTTTTGACCTTATAAAATCCAATAAAGTCCTTTAAAATATACTAAAATGATAGGTTCTTCAAAATCAAGGAGTAGATTCCTCATAAACTCAGATCTTCTTTCCTATTTATTGGTTCACTGTATGTGTCGTTCAGCAGGAATGTGCTAAGTGACATGGGTAAGACATGTTCAACACCCTTTAGGAGTTTATTGTGTTATGTAATCTAAAATTTTCATGAATTTAATCTCAATCTGCATAAACTTCTTGAATTAACTTCTGCGCCAAGGGAGAAGATACTGAGAAATGTACGAATTGATGTCTCATAAAGGAGACATAAACTTGTGGGAAAAGTAATGGTATTGGAATAAAAAAGACAGGATTTCTTGCAAATCAAAACTGCAATGAGGTATCACCTCACACTGGTCAGAATGGCCATCATTAAAAAGTAAAGTCTACAAGTAACAAATGCTGGAGAGGGTGTGGAGAAAAAGGAGCACTTCTATACTGCTGGTGGGAATGTAAATTGGTACAGCCACTGTGGAGAACAGTGTGGAGTTTCCTTTAAAAAACTAAAAAGAGAGTTGCTGTATGATCCAGCAATCCCACTCCTGGGTGTATATACTGGAAAATATGAAAAACTCTAATTTGAAAAGATACATGTACCCCAAAGTTCATAGTGGCACTATTTACAATTGCCAAGACATGGAAGCAACCTAAATGTCCATCATCAGATGAATGGGTAAAGAAGATGTGGTACATATATACAATGGAATATTACTAAGCCATAAAAAGAATGAAATAATGCCATTTGCAGCAACATGGATGGACCTAGAGATTATCATACTAAGTGAAGCAAGTCAGAGAAAGACAAATACCATATGATATCACTTATATGTAGTATCTAAAATATGATCAAATGAAGTTACTTATAAAACTGAAACAGACTCACAGGCATAGAAAACAAACTTACAGTTACCAAAGGGGGAAGGGAGTGGGGGAAGGGATACATTAGGCATTTGGGATTAGCAGATACAAACTACTATATATAAAATAGATAAACAACAAGGTCCTACTATATAGCACAGGGAACTATATTTAATATCCTGTAATAAATCATAATGAAAAAGAATATGTGCATATGTATAACTGAATCACTTTGCTGTACACCAGAAACTAACACAACATTGTAAATCAATGATATTTCCATAAAAGAAAGAAAGAAAGACAGGCTTTCTGACTGGCTCTTACCCTGCAACCAATGACTTTAGGTGAGTCACTAGAATCTCTAGATTATGATGTCCTCAATTTTGCACAATGGGAAGAGCTTATTTAATTTTTGGAAGGGTTTAAAGTGATACAGAGGGTCAAAACAACATTTGGCATATATTTTGCCTTAATAAAATTAGAGGAAATCATAATTGGATACCATACTTGCCACATAATTCTAAAGAGAAGAGAAACCAAGAACTTGGTTCTAAAAAGAAACCAAGAACTTGCCTCTCAGTCAAGGCAACTTTTAAGCTATTTTTACCCCCCTTTCTATTGTTCTAGTGACTGGTGAACTAATTCCTGACAAGGTGGATTTATAAATTCCTTTTTTTTTCTTTGTTCATTTTCAGATAGACTAAAAAAGAGTAACAGAAAAATGTAATTACCAGGAAAGGAGGAAAAAAAATTGGAGTTTGGTAAAGCAGAGGAACTCTACACAATTTATTTCTGTGATTCAAAGCCAAAGCAGTGTTTGCACATAGTCAGTTCACAATTAAATTTTGTTAAACTGAAAACAGACAAAAACTCTTGATGCCTCTACTTTAATAGGTATAGTGGTTTAAAAAAGGCTTTATTTATTTTCTGGACAAATGGAAAAACTTCGGGAATCATAGTTGATAATCAAATGTCAAAGTGCTCTAAATAACTTCTATTTGTTCTGCTACTTTTAAATAACACAGGAAGGAAAACGCGATTCAGAGAAATAATGTTTAAGTGGAACAAAAAAAGCACAGGACTCATCTGAAAGTTGACACATTTCTCATAATATTCACTATAGTGATAGGTAATTATTTTGAGCTAACATTATGGATACTAGAAAATACAATATGATGTTGGTAAAATACATAAAATACAATAACAGTGCTAATAATTATAATAATTACAACATTTCTGGAGTTAACCCATGGTTATGTATCAGGTACTGTTCAATATATTTCCATATATTATTTATCCTCATGAATACTGCAATAAACAACATGTGTTGTTCTTTTCCATTAAAGGTGAGGAAACTAAAGCACACGGAGGTTGGGTAATTGGCCCAAAGTTATGCTGCTCTTACATAGGAGAACTAGAATTTGAACCCAGGCAGTCTGACTCCAGGATATATAACTGTAATCATTATGTTGCAAAAATGTGAAAGCAGTAGAATGTTCTTATGTTTGTCTTAGAGTTTGCATCTAATTTTAAAAAAGACAATAAGGAAATTGACAAATATCCTTACTGATGGTTGATCCAAATTAATTTCAGCTACTCACCACAAGATAAACCTCACCATCGTTGCACACACCCCCAACCCCATACACACACTTCAAACAACCTGATCCACACAGCCTTAGCATTCGGAAACATTTTTAACATATCTGTTTATGCTTGAAAAATAAGGTCCCTGCTCAAACCATTTTTATTGTCAACAGAAAAAAACATAAGCCTTTGGGTAGTAATAACATTGCCTAGTTAACTTTTGTGTTAATCATTCACTGGCTGCACTCTGAGCTTTTCTACAACAAACTTTATACCATAAAATTCTACCCCTAGAAGCTCTTAAATACTTAAGAGGGACGTTTGAACGAGGAGCTTAAGTGATGTCTAATGAAATGAATATGTATTTATGTTCTCCCATCTTCCCATTTAAGGTAACTTACATCAAAATGTCCATTACAGAAACTGCATTCCTATATTAGTCTCACTAATTATTAAATGTGTTACTTTAGCTTAGATTCTAAATAGTTTGTCTAAATTCCATCATTTTAAAAAGGAACTTAATTATCATCTTTGCAGTGTTACTGGTAGAACAAGTAACTTTGAAATGTATAATGTTTAGCTGAGTATGTGGTACACTAGAAGTGCTCAATCAGCATTGATGATAATAAGGCTGGTACTTTAGGAGAAGATAGAAATGTTTTTCAAGAAAGATATTCTAGGGCTTCCCTGGTGGCGCAGTGGTTGAGAGTCCGCCTGCCGGTGCAGGGGACACGGGTTCGTGCCCCGGTCTGGGAGGATCCCACATGCCGCGGAGCGGCTGGGCCCGTGAGCCATGGCTGCTGGGCCTGCGCGTCCGGAGCCTGTGCTCTGCAGGGGGAGAGGCCACGGCAGTGAGAGGCCCGCCTACCGCAAAAAAAAAAAAAAAAAAAAAAGAAAGATATTCTAAAATGAACAAGGTATTTTAGCTGGGGTCTATCAAGCAAGACATCTTACAAAGGAAAAGAGCAATACTGTTGGAGTGAGAAAATCTAGACTCTTTTCCTGGCTTTCGAGTGACCTTGGAAAGGTCTTTTACAGATCATGAACCTGCACACTGCAGAAGGATTCTGGTCCTGGCTAGCTCCCAGACACCCTCTCTCTCCATTCTCCATGTCCTCACTACCCTTCAGCTGACTTAAAAAAAAAAAAAGCTTTATTAAGGTATAATTAATACAAGAAAAACTACACATATTTACTTGGGTGACTTTTGTCTGTTCTGAAACCTATTTAGTACTTTACTCTTTAGAGCATTTACCTGGAAAAATCCCCTAAACCTACCCACCCAGATCTTCCGCTTGACTTCTTCTCTCCATTCAAGTTCTCATCTTAAATAGCACCTTTTCATGGGAAGTCCTCACTGGCTACCCTTTATAAATCTGACTCAGCCCCCAACCTTATTGGCTTCTTAACAATCATTATTATCTGAAATTATCTTATGCATCACTTTGTTTACATGCTGTTGTCTGTTTGTCCCTGATAGAATGATGTCTCTGTGAAAGCACAGGCCTTGTCCACCTTTTTCAATGCATTATATCTGACACAAAGTTGATTCTCAATAAATATAGGTTGAATAGAAAAAAATAAAACACTACCCTATCATTCTGAGACAGTTATTACAAGGACAAATAAGATAACAGACATGAGCACATCTCCTGAACCCTAAGGTACATTACAAATTACTGTTATAAGCCAGATCTTAACACGTTTATGTGACTTGCCCCAATTTATAAGAGCTATTATGTAAAACTAGAATCTGAACCTAGACAGTCTGACTCAAAGGCCTATAATCGTAATCACTTAGCAGCAGTTCATGTGCAACTACAGAAACTAGGCAAGATAATGATGGCCAACCACTTCAAAGAAAATAATTCTTTCTTCATTAGCTCAAAGACATTTCAGCCTATCAGGACTTCCAGTAGGGTCCAACATGAACTGGGAAGCTTTGTAACTCATTTTAACAACTTGGTATGGAGTATTTAACCTTTTGTGAATATCTAAGCTCTCTTGGATTGCCGAAGGCTGGTCGGGATCATTACAGTGAACAGTTCTTCCCTTTTTACATTCTTTTGCCATGACTAAGGACATGTCAAGTAAGGACTCATTGGTGAAAAGAGAAGCAGGTAACTAGCTGCATAAAGCCTATAACTTTCAACCCACTTTTCCATGACCTCCAGAGAGAAATGTGGCTATATTGAGTCTGATTTCAGTATGAAAATGTATTTGCCTGGCGTGAACTCTCTTGGGATTTAATTCACAGCTGTTAGAAAGAAAATGACTTAAGCGAAGCCATATGTGCTTATTTTATAATTGTTTCAGGCACTGCTTGACAAAATTCAGGTTTTTTTAACCTTAAAATATTTTTTTTATATAACTAGCTTATGGGTACCAGTGCTAGAGTATTTTTCACGATATAAGCAGGACATTAAGTGAGTATGACTTTTTCCTTTTCTTCTGTCAACATCATTTTATGCTCATTTGGTTGTCTCTGTAGTTCTTATATAATGTTGAGTAAGTATTTCTCTTAGACTTAGAGCAAACTTATATTTTGGTTTCTTCATCAGTTGCTTTATACAGTTTGCCAGGGAGCTGTAGCTCTGAATTACTAATATTCCATCTAGAAAATAATGATGATCTATTAGGGGAGTTAAACACTAACAAAATTCAAAGGTTTACTTTTGGTCAAATATGTTAGCTAATGAAATGATAAGAACTGCATTATAAGAAAATCCTGATAAATATCTTCAAAAATGAAAGTTTCAGGTCTTAGGTAACAACTTTGCTCATTTTTTAAGAGGAGTACTAGCAAAGTAGAAACATCAGAATGCTGAGAGGGCTTAAAAGTATATCATATAGCACTAAGGAAACAGGATGTTTAAACTAGAACAGAGGATATTACAAAAAGACTTATTATTGCTATCAAATATTGGAAGAGACATGTACTGAAGTGCCATGGGAACACGTATTGCTAATAACACCTCTTTGAACCACCGTTTGGAGAGCAAGTGTTGTGTTAGTAGGTGGTGAGTTTTCCATAATTGGAAACATTTAAGTGTGAGATAGAAGACTGCTTACTGGAGATGTTACAGGTAAAAACTGATTTTTCAGATTGGCACATAAACTTTGGAATTTTTTCAAGTCTGGTGCGTTTGAGGAATGAATAGCTATTCTCAGTATCAGAGCCCTAGATGTCAGAAGACCTGAGATGTATAACTAGTTCTCTCACAGACCTTTGGGGGTTATTGGCCACATGACTTAAGCACAGTTTCATTATGTTTAGTAACTCTTTTATGTACATGCAAGCACTCAGGTGGGACTGTACTTTGGAGTATGTTTCTTGAAAATTTTAAGTTTTCCTCAATTACTTGGGACCAGCCAGGGCTGACAGTATCCAGCAGGCTGCCCCAAACCAGTGCTAGGACCTGTGTGAGTCCTATCTTCTAAGCCACTTCTGGATAATCTGAACTCTATCTCCATGCAAGAGGTTGACCAGATGCCCCAATAAGCTCCAGAACTGATACATATATAGTATCTAAGGGTCCCATCCTTGAGTCCAAGCCTGGCAAGTTGATTGCTCCCACTGACCAGCATGGCATTTCTTTCCACAGATTGCATGAGATTGGGCTTTCCAAACAGTGCTAACATGCTGATTTTGAGTGATCTTTGCTCATGTTAGACACAGAGTGAGTTCAGGATTACCAATGCTCCACTGTCAAATGTTGGACTTAAGCCGTGTGTGTGGCTTCATGTGTAAGTTCTCATACATCTGTGTACCAAGCTTGATGAAGCCTCTAGTGTACAGCAACTGAAAGCAGCAGGGCAAGCAGCAGGGAACCTTTACCTTATGCACTTCCTGTCACTGGCACTCATGGTGGTCACTTATACATTCTCTATGACGTATTCTCTGATAGTGGCAGAACCTATTTCTTCCAAGGACTTTCATGATTTTTGCTCCTCAAAGACCTTTCATTCGATGTCTTCTCTGCATCCGATCAATGCAGTGACATTGTGCTTCCCTGCGTCAGTCGCAAGCCACCCTGGATAAAGAACAGACATTCCTTGTGTGAATGAAATCACCTATTACTCTGCCCATGGACTCTTTTTCTATCCTTCCACTGTTGGTTGAGTGTGAAAAGCAGGGGTATGGCCAATATTGAAATAAATTACCTTCTAAGGAGGCAGGGGTCAAGACCTAAAGAGTTCAAGAGGATACATTATTGGGAGCTGTGTTTTTCTATGTTTACACTGTATAAATTTCTGAGTGGTAAATTTAACATGACCGTACAATGAACTACTGTTTGAATTTTTCTGGTTAATCTGGATAACTCTTGCATTCATGATTATGGTCAATAGTGCAGAGTAATAACCTTTGAGAGATTCGATGGAAGTCAGTATTCATGGGTAACACAATGGATAACCCAGAATTATGAGAAATGAGGTAATTAGCATAAAATACATGGTATTAGGGAACTTCAGGGACAAGAAGTTCCATGCTATTTCAGTACAAACTGGTCTGTAAAGCCATGGCATTGTGAGTAATAATTTGCTACATTTTTCTCAAGTTGGGAGATGTGAAATTAGCCAGGAACAGTATATGTCACAGTATAGAACATGAAAGAGAATTTATAGGATTGAAGAGAAAGAGGTGGTGCTTGGGCGCTAGGTAGAATCATCATGTCCACTGACCGGACAGTAATAAAAATGTGAGGAACTCTTCTCCACTCATTTCTCTACATTTTTTCAATAAATTACTACTTTTAGGGCTCCTTGAATTTTCTAATAAATGTTTAATTGAATTGTTTATATAGATGGACACCTTACAAAATATTTGCTCAGGGCCCCACACACCCTAGCCATGGCACTGCTCATCTATTTTAGAAATTGTCCTATATTCTATAAAAAGTTCCTTTTAACTCTAAAAGGCATGCTTTTATATTACCATTTTATTATCTATTCCATAAATATATTTGTGCATCATTTTTAGCAAACTTAATAAGAATAAGCAAGCTTAAATAGAATAAGCTTGATATACAAATAAGGTGAAATATTGTATGATGGGCAAGACCAAAAAACTGGGTCAGATTTGAGTACTGGTGAAAATAACAGTTGGGTCTTTTCTGAGTCTATTAATTAATTTTATAATTCACTAACAAGCTATACAAAGAATTTCTGTATAAATTCAAGATCACAGTTAAGTGATAGCACAAGTGGAAGTGACGTCTAAGTTTTTGATTAGTTCCCCATGGTTAAGTTTGAGAATTCACTGAGCGTATAGAATCGGTTTACCATGTTAGGTGACCCCATGATCCTGGGAGATCTTATTTTTATACACTTTAACCTAGAGTCTGGGGAGGGAAGAATGTCTTTGCTGAAGGGCTTTCCTCACTACCATAACCATGGCCAGACAGTCAGTTGATTTATTGGTGCACAATTCAACCCACTGGGTGGTTCCTCAGGCAGGTCTGGCTATAGCCTACCCTGTAGATGGTGACTCTTCCACTACACAGGTCCCTTTCATTTGCGTATGTGTCCAATATAAGTGCCCCTTAAATTAAAAAACAAGCAAACCCAAGAACAATTAAAATATCAAGGTATATTTCAAAATTAAAACTGCCCAACTTTTTAGGGATTCCTAACACATGAAACAAGTTAGCCCCACACCTTCATCAGGGACTGATGGGTTTGATTAGTATTTAATGTGAGGACTCCTGATACTATAATGTTTTTATCCTTGAAACATTGAGCATAATGTGATTCAAGGGCAGAAGTGGCCATAAGTGTTGTCATTAAGTCTAGAGCAGGAGCTGGGTAACTGTGAGATATTTGTAGGAGGAAAGTTAATAAAATAGCTTCAAAGATACAACAAAACTTATATGCCAGCTTTCATACTGAAATGGGAGGAACCGGAGATTCAGAGATTGCACAGCATAGTGGATGCATATGTGTTTTGGTGTCAGACAGCTTGACTTTAAAACTCATTTGTTATTTACTTGTGTCATATTGAGCAGAACTGCTGCGTATGTTTGTGCAGGTTGTATACTGCCCAAGTTCTCTCAACCGGTAAGATTCAGCCAATGATCTGCTTGCCAGGAGATGCTCAGAGCTGCTTCTACCTGGAAGTAAGGAAGCTTTTTTCTCACTCCCACAAAGGTATTTTGTGTCCTGAGGATGCTAGTTAACATCTCTGAGACTCAGTTTCTTCATCTTAAACATGTACATAATACTACTATATTTACCTTGCGGGGTTGTTGTGACGATTACAGAGAATGTGTGTGGAGAGCCTCCTAGGATACAGGCACCTATTTAGCGCCTGTTAGAGTAATAAGACTATTGTTTGTGCTCAGCTCTGTGTATGTATGGAAAATTATATGCATTGCATGATGTATTCTGGGAGATTATGAATTATCTGTGGAAAAGATAATGTGCACATGAACCATATTGAGTAGGAGAGGGTCAGGGTGGCCAAGAGAATAAAGTTTCATGGCAGAGACTGGGGCATGTTACTGTGTAATTTACAAATTATATCTCCTTAAAAAAATGTTTTTAAGAAGACTTTTGTTTTGGAAAAATGTAGATTCTTCATGACTAGTAATAGGCAGAGTATCCTTGAAAAGAAGCCTGAGATGAAATATATCAACATGTTAATAGCATAGAAGGAGCACAGTGAGTGGACTAGAGTTAATAGAGTTCTTGATTTAGACCCATTCCCTGCTGTTTATCAGCTTCATGCTCTTTAACAAGTTATTCTCTGAGCTCCTGTTTCCTCAGTAAAAGTAGACAATATAATAGAACCTATCTTAACACTTTTGCTGTGAGAATTAACTGAGATCATGAATTAAATAACTAGAAACTATGAATAGTATCATTATCATCACTGAGTAGGAGCACCAAAGGTAATTGACTTCATCCATTTCTGAATTTTCAGTTTTTCTGTAGTGAGCATGACTTACATTTATAACAGAAAATTATAAACTTAAGTATAAAAACATTCCAGTAAAAGGAAAACTGTGATTGTATGTAAGAAAGAAGATACGTTTCATAATCAAAAGCAATGTATATCAAATGGAGTAGAGAGAAGTGCTTTCTTATGCATAACTTTTTTCAAGGGGAGACTTCTATGGAACCATCTTCCAGTAGATTACAAATCATAAATATTAGACTTTCATAACCCATCTACATAATAATTTGTAAGAGTTTTACACAAAAACAATTCTTTCTAAGGTGTTTGAAGTAATGCTTTCATAATTAGAATAAAAAATAAAGCAATAGGGATGCTCAACCCAAATTTTCCTTTACCCAAAGGAAAATGTTGATGATGAAAAGTAGAATGGGAATTTTCTTCCATTTCTTCATAAAGCATTTTTTTCAATCAACAAATTAACATTCTAATAAGAAATATATAGTTGGTCTTTATCCCCATTTTGGGCACAGAGCTCTTAAAACTCTTGAAATTTCCTAACTGATGACAGTGATAAAGGTATTTTTTGTTATGTTAATACAGTGACTTAGAAGATTTCCAAAAGTCAGATATCTACTGCTTTGAAGAAAAATTGTCTTCTTTGGTGTGATAAGGAAAGTGCTTTAGCTTATATTTGTTAGCAGAAGATTTTGCCTCTTAGTATATTTTGGTGAGAAGGAGATTTTAGAGCAATTAATAATGCATTAACTGACACGTTATCATTGCTTTTTTTAAATCAACTGTCTCACCACACCACTTTGTAATTTTACTCTCAGCCATCTGCCAAGCTAGGTACTTTAACCACGTTTTGTTTTACATATGTGGCCTACTTTGAAAGTTTCAACATTTTTCTGGCTTTGTTTTCAACAGACACCAAATTCAAATAACTGAATGTGTGAATGTTCCACATTTTTATACAAATATAAGCATCACAGAAAATATACATACTATTATTACTTGAGAAATATTTCTTGTTAAGCTGTATTTAGTTAAGTGCTTACTTTGATAAAGTAATCTGAATATTTCTCTTTTGGTTAAAAGAATACTTCTGATGGCTGGAAAAGAAAAAGCCTTTAAGATTTTCTTTGACTTTTGGTTATTCTCAGACTTAGTGAAAAAATAATTTTTTCTGCACCCATTGCTGGTAGACCAGTCCCACAGATATGGCTTCAGGCAGTGAAGAAGATAAAGTTCTAGTTCTTCATGTCCACATGGTAGACATGAATGGAATAATCCATATTAAATGGATTGTATATGTGACAAAGAAAGCTTCCTAACATTTACTGAGCACAGTAGTAGGCTGAAAAATGCCCCCAGTCCACCAAAGATATGACCATGTCCTAATCCCTGGAGCCTGTAAATGTTACCTCATTTGGCAAAAGGGTCTTTTCAGATATGATTAAGAATCTTCAGGGACTTCCCTGGTGCCGCAGTGGTTAAGAATCCACCTGCCAATGCGGGGGACATGGGTTCGAGTCCTGGTCCAGGAAGATCCCACATGCTGCGGAGCAACTAAGCCCATGTGCCACAGCTGCTGAGCCTGCGCTCTAGAGCCTGTGAGCCACAACTATTGAGCCCGTGTGCCACAGTTACTGAAGCCCACGCACCTAGAGCCCATGCTCCGCAACAAGAGAAGCCACTGCAATGAGAAGCCCGCACACTGCAATGAAGAGTAGCCCTCGCTTGCCGCAACTAGAGAAAGCCTGCGTGTAGCAACGAAGACCCAATGCGGCCAAAAATAAATAAATAAATAAATAAATAATTAAAAAATGAATCTTGAGGAGATCATCCTGGATTATCTGGGTGGACCTTAAATGCTATCAAAAGTGTTATAAGAGAGAGAAAGGAGAAGACTCACATATAAGAGAAGGCTTTGTGAAGATAAAGGCAGAGATTGGAGTGATGTGGATGCCAGCAAAAGAAGGTTGGGAACCACCAGAAGCTGGAAGAGGCAAGAAACATATTCTTGATTTTGGCCCATTGAAAATGTTGAACTTTTGGCCTCCAGAAATGTGAGAAAATAAACTTCTCTTATTTTAAGCCACAAAGTTTGTGGTAATATGTTAAGCAGCCACAGGAAACTAATACAGCAACCTACTATGTTCAAGGCCTAAATATGTGGTAGGTGTTTTTGTTATGTTATCCTACTTATTCTTGAGGATTATCTATAGTTTTGATGCCAAAAGCTCAGCCTCTGTGCACCAGTGCCAAATTGAATCTCGGAGACAAAGTTTGGGGTGAAGTAGAAGAGAATAGCTTTATTGCTTTGCCAGAGAAAGGGAGACACAGCAGGCTCCTGCCCTGAAAAACTGTGTCCCAACCAGGGAGGATTTGATGAGGAGTTTTATAGCAATAGTTCAAGGGTGGGGTTGCTGACAAGATTAGGGTGTGTGCAGGGCCTGTATTCTTCTAATCTGGTCTCAGGTAGTCTTCTTGATGAGCTTCTCTAGTTCCTTTAATGTAGCCTCAGGTGGTCTTTCTCTGCTATGAAAAATGTTAACATATTAAAGAGTTGAAAGACATTGTTATATGTATCCCTTGAGGTGGAACCAGGACTCTGCCCCAAGGCTGCAGTATGGTTTCTTGGCTGCTCCTCCCTTGTCTTTGCATCCCTTCCCTTCCTAGATTAGCAACTGTTTGAATCTGCCTTTTGGAACTCAGGGAAGTTCATGGAAACCAGAGTCTGTTTCCTACAAGAAAACAGGGGACAGAAAGGCTTTTGTGCCCAGAAGCCCCATAGGGTCCTGCTTGGTTTCAGTTTGAGAAAGATTATATTTATCTTAATTGTACAGAGGAGGAAAAAGTGTGAATTTACCCAGTGTCCCACAACTGCAGTGCATCAGGGTCAAGATACAAGAGTTTCTCTAAGTGGTCCCAAAATTTATGGTGCATTTACCTACTCATGTTTGCTCACTAATATATTATTCCTTTAAATATCACCCCAAACACTGGTGGCCTCTCATTTAAAGGTTCCTTTGGTAGTAATGAAAAGAAGAGACAACCAGTGTCTTAGATAAAGCTTTCATAGGTACTTGCTATGAAAAGAATAGTCACCATATATCTCTAGTATTTTTCTACTCTTTTTTCATCATAATAGTTATTTTCACACAAACCTGGCTAGCTAAAGATAGACCTGTTAGGTAGACTTTAAAATTGGTTTTGATCCCCAGAGTCTTGACAGCTGGAGTTTCTCTTCATGAAAATCGTAGCTTTTCTTGTAAGACAGAGTTTGAGAAATCCTGTTATTCAAGAAAATGATAGATTTTCATTTATGTTACCTAAGAAAAGAATAAAATCAGGGTGAGAGTGTTAAGCAATGTGCACACATTAAATATATTCATTATAAAGTGACTACATGTATGCATTTATGACTCAAATGGTTTCCTGTTTTAATTTAAATTGACAGAAAAATGTTTCTTTTCCCCATCTTGTTTTATTTCACTTATAACATGCTAACAAAACACATTCTAGCTTAAATCTGATTTTATTCATATCATATAAAATTAGGTGTACAGGTGCCCAAGGTTGTTGGTAAATTATAAATCAGTCCTCAAACTGCATTCTCCTTGTTCGCTGGTCTACCTTCCTGCCTTTAGATTCAGTCTTGCTCTAGTTCTCAGGTCAGAATGGATTGTAGGGAGGAAGTAGTTTGTTTTGTGATCTAAAGAGTAATCTTTAGCAAAATCAGATAGAATCAATAAGTAGGATACACCCAGTATAAGTAACTGCAGCAATGACCACAGAAGTTCTTTCGTTGTAGATATTATCCAAAATATTAATTGGAATACAATGAACCCATTCAAAAGAATGTAAAGAAAATGATTGTTTTATTATATAAAATTTGTTTTGTATGGTTTTATTCACATGAACATAAAGTTTTCCATGAGTTCGTGGCTCATTGTTATTCAAGACACAGTGATTCTCCTTAACCTATTAGGTTGAGTCATAATCCTTGCTCTGGATGAGGCTGGACCTCCATTTTTCTTGGGCTGCATCCACTGAACTGACCCTTCTTTCCTGAGTCCTGTGAAATCTGATCACATGTCATTTGCTATTGGGATATTGTTTCCTCATTTCATGACTTGAATTATGATTTCAGTTAGTCCTTTTATGTAGGTTCTCTACATGTTCAAGGTTCACTGTGTGTTCAGCCTTTGGAGTGATTTGGCTGATCTCCTTATGCTGTACACAAATCTGGTGCCTTCTCTGCTGGGTAAGTGAGGAATGTCTTTTGTCAATCTGCTTGGCTTGGCAGCTTTCTCTCTATCTGGAGCACCCTGGCCTGCTCCATCAGTATCCTGTCCTCTGCTGTGGCAATAATGATTATAGAGTATTTTCCTCTTGGCAGAAAGAGTTACTTTTTAACTAAAATGGATTCTACCATGAAAACTGCCATGACACTTGCTGACAACATCACTTTGGTGGCAGTATCTTTTTATCTATGAGGTTAATTTCTATACAGTAAAATACACATATCTTAAGTTCACAGTTTGACAAATGTTGACATCAAGGTATAGAATATTTTTATCCCCTAATATAGGTCCCTTATGCCCTTTTCTATCAACCCATACCCTTCCCCAGGCAATTACTATTCTAATTTTATCACATTGATTAGTGTTGCCTGAGTGTGAACTTTGTATTAATAGAATCATACATCATACATTATTAATACCTCATATACGCGTCATGAATCTTTTGTGCCCGGCTTATTTTTCTCAACGTCACGTTTTTGACATTTATCCATATGTTTACACTCATCAATACTTGATTTTTGTTAACGGATGAATGGTCTTCTATTCCATGAATATACTATAATGTATCATCTGTCAATTCTGCTGTTGATAGATCTTTGGACTCTTTTCAGTTTGGGGTTATTCTGAATAAAATTAGTTTGAAAATTGTTGCACAGGAATATACCTAAAAATGGAATTGCTGAGTTACAGAGCAGGTGTTTCTTTAACTTAATTAGAAATTGCAACGTCAGTATTTTAAGAGCAGTTGTTAATATATTTTATGGCCACTCTGGACAGGCAATAAAAGTTCAAACCCCTGTAATAACACAAAATCAACAAATTGACTTTTATTTCTAAGTTTTTGAAATTGAATGTTTCACTCATTTATTTATTTGACAAACTTTTAACACATTATTGACTGGGAGATTTTTGCAGAAACTAACGCCTGTGGCCATAATACGTCTCTGGTCAAAAATGTGTTGATTGAGAAAGAAAAGCAGGATTGTCATATGCGTAACCCTAGAAACTCAGGTTGCCTCGTAACAGATGGACCACAAGCAAGGATGCTTTTCTTAATGGGAGGAATTGCACCCAAGCTTACCTTCAGATGGGTGCAACTCCCTTCCTCTCTCTAGCATATGCGTTCTCAATTGTGGTGACATCACCCCTGGGGGGGAGTAAATTGGTTCTTGAGAGGGTGGGTGGTGAAAAAAACTTATCCTTTTAAAGTATACAGCAGAGATATGCATACAGAACATAGACAGAATTATAGTATATCTGTGGTGTTTCTATATATTATATACAGGTATCTATAAAAGGCTCCCTGTAGGGGGCAATAATGGAAAAAAATGGTTCAGGAATATTGGTTTAGTAGCTTAAATACGATTTCTCAGACAACTCCTTGCATTGGTATTTATATTTAGATTCTCTAGTGCCTAGGTTCTTTCCTTTTATACCTCACTTCCAAGGCTATTCACAAACTTGCACTATAAGAAGGTACATAACAGAGGACAGGGACCTTCCCTGGAGCACCATTGCATGGTATCACCTCCAGCCTCATCTAGTTCTCACCTGGTTTCTCTGTGTCATGATGAGAGAACTTTGATGAAATATATGTCTATATTTGATAACCTGGGGGTTTATATGTTTTCCCCACAAAGGGTGGTCTTAACCAATGCCATGAGACCTGGTGTTATTAGCCTTTACCCACCTTGTCAAAATGTCTAAGTTGTATTCTATCTTGTATTCCATGTAAAACAATCCATACTAATTTGCTTGTTTGTAAAAATCTTCTTTGCCCAGAACCTGTTGAGAAATCCAGTCTTCTTATTGTCAATTTTTTCCCTAAAACTAGTAGTCTGACCCCTGATCCCAAGTCCAGTGCTTCTAGTCATGATTCTTCTTGAGCATAACTAAAGAGACCTTCTATTTTGCTGTCTGGGCATCCAGGCCTTTCCTGCTTTGCTCTACTGACTTAGAATATTGAGATTCTTTGATACTTCATGTCATTCTCCATTTTCAAATATTTACCTTAAGAAAGAAGAGAGATTTCTATGCCTTTTACAACAAGCCATGCCAACACAAATTGACTTCCCTTGACACCAAATATGTAAGTCTAGCACCATGTCCCCATTTTTCTCCAGACTACTCTGTCTTGCTGCAAATACACTGCAATGTCTAGTAGTCAATTTCTCAATTCTGACAAGAGTAATTCTATAAAAATGGAGGAAGCTGATTTAATCCCTCTTTATCTTATCTGTGGCAGATAACCTGGTTGAGAAATTTGCTCTGGTACCTTTCCATGGGTTTATCAAGAAAGAATGACAGGTATTCTTTGCCTTTTTCCCTAGGGACTCTTTTTCCCTTATTCTCATTGAATAAATAACAGGCTTAGGGAAATAAATGCTGGACTGTCTGAGACTGGTTGAATTCTAGGTTTTGAAAAAAAGAGAGACGTGACTCTGAGAACATATCTATTCCCTAAATCTTGTAAATTGGGTACTTTGAGGTTTGAAACAAACCCGCACTCCCCACTTCCACTCTGACCCAGAGGTGGTAGGAGCGTTTAAAGGAATATTTGCATTATTGGAGACTGAAATTTAAGTTGTAGAACCTTGGGAATTACAACAATGAAAAAGCTGGGATTTGCCCAGAGCATCAGCACTGTAATGACTTTGAATGGTCCATGCAGCCTCAGACAATGAACGTCTTTGTGGAGACCATGACATAGAGATCTGTGGTCTTTTTTCAAGCTTTCCAAAGTTATTAAGTATGGAATCCTGTGTGACTCTTCGGAAGGAAAGGGTCTCCTACAAAATGACTGACTGAATTTCTCATTAAACATTCAAGGAGAGGACAGAGATAAGAAAGTCCAAAGCCAAGTTGAACTCTATTTGGAACTTGGGGAGAGAGAGTTCATGCACTCAAGTGTTGAGAATCAAATTTATACTTATTTTACATTTAACAGTACTGCCTCTGTTAGATTTCGACCATACGCTTTTAAATTGACCATCCATCTCAAATTTGTATCACTTTATATTTTTTTTCTTCATGGCATTTAATACTGTCTGATGTAATAGTATGTTTGTTTACTGCTTTTCTCTACTAGTTTTAAGCTCCGTAAAGGATGAAGCTTTGTCTTTCTTATTCGCTGCTCTATACCCCATACTTGAAATATGCCTGGCATATAGTAGGCACTCAATAAATATTTAATGATTGAATGAATAGTATTCAGAAGTTCTCATGGTAAGTAGGAAGAGATAGTGAAGAAGTCAAAATATTTAATCTTAAAATATTGACAAGATGCAGCTCTCTATGAAATAAAAAGGATTTCCTGGATTTCTTAAAAATAGTGCTATATCATCATTTTGTATTTTGCTTTAATACTCTCTTCAGTTTATTTAATACCTTTGATTTCCTTTTATGGCTTATTTTTGTTGAGAAGATGATCCCCCTAGAGTGTATCAGCAATTTGGGGAGGTGTATGATTTCTTTGACAATCTTAGACTTCCAGTCAGTCTGAGTGATCTTATGTCCCTCTTTGCATATTGCTAATATACCTTGCTATTTTTTAATATAGCTTAAAATGCATATTTTATATTCTCCCTGTTTCTGATTTTCCAAAGTAATAATAGATCATTTTTATATGGTAGATGTTTAATATTCTTGACCTCTATAGTCTGTGTGGTATATTTATATTGATATCAGCATGGAATTTTTAAAGTACTTTGAAGCATAGAATTCATGTTAAAGGGATTAAGACAACTCTCTTTGTTTATCTAGAGTCAAAAAATAAATGCGAGGTGGGGGAAGAATTGTGAGAATTTAAGAGAAGGAGAGTCCAACCTATCTGGAGCCAAATTCCAACATATTCTTACCAGCAGTGCATACAGTCTGAAGAGAAGAGAAAATTATTGAGCTATAGGACTTTTATTTATCATGAAATCTCACCAGGTCACATGTCTCTCCAATAGGATAAATTTTCCTTTATTAGTTATCTCGTGCTTAGTAACAAATCTTCCAAGTATGAATGTCTTAATCCAACTATAATAATTTGATATCTTTCACGGTTTCTCTGGATCAGGAATTGGAAGAATTTGGCTGGGAATTTTTGGCTCAGTGTCTCTCCTGAGGTTGCATGCAGCCAGATATGGGCTGGGCTGCAGCCACCTGAAAGTTTCATTAGAGCTGAAGGATCCACTTTTAGGTGATTCTGTTATAAAGCTGGCATATTGGTACTGGGTATTATGAAGAGGCTTTACTTTTCACATGGGCCTCGCTATGGGGCTGCTTGAATATCCTGACGTCATGATGGGTTTTCTGCAGAGCTGAGCAATCCAAGAAAACCAAAGCAGAAGTTGCAGTGCCTTTTATGGCCTAGCCTTGGAAATCACACTTCTACCATGTTTCTTGACCAGTCCAGATTCAATATGGAAAGAAACTAGATAAAAATATGAATACAAGGAGACAGTAAGTATTGGAGTCCATCTTGTGGGCTGACTTCTACAACTTTCATACTTAAAACTGTCTCTAGGCAGAATTAGAAAGAGAGAAAGCAGAAACTTATTTCCCCAGTTGTGAATGTCCACTTTATTAGTCTCTCTTAATAGTATTTTTCTGCTGTCTGAACTGCTAATCAAAATCTACAACATCCAGCCTTATGGTACCTTAGGGAGAATTCAAATGATATTCAAGTAGACATGAAGGAGACCTAAATAGAAAACACTGAAAATATTTTTTTCTTTTCTTTCTTTCTTCCTTTTTAAAATTTTATTTCTTTTTCAAATATTAAGCTTGGTAAAATTGACCTGTTCTCATTTAATATTAGAAAGGGGAAAAAATAACAGAGCAATAATTGTACCACATTTCCTTAGTCCATTTTCTCTTCTCTCTTAAACTATCATTTTCTGGCTTCATTCTCCTCAAATCTCTAAGCCTCCTCCTCTCCTCTCACTGTCCGATGATGACCTTGCCTCTTAACTCCTTAGCAATTAGACCCACTTTTAAATTAACTTTCCTACACATGTGTTGTGTACTCTGCCTCACTTCTATCATTAGGAAAAAATTGTGCTTTTAGCTACTGTCAGCCCTTCCCCTCATATACTAGAATGCATCATCTCTTAAACATGGAAACTTCTCCAGCAACTGGTTTCTTTCTTTCCTCCATTTCCAAGTTTTTCTTTTTGGGGGTTATTCCTATCAGCTTAAGAACATGCCATTAATTTTCCCATTTTATTATTTTTTTTTAACTTGACCTCACATTCATCTCCAAATGTTGCCCATTTTTCTCTTCCCTTTTAAGAAAGCTCCTCAAAAGAGTTATGTATACTTGCAATCTCCAATTCCTCCTCTCCCATTCTCTCTTGAACCAACTTCTTTTAAGCTTTTTATTCTCATGGTTCCACTGAAACAGCTCTTGTTAAAGGCCAGTAATAACCATCATATTGCTATGTTTAAAGGTCAGTTCTGAGTCCTCTTTTTACATGACTTATCAGTAACATTTGACACAACCAATCACATCCTCCTGCTTAAATATTTTCTCCATTTGGCTCCCAGGCACACAGTATCCTCTCGCATTTTCTACCTGTAACAATGGCTGCTTGTCTTCAGCTTGTGTTCCTTCTTGCTCACCTATCTGATCTCTTCACAACAATATATAACAGAAACAATTACAGAGTCTCAAGAGTTTGTAGAATTGATGTCTCTACAGAAAAAAATCTTGAAAATTAGTATCATTTAATTGGAGAATTTAACATGCTCTCATTTCATGACACTCAATGGAAAAAAAAAGGGAATCCAAAATATATGGATAACACAATTATAATGCTCAGATAATACAGATATGCTAAAAACAAGCCCTGGCTGATTGTTAATCAGGAGGACCTCCCTGCTACCTCGCTGGGAATTAGAACTGAGTGAGTTGCCACACCCACTCTCCAAAACAGCCTTCTCTCTACTATGTATGGGATTGTTCACGTTGCTTACATACAGTCTTACTCAGAGACTTAGGATCTTGTGGCTTTGTTTACATTATTTTGTTTTTATTGTTTGTTTTTCTCTGTTAGAAGAAAATAATAGAGAACTCAGGAAGGATTCCATTACCTCTAAGGAGAAGAGCAGCCATTTCAGCAGCCACTAGTCTGTAAAGGTTTTCCCATCTGCCTACAACAGTGGATATGTACTATGGGTACATATGGGTACATTGGGTAGAAAACCAATGGAGAAAGAGATTAACAGTATGAGTAGGATCTAGCATTTTAGGTGGAATTACTGGACATCTGTGGGTTAGGACAGAAAAACAAACTCATTACCAAAGTTTTGCATACCAGTGGTTCTGGTTATAGGTAAGATGTGTGGAAATTTAAGTTTGAGGTTTCCAAGAAATTCTGGTTGTCAATAAACAGTATATACACTTTAATGTTTAGAATATATTTACTAATTAATGTTAATTCTAAGTTAGACTATGCCAATAGTAAAGAGTTGAGAAAGATTAGAAAGAAAGATAATATTCTGTATAGGGAATGTGAGTATAAAAGTAAAACGCTTGATCAAATAAAAATACAAGAGTTTTATAGTAGACTGATAAAGACTTGCCTTAGCAAGAATGATAAGTGACTGTCAGCTAGTTATTTACTTTACAGCCCTCAATTAGGTTTCTTTG
Source organism: Mesoplodon bidens (assembly GCF_964165515.1). Classification (NCBI taxonomy): domain Eukaryota; kingdom Metazoa; phylum Chordata; class Mammalia; order Artiodactyla; family Ziphiidae; genus Mesoplodon; species Mesoplodon bidens. The sequence goes on from NC_138162.1 coordinate 47,573,018, forward strand.
TTATTTAAAAGATGAGTAAGTACCAGTATTATATTATTAGATGAGAAACCATAATAACAGTTCTTATGAAAAACACCTTACCATTTTGCATGTGGAATGTCCATTATCTTTAGCAATGCAAATCCTCTGTGACATTCGAATTAAGTATTTGCATTATAGTATACTCGCTTTTTCTTCACTTTTATCCCTAATTCATAATTATGAACATTTTGCTTAGAACAGGATTAGGATCATTGTTATTAGGAAAACATTCTTTCCTATTTAGAGCTAATGAATTCACTAGAGATTTTTGCCCTCATGATGATTACTTGATTAGGTACACCTGGAAAATCATTAAAGGAAAGAGCCGAGCTGGAACAAGAGGGATTCTTTTTCTTTTTGCTGTTCAGATATGTGCAGGCATGTCTGAGGATACTAGGGACACTCGGGCTATAGAAATCAAGCTATTTATTTAAAACATGAATCCATGACACTCACTGACACCTGTGTTCCCACAGCTGAGATCAGAATCCTACTGCATTTAAACTGAGCAGAAGCTGGGGCTAAAATAATAAGAAAATAGTTTTATTTAATAATTTAAATTGCTGATTTTAGTGATAACCACCTGTTCAGATTTTCGTATCCATAGACTGAAGAATGGTATGGGAAATTTGATCCTTCTATAGTAATATCATTGAGAATTTTCTTTGTAAGTGGGTACAGGGAGCATAATCAATTGGAATATTGTTGAGATGAGGGGTGGCTAGTATGTATATCTTCTAATTTTAGTGATTTATTAAAGCCTAGAAAGATAGGAATTCAAAAGAAATGTTTTCCAAAAGCAATTGGATAAAATAAGCTAATTAACACATTTTAATTTAATTAATCAATATTTAAATAATTTATTATACCTCTCTTAGTGGAAGACATTTTCTCAGGCATAGTAAGGCAGAGTGTTATTAAAAAATTATACAGGCCCTGTCTCTGTACTCTCATTCTGTAATTGTGGTAATTTATGCTTTGATATGTACTTTTGGTAGTCAAAAATATAATTTCTATAAGGGTATTTTTTAATATAAATGTCATTATGCATGCTAGTCATAGTAATTTATTAGATCACCTTTGGGGATTAGTTGGGAGTACAGCATTATATTACAAGTAAATTTAGTGAGTCTATGGTGTTGGATGTAAATCAGTGCTACTAAAAGTGAAAAGAATCCTATTATATAGAGAATGAAAAGTGGAATTCTGTGTTTATTTGTTTGGTCTTATTTCTCAATTAAATGACAGTAATAAGTGTTGGAATTACTATTGCTTCAAATAATATGTAGAACAGGATAATATTTGTGTTAGTAAATGTTTGATTAAAATTATTTGAACTAAACTAAATATTGAAATATAGCATTATTTTGGGATTTCAGTTACTTTTGATTAGGTGAAATTGGCTAGCAATTAATATTAACAGTGGTAACTAGCTTATACCTACTGGTAAGGGTGTGGATAGTGAGTTGAAAAATAGTTCAATAAGATATTAAACTTATTTATTTATGCAATAAATTTATTAAATAATGAGGCTTTAGGAGATAGTTAATTCAGATTTTGTTTTGAGGCATCATACTTAAGGTAGGAAAGCAATTTTTGAAGTTGAAATGGGTTGAGAATTTTGATGTAAAAAACTACATATACCAACTACTCTTACAAGAAGTGTTAAGCCTATAGCAGCTTTCTGGGGTGCAAATATATAAGATGTAGTGCTTGATGTTAGGTTAACATTTACTTTTCAAAAAGCACTATAATAAACAAACATAATATTATGCCCATTAAACATTGTAGCAAAGTTATATGGGATAAATTAAAAGACTTAGAAGAACTATTATAAATGCTAGTGAGAAGTTTATATTGATAGAGTTATTAGGTAATTGTTATAACCAAAAATCTGTGTCAAAAGTATTTGTTTTATTGTTAAACTACATAATTTTGCTCTTATAAATCTTTTTTGAAGTAATTTGTAGGTTGAGTCTGTGACTCATAGTATAAGAATAGCATTTATTTATTTATCTATTTATTTATTTACCATTTATTTATTTACTTCATCTATAGGTTGATATCCTAAAAAGTCCAAGGTAGTGTTAGTAGAAATAAAATATGGGGTCAAACAGTAAAAATTTGATTGAGACTAGGAAACATTTTGTTGTAAATTGTAAGAGGGACCGTTCTAGATTTTCAAATACAAATTCATATGGATTTGATTTTTCTGTATATTGGTAGTAATTGTGGTAACCAGAATGTGAAATAACTAATATAGATGCTAATATTGTTAAATAGTCCTGAGTTGGTTGTACTAATTAGTACAACAAAAATAGGATCAGTATCAGTACACTGTTATATAAAGAAATAGATAATAATTAAAAGGGTCAGCTTTAGGGTCAGTTTCAAAACTGAAGTGAACAGATGTAAAGTAAAAATTCATTTGCCATATAAAACATATAATTGGGGAATGTTTTTCCATTTCTGTGAAATCCATTTTTCAGAACTAATACTGAGTCATAGATGCCATCATAATTAGTGTATGATGTTTCATAATAGGTCAAATATAAACATCTATGATGATAAATAGTGTTTGTAATATTTGTTTTCTGTGTATTTCCTTTAGACTGTGGGGACTCTGGTGATAGATACTACAGCAGCTGGAAAGGGAAAAATGTTAAGAAATGATACTTCTAATGAATTTAGCAGTTTAATAGTTTAATTCATGCTAATGATTAGCCTCTGTCAAATTTTGGCAGAAGGGCTGCACTTGAGTGATTGAAAGCTCAAAAATATCCTGCAATAAAATATTTCTAATACATGAAAGAGTTATTTCATATTAAAGTTCTTTTTGTACAACTGATGTATGGGGATCTTGGAAAGTATCTTCTTAGACACTATCCCTTCATTAATAACATACTATTAGTGCATTGTTTAATAGTCTGAGTATTAATAGAGTTAATGATTTAAAATGGAATCTTTAACAGTGCAGATAAGGCCCCCTTTAGTGGACAGGAACTTAACTTTATTACACAGTAAGCATATGTGTAGCAAGTCATTAGGTATTTTCTGTAATTATAAGCTTCCTAGAGGGGTGAAGACGTGATTAAATTAGGACAACTGTAAACTCTAAAATTGTAAGAAGTATTCTAATAATAAACAGGATTAAGGCTACTGATAGGAGTTTACATTATTGATGTGGATCAACTTTCAAAGTATTCTAAACGTACTGTCTCAAGCACAATGTCTATGAAGTTATGGTTTTAACCACAAAATTTCAGGTCCATAAAATTTTTTTGTTTTTAATAAAGACTGCTTCTAGTAGATGTTAATGCTTCTCACTTTACTTGTCCTGGAAAAGCAACTGTTTTAAAACCTAAAGAAGGAATAGCTCATGGATGGACCATACTTTCTGATGAGGCTAATGTTTAGATTGGCAGTTCTATGAGGATTATTACATGACTATCAATTTCTAGGAAATAAAATTCTCATTGAGTTATAAGTCTGAATCAAAGTTAAGACCTTCATAGTCTGTATAATCATAAATCCATTCATTGGCATCCTTTTGTTTCTATGGTTAGGAATGGGCTATTGTTTTTTCCCAATAATTAAATAATACATAATAATGGAAAAACAATAAGAATTAAGATAAAGGTAAGATGGCTTATACTGTTTCTAATTCTTAAGCACCTGTTGTGCTTTAGTGAGTTAATATTAAAATTAATATTAGATGTATAATATATGTTAAAAGATAAACTGAGGCATATTAAAAAAATTAAGAATTGGAGCAAAAATTGATTTGAATTGGGCAGTGCCAAATCAGAAGTGGCTAGGAGTGCTTCACAACAGGAGGTTGCGGAGAGGCTTTTATAGAGAAAAGGTGAAAGCAAAGTAAGGAAATTGATTGGCTATAGTCTGGAGTCTAGCAGGCTGTTTCTGACTGGTTGTCCTTAGGTTTTGATTTTATAACCCTGAGGCATTAATTGATTTTTGTTTGTTTACATAGGCTGTCACATTAGAGCCACATCAATCTAATGATCTCCTTGTTTAATTAATTTAATAATTCCCTCTTTGATCTCTCCGCCCCGGGTCGCCGCAGCCTCGGCTGCTTTCGGGCCTAGCAGCCTGAAGAAAAAAAAGAGAAAAAAGATAAACCGAAAATGCTTTAATATCTTAAAAAAAAAAGAAAGAAAAGAAAGAAAAAAAAGAAAAGAAAAAAGCGAATCCTACTCGGAGAACCCGCAGGGAAGTCACTTTTGCTTGCTTCCGGCCTGCCCGACGACGACGCCGCCGCCGCACCTGGGCGTCCGTCGGTCCCCGTCCATCGGTCGGGTGGTGAGCCGCTCGCGTGTCCGCTTCCACGTGCCTCCGTCCGCGCCGGCCGTGCCGCGTGGCAGACCGGCGCCTGCCTGCCGCCTTCCCCACCGTGCACCGGCCTCTGCGCTTCACGTGTCCAAGCTGCCCTTCGCCGGCCTGGCGTGGGAGGCGGCTGTGAGCTCTGGTGCCCGGGGCTTGCTGAGTCGGCACCGACAAATAGTTGGTTTCCCTCATCCCGGGCTGCTGTAATCTTAAACCGCCGGGAGCCCGAGGCCCATATTTATAGAGAAACGCATGTTCCAGAGGCCGCCGTGGGCACCACTAGGTTTCCTCTGGAAGAATTTTTGTAATTTGGAGGACAGTCCTCGTTTTAATTTTCTTCATTTTTTGAAATTGGGAGCTTCAAGACCAGGACAGCTGAAAATTACAAACTCCCAGGCAGGGCCATATTGTTTTTGAGAGCCGTTTGTCTGCGGTTTGGCAGTCTCAGTCTTGTCCGAGCCGTCCCTGAACTCCTCTCCCGCCCTCGGAGCCGACTCCAGCTTCTCTGAGCTTCACTGCCACCTGTGAGCCATGGCACAGGCCACGGCTTGGAGCGGAGCCCCCTTTGTCCTGTGTGGTCCCTCTAAGAAGTCCTCCTGGTGGGGCTCAGGGTGCTGGGGGCTGGGGAGATGAATGCTGCGGCCAACAGCTACCCCATGGCCTCCTGCACGTGGGTGCCCTGCGCTCGGACGTCACCGAGGCCATCCTGTACGGAAAGTTCAGTCCTGTGGGGCCTGTGCTGTCCATCCGGGTCTGCCGCGATATGATCACCTGCCGCTCCCAGGGTTATGCCTATGTCAACTTCCAGCAGCCGGCTGACGCTGAGCGGGCCTTGGATACCATGAACTTTGATATAATTAAGTTAAAGCCAATCCGTATCATGTGGTCTCAGAGGGATCCTTCTTTGAGAAAATCTGGCGTGGGAAATGTCTTCATCAAGAACCTGGACAAATCTATAGATAACAAGGCACTTTATGATACTTTTTGTGCTTTTGGAAACATTCTGTCCTGCAAGGTGGTGTGAGATGAGAACGGCACTAAGGGTTATGCCTTTGTCCACTTTGAGACCCAGGAGGCTGCCAACAAGGCCATCGAGAAGGTGAACGGCATGCTCCTCAATGACTGCAAAGTGTTTGTGGGCAGATTCAAGTCTCAAAAAGAGTGGAAAGCTGAGCTTGGAGCCAAAGCCAAGGAATTGACCAATGTTTATTTTAAAAACTTTGGGGAAGAGGTGGATGATGAGAGTCTGAAAGAGCTATTCAGCCAGTTTGGTAAGACTCTTAAGTGTCAAGGTGATGAGAGATACCAGTGGGAAATCCAAAGACTTTGGCTTTGTGAGTTACGAAAAACACGAGAATGCCAATAAGGCCATGGAAGAGATGAATGGAAAAGAAATCAGTGTGAAAGTCATTTTCGTAGGCTGTGCATAGAAGAAAGTGGAATGGCAGGCCGTGTTAAAGCAAAAATTTGAACAGCTGAAACAGGAGAGAATTAGTCGCTATCAGGGGGTGAATCTCTACATTAAGAACTTGGATGACACCATTGATGATGAGAAGTTAAGGAAAGAGTTTTCTCCTTTTGGATCAATCACCAGTGCCAAGATGATGCTGGAGGATGGGGGAAGCAAAGGGTTTGGCTTTGTCTGCTTCTCATCCCCTGAAGAGGCAACCAAAGCAGTCACGGAGATGAACGGACGCATCGTGGGCTCCAAGCCACTGTATGTCGCCCTGGCCCAGAGAAAGGAAGAGAGAAAGGCTCACCTGACCAACCAATATATGCAGCGGGTGGCCGGGATGAGAGTACTCCCCACAAATGCCATCTTAAATCAGTTCCAGCCTGCAGCTGGGGGCTACTTTGTGCCAGCAGTTCCACAGGCTCAGGGAAGACCTCCATATTATACACCTAACCAGTTAGCACAGATGAGGCCTAATCCACACTGGCAGCAAGGTGGGAGACCTCAAGGCTTCCAAGGAATGCCAAGTGCTATACGCCAGTTTGGGCCTTGTCCAGCTCTTCGCCATCTGGCTCCAACTGGTAACGCTCTGGCCTCTCGCGGCCTCCCTGCTACCGCTCAGAGAGTCGGGTCTGAGTGCCCGGACCGCTTGGCTATGGACTTTGGTGGGGCTGGTGCCTCCCAGCAAGGGCCAACTGACAGCTGCCAGTCTGAAGGTGTTCCCACAGCTGGGCAGAACCTAGCGCCTCATGCTGCTATTGCTGCCACTGCTCCTCAGGCTGTTGCACCTTACAAATACGCCTCCAGTGTCCGCAGCCCTCACCCTGCCATCCAGCCCCTGCAGGCACCCCAGCCGGTGGTTCACGTGCAGGGGCAGGAGCCGCTGACCGCCGCCATGCTGGCCACAGCACCCCCCAGGAACAGAAGCAGATGCTGGGTAAACATTTGTTCCCGCTCATCCAGACGATGCACTCAAACCTGGCTGGGAAGATTACGGGGGTGCTGCTGGAGATTGACATCTTGGAGCTGCTGCACATGCTGGAGTCCCCCAAGTCTCTCCACTCCAAGGTGGATGAAGCTGTGGTGGTCCTACAGGCTCATCATGCCAAGAAAGAAGCTGCCCAGAAGGTGGGTGCTGTCGCTGCTGCTACCTCTTAGACAAGGACAGACCGATTGAAAAGCCAAATAAACCCTCATGGAATTCAGCTCAAGGTTTGAAGACGTCCTAGCTTGTCCTATGGACCTCAGCACCAAGAACCACAGATTGAAAATTTAATAGGTTATTTTGTATCAAAAGGTCAATTATGAAATGCCTAGAAATTTTCAATTAAAATAATATGGCCCAGACAGTGTTATTAACTTTTTCTTTTTCTGTTGTGAGTTTTGATTTTTTCTCCCCAGAAATTGGTTTTATTTGATGTACCCAAGTCTTGTTTCTCAATAAAGAAAAAATCTCCATTAAAAAAAAATTCCCACTTTGAGTCATCCTCTAATACATGAGATATTGACCAAAAACATTGGTATTAGTACCACTTTTATTCATCATCACAGTAAAGTTGCTCTTGTCTCACTGTAAAACTCATAGGTTATGATGTCAGATTCATAGAAGAATGGTTTTTGCTGTTCATTGTGTTGTTCACCTTGTTTCTGTTTCTCTAAACCCATTGAGACCATCTGAGGTACTGCTGATGGCATCAAACAGACTTTTGAGAGAACACAGTTCAGGAGGGAGATTACAGTGATAACTATTAGGAGGATAATACCAAGATACTGAAGTATATTGCTTAGCCAGGGCCCTCATGAACCAAACCAGTTGGTATCAAATAAATCAAATAATGTATTTACTGGGAGGATATCAACCTCCAGGTTTTAGCCAAGTGTCTTGTTTGTTAATTTCTCATATTTGTTACAATACCAGAGGTGTTGATCCAGGTACAGAGGAGGTATTTGCTATGGCACAGACTTCTCCTTTTCAGCCAGTAAGTACTCTAAAGCAATTCTATTATCTAAAAGCACCTTAGGAAGACAGTCTAGAGACTTTTGTTGTGTTGTTAAGGAACAGTGTCTTCCCATGCATTAACAGAAAAAGCAAGTAGCAAAAGGAATAAAGATTTCATATTAGAGATGAAGATATTGATTTATGATTTTGGAAGAGCTGTCCCCCTCAAGATGCCATCTGCTTCTGGAGAAAAACTTATAAGTCAATTTTAATTTTAGATCTCCAGCTGGTCTTCAGTTCCAAGAGTCTGAAGGAGACCTTTTAAATTGGAGGAGGTGAACCTGAGGGTCAAGTCTCCAAAGTTTGGCTGTCATTTGGATAGTGAGGAGAACCTGGTATGGTCCCTTCCTTGGAGTTCAAGGGAAGTCTTTTGTTCTTAGTGATTCCAAATTAGAAGGGTGGGGGATCCCGTCTGCAGGCTCTGGAGGAAGGGGGGTGTCCCAGCAGGTCCCACCATGGTCACTAGAACCTGTGGAGGAGGAAAAATAATTTCCCCCCTACCCTTTATTGTGAGTGCTTGGCTGAGACCCCGTTCTTCTGCGGTACCTCATAAATGGGTAAGCTTATCCTCTACTGTGGCCATTGTAATTCAAGGTTATCTTTGGTAAGGTTAACCTGGTTGTTCAGCCTTAAAACAAAATTTTATTCCCCTGAGGCCTCAAACTGGACCCAGTCCAGTTTAAGTCAGACACATTCTAACCTTGTACCCAGTACCGTTTCTAAGTTAGATCCACCCTGGCTCTGGACAGTTTCCAGAGCCAGTAGGGGGGGAAAAAAAAGCTGTAAGTCTGAAAGCTCATAATGAAAAAACTGCAGAGGTAGGATCTGAGAGGGACTTACCATCACCTCCAGAGGCAACAAGACAGCAGCAAGCTCAAAGGGGCACAGCAGGTACCTTCACCTGCTTGATCTTTGTTCCAGGGACTGTCAGCAGTCTCCTTCAGTTCCCTCTTCTGACATCAGAACCATTAAAAGATAAACTGAGGCATATTAAACATTTTAAGAATTTATTTGAGCAAAAATCTGTTTGAATTTGGCAGTGCCAAGCTGAGAGTGGTTAGGTACACCCTCCTGATAGGATCTCAGGGAGAGACTTTTATAGAGATAGGGGGAAGCAAAGTAAGAAAATTGTTGATTGGCTATAACCTAAAGTCTACTTGGCTGTTTGTGATTGGTTATCTTTAGCATTTTGATTTTGTAAGCTTGAGGCATTTATATAGGCTTATATTTTGGTTTGCTAATGTAGGCTGTCATAGCATTAGAGCCACATCAGCCTAGTAACCTCCTTATTTAATTATTATTATTATTTAAAAAAAATTTTTTATTATTAGTCTCTGCTTTACAACAAAGTGAATCAGTCATACATATACATCTGTAGGATGTAGCATATATCTTGAAAATAATGGGAATAAGTAAACAAAACCACCTATGTAATAAATACTGCTTCTATAGATAGATGTGATAGAATTGAGCAACAACAAAATATGTATCTTGTAGAACAATATATAATAATGAATTAGATAATTCCTGTTAACCTGTTCACAATAAGTAGGAAAATAAAGCCTATGGCTCAGAGTATAGCTGGTGATCATTTATTACTTCATTCTTATAGCATAGCTCGTCGGTCAAAGACTTACCTTTATTTGGATAATAGTAATTATGATAATAGTTATAGTAGCAGAAATGAGATATGCTTGCATATCTACTTTAATACTTAGGGTACAATAGTAATGTGATATATAATAAACCCCAAAATTCCAATCGATATTGTGGCTCAGACTATTTTTATGCAGCTAAAGAATTTTTTACTGAACAATATGTTACAATATGTGAAATTATTCCAAACATATATACTTCAGGATGTGTAATCAATTAGAATGAATGTTGTTGTCAAGTTAAGGTCTCCACCTCCTGTGGGATCAAAAGATTCCATTTGGTTAAGGTAATCTCTGCTACAATTATAGAAAGACTTACTACTAATAAAACTGCAATAATCAATAGAAATCAAAGAGGTGGTGTCTGGTATTGTGATGTAAAAGGTGGCATTATGTTAATTACTTGCAGTAATAAATTAATGGTGCCTAAAATTGTCGAGACCCCTATTAGATGAGGGGAGTAGATAGTTAAATCTATTGTGCCTGCAGGTATTAGATTGCCAGCTAATAAAAGGGCGCACCCTGTTCACCCTGTTCTTGCTTTGACTTCTGCTGTTGTTGATGCAAGTAGTAAAAGGAATCATGGGAGTAATAATCCAGAGCTTATTTATTTATTAGAATGCTATATCTGATGCACCTATCATTAGTGGTGTTAATGAGTTTCAAAGTTCTCCAATCATGTTGGCATTGCTATAAAGAAAATTGTTACTAAGACCTGAACAATAATAACCAATTATAAATTTAAATAATTTCTAATAAAATCCTCATTGATTAAAATCAGCCTAAATTAACTGTCTTGATTAGTCATCTTTACTATTCTATCTAGTTTAAAAACCAAGTAGTCAGTATACAGAAGTGACCACTTTGTGATTTGTTGAGAATAGTCAAGAGTAGATAACTTATGTAAAATGGTTAATAATAAACTTCATATGGCAGATATAAGGGCAGAGGCTAATTCTTCATTTTACCAAGCTGGGAGGTTTAACTTACATACTGAATTGCAAGTTCCAAGAAGCAGTTAAATAAAACCTTGTTTCGGTTTCTCCTGCCTCTCTCTACAAAAGTTAGAAGTGGATCAAAACCAGTATTGAGGGAAGGCAGTTGTCAATGTAAATGACACATATGCATATATTTGTAATTATTATTACATATAACAGAATAATTGCTAATGTGACCTCATGTGGAAATTACATTACACACACAGGGCTCCGATTAGTGTACATTCTGAGCCTAACTGATTACATGGCTAAGCTTGATATGGACAAATGGTATTTTGAGATTTAACTCTGTTAGTAGATATGGTCTTAGTGTGGGCATTCAGATTGTTTATGCAAGGTCAGGACAAGAATAGTTAATAACCTATACTAGTATTGATAAAGTTAGAGGTCAAAGTTGTTCTTTGATGTATCATTTCATGACATCTGCAATTGGTTGAAGTCCATAAGGACCTACAATATTTGGTTCTTTCTGAAATTCAATGTGACCTAAATTTTTTGTTGCAGCATTAAGAAGGCCAAGGTAAATAGAATAGGGAAAATTAGTAATTATAAATTAACTAGAAACTTGTTTATTAAAATTAAAACGTCAAACTCCTGAAAACAGTTTTACATTATTACTGGATTCTATCACCTAGATGAGCCCAATTCTTGACTTATTTAATATCTAGTATCTGGCTCTTTTGTGGAATGGACCTTATTGCTTAAGTCCTTTCATAATGTGAGACATCTTTGTATAAAGAGGAACCAAATGGAAGTGTTCTGATCTGAATTCAGGTCACACAGAATTTTTAATGATGGAACAAAGGAACCTTTTAAATAGAAGTTACATTTTTAGAATGTCTGGATACAACAATAAAACAATAAACTTTAACATCAATTTGACCTCTAAAATAAGATTTTATTATTTCCATTTGAGAACTCTGTTCCATTGGTGAAAATTTTGAGTAAATTAATAATAGTTGTATATTTAGAATAATTAGTCTACATTTGATCATTTGGTGGCTTTTCTATACTCTGAGGTCACCTCAACCAAAATAATTAATTCAATTTATGATTAGTTACTTAGATAACTAATATTCATATTCAATTAATAAATTTAAGTTTTATGGGTTTTAGAAAGTAGAGGGAAGGTTGAATGTTTATTAAGTTACTTTCACTTCTTTTAATCTTTCTTTACTGCATATTTGTTTTAGGTTAACAGTATATTGAACAAATACGTTCAAAAATTTTTTTCTATCCTCTAGCAATAGCTTATTTATTTTGGCAAGGGACTATGCAAAAAAATATTTCTTATTACTTATATTAATTTTTTTCCTGCATATGTGGTTAATCCAATACCGTGTTAGGAGGTGGTTTTGCTTGTAGGTATTTAGCATGGTTGTGCTGGTGTGCATTTGTAATTGATGCTGCTCTTAAGCCAGTTATAATTTTATGAGTAATTACTCTCCCAGGATGGTTTTATTCTGTTTCAAATGATCTGTACATCTTCTGATTAACATTTAAATTTACATTAGGATTTATTCTTCTTTAGGTAAATTCAAAGTTGAACTTAAATTCTGCTTTGGATAACCAGCTATCACCTGGCTCAGTTTTTTTTTTTTTTTTTTTTACCTCTACCTGTAAGTTCGTCTCATTATTTTGTCACAGAGAAATATGTTTCCATATTCATTGTTTACAAGTAGCTTGTATGTTTTGGGCTTTCTGTGTTTTAAGTTAAAGTTCTCTGTTTATTATGTTCTAGTTAATTCATTATGCCTAAGTATAAGAGTTACTCTTTCCTTCTTTTTTTGGTTTTGAACCTTTAATGAGAAAAATTATAATATTGAACTCAAGAGTACCATGTTTGTGCGTCACTGGGTCAAGGGTTGAGGATTCAGCTAGAACTAACAAATAGGTTATATATAAACAAAGATACATGAGGTCACAGAATGAAAAACTGCTGCCTGGCACGATTATGTCTCAGTTTTCTTATCACTCATGTTGGGGATCCTGTAGCCGACGAGAATAGACATCCATACTCTGGGTGCCCTCCAACACATCTACCTCCAGCAGCATGTGGTGAATCTTCGTCAGAAATTTCTCATCACACTCATACCCTTTAATTGGCCCTTTGGGTACCTCGCCCAGATGCAAGGTATCTGCCACCTCCAGAAACACTGCTTACTCCACCTTGGGTATCACTCAACAAGAAGTTTAGATTGAACTTCACTGGGTTGATGCAGACCTCGGTGGCCTAGAGATGCAGGAGGAAGCCATGGGTACTGCCCCCATCTCTCCTCTCACCTGTGACCTCAGAGAGTTATGAGTGAGCAGCTTACCTTAGCCACCAAGCCATCTTGCCAGGCTGAACAGGAAGTAGGTCGGCACTCCTGCCTGTGTCACTTCCGGGATGCTCCCCTTGCTATATCCTATTGGATGGCTGGTAGGAGCAGAAGTGGGGAACTTGCTGGAACTCTTTCCTCTTTTTAATGTTTATTTATTTATTATTATTATTATTTTTTACTTACTGACATACTTTCCCTAACATCTAACTTAGATTTTTCTCTTCCATACTATACTTTTAGATATTTGGTATAATTATTAGTAATAGTTGTATTTGCTTTACTAGTAGTAATTGTATTTTTTTAGTTTGAGCTAGGATTGGTTCAGAGTGGTTTCAAGTTTAGTTTAAATTCCACAACTGCATGCTTGGTGCTTTTAAGTTTAAACTGCACTTTAGTTTGCTCAAGTGACTTTCTAGTGTACTTACCATGTTATTGTATTAGATTTTTTTTTATTGGAGTATAGTTGCTTTACAGTATTGTGTTAGTTTCTGCTGTACAACGAAGTGAATCAGCTATATGTATACATTTATCCCCTCCCTCTTGGACCTCTCTCCCACTCCCCCCACCAGCCATCCCACCCATCTAGGTCATCACAGAGCCCTGAGCTGAGCTCCCTGTCCTATACAGCAGGTTACCACTAGCTATCTGTTTTACACATGGTAGTGTATATATGTCAATCCTAATCTCCCAATTCATCCCACCCTTCTCTTCCCCTCTGTGTCCACATGTCTGTTCTCTACATCTGTGTCTCTATTTCTGCCCTGCAAATAGGTTCATCTGTACCATTTTTCTAGATTCCACATATATGCATTAATATACATATTTGTTTTTCTCTTTCTGACTTACTTCACTCTATATGACAGACTCTAGATCCATCCACATCTCTACAAATGATCCAATTTCATTCCTTATTATGGCTGAGTAAATATTCCATTGTATATATGTACCACATCTTCTTTATCCATTCCTCTGTTGATGGACATTTGGGCTGCTTCCATGTCCTGGCTGTTGTAAATAGTGCTGCAGTGAACAATGGGGTACATGTGTCTTTTTGAATTATGGTTTTCTCAGGGTATATGCCCAGTAGTGGGATTGCTGTGTCATATGGTAGTTCTATTTTTAGTTTTTTAATGAACGTCCATACTGTTCTCAATAGTGGCTGCATCAATTTACATTCCCACCAGCAGTGCAAGAGGGTTTGTTTTTCTCCACACCCTCTCCAACATTTATTGTTTGTAGATTTTTTGATGGTGGCCATTCTGACTGGTGTGAGGTGATACCTCACTGTAGTTTTGATTTACATTTCTCTAATAATTCGTGATGTTGAGCATCTTTTCATGTGCCTCTTGGCCATCTGTATTAGATTTTTAGATTAATATTTCTTATTTTTTTATTATTCATATTATGTTTGGATTTTATATGAGGAAGGTAAGCTGTGTGCACACTTCAAGGCCTGATTCAGTTGGCTTTTTAATTTGCTTTTAGCCTCTAATTTCCTAAAGTTTCTGTTAATGGATTCAGAGAATGTAGCTCATTCTCTATACCCTCATGTAACATCATTATGATAATTCTTGTTGTTATTTCAAAACCTTTCTTAGTGTTTGTTGTAATGGCATTATACTGGTTAAATCACCATGTTGTAATGAAGATTTACTGATTATAGAACCGGGTTCTGTAGAGGAGTTTGTAACACATGACAAAACATTTTCAGTTTTGAGCTACTGCTAGTAGTACTTTGGTCATTTTTTTTTTTTTATGTGTAACACTGTGTGTCCTAATGCATTTATCCCAGCTATTACAATTTGTGGGGATACTTTCAATATATAGTTACAAAATGTTTTGTTTTGACATGTTTTTAGAGAATTCGATTTCAAAGTCAAGATTAGTTCTTTTAAAATCTTATCTATAAGATAGTTAAATTGGGAAAATCATTTTCCTTTAAAATATGTCTCCAGAAAAGACACAGGTATAAACATAACTTAATATTGTTAAATATATTGTAAAACTCTCTGAAATCCAAATAGATAACTTTTAGATCCATTGGTTGAATATCCATCCCTAGTAAAATGAGAATCTCTATGCTGTTGGTGTATTATAATTTTTTCAACGTGTTAGCCTTGAATAGAACAATCTTATTCTCATTTTGAAACTAGGAATAAGAATAAGATGGCTACTTTATTCTACTTATTTTTTATATGGTTTCTTTTCTTTTAAAAATCAGTATTAGTACATTCATTTATTTCTTCTTTATTTTAATACACATGTGCATGCACGTAAGAGGAGGTAAAGAATCCTAAAGAATGAATAGGAGGAAGTCTTGGAAAAAGTGTAATTGAGGTTTTTCAAGCTCTGAGAACCGCTTCTGTCAAGACTCATAAATTAGGAAGGGTGTATGTCTTTCAAGGGGTTGCACACTGTTTGGCAAATCAGGATGTAGAGCTTGACATGGGTAGTAAGGAAGTGAAAAATGATGCCAGCAGCTCATTGCTAGAAACTGACAGCTTGGCCATAGCGTTCCCAACAAAACATAAACAACTTTCTCAGAATACAATCGATACTCAGACGAGGCCACTCTGTGACCACAATAGAGTAAGACAAAAAAGGACACTTTGTAACCATAGAAGTAACTAAAACATCCCCTTCTCCAGGAAGGCAAGAGTGACTACTGGTTCTTCACTAGTGACAATTCTAGGTCCACTTTGGACCCTCTGCCTCCTAGATAAAAATATGAAAATACCCAGTGACTTGTCCCTGCTGACAGCATCCCACCCCAAATTATCCACAGGTCTCTAAATCCTGCTTAAAATCTCTCAGCATGAATCCACATATTATAATAAGCTGCTCCCAATCTCTTTTACAGAGACACTTCAGTGTTCCTCTGATGTGTGTTCTCCCTCGTTGCAAGAAGATAAACCTAAATTTGTTTGATTACGGGTATGTGGTGGTCATTTGTTGGCAGGCTTTGACGTAGCAACATGAGATGGTCCTGTATTGTTAGGCTAGAATAAGATCATAAAGGCATCCTAGAATGTATAATGCCAAGGAAATGGCCCTTTGTCTTTTCTGCTATGGATGGTCATTGGAAGGTACAACAAACAGGAAAGAACATTACAGAGTTGTTGAAACCTTCATTTTGGTGGTAGTTTGGAAGATAAATTGTTTTAGGGGCAAGATTAAAAGGAAATAATTTGGGAGACAGTTTTAGCAATCTGGACAAGAGGTGATGAAGACCACAATTAAAGACTGACAGTGTGAATATAAAGTAAACAGAGAGGAAAAGCACAGTGCTCAGTAACTGATTCTAGTGATGCCATTTACTAAAAGGCAATGTGTAAGGAACAGCTTTGGGGAAGGTTAGATGATTAGTTGAGTAGGAGTTACTTGTGAGACTAGAGTTTGATAGGACAGGCAGCAACTCAGTCCATTGATCTGAAACTCAGGAGAGATATTTGGGTTGGAAAACAGATTTGGTTGCTACCAGCAGAGAGATGACAATTACAGCCATTTAATTTTTATGTGATGTTTAGTTATATCCTGAATGAACCCAGAAGGCTCTGCTATTCTAGTTTTTGCTGTCTCCTTCTAGCAATTAATGAATTGATGCATTCAATTGTAAAACACCGAGTGAAGTTGAATAGGATAATTTGTACCTGCCTTAAGAAGGCAAATAAACTAGATTCAGACAATTCATAAATACAAATCAGCTATGAGGTAAGATAATAAACACTCTATCCTGTTCATGAATCCAGGTTGTCAGGCAGGAATGACCTGAGGGGTAGATTGATCAGCTAACTTCTCAGATCCAAACAAGCCCATGGCCATGGTGGGGATCAGATGAATAGATGCGTAAGTGGAAGATTTCTCTGTGAAAGGAGTTTAATCCTTCTTCCTTTTCCAGGGGAGGTGACGTACATGAATGAGTAATAGCTGATAATTCCCAAGGTGTATCTGTGGGGAGGAGAATGTTGGTAATCCATAGTCAGAAGATTTTCAGTAATTATTCATTTCCACATTCATTCCACTCTGAAGAATTTTTTTTAAGACAGCCGGTATCTTGAAGGGCACATGGATTCTTCCAGAATAAAACATTGTTAGTCCATGATTAGGCAAAGCCTTTCTATAGCTGGGTTTTGTTGTTGTTTGTATTTTTGTTCCCAGTAGCTGTAAACTGTG
The DNA here is from genome assembly GCF_964165515.1 of Mesoplodon bidens. Taxonomy (NCBI): domain Eukaryota; kingdom Metazoa; phylum Chordata; class Mammalia; order Artiodactyla; family Ziphiidae; genus Mesoplodon; species Mesoplodon bidens. Next base: position 47,589,985 of record NC_138162.1, read on the forward strand.
AATATTTATTGTTTGAGTCGACTTATTTATTTTCTTCAGTCACAGCTTCGGACAGTATGAGACTGTGTTATAGGTATAACAATACTGGACATTCATGCAGTAGGTACTATACTACATACTTTACATACATTGTTATATTTAATTGTTATCCCAATCTCATGAGTTAGGTAACAATTTCATCCTGATTTTGGGGTTGACCTAACTGGGATTTAGAGGAATTGTTCATAATGATATAGCGTAGTAGGTGTTGGAACTGTCTCTAGTGGTAGAACTCTTTAGTACTACACCTTCATTTACATAGTACAAAAATTAGTGCATAGTCTTCTGATAAGGAAAAGAATGTCACCAACGTAATCATTATATTGTTCTTATTTGATAGTAGTATTTATTATAATTTTCTTATAGGTTTCGATTGGTTTCAAAATATAATCATTGCCTGCCAAATTTTATAGAGAATATAAATTAATCACTGACATTTTACATAGTATTGTGGTTTCAGTTTCTCACTGAATGCAGTATCATAATCATCCTCTCTCTTTTATCACATCTTAAAATTGGAGAATCCTTTTATTACCTATTATAATTACTCTCCTTTTCAGGTATGTTCTCTTGAACAACAGAAAGCTTTGACATAGATGTAGTAACCATTTCATTTTCTACTATTTATTTGGTTTTAATCCTTATAGTCTGAGAAAAGTTCTCCTTCATCTATAACCTCACACTCTGCTTCTCCTTAGGTCACACTTGGCATCTTATCTGTGAACCTTGTTTTTAAAACTCAGTTTCCTGGACTCCACATTTTATATACTGAATCAGAGTCTCTAGGGATGAAGCCAGTGAACCTGGAATTTTATCAGGATTCTGATAAGTTTTATGTACACAATAGTTTGATGATCACAGCTCTAAGGAGAGATGGTTGGACATACTTTTCTAGATGTTTTACCCAGCTGCGAATCTTTATGATGAAAATTATAAAACATTTGTTTTTATTTCCTCTGAAATTGCAAATAATACATTATCACTCCACATTCCTTACAATTATTGCAAGACATTTTTGGTAGCACATAATTAGTACATTAGTATAAGCATACATATAAAACTCAAGTGTGAAAAGATGAATTTTATGTAACATATGATTCAGTGTTAGAATTCATTAACATGAACTAACACTTTAAAGAACAAAGAAGACTCCCAGCCATGGACACAGGGGATAAAAGTTCTATGCTGAAAGGATGAAGGAGATGATACCAGGTATTTCTTACCATATCATTGGAAAAAGATTTTTTCTTTATTTCATAACTAACCCAACTGAAAGGTGCAGGGGGAATGGTAATACAATTAAATAAACCAAAGGCATCATGACTCAGTTTGTCAATTTCCTTAGAAGAAAACAAATAATTAGTCTTGCCACTTTCAAAACCAGTGTAAACATAAAATTACTTATAGTGAATAAAATGAATACAAAGGATATGTTGGTTTCTTTTTATGGTTAGGTAAGGAAATGAAAAAGACATGGAGATAACAAGCAGGAAAGGGAAGCCATAGAGGCAGAAAATGAGAGTGCAAAGATAGGGAGGCTTATGTGTTAGCAAGGGCAAAAGAGGCAAACTTCAGCAGAGATTAATAATTGCTACACAAGATCCATTTCTTCCCTCTTCTTTAGTAGTAGTAGAGGATCCTAAATATTACTTGAGTACTCAGTATTCTCAGCTAAGTGACAACACTTCCCATGCTTTCTTGTGTCTGCATATAATATTGAGACAAAATTTGAGCTAACATGCTATCAGGAAACCACAGATGTTGGCTAATGGAGTTTCCCTAGTTGGGAGAAGCACTCTTTAGTCTTCCGTTCTTCCTCTGTACTGTTGCCTGAATTGGGATGTGGTGGACAGAGCTCCAGAAGTTCTCTTGTACCATGAACTGTACTTGGGCACAGACACCAAGTGAGGGTGTGGCAACAGAATGATAGGAAGAACTCCATCTCCATGATGATGCTCACACCAACCCTGTACTGCCCACATCAGGGATTTTTATGTGAAACTCCGTCTTTATTTGGACTCTGTAGCTTTTGTGGTTTGTTAGTTAGTTATTTGAAGGTGAAACAATTTGAGCTGAACAAAAGGTAGACACCAAAGAGAATAAATCACAATTTTTACTTAATTTTTCCCATCTTTTCGTAGGGGTACTACAACTAACCTTACCACAACCAAAATCCTAGCCCTATCTTTGGCTTTTAACTCAGTTGTTTAGCAATTCTTAACAGTAGAGGGAAGGCATCATATAGACTCATATCTAGGGAAAGCTATCCTACTTCAAAGAATCTATGAAGAGACTTGAAGAAGGGTGGCACTTTAGAGTTTATGCTCTCTAATTTAGTTCTTCTATTTAATATCATTAATAAAGTTCTCGGTCAATAACTTTAATTCCTCCAACAAACCATTGCTGACTCATATCCAGTACACAGTTGCCTGAGGATCCCAGACCAAATCCCACTGATATAGGTCCTGCTTTTCTTCATTACACTTTTCAAGCAGCTGCTTTATAATTTACCCTTACTAGCGTGACCATTATCTCTTACATTCTGAAAGTGCTCTTTCAGAAAAAAGCAATCAGGAAAGACTCCAAAGCAGTGAAATAAGGCCCTCAGTCTTAATAGCTGCTATAATATGGACATTTCTGAATGAGCTGTGTGAATTTTTTATTGATAGTGACAATAGGTAGAGATGACCCATACTTGGCATACAAAAAATTGACTAAAAGTCAAATTGTTAGATTTCTTCCAGACATGAGGGAAAGGCTACAGAACCAACTGTTTGTTCTTTCCATAATTGCAATGTTTGTTTTGTTCTGTATAATTTTTTGTAGACTTAACTAATTCATAGTTATATAATGATATTTTGCATCTAAGGTATCTACTAATTTTCCCAAGTCTGCTAATATGATTACTAGAAGATGTAATTAAAGATAGTGATGAACAAATATTTTGTCTCTGTAGCCCTAGTACTAAAAACATTTACTAGACAATGTAATTGGAAATACGTTTTCAACGAATTAGGAATATATTAAAATAACAAGAGATAGCCAAGTGCAAAATTCATATGAACTCATAAAAGAGCCACACTAGAAATACAAATATCATTCAAATGGAAATCAAATGCATGTAGTGGCTTTATTCATAATTAACACAAGAAAACAGGCATCTGTATATTTACTGTGATTTAAAGAAATGTAAAATAGTTACTTTATCAGCTAAATTATTTCTGAAATCCAAAAATAGAGAGACTTAAATACCAGAGCATTCCACTGAGCACAAGCGATTGAATTCATGTTTTCACCTTTGCTTTCTCCCAATACTTACAAATATTACTACAGTAATATAATAGATGTGCCAAGACCAAGAGAATGAGAGCGGGTGTATCTGTGGAACATATCTGTGGAAGTGGGGAAAGAGGTAGATAAGTGTTCAGTTATTTAAATGATCAGAATATTTGAAATCCAAACAAGTGGTCAGGAAAGTGCAGAAGAGAGGAGATTCGCACTACCAGCCACAGAAAGGCTCAGATACAGGAGGCAGCAGGGATCTTCACAAGTGGAGGTCCAGTTAGAGAGGATTTTTTAAAACTTTGTAGAAGATGCTGTTAGTTATCTGACCCCTTTTCACACCTTTTTTACCTGACAACTACCCTTGCTTAGTGCCAGCAGAAGGAGGTTCACTCTGTCAACAGTCAAATGAGAGGGAATCCAGACTCTGGGATATCAGTCACAGATGATAAAAGGGGTATTAAATAAAATTCAATATACAGAACTATGAGATTCACTAGCCCATTTCTACAATTACCTGGAACTGTCAGGCTTAAAATCCCTAATTAGTAGACTGAAGGATTCATTTCTGGAAAAACGCCTATATAAGATAATATATTCTTTTTTTTTTTTTTTTTTTTGCGGTACGCAGGCCTCGCACTGTTGTGGCCTCTCCCGTTGCGGAGTGCAGGCTCCAGACGCGCAGGCTCAGCGGCCATGGCTCATGGGCCCAGCTGCTCCGCGGCATGCAGGATCCTTCCGGACCGGGGCACGAACCCATGTCCCCTGCATCGGCAGGCGGACTCTCAACCACTGCGCCACCAGGGAAGCCCAAGATAATATATTCTTAAAGATACTGACAGGAAGAGGTCCCTCATCAAAATACTTAGCCCAGAGCTCTGCGTCACCCACCAGTCTGCAAGCCCTATACGTATATTCAGAACTTCCCAGTGCTTCCTACTAAGTAAGAATTCATAGCAAAGAATGAGAAGAAATTTAGGTAAAGAATTGAATATGAAAGACAAACATCAAAATGAAGAGGTATAAAGGAAATGATGGAAATATATATATATGTATATATATAGTGCAAGAAACAGGAATAAACATTTATATCTATCCGTCTTTTCACAGAGGAAATGAGAACATATTCCATGACATGAGAAAGAAGATGACAAAGGTAAAAGTTTAAAAGATAACACAAAGACCTTTTGGATATTTAAAATATTATAGCAGAAATTAAAAATAAAATAATTGTAAATGAAATTGAGATATTTTCTCAAAGAGTAGGAAAAAAGGCCATGTGATGATAAGTAGAAGCAAAAAATAATATTAGGGAATAAATATAGGCAGTCTAGCATCTGAATGATAGAAGTCCCAGAAAGAAAAGACTAAGAAAATGTAGGGGAGATAATTATGAAACAAATAATTTAAAAAAGTGTGTGTGTGTGTGTGTCTGTGTCTGCACTGGGTCTTCGTTGCTACGCACAGGCTTTCTCTAGTTGAGGCAAGTGGGGACTACTCTTTGTTATGGTGCACAGGCTTCTCGTTGCAGTGGCTTCTCTTGTTGCGGAGCACGGGCTCTAGGCATGCGGGCTTCAGTAGTTGTGGCTCGCGAGCTCTAGAGTGCAGGCTCAGTAGTTGTGGCGCATGGGCTTAGTTGCTCCGTGGCATGTGGGATCTTCCTAGACCAGGGCTTGAACCTGTGTCCCCTGCATTGATAGGCGGATTCTTAACCACTGTGCCACCAGGGAAGTCCCTTTTTCTTTTCTTTTCTTTTTTTTTTTTTTTAAAGAACTGAATAACATGCATCTCCAGAGTAAATGGGTCCATGAGAGGGAGACGAGAGAGAGAGAGAGAATGAACAAATATTTGAAATAAAAATGGTATCCAGTGTCTCCAAAAGCCATACTGGAATCTCGAAGAAAGTGGATAAATTACTTTAAAACACAGAAGGGGAATAGTTTTGAACCTAGAAACCTCTACTTGACCAAGAAACCAAATAATTCTAAGAGTAGGTTGAAGACATTTTTCAGACATACGAGATACCTAAAACTGAACTCTCTTGCACTTTTTCCAAGGACTCTACTGAAAGAGGCACTCCACCAAGATGAGACAAGGAATTAAAAGGGTGAAATATATTTTAAGAAACAGAGGATTAGTACTGTAATTAGGGAAGTATCTCCACCCAAAGTGGAAACTTGAGAGCCCAGGAAGACAACTTTGCACTGAGTTTGGAGAACCAGCCTCTCAAATTTGAGCAGGATAAAGGACTCCAGAAGGAATATTTTCAAAAAGAAAACACATCAGATAGGATCTGTGATGGTTTTTAATGTTTTTCAGGGGAAGTTTATAATTATGAAAGGTAGTTTGGAGGTCAGTTACTGATGCATTAAGATACAAAGCAAACAAAAGTAACTATTACTTCAAGGAAAATAAAACTCTATACACAAAAGAGAATGAAATCATGGTATACTTCAGCAATGCATTTTATTTACAATGTAATGATGACACTGACACCACACATTGACTTTAACAAACATTATTATGTTACTCTCTTGGGAGATGGAGGAATGGGAAGGATGCTGTGGAGCTTACCATGCAAGAGACCAGTGAAATCCACACTGAATATTTTTAAAAACTGAAAATCAAGAAACAACAGGATAAACCTGTTGTTTAGAAGCATGTAGTTAAATAACAAATTATCAACTGAAGGAGTTAAAAGGGGTGGCCTGTGAGGAAGAGAAATACTGAGAAAGAGTAAATGGTTTTCATAAAAATGTCTTGTAGTTTTACTTGACATCTTAACTTTCAGTATTTTCATTTATAATTCTAAATACAAACAAAAAATATCAAATAAAAAGGCGTAAACCCTCCTTTTGTGAATACATTTTAAGGCTGTCATGCCTTTGTCATTTGGAGTGCTCAGTACTTTTAGCTACTTCCTAACATTGCTTTGTTCAGAGAAGTGGAAGCAAGGAGGAAGGGGACAGTGTCTCTGGAGGAGAGTAGAAGATGAAGACACAGCAATACATGTTTCATACTTTCTACAATAACTTACCCTTGTCCTGCTTAGGCCTCTTATTTATTATTTAATGATAAAAGACAAAATCTAATTCACTAAATTAAAAATAGCAAGCCAGGGGACTTCCCTGGTGGCACAGTGGTTAAGAATCCACCTGCCAGTGCAGGGGACATGGGTTCGAGCCCTGGTCTGGGAAGATCCCACATGCCGTGGAGCAGCTAAGCCCGTGCGCCACAACTACTGAGGCTGAGTGCCACAGCTACTGAAGCCCGTGTGTCTAGAGCCTGTGCTCTGCAACAGGAGAAGCCACCGCAATGAGAAGCCCACGCACCGCAATGAAGAGTAGCCCCTGCTAGCCACAACTAGGGAAAACCCGTGCACAGCAACGAAGACCCAAAACAGCCCAAAATAAATTAATTAAAACAAAATAGCAAGCCACTTTTTAAAATTAAGAAATACTGCTAAATGCCAGAATACATTGAAATCTCTCTAAAACCTTAAATATATACAATAATTACATTATTAGGCAATATGGTTTTCTTTTTTTAATAATTTTTATTGGAGTATAGGTGATTTACAATGTTGTGTTACTTTCAGGTGTACAGCAAAGTGAATCAGTTATACATATACATATATCCACTCTTTTTTTTTTTTTAAAGATTCTTTTCGCATATAGGCCATTACAGAGTATTGAGTAGAGTTGCCTGTGCGATACAGCAGGTTCTTATTAGTTATCTATTTATACATAGAAGTCTGTATATGTCAATCCCAATCTCCCAATATATCCCTCCCCCCCATCCCCTGGTTTTCTTTTATTTGACCATTGCACACTATACAAAGCGACCCAAAGTAGGACTCTGGCTTTTACAATTACTTTGAATTATTCTGCACTGTGGCAGAATAATTTAGTTATTATCATCAGGGCTTTAAAAAAAAATCATACCTGTTCTTATGTTAGCATTTTTTTTTTTTTTTTTTTTTTGTGGTACGTGGGCCTCTCACTGTTGTGGCCTCTCCTGTTGCGGAGCACAGGCTCCGAAAACGCAAGCTCAGCGGCCATGGCTCACAGGCCTAGCCGCTCCGCGGCATGTGGGATCTTCCCGGACTGGGGCACAAACCCGTGTCCCCTGCATCAGCAGACGGACTCTCAACCACTGCACCACCAGGGAAGCCCCTATGTTAGCATTTTTATGCCACCTTCCTGTGGCAATCAATATTAATTCTATTTCAAAGCATGATAGGATAATCAGTCCAAGAGTTATTTTTTCCAAGGGTTGCCTCCATAAAAATTTTTGAGAATCACTGCCACAATCCTGGGTCTTTCCTTACATTTGCTATACATTTCTCAGTGTGAAAAAGGAGCCTATTACCAACGAGCATCTAAAGATTTGACTCAGACAATTCACTGCACTGTGAACGAATATGAAAGTGTAGAAAGAACTGTAAAGAAAATCTGGTTAGATTAAACCAGTAGCTCCCCAAAATGGTCCTTGTACTAGCTGTGTCAGAAGCTCCTGGATGTTCTTATTTAAAATAGATTTAGAACTTATCCCATAACTATAAGACCACAACTTTTTTGAGTGTGATCTGGTAACCAATAGATAACAGTTGAGATGTTTCAAACTACCCGCTTAGACTGAAATTATTTTTGTGTTTAACAAAGCCTTTGTTTACATTTAATTATATTAAACCCTGAATAATAATTGGGGCTAATTAGTTTCTGTCACAGTTTTAAGGTCGTTACTGCATAAGCCACAGCCATAATGGCTGAAGGTAGATCTTCCCTAGAGATACAACTTTAAAGCACAAGAAACCACAGAAACCACAGGAAAAAAATGATTGCTTTAATTTGTCACTGAGCTTTGAGCTCTTGCCTTTTTTTTTTTTTTTAAGAAATAGGAATTCATCCTCTAGGCTTTCAGATTATTTTTTCAAGCTACAGTTCACTTTTCAGAACCACAAATGAATGTTTCTCCATCTGTTTGTTTTGTCTTTGATTTCTTTCATGAGTAACTTACAGTTTTGTGCATACAGGTCTTCTGCCTCCTTAGGTAGGTTTATTCCTAGGTATTTAATTCTTTCTGTCTCAATGGTAAATGAGATTGTTTCCCTCATTTCTCTTGCTGATTTTTCATTGTTAGTTTATAGGAATGCAAGAGATTTCTGTATTAATTTTGTATCCTGTGACTTTACTAAATTCATTGATTAGCTCTAGTAGTTATCTGATGGCATCTTTAGGATTTTCTGTGTATAGTATCATGTCATCTGCAAACAGTGACAGTTTTACTTCTTCTTTCCCAGTTTGATTTCCTTTTATTTCTTTTTCTTCACTGATTGCCGTGGTTAGGACTTCTGAAACTATGTTGAATAATAGGGGCAAGAGTGATCACCCTTGTATTGTTCCTGATTTTAGAGGAAATGCTTTCAGTTTTTCACCATTGAGAATAATGTCCTGGACTTTTGTTTTTTGGAAGGTTTATATCTTGTAATGTTTATATCTTGTTCAGTGGGTGCCAGGAGCTCAGTTAAAAGCATTAAATGAATTAATTTCATTTAAGCCACAGAAAATCACATGAAATAAAGACTAACCTTATCCTACATTGCTAAAATATTGCCCTGAGGCTCAGAGAGTTTAACTTACTCTCTAAATTTACACAGCTTTTAGAGGCTGACTGATCCTGTAGGCTGTGCCCTTAGTAACTACACTGTGCAGTCTAAGAGTTGAGTATGGGAAAAATAGTAAGGGAACTCAAGCCCGGAATAAATAACATTCTCAGGTGCACAAAACTTTTATGAGAAAGAAGTGCTATTAAAGTAACATCTACATGATTTCATATTACCTGTTTTTTCCTATTAAAAAAAGCTGCCTCCTGATTAAATTAAAATGGAAGTTTGGCATGATGAGGAAAAGCTAGAACTGAGTGGAAATAAGGTTGACTGGGCAGCAGGGTGAAAAATCAGTGGGAGGCTGAATAATTCCTAGTTATGTAAGCTATGTATTTTTATATTATAGTTTGACACCTTTTCCACATTTCAGTTTGCATGAATTTTGGAGGAATTAATTTAATGAAAAAGCATATTTAATCTTTCAGAAGAAAAAAAAAGCAATATTTATTTTTATTTCTCCATCCAAATATCACTGACTCTACAGTGACTAGAATCTAAATGAATACTTTTAAGTAAATAACACTGTAAATCTTTCAAGAAATATGAGTTCCTTAGATCTTTGAGGCAAATAGTGCACTTTCCAGAATTGATGATGTGTACTTACATTGCACTTGGAGAGAAGTAACTCATTTTCCTCCAAGATGTTCCTGTAAGAAAACTGTGGATACATTTATGAGGTCTCATAATGGAAAAAGCTAAAAGTAGTTATATGGCGTTTATTAGTAGCTCCTGACTGAGATTCTCTTAACTACAAAATACCTGCAAAATATAGGAAAAAAAGACATAAGACTTAAAATATTTTCGGAAATTGATAGTAAGTTTCACTGACTCAATCTTGATGATTTTGGAATAAGTAAAATAGTTGCTGCCCTGCCCATTTTTCTCCTCATGACACAGGTGAACACCTGAGGACTTAAATAATGAAGGTAAGGAAATTTGTGCTCACCTACCTTAGCCCTTGAATCAGATAGTGAGTTTCCTTATTCTACAGCACACTAGAATTCACAGATCTCAGAGAATTGAATTTTATAAAAAGTGTTCTTGGATTGGAAGAATCAATATTGTTAAAATGACTATACTACCCAAGGCAATCTACAGATTCAGTGCCATCCCTATCAAATTACCAATGGCATTTTTCACAGAACTAGATCAAATAATTTAAAATTTTATATGAAAAAAAAAGACCCCAAATAGCCAAAACAGTCTTGAGAAAGAAGAACAGAGCTGGAGAAATCATGCTCCCTGACTTCAGACTATACTACAAAGCTACAGTAATCAAAACAGTATGGTATTGGCACAAAAACAATCACACAGGTCAGTGGAACAGAATAGAAAGCCCAGATATAAACACACACACCTATGGCCAATTAATCTACAACAAAGGAGGCAAGAATATTCAATGGAGAAAAGACAGTCTCTTCAATAAATGGTGATGGGAAAACTGGACAGCTACATGTAGAAGAATGAAATTAGAACATTGTCTAACATCATATAGAAAAATAAACTCAAAATGGATTAAAGACTTAAATGTAAGACCAGATACTATAAAACTCCTAGAGGAAAACATAGGCAGAACACTCTTTGACATAAATCACAGCAATATTTTTTTTGGATCCGTCTCCTAGAGTAATGGAAACAAAAGCAAAAATAAACAAATGGGACATAAATAAACGTAAAAGCTTTTGCATAGTAAAGGAAACCATAAACAAAACAAAAGACAATCTAGGGCTTCCCTGGTGGTGCAGTGGTTGAGAATCTGCCTGCCAATATGGGGGACATGGGTTCGAGCCCTGGTCTGGGAAGATCCCACATCCGCGGAGCAACTAGGCCTGTGAGCCACAACTACTGAGCCTGTGCGTCTGGGGCTTGTGCTCTGCAACAAAAGAGGCTGCGACAGTGAAAGGCCCGCGCACCACGATGGAGAGTGGCCCCCGCTTGCCACAACTAGAGAAAGCCCTTGCACAGAAACAAAGACCCAACACAGCCAAAAATAAATAATAAATAAATAAATAAATAATTTTTTAAAAAAAGGCAATCTACAGAATGGGAGAAGATAGCTGCAAACAATTTGACTGACAAGGGATTAATTTCCAAAATATACAAACAGCACATAGAGCTCAATATCAAATAAACGACCCAATCAAAAAATGGGCAGAAGACCTTAAATAGACATTTCTCCAAAGAAGATATATAGACAGTAGGCACATGAAAATATGCTCAATATCACTAATTCTTAGAGAAATGCAAATCAAAACTACAATGAGATGCTACCTCACACCAGTCAGAATGGCCATCATTAAAAAGTCTATAAATAATAAATACTGGAGAGGGTATGGAGAAAAGGGAACCCTCCTACACTGTTGGTGGGAATGTAAATTGGTGCAGCTAATACTATGGAGAACAGTATGGAGGTTCCTCAGAAAACTAAAAATAGAACTACCATATGACCCAGCAATCCCACTCCTGGGCATATATTCAGAGAAAATTCTAATTCAAAAAGATATAGCCACCCGAATGTTCGTAAAGCACTGTTTAGAATGACCAAGACCTCAGTGTCCATCAAGAGATGACTGAATAAAGATGGGAGATATATATATATACACACACACACACACATACATATGTATATGAATATTACTCAGCCATAAAAAAGAATGAAATAATGACATTTGTAGCAGCATCGATGGATGTAGAGATTATCATACTAAGTGAAGTAGGTTAGACAGAGAAAGACAAATATATGATATCACTTATATGTGGAATCTAAAAAAATGTTACAAATGAACTTATTTACAAAAGAGGAATAGACTCATAGACATAGAAAACAAACTTAGGTTACCAAGGGGGAAGGGAGGGAGGGAGGGATAAATTAGGAGTTTAGGATTAACAAACACACACTACTATATATATAAAATAGAAAACCAACAAGAACCTACTATACAGCCCAGGGACCTATATTCAATATCTTAATAATATAATTTCAGATTTTAAAATGGAAAAGAATATGAAAAAGAATATATGTATATCACTTGGCTGTACACCTGAATTTAGCACATTATAAATCAACAGTACTTAAATTTAAAAAAATCTCTGATCATCCAATGGAAAGTACAGGCACTTTAATCTTTAAATTACAGACATGTTAATCTTTAATATCATTCTGTTAAACATCTATGGATTGAAAAATAAATCCTGGATGTACTGATGTATAATGATAAAGTGAGACAAGCTACATTGTATGATAAAAGAGTATGACAAGCAGGATTCAGGAACTGATATTGTAATGCAGGTGGAAGAGTTTTCTGCTTTGGATCTCTGTACTTTCAAAGAAGACAGAAATTAGTAGAAACTTAAACTGTGTATTATGAAGTGTATTTGCTGTAGCCTATATATGTGTCAAGAATGTTAAAATTAAGAACTATATCAAAAAAAACCCCATGCCATTATAAAAAATATGGACTTCTCCCCCTTTTCTTTTTTTCCCTCCTTCCTTTTTCCTTTTTTGTTTGTCATTTCTGCATTGGACAGGGTTTTTCTAGGTATAGGTGAAAATGAGAAAAAGAACCAGAACACGAAAATTAAATATGCTATAATCAAGTAAACAAAACAAAACACGTCTTCATATCAAAAATCAGTCATGAAGTCATGTTTGTATAGGTGTGTGTATACATACATATATGAAATAAGCTTGCAGAACAAGTGAATGGGAACATCATGGAGAATTCTTAAAGAGAAAGGTCAAGCTATTGAAAATTAATATTAGAAGAAAAACTTAGAAAACTCTTGGACATACTCAATAAAATTGAAAGAAGAAATAAACTGATGTCAAAATATTAGGACCCCTATAAATAGTATGAAGACCCAGGGAACAGACAAGTTTGACATATCAGAAAACAAATTCACATTAAAAAGTTATGGGTGCTATGTGGGGGAAGTTTAAGGATCCTAAATCTAATTTTTTAAAAAGGTATGATATACATTTTTGTGAGTCAAAGGTAATCCAACACTTCAAACTTGATCAACATTTGGCAACATAGTAATATTTATCAAGAGAAATACTTAAAACCTTCTAAAACACTTAAGAAGTGTGGCCAGAACAATATTTTCAAGACTGAATAACCCAGTAATTCAACATTTAGAAATACACTTTAAGGAAATAATAAAAAATTATTATCAAAATGTGTGCACAAACATGTGTATGACATCATTGATTATAATATTAAACTTTGGAAATACTCTGAATTTCCAGAATTAGTAAAGAAAATAATGCTACATAATTATGAAATAATATTGGGAGTATTAAGCCATGTTTTCAAATAATTTTATTTCCATGGAAAAATATTTAACATAATGTTAAAATGAGAAAAAGAGATCCCTAAACTATATATTCAAATACTTCTAATTTTGCAAATGTATATAAATATGTGGTATTTGGTGAAAATTTTTATGTCTAGAAAATATTTAGTTCTATATGGCTGAGCAGGAGTAACCAGGGTCCTTTTTATATAATTAATAGCTGCAAACATTTTATTGAGTCAGAAATACAAAAACTCAAAATCTCTGGAGAATATTGGATGAAGACAGGGAAAATAAAATTAGGCTAAACATGGCCTGTTATAAAATTTGAGACCAAACAGCTATTGTGGCATAGCTTTTTAAACGTCAGTTTAGGTCAACTGCGAACACATTTACCAGAATTATCTTCCGTAACTTGAATCTGGATGAAAGTTGGGAAATTTGCCCATGATTTACAATGTGGAATTGATGCAGCAATCATGTGCTCTCACACAGGTCATTGTAGGGTTAGACGATCCTCAGCTGGACCTGCAGCTCCTACAGCTCCTGAGGCTCTCTTCCTTCAGTTTTTTAAAATCCTGAGCTAGCTGCCCATGCAATTCCACGATGTAGCACACCAGCTTTTCTACTGGTCACTTGCATCATCCAAATTGAAGACCCAGAGGCATCTAGAGACCAGTGTGTGTTCCAGAGAAAGACAGATGCGGGGTTCAGTTTATATGCATGGGTTCACTCATCCTCATGGGTTCTATTTTGTCTCTTTCACACCATATCTATCTTTCCTTCCCAACTGCCAGCCCTGCTGACCTGTGGCCTTGTACCAGACTCAGATACAACAGACTGACTGACACCAACTGCTTAATGAGCTCCCACAATCATGAAAGGTCTAATCTTTCCCTACGATCGATTGGATCACTCTTAGTAGTTTTGCATCTCTGGGTGAATCCTATAAATGTGTTAGCCATGCTTGATCCTCCCATTTATCAATATTAATACTTACCATGTTGAATATACTGATCAGTTATCACGATGGCATAATGTATATGTGTTCATTTAGCAAAAGTAAATTATAACTACACTGTTGTATTAAGTCACTGAAGGAGGACTTGGTATAGAAAGGCCACTGTTATATAAAGAGTATGAAAATCACATTTCTAAAAGTAATGGTGAAAGGATAAAAAAGAAAACTTCTACCATTGCTTCCTCCCTGCCAGATTTTTCTCTCACATGCCTACAAACATCTATGTTTTTAGGGAGAGTTTTCTGTCTTTTCTGACATACTCTAAGGGTTAGAAACACTTATCATAGTGGGCTGAAAAAGCAGTTTCTGACCTCAGTTCTTTTATGCTTTTCCCCTTTTTTGCTTGGGAAACTATTCCTGGGAATCCTTGATGTTGTATCTGTAGACTGACCTAGATATATTCATCTTAACTTCTAACCTTACCACTTCTTGAGGAGTAGGAAGACTCTGCTCCCATGACTTTGTATTTTATTCAGGCAAATGCTGTCCTGGAGGGAAATATTCTCAGATGTGCCTGTTTCCTTCTGATGTTCAGGAGTTTCCTGAAAAATCTGAATTGCAGGAGGGCAATAGATTAAAATTGTTTTTCTTGCTACACATTTATCTTCATTATTCTCTCATTTTGGACAATTCTTGGACTCTTTGGAAGTGTGAGGAAGAATAAAAGGGGATCTTTGTATATATGATATTTCTTTCTGGAGACATGATTAATTTTTCTGAAAGAGCACATTTTTAAGATAGTTTTAATTTAGATACGGGTCCATAAATAGTAAGAATTAGAAAGTCCTGACTAAATAATGCAAAATGAATGGTCAAGTGAGGGAATCAGTAACAGCCAGCCCTCTGTTGGAAGACATAAAACTATTTATTTTAAAAAATCAGAATAAGAAAAACATGCATATAAAAACCATGGTTAATCATCCATTTCTATAGGAATCTAAAATGTCTGAAGTGTCAGCTTTCAGAAGAGTTGAACTATGGCAGTGTTTGCCTTGCTGTTCACAAGAACAAAGCCTTACATCTTTGCTTTGTTCCAAATTTTATTGGCAGACCTCATCACAGTGCTACCTCAATCTAATTGAAAACATTTCAGTAATAGTAAATATCTGTGATATTACACTCCATGTAAAGTCAGACAAATGCTCTGTTATTGTCAAGATAACAAGAAATCCTGTTAAGATTTGTCAAGAAATATCTTGTTACAATACAGATGGTTTAGCCCTGGAGAATCATGCAAACATTTTTTTTTTCTTTTTTTGACGAGAGAATCCAATAGTAAGTATAATCCTTCAGGTGTAAAACATGCTTTAATTAGGATAATCCAATAGATTTAATCATTAAAAAAATTAAGCCTCTAATGAAAGGACAGAGGTCATTTTATTACATAGTATTGCAAAGGTTTAACCACTGCTCACAATGTGTATAGTAATTTGTAGGAGTTATGTTTTGTCAAGTCACCACGCACACTAACTCTGTGAATACTGAGCTATTGCTCCAAGGAGAAATACAGGGTTATAAGTTCCTACAAACTTCTGGTCACCGCATCTCTTTCAATTGAAACACCATTTGTGTTATATAGGTTTGGTTGCCAAATCCTTGTTGAACAAGTTAGTCTCTCCTCTTCCGCATAACTCTTTTCCTGTATAACACTTAGCAGGTATTATTTGAAAAACTTCTGCAGCCTTTTGATTTGTATAGCACCTGCCTCACATGCACGTTTAACATTTTCCCCACAATATCGCCTTTTGAAACATGTGAGCCAGTCAGCCCTGTTAGGGAAGGAAGGGTTTAATATTTTCCTGACCCTAAGTACCGTGACCGTAAGCTCCTTTGGCTTTCAGCCTCTACAATGCAGTCCAAATATGCTTTTAAAAAAAAAACAACAACTCAGTTTTGTCTTATGAATCCACAAATTCAGCCACTTTTCCATATTCTCCACAATTTCATCACACGCTGTAGATGTTACTATAGACCTTTATGGGGCGGCTTCACATACAGATTGGTGAATTTCCTCTTCCTTCTTCTGGATGTACCTTATTGTTGATCCAGTAGCATTGAACTCACAGCTGACAGCATTACCACTCACACCTGAACACATTTTCTCCATAAGACACATCACAGCCTTTAGCGCATAGGAACACTAGACAGTGCTTCAGCAGTATGCTTGGAGGCCATTGTAAGAGCAAAATCACCAACAGAAAGCCCCCAAAATGCAAAAGAAAAAAAAAAGGCTTTAAATAGACCCCCCCGCCAAAGGACACTTGTTTCCAATAGAAGAACTGAAACAAGAAGGCAGAGAGTGTCACCTTGTCAACCTCAGCTGGGAACGTTTATGTAGGACAACAAAGTTTTTGCCACACTGCACAGACCCACAAATGACTATGACAGCACCCCCAAGTATCGATTTGGGGGCTACTAATCCATTTTAGCAATTAGGGGACTTCACAAATATGGAATCTGTAGATAGTGAGGATTGACTGTATTAATGATAAAGATCCAGTTGAAGAGATGGTCTTGTTGCGTGTGCTTCATGAACTGTGAATCAAAGTTAGGTTTCTGCTGGCAGTCTCCTTTCCTGTTGGAAGTTGGAATTTTATTTTTTGACTTTTCTTATTACTACATTATGGAAGATAGAACAGTTTTGTCAGCTCAGAACTGAACCAGGACTTTTTTTTTTAATGACTGAAATAAAAAATGAACTACTTTTGCCTCTGGGGCTTCTTTATTTCATGTTTTGAGGGTTTTATTATTCCCTGTACACTTTGTGTAACGCTTGGTAACTGTGGCAATTCACTTACACTTGCACCTTGAGAAATTATGAATTCATTCATGCATTCTGCAAAGACATTCGTGCATAGGCAAATTTTCTTAGATAGGGATGCCAACCAAAATGGAGGAGTAAGGAATTCCAGGGCTCTGCTTCTCCACGAAAGCTGTTAATGAGCTGGCAAAATTGTCAGAATCATCTTTTGCAGAATTCTGGAATCTAGTCAAACACTCGCAACCAGCAAGGGAAAGCTAATTGAAGAAACAAGCTGCTGCTTTACAGTAAGAAAACACTGTGGCATTTTAAATTGCCCTGTGACTATGGTGATCATTGGGAACGTAGCCCACATTTCCAGGAATACTGCTGAGGAGCTTTGTAGAATGTTACATGGTTTCTGATGAGAAGTCCACTGTAATTGTTGTCCTTATTCCTCTATAAGTAATTTGTTTTCTGGCCCCTTTCAACATTTGTCTTTGTCTTTCTGCTGGTTGATTATGATATACCTAGGTGTAGTGTTTCTGGATTTGGTATCTGTCATTAAGTTTGGATATTTTTTGATAATTATTCAAATATTATCAAATATGTGTGTGTATTTTTCTTTCCTCTTTTTCTTTTATTCCAATAATGTGGATGTTATATCTTTAAAAAATTTCCTATAGTTCCTGGATCTTAGATCTTTTTCATTCTTTTTTTCTCTTTGCATTTCACTTTCGGATGTTTTTATTAACAAATCTTTAAGTTCACTGATTACTTCTTCAGCCATGGTGAATCTACTGATGAGCCCATAAAGGCATTTTTTTCATTTTTGTTACAAGGTTTTGGATTTCTAGCATTTAACTTTTATCCTTTCTTAGAATTTCCATCTTTCTTTATACTACTCATCTGTTCTTACATGTTGTCTGTTTTGGGTTTTTTTTCCACTAGAGCTCTTAACATATTAATCATAGTTATTTAAAATTTTCTCTCTGATAATTTCAACATCTGTCATATCTGAGTTAGGTGTGACTATGATTTTTCTTGACTTTCTGTGTGCCTTATATTTTTTTTTTGTCAAAAGCCAGACATTATATTACATAGTATGAACTGAGGTAAATAGTGCTCCAATAGTGCTCAGATTTATGCTACTCTGTCTAGGAGTTGGGCTTTGTTTAATGTTCACTTTAGCTGTAGGTTTCAGAGACTCAAATTCTTCTAGGGTCCTTTTTTTCTCCACTCTTGACTTTGGACTTCCCTGTGTACTCCTCCTCCAAGGGAGCCTGTGTCTTGTAGCATTTTCACCTGCAGTTCTCTATTATTATACTAGGCCCCTGATGGTTGTCTGGTAATGTATGAGGGAGAGTGTACATTGTGTAATCTTTCAATTAAATCTCCATATTTCACTGCATTTGTATTTTTGACATATGCCTCTCATGAATGTTTTTTCTAGTATAGTATCTCCATACTTTAAGTGAGATAGAAGGCTCAGTGGCACTGGGATGAGAAGAATGCCTCTCCCCCATGACTCTGGGATAAGGCTGTAGTAAAGTCTCTCCTCCTACAGAGGAGACCTTTCCATGGAGAAGGCTCTGAGTGTGTTATAAAAGAATTACTGTCCCCTTCCTTTGCCAGACTGCATGGGCTACTTTTTGGATCTTCATTTTGAGAACCTAGTGGATTTCCTGGATATAAATCCCATGAAAATGTGCCACCCTCCACCCCCATCCCTGGTGGCGGGTCACCAGGAGTTTCTCACTCTCAACTAATCTTACCAGTTTATGGTTCCAGTGGCTACTGGTCCAGGTAAGAGTCAGCTGTGACACTTTGGATTCACTTGTCTCACCCAGTTTGGGGATGATGGTTTGTCCTGCACATCCAATTTCTCTGATAGGTACAAGAAAACTCATTGATTTTCATTTTGCCCAAATTTTTCTTCTTGTAAGGATGGGAGTGATGACTTTTAAGCTCTTTACATATTGCAATTGACACCCAAAGCTTTCATTTTAATTAAAAGTGTGTTGTTTAATTTCCAAATATTTTGAGGCTTCCCAGATACCTTTCTTATATTGATTACTAGTGTTTTGAGATCATAATTTGTATTATTTCAATTATTTTAAATGTGTTAATATGTGTTTTTTGACTGAATATGTTATCTATATTGGTTAATATTCTAGTCAGGCCTAAGAATAATGGTTACTTTGCTTTCATTGGATTGTGTATTCCACAGATGTCAGTTGGATCAAGTTACCTGTAAATGTTTGTGCTTTTGACACCAAGATTCTAAACTATTTCCTCTTCCACTGAAAATACCACATAGTGGTTCTCTTTCATCCTTTCCTTCCATATAACTAAAACAATGTGTTTCAGAAGTGTCTGGGAGGGTGACTAAAGGGCTAGAATTGAAAGATTGGCCGTGTTCAAAATGCCCAGAACTTTTTTGCTGAATTAAGCAAGTCACAACTGAATTTCCTTCTCGTATTTTTTTTTTTAGTTTCTGTTCTTCAATTTCTGTTCAAAAAATTTTATCTTATTCTCAGACTACAATTAACCCCATCAAAGTTTGTCAATTTTATTTTATTTTTTAAATTAATTAATTTATTTTTGGCTGTGTTGGGTCTTCATTGCTGTGTGCAGGCTTTCTCTAGTTGTGGGGAGCTGGGCCTACTCTTTGTTGCAGTGCATGGGCTCTAGGTATGTGGGCTTCAGTAGTTGTGGCACACACGCTCAGTAGTTGTGGTGCATGGGCTTAGTTGCTCCACAGCATGTGGGATCTTCCTGGACCAGGGCTCGAACCCGTGTCCCCTGCGTTAGCAGGTGGATTCTTAACCATTACGCCACTAGGGAAGTCCCAGTTTGTCAATTTTAAACTCATTTGAATATTATAGAGAAGAGTTTTCATTTACTCATTTTATTTCTTTATTCAGTATATGAAAATCCCTGGTTCACTCACTTCAGTATAAAATTCCAGGATAGTAGGAAAAGTCTTTGGTACATTCATGCAAACTTGGAAAGCAAGGAGTTATATCCTAAGACACATCAAATTCATAATGTGTTGCCACATATCACAGATTCTCAATAATTCCACATATCTCCTGGGTTATTCAACTAAGTGAACTTTTGATAATTAAGGAAGCATTTCACATTCTGGGGATGTCAAACATAGTTGTGTGTTAGATGACTCCATAAAGTAACCTTCATCCTGGTGGCTCTGGTCAAACCTTATGCAGTGTCCCAAAGAGGTTCATGTAAAAGCTATCCTGTTATGGCATCAGCAAACACATGGTATAAAAAAATAAGAACTTGTTGCACTGAGATGAAAGGTGTTTATCCAATTGTATGCTGAAGGGAAATGGCATCACTTGGCATATCATATAACACATTTAAAAGCATTATCAATGGTACTGGTAGCATATCATATAACACATTTAAAAGCATTATCAATGGTACTGGAGTATTTTGTAAAGTCACTGTTTCAGTTTTTATTCTCTCCTCCAAATCACAAACCAAAAATATTAATTCAGGAGAACTTGACTTCATAACCGTCTCTTCCACTGGTCAAAGTTTTTATTTTTCTTCTTATTGATTGGCAAAGTGATAGGCAAGATGGATATGCCTCAAGATGCTATTTTGAATAGGGACAAATACACATTCTAGTGATTTTGCTACTTTGTTACAAATTGTGCTACAGTCTCATGAAAAAGTTCTCCAGTGCCTGATTATTTTGTGTACTTCTATAGCTATTAAGAGTTTAATATAAAAATTACATTAAAAATGGGAATTTGGGATTAGCAGATGCAAACCGGTATATATAGAGCAGATAAACAAGGTCCTGCTGTATAGCACAGAGAACTATATTCAATATCCTATGATAAACCGTAATGGAAAAGAAAATGAAAAAGAATGTATTTATATGTATAACTGAGTCACTTTGCTGTACAGCAGTAATTAACACAACATTGTAATTCAACTATACTTCAATAAAAAATAAGTTAAAAAAAAAGAATTGAGACCAGTAATGTCTCTTTAAAAGTTTGATCTAGCCTAGTTTCAAATGCATAATAAGCTCTGTATCCCAACAATAAGGCCAAAAAAGTAAGCTGCTTTGTGAGGTTTAAAAAAAAATTCACATTTTACAGGATATTTTACTATTAAATTAATATCAACATATATTAATTCTATATGTATTTATGTCATTAAATATGTCTATCCAGAAATTTATGGTTTTATCAAAACTGCAAACTATAAAAATCATTTTTTAACAAGGGGGTTTTACTTCATTCCTATAATATGATATTATAACTGGTGATTGGGGTTTATTCCCCTAATTCCTTATAAAATATGAACTTCCTTGAGATTATGAATAAAATAGAATGGATGAAGAAAATGTGGTATATACATACAATGGAATATCACTCAGTCTTAAAAAAGGAAATACTTCCATTTATAATAAGACTGATGAACCTGAAGGATATTATGCTAAATGAAATAAGCCAGTTGTAGAAGGACAAATATTGCATGATGCCACCTAAATGAGGTATCTAAAGTAGTCAAAATCTTAAAAGTAGAAAGTGGATGATGGTGGTTGCCAGGGCTTAGGGAAGGGGAGAAATGGGGAGTTGTGCACTGTACCCAACAGGGTTGGTGAGAACAGTCTAGTTGCAGTAAAAGTGGACTATGGAATCAGACTGCCAGACCTCACACTTAATATCATCAAAAGCATCTGTCAATGGACATTTGGGTTGTTGCTATATCCTAACTATTGTGAATAATGCTGCAAGGAACATAAGGGTGCAGCTATCTCTTCAAGATCCTGATTTCAATTCTTTTGCAAATATTTTCTCCCTGTTTATGGGTTGACTTTTCACCCTTGATTGTTTCCTTTGCTATGCAAAAGTTTTTTAGTTTGGTGTAGGTGCACTTGTCTAATTTTGTTTTTTGCCTGTGCTTTTGGTGTCATACCAAGAAGTTGCCAAGACCAGTGTCAGGAAGCTTTTTCCTTATGTTTTTTCCTATGAGCTTTACAGTTTCATGTCTTAAGTTTAAGGTCTTAATGCATTTTGAGTTGATTTTTGTATATGATGTAAGACAGGGGTCCAGTTTCATTTTTTTTGCATGTGGATATTCAGTTTTCCCAACACTATTTGTTGAAGAGCCTATCCTTTCCCCATTGTATATTCTTGGCACTCTTGTTGAGAACTGGTCTAAGCAGTGGGAAGCCAGAGGAAAGTGGTGGAGGTCCTCAGTGGTTCTGATGTGCAAATTGGTCATCTGATTTGGGTACTGGGGCAAAAGACAAATCGAACCATGTCATGTAATAGCTGGTTCCCTCTAAAGCTTCCCTAAGGATAGCTGGAGCTCCGGCCTACTAATCCATGCAGTTTTATCCAGTAAAGTGAAATGACTAGAGGAATGCCAGAATGATCTCAACCTATTATCAAACTTTAAATAGGTAAGAAACTCAGCCCTCTGGCAAAATATCTCTTGGGGGAAAAAAATGAAAGAAGAGGATAAAATAGCCCCCAAAATTTAACAAACAAAACAAGCAAAGATAAATAAATAAATAAATAAATAAATAAATGGGGTAAGAAATCACAAATAAAGTTTGTATTTACCTAAAAAGAAAGTAAACAAAGAAAACGTACAGAAATATATACACAAACTGATTGTAAATTATAGGAATTTTACCTGAAATGATTTGTTAGATTACCTTTAGTTAACAAATTAAGCCATTTGGGGAACTAAAACTTTTTCTTGGTTTAACAGTGTTTTCCATCATTTAACTG
Organism: Mesoplodon bidens; assembly: GCF_964165515.1. Lineage (NCBI taxonomy): Eukaryota > Metazoa > Chordata > Mammalia > Artiodactyla > Ziphiidae > Mesoplodon > Mesoplodon bidens. Next base: position 47,612,817 of record NC_138162.1, read on the forward strand.
AATGTCTTAACCCTTCCCACAGTTCTGAGCCTGCTGTCTCCTCACACATAAATGTGAAGCTAGCTTATGGTATTTCCTAGAGCACACATTTTATTGTATTTTCATGATAACTTCCTGGCACCACAGCACACATTGTTAGGAGTCAGTTTTTTGTTTGTTTGTTTGTTTTGTTTTGTTTTTGCGGTACGTGGGCCTCTCGCTGCTCTGGCCTCTCCCGCTGCGGAGCACAGGCTCCGGATGCGCAGGCCCCGCAGCCATGGCTCGTAGGCCCAGCCACTCCGTGGCATGTGAGATCCTCCCGGACCGGGGCACGAACCCACGTCCCCTGCATCGGCAGGCGGACTCCCAACCACTGCGCCACCAGAGAAGCCCAGTAAGTTATTTTTAATGTCTTGGGAAACGATTATACTTTCTAAAAGAAAATTGTCCAAAATTGATAGAATTCAACCATATCAATAGATTTTTGATAAACATGTTTAATTATTTTTTTTGCAAGAGTAGCATTTTGTTTCTTCTTTTATACTCGACAGCACTGCATTATGTATAACCCATAAGCCTGTAAGTTTTATAAGCATCACTTTGTTTGCAAGTGTCCCAGAAATACAACTGAACATATGGTAAATAAATACATTTTCCCAGGGCAAACTGATATGCAACACCCAAGCATAGAATGTGGAGCATGGCTAGAGCTGGAAGTCCCTGATGTGACGATGCACATTTCCTCACTAGAGCAGTTTGATATCTGATCATACAGAAGGAGCACTGAGAGATTATGTTGAAAGGGAATGGTTTGCTTTGATGTATTCTGCTGTAATTGTCCCTGAACATGGTAAATGATTTAATAAAAGGGAAGAGCTAGTAGATTGGCATAAAGACAACCAAACGGATACATATTCAAAAGTAGGACAAAGAAAAAAACCTTTGAAAATCCAATAATCTCCATAGCAAGTTTTCCTTTAGCTTTTGTCACTCAGTGAAATTTGAAAGAGAAAATAGAATGAAATCTCATTATTAAATTATTGACTGGTTCACAGGAGAAATAATCAATTAGGACAAAATAAACTCCCACCAACAGCATTCATAGGAATATGTAGAAATCTGTGCATGTTTAATGTAGACACTAGTAAAAAGGAGGGTGCCATTGTCTTTAGTAACATCATACATTTTCTTTAAGTGTATTTTTTAAGTAAAATATTTATTAGGTTTCCTAGTTTTACCACATTCTCAATGTTGCATGCTTTAAAGCACAGCTAGAGATAATCTGAATATCTTATTTTAGAAATGAGGAAACTAAAGAACAAAAAATTGCTTGGTTGATTTGTTAATACAAAGGCCAGAATAAAGATGGAAAACCCTCTGACTACAATGGTCCTTAGACTTTATTAGAGGGGCTGTTTGTCAGATCTTAAGACTAAATGCTCATCACCAGAGTGACTTCTTTGCCTTCTGCCTGGTACTGCCAGATTGGTTATATTTTTGAAATATTTTTCAGATTTCCCTAGAAGTTTTCATCAAAATTCTCCATAGGTTGTATCTAACAACTCTGAATAGTCGACATGTGCTCTAGTATTAGTTTTCTTTTAATGATTTTCTATAATTAACATGAATTCTTTTTCACCTATAAAATGTTATAAATGATTGTTAAAAATCTTTAAAGTGATATTCTAATTGATGTGTTTGACCTCTTCCCTGGCGGCTCAATGGTTAAGAATCTGCCTGCCAATGCAGGGGACATGGGTTTGAGCCCTGGTCTGGGAAGATCCTAGATGCCGCGGAGCAACTAGCCCCTTGTGCTACAACTACTGAGTCTGTGCTCTAGAGCCTGCGAGCCACAACTGCTGGAACCCATGCGCCTAGAGCCTGTGCTCTGCAACAAGAGAAGCCCCCACAATGAGAAGCCCATGCACCGCAACAGAGTAGCCCCTGCTCGCAGCAACTAGAGAAAGCCCGTGCACAGCAATGAAGACCCAATGCAACCAATCAATCAATCAATCAATCAATCTTTTAAAAAAAAAGTGAGCAAGACAACATTGCTCTGTGATTCCTGAAGAGAGACAGCCTTCAGTATATTTGTGTAGAAATCAGAACACTTATAATAGGATGTTGTGCCACTGTCCATTATAAAGTTATTTTAGAGGGTTTTTTTTAATGTTATAGTGACCCATCACTTTTAGAGTATGTGATGAATTCAACTTTGTAATTAAAGGGTATTTTAGTCTGAGGATGGCAGCCAAATATTACAAAAATATAGTTAGTTAAGTGATATGCAATATGGAAGGAGGTAGGACAAAAACAATGCAGAAAGTTATTTAAAAACTGATTTGGACTCATATCAATTTAGAGACTGAAGCCAATTAAAGGAAAACAAGAAGAAAGAGCTATATGTCAACACCTATTTCTTTTTAGATTTGTTTGATAATTGGTTAAATGTGAAATGGCTAATGGCAAACTTTTGTCAGAGCAAATTTATTTAAATTAACGATATTGATTAAATTTATTATCTATAGCATTTATGGAAGTGAACTTTTACCATAAAGAGAACTGCTTTTTGCCTGCTCTCTGTGCAAATTTGACATTAGTGACTTGAGTGATTACCCTAATAGAAATGACCATAGTGGAATTGTGTTGAAAAGTCACAATTTCACCCTTAAAATTAGGTGAAATAAGGTATTTTCACCTTAAAAGTTACAACAATAACTAACTAGAATAAACTTTTTATGGCTTTTTGAACTTCGAACTTGAGTGGCTGTTTTGAACCCCAATGCCTTAGCAGTAATTCACACTTCTATCTCTTTTATTCTTTAAAAATTTATCGCCAGTAGATCAATGGTTAGAATTAGAACCATTGATAATTTGGTAACATTATTCTCTGAGAAACCATATAAAGTGGACAACACTTTATTCTGCGATATTGCCACATAAAAAAAATTAACAGAGGTTGGAGAAATTTGGGTTATTTATTAAAGAAGTTAGAGATTCATAAGATCTGTTAGATCTGTTCATAAGATCTTAGCTGTTGGATAAGATTCCAACAGCTAAGACTGAAAGCTTAAACAGCTTTGTTTTTCACAGATTAACTACATATTTCATTTCATTTTTGGATCAACAATACTGGTTTGAATGCATATATTTCGCATATTTACTACTTGTATATGTACAGAATTTCCACCATGAGTCTCACCATGATTTAGCACTGGGTATTATAGTGCTGAAAAAACTAGATAGTTACTACTTTCATGAAGCTTCATTTATGGAAGAAGTAGGCAATAAATAGTCATATATCCATATGTAATATATACACACACGTATGTATGTGTGTATACATATCAGAAAGTATTGATGAATGTTGTGAAGAAAACAAATAGAAAAAACATATATCATTTTTGGTAGGGTTATCAAGACATATATGATGGTCATTATTTTATATGGTGGTCATCATTTAATAAGGTTAATTGGTAGGGCAAATTCTTCCTAGCTAAGAATATGCTCAATACCAAATTACCCCTGAGGCTGAGCATATATAAACTAGATATCAGATTAAACAGTTACATAAAGGAATATTTGTTGCAATTGAAGAAGAATAATAAAAGAGTATCTTTTGTTTTTCTGTTTCAGGCAAGAGGTAAGCAGAATGGGAAAAATAGCTCTATTACTACTAAACTAGGTTGTAGGGCATGGCTCTGAAATACCGTTTTTTTTAACCATTATTTTTTGTTGTTTTTGGTTTTTTTTTCCAATATTAGACCCCAGGATAGAGTTAGCTCATTCAAGCATAGATAATACTGGAGAATTGGAGCTCTTCCTTACAGGCTCCTTCCTCATACCAATGAAATGTAATTGGTATTTTAACAAGTTTCAGTGTTTATTGTGTTCAAAACACAAAATATATTCTAGTCTCCCACTCTCCCATATAATTTCACTGAGTGGAGAAAATCTTCCTGTCTCCTTGGATGACTACTCCTGTTCACTGTGATTTTTGCTTACTTTAGGATAACTGGTATGCTTGCAATCACTTTAAAGTCACAAACCTTGTCAATTCTGTAAATAGAATGCCCAGCTAAAAAAGTAAAATACAAACTCTGAACTTGGTTTAATTTCAAATATTCTCCCTTTTGCTGGATGAGCATGCTTTCAGAGCAAGCTTTCAAAGAATAATATATTTAGCTCTCTCCTTACTCTCATTTTCTGGTTTCTTTACTGGTTCCTCTGAGACAGAGAGTGTATGGGGGGGGGAGCTTTGCAAACTTTCTAACATCCATTATTAGTTCAGTTTGTTTTATAGACTCACATCAGCATTTCCTGTCAGAGGATTCTTTTGAAGTCATTTGGTTTAGAGCTGGCCAAAGAGCATGACCTTGGCCTTCCTGAGGCATTCTCCCAAATCTGAAAGTTTTAGACTTGGTAATAACCTCATAAGGACACATTTGTTTCAGATTAGAAGCAGTTTATTTGCTCCAATTTCACAGTTCAGTCACGGAACACAAACTACATTATCTAAGTACAACAGAGATTCACTCTTCTTTGAATAACAGTAGATAAAAAGGAAATCAGTGCAAGTCACTTTTTTCAGAATCTTTGTTCGCAGGTCAGTTGGCACTTACGTGTAGTGCATCCTATCAGATAGATTTGCCTGAAAGTAGAGAAGATGGATGCTATCTTAGTCCATTCAGATTGCTATAACAGAATACCATAGATTGGTGGCTCTGAAACAATAGAACTTTATCTCTCATGGTTTGGGAGGCTAGAACTCCAAAATCAAGGCACCAGCAGATTTGGTGTGTGATGAGGACCAACTTCCTCCTTCTTACATAGACAGTCTGCTTCTTGATGTGTCCTTATATGATGGAAAGGGCATGGGAGTTCTTTGGGGCTTTTTTTATAACGGCACTAATCTCATTCTTGAAGGCTCCACCTTTATGACCTAATAACCTTTGAAGGCCTCACTTTCTTATACTATTGCATAGGGAGTTAAGATTTCAACATATGAATTTTGGGGAACATAAACATTCAGTCCGTTGCAGATGCTGCTGTTGGGTCATGAAGAGCTAGCTGCCTGGCTTATGTGACCATCTTTTTTTTACCAGGAGGAGGAATGAGACCAGAGTTTGGAGAGGGCTTAGCTTTCTTACAGTTTCCTTTTTGCTTCGCTCTAGGAATCTGAGGCATACTACCTACTTTCTATCTCCCTCGTTTTCAATTTGCAAAGGCGTGCTAATTTCCAATTGGTTTATTTTCTTTTACTAAAATCCCATATTAAAAGCTATAACTTGCATTTTATTGACTCAACTATTTTCTTTGGTTCAGGGGACTCATTAAAATGGAGACTTTAGTGGAAATTTCATCTTCAGTGTGGAAGAAATGTCTCTAAGGCAATGATTCAAAATGAGTCAGGTTAAAAGATTCAGCTGGGTACTCACTTTCCCAGGCTGTCCTAGGAATGGTAACATTATTTTAGAATGTTTGTTATCCTATGTGGTGATCATTTTAGTGTGTTTATTGATTATTTTATTTTCTATTTTTATATTTTTGTAAGTGTTCAATTCACTGCCATTGTTGGTTTTTTCACTAGGCTATTAGTATTTTTCATAATAATTTATAAAAATTCTCTGTATAAATTTCTATCTTTCCAATATGTAGAATAAATCAGTTAGTTAGTTACTTTTTTAATCAGTTATTTGCCTTTAACATTATTTTAAAGGATATATTTTATTACCCAATACTTATCTTAGTTCTTCTGACTTATGGTAATATATTCTTTCTTTCAGATCAACTTTATAAGCAATTATATAAAAATTAATAAGCAATGCATCATATATATGTGTGTGAATATACATCATGCCTATATGTTATATATGTATTTTTTCTTAATTTTTAGCCATCTTTATTTTCCTGGAATGAGTTCCTCTTGAGTAATTTGATTTAATATTTAATTACTACACTGCTGGACTGTATCTGTTGCCTTCAGTTTAGGATTGTGCATCTATTTTATAAGTAATGTAGAACTATATTAGATCATATCAAACAACTGATAGAATACCTAGACTGTGTCTCCAAGTTTAACACATGCTTAGCACACATTATATCCTCAATAAAGCTAAATTATTCTAAATCTGTTGCATATTTTACACTTATCCTGTTCAAAATCTAGTAAGGAAACAGAAGTTAGAAAGCCCCAATTGTTTCTACAGATGGTTTAAATTTTAGTAGCTGGAATGAGAGAAAAAGACAAGTATTATACAAGATGGAATGAAATAAATATCACAAGACATATATGGACACCATGGCATGGACATTCAAAGAAGGAAGAAAATATAGAAATTCTTAAGTGGGAAAATAAAAACCAGAAGTTTAAATAAAAGTATAAGGCAAAAATGTGAGCTGCAAAAACGTTGAGTCAAAATAACCATAGAAAATCAGCTAAAATGAAGAAATATGCTGGTTTACATATATAGACATTCAGAAATGAAGGAATGATTAGATGGCTAATTAATTCAATAAACATATGGTGAGATGCTGAAGATAAATAAGATTAATATAGCCACTAGCTTCTAATCACTCATACTTTAGAGGGAGAAACAAATAAGTAAATAACCAGTTATAATACGTTTGATAAATTAAAAATGGAATACATAAATACAGGTACAGCTAACTCAGATATTGTGGATCAGGGAAGGTTTTCTGGAAAAAAAAAAGTAGATTCTATATTGGGCTATGAAAATGAGTAGGAATCATCCAGTTGAAGTGAGGGCTGTGTGAATGTACTTCTATACAAGCATATCAGTTTATCTATAAAGACACTGTTGGAACTGTGTCCTAAATATCTGTGTAACTATTTTCTGATTCCTTCACTTGACATTTATAACAATATTGTGCCTTTTTATCTCTCTGCTACATGCTTGGCTAGCATTACCATGTCTATTGCCTCTTGTTTTTGATACTCTTTTTGCTTTATGACTTAAAAAATAATTCAGATTTCCTTACAGGGAAAGATAATGATAACAATGCAGTTTTATATTACTTGTCCTCCAGATTGCTTAGGAAAACCAAGAGGGGGTAGCAAAATAAATAAATATTACATGGTTAACATCAATAATACAGCTATGTGATAAGGAATCTCCATGAACCAAAAAATGAATGGACAAGGTAAAACCATATAAAACTTGACCTCACAAAGGAACAGCCCAGGTTTACTATCAGCACAGAGGTGGTGGAGTGAAGAAAAAGAGAAGCTTCAACAAAGAGCATAGGAGCACAGAGTTGTCAATGGCTATTCACTTGCGAGTTGAGAGGAGCCCGTATCAGTAACTCTGGTAGTAACAGTGAAATAGGGAGAGACCTCCATAAACTTCAGGATTTTTTAAGAGCTTTATTCAAATGTAATTTACATCCATAAAAATTTACCTGCTTTCAGTGTACAGTTTAATTTTTGGTAAGTTTATGGAGTTATACAACCACCACTATAATCCAATTCTGGAATATTTTCAGCACTCCAAAAAGGTTCATTGCATTTTTCCTAGTCACCCCACGTTCCTAAGCCTAGTCCCAGGGAATCACGTACTCTATGTCTTCCTTATAGAAAATTCATATAAATTGAATCATAAAATATGGGGGACTTTTTTGTGTGTATGTGCCTGGATTATTTCTCATTGTATAATGTTGTTGAGGGTCATCCATATGGAAGATATCAGTACTTTCCTCCTTTTTATTGCTGAATAGTATTCCACTGTATGGATATGCCACATTGTGCTATTCATTCACTGGTTGATAAGACATTTGGTTGTTTTTAGTTTTGGGGTATTACGCATTTGTGTTGCTATAAACATCACATATATGTCTTTGTGTGGGCATGTGTTTTCATTTCTTCTGGTTAGATTCCCAGGAGTGATATTCCTGGGTCATGTGGTAAATTTACGTATATCTTTAAGAAAATGTCAAACTGTTTTACAAAGGCACCATACCATTTTACTTTCTTTCCTGCAATGTATCCCTACCAATAGACATTACTTTTTGTCTTTTTAAATATAGCCAATCTAGTGGATGTGAAGTGGTATGTCATTATGCTTTAAACTGCATTCTCTTTAATATGATGCTGAACATCTTTACATGTGTCAATTGGCTAATTTCACATTTCTTTGATGAAATGTGTATTCAAAACTTTTGTTCATTTTTAAAGTAGGTCATTTGTCTTCCAGTTATTCAGTTATAAGATTACTTTATAAATTTTAGATACAAGCCCTTTATTAGACATAGGATTTACAAATATTTTCTCTCAGACTACAGCTTGTCTTTTCATTTTTTAAAGATGCCCTTTGAAGTACAGAAGATTTTAATTTTGACCAAGTCCATTATATCATTTTTTTTCTTTTAGGGATGGCACTCTCTTATAGTATCTAAGAAATATTTGTCTAACTCCAAATCATAATGTTTTTCTCCTTATTTTCTTCAAATGCTTTATAATTTTAGCTCTTTCACTTATGTCTCATTCATTTTGAGCTCATTTTTTAGTATAGTGTGCGAGAATAGTTTAGAGTCATCTTTTTGTATTTGGATATTGAATCATCCCATAACCATTTGTTGAAAAGGCTATCATTTCTCCATTAAATTAATTGCCTTTGACCCTTTGTTGAAAATTCATTGACCATAAATGTAAGTGTTTATTTCTAGACTCTCAATTCTGCTCCATTGATCTATGCATATATTTATCCTTTTCTCAGTACCACACTCTCTTGATTACTCTAGCTTTGTAATAAGTCTGAAATTGGGAAGTATAAATCTTCCAATTGTGTTGTTCTTTTTTAAGATTGTTTTTGCTGTTTTGTGGCCTTTGCCTTTTCTTATAAATTTTAAGATTAACGTCTTAGTTTCTGAAGGAAAAAAGTCTGCTGGAATTTTGATAAGGATTACATTGAATGCATAATTGATCAATTTGGAAAGAATTCAATTTTAATGATCTCAAGTCTCTTAATCCATGAATAGGAAAGGTCCTTCCATTTATTTAGGTCTTATTTGATTTCTCTCAGCAGTATTTTTCAATTTTCATTGTACAGGTCTCCATAATTCTTTTTATTATTTTCCCCTATTTTATTCTATTTGATGAAAATTATTTCTTAATTTCACTTTTGATTGTTCATTGTTAGTCAGTTTAAATACATTTGACTTTTATATTGATTTTTGTACTGTGAACTTAATTGAATTTATTTTTTAAATTTAGTAGTTGTTTTTACATATTTCTTAGGATTTCATATATCCTGGGTCATATTATATGTGAATAAAAAGAGTTTTATTTCTTCTTTTCTAACCTGGGTGTATTCTATTTATTTTATTTTCTTTGCCTGATTTTGAGAGTAGACACCTTTGTTTTGTTTCTGATCTCAGTCAGAGGGTATACAGTCTTTTACTGTGATGTATGATGTTACATGTCAGTTTTGGGTAGGTGCCTTTTATCAGGTTGAAGAAGTTCCTTCTATTTTTATGTTTTTGAGTTTTTATCATGGATGGATATTGGGTTTGGTTAAATGTCTTTTTCTGCATCTATTGAAGTTTTTTCCTTTATTGTATTTATGTAATGTATTACATTAATTGATTTTGAGGTGTTAAAACAACCTTGTATTTTTGCAATAAATTCAACATGGTCATTCTTTATAATTCTTTTATTTTAGATTTACTAATATATATTACCTATAACAAAATTGCATTTATTTCAATACACAATAAGAGTTTCTATATCATACCTTTGAGTAAAAGCTATTCTCTAAGAAAATATATCAGATTTATTCTGTGGTTTTGCTTTACCCCTGGGAAACAATTACACATCTTTGGATGTATTAATATTCTGGTATGTAAGCATGGGCATAATAATTATTGGCTTAGAAAAATAAAGATGACTCCTGAATGGGAGAAGAGTGTTGAACAGATAAAAACCTTGGCTCTGTCAACAAGGGATTATGTGACGGAATAGCTGTTACATAGAAAGCCAGCAGGGTATAAAACTAGCTTAAGATATCCATCCACTTTTCCTATTCTCTGAAAAGGAAACACATCTTCATTTTGAAGGTTTGTTAAAACATTTGAAAGACATCTATGCCTACTGCATTTTAGGGTGAATTTAAATGGTATTGGGAGGGATATATATTATGATTAATTCAAGTTTACCAGTTTTTCCTAGAAATGATTTCAGTGAGCAATAAGGGATATGAAGAAAATGAAAATGTACAATGTGCTATTAGGTATTATTTAGGGGTGAGAAGTTGTTTAACATGAGAATGAGAAAAGGTATGTTTGATCTGAGTTTTGTGTGCTGCTAAGAAGTCGTTGCTGAGGAAGAAGATCCAAAGTCTGAGAGAATTTCCACTTCCCTTTTGGAATGGACACAGTTGGTACTCATCCCAAAGAGAGAACCTATCTCACTTGCTATAATTTTTTTGAATTTTATTTATTTATTATACAGCAGGTTTTTATTAGTTATCTATTTTATACATATTAGTGTATATATGTCAATCCCAATCTCCCAGTTCATCCCCTACCCCCCCCCCAGCTTTCTCCCCTTGGGGTCCATGCATTTGTTCTCTACATCTGTGTCTCTATTTCTGCCTTGCAAACCAGTTCATCTGTACCATTTTTCTAGTTTCCAGATACATACATCAATATACGATATTTGTTTTTCTCTTTCTGACTTACTTCACTCTGTATGACAGTCTCTAGGACTTACTTCACTCTGCATGACAGTCTCTAGGTCCATCCACATCTCTACAAATGACCCAGTTTCATTCCTATTTATGGCTGAGTAATATTCCATTGTATCATTTGCTATTTGTATAGGTTGTTTTCCAGGCTTTTGTGTGTGTTTAGGTCTAATAGTATTCACCTGCAACTCAGGGAACTGCCCTCCATCTGCTGAAGCCACTTGCCCCTTCTGGAAAATGCCTGTGAGCCTGTTGTGGGACTTAATCAGAGACTGATGGAGGAAGAAGCATAACAGCACAACTCCTTTATGTCCAACTGGGAAAACACTGACACATAATGCACATTCCAGGGTTCCCTTGTGAGATCAGACTGACATTACTCTAAGAGACTTGCTAAAATCATATCCTTGCTTGGTTCAGTCTTCTCCTCTCTCCTGCTTCCCCCACTCTTTTACGGGTTTCTCCTAAGAGCACATGTAATAAATCCCTGACACATAAATCCTAGTCTGCTTCTGAGGAGCCTACACTAAGACACCTCATCCACAAATCCAGACAGTATTGTGTATATAAGTATATGCATATGTAGGAACAATGACGGGCAAGGGGTTATTTAATATTGCCTGATTTTTACTGTCATTCTCGGCCAATTACTGGCAGTGAATCCTTGGATGAGGAGAGAAGTTAGTTCAACTTTGGGAAAACTAAGGAGAATAGAGACAAGGAAAATGAGATGAGACTAAAATTAATAAGCTTAAAGTTTAATAAGAAAAATAACACGCAGTCCATTAAAATCACAGTCTTGAACAAATGCAGTAGTAACAGGAATACACTAAGAAGAGACAGAGTTGACATAAAAATGTCCAGGTTTTAATTGATGAGAGTTAGAGAACTATTGGCAGGAATGCTGATGGGAATTAAGCCAGTTTTTAAAGAGATGTAAAATTTGGATTGGTAGAAAGGAATGGCGAGAGTACTCCCTTTTGTAGCATTATGCGGATCAAGATGTGAAGGCTAAAACATTCAAAAACCAGTTTATATTAATACATGGATAAAAATGACAACAGTAGCTAATAATTTTTAAGATTTCTATGAGCCAGCCACTATTTTAAGTGTTTCACCTGTGTTGTCTTTATTTACTAATCACCCTGTGACACAGGTATTGTTATTATAAGGAGTCTAAGGCACGTAGATGATACATAATTTGCTCAATGATATGTAGAAGACTAATATTCATAGATAATATGTTTCTGGAAGGAATATTAGATATTACTTCGGAAAAGTTGGTTAGAAGAAGGAGAGTTTAATTTTTTACAGAAATGAGCATACCGAATGTTTAAATAGCAGGGAGGGAAGGGAGGGTGCTCAGAGTGTATGCTCTAGGTATGTTAGTTTCATCACACTCAGAAATTTGTCAGATATGCAAAATAGTTACAAACTACTATGCTAGTCAAGAGAAGACCAAAAAAAAGTCTTTTGGAGCCACTTATTCATAAAATAAGGACCTGAACAGCCACAGCAGATGCTAGGTTGTAAATAAAATAAGTGGTATGATAATCTCTAGTTGCATCCATGTTGCTGCAAATGGCATTATTTTGTTATTTTTTATGGCTGAGTAATAGTCCACTGTATATATGTATCACATCTTCTTTATCTGTTCCTCTGTCGATGGACATTTAGGTTTCTTCCATGTCTTGGCTATTGTAAATAGTGCTGCAGTGAACACTGGGGTGCATGTATCTTTTTGAATTATGGTTTTCTCTAGATATTTGCCCAGGAGTGGGATTGCTGGATCATATTGTAGCTCTATATTTAGTTTTTTAAGGAACCTTCGTACTGTTCTCACTTTGCTGTACATCTGAAACTAACACAATATTGTAAATCAACCATACTCCAATAATAATTTTTAAAAAGGAATAATAAAATATCTAAGTCATACCAAGGGAAAAAAAAAAGTTGTGCAGGATACAGTGCAAAAGAGAACTGAGGGAAAGAGGTGTGTGAAAAGCAATCAAATTAGAGCATTAAGAACTATATTTGGCCGTTTTCAGCTCTGCATCTGGATATGAGCAATAGTGATACAAGCCTCTGCATTACAACATTATAAACCTTACTTGAGGTCTGAAAATTCACTGGATATTAATTTATATCCATATTTACAGCTACTTCTCTAATACATCACATTGAAGTAATATTCTTAGAACATTAACTAAATGTGAGTGAAATGCACAAAAATAAGCCTTCAGTAAATGCATTGGCTCATCAAACCATTTATGTTGGATTTTTTCCTAGAATTTAATAAGAAGTTATGAGAATGATTTATTGTTGGCATAATTCAAATTGTTGCAAATATTTTTTCAAACTTCAGATTCTGAATATTGTTTCATTAGTGCTACTGTTGTCTGCATAGCTACCATGTATGTTTTTGATCATATGTATTGATCTTTATGTGATTCTATATAGAAATTCAGAATTTGAGAGCATTCAGGAAGACTATTTCTTGTATCTAAATTCATCAGCCCTTTTCTAGCTCCATATGTGATGGTCTTTGTCAGAATGTTACTTTTCAGCAATTTTTTTCTTTGAAACTGTAAAATCAACGACCACCTCCACCTCCATGATACCTAAAATGATCTTAAATAAATAGCCATCCCTATTTTATGATTTTCACTTTGTCTAGACCAAGTTCTGGAAACTTCCTTTGTTTTATTTCTATATAGTATAAGTAGTCTAGTTTGCTTCTTTAGATTCTCTGTCAATAATGGCCAGGTATGCCCAGTCCTATACAAAAGTAACACCCACTGGGTGCCATATTTTTCTGGGTTTAGATCCTATATTGAATAATCTAACCATAACCACCCCATGATCTTTTATTTAAATTCTTTCTACCTCCTTTGCTGTGTCTTGTCTTAAATCGATTCTTTTTCATGAATCCCCATTTGGTTTTTATGCCTCTGGCATTGAATCCTCTCTTGACAACGGTTTTCACATTTCTTATTTAGAGAATATTTTCTGGCAGACATCTTGCCTATCACATATTTTACTATATGTATATATATATATATATATATATATATATATATATATATATATATATATATTTTTTTTTTTTTTTTTTTGCGTTACGCGGGCCTCTCACTGTTGAGACCTCTCCCGTTGTGGAGCACAGGCTCTGGACGCGCAGGCCCAGCGGCCATGGCTCACGGGCCCAACCACTCCGCGGCATGTGGGATCCTCCCGGACCGGGGCATGAACCTGCGTCCCCTGCATCGGCAAGCGGACTCCCAACCACTGCGCCACCCACTGTGCCACCAGGGAAGCCCTTTACTATATATTTTAAATATCACATATATTTACCAGTAGTATGAGCATTAGCATGTTGTAAATATATTGTTAATGTCAATGTTAGAGCAAAGAGTAATTTTATTTAAGGAAAAATAAAATGTTTTTGGATTAGCAGAGGAATTGAAATTTGGTACAAGTAGACTATGGCAAACCATAGGCAAGTCCAGAGAACAAAGGAGGGAAGCATTCTTTTATAAAAGAAAGGAGGAAGAAGGGAGGGGTTGTTCTGAACCAAAGTTCATTGGAGAAAAATGAGAGTTCAAAGTGGTGGTGGCTTCTCCTTACTGCAGATGAGGGCAGCGTGCTCTTGCCAGCTGAGGGAGGAAACCTTCCTTCTTCCCGTGGACTATGCAAGCTGAGAAGAGTGGCACGTGCTTGCAAGTCTTCCCTTCATGACTTCTCAACTCCAACTTGGAGTTAGGTTTCCCTAACACATCACCCAGGATGAGTTATAGTCCTGGGACCTGTTCCTTCAGAAATTATTCAGAATCCCTGTATTGTATATATAGGGGAAATATGATTTGGGATTTGAAAATTAAATCATGTCTATATCAATGGCAATGTTCTATAGATTCCCGTGGTTATAGTAATAGGGTGATGTATTCTAATTTAAACAAATTAAATATTGTTTAAGACTGTTTAGATTTTACTCTAGACCACTATTGTTTTCAGTTTGGAGGCAACATATTCACTACGAAAAATCTATTAAGAAGACAGAGAAACTCTCAATTGTGTGTTGGGTATTGACAGATACAAGTCTGGTGACGTTGTGCACCATTTATTGGATCCTGTAAGTGTGTGATTTTTAAAATAAGTTTTATTTTTTATTTATTTTTTATTTTTAATTTTTTTTTGCGGTACGCGGGCCTCTCACTGTTGTGGCCTCTCCCATTGCAGAGCACAGGCTCCGGATGCTCCGCGGCATGTGGGATCTTCCCGGACCGGGGCACGAACCCGTGTCCCCTCATCGGCAGGCGGACTCTCAACCACTGCGCTACCAGGGAAGCCCAAGTTTTATTTTTTAAAACAGTTTTAGATTTACACAACAATTGTAAAGATAGTATAGAGAATTCCCATATACCCCATACTTAGTACCTTCTGTTATTAGCATCTTACATTAGTATGGTGCATTGTTACAATTAACTAACCAATATTGTCAAATGCATGGTTTATTTGTATTTCCTTAGTTTTTACCTAGTGGCCTTTTTTCCGTTCCAGAATCCTATATACAATATCTCTTTATATTTAATGGTATGTCTCTTTAGGCTTCTCTTTGATAACCTTGACAACTTTTAGGAATCCTGATCAGACGTATTATAGGATGCCCCCTCTATTGATAATTGTCTGATGCTTTTATCATGGTTAGATGGGGTTTGTGGGTTTGAGGGAGAAAGTTTACAGAGGTAAAGTATGATTTTCACATAATATCAAGGTATTGATATTGATATCATACTATCAATATGATTTATAACTGTTGATGTTCACATTGATCATCTGGCTGAGGTAGTGTTTGTCAGGTTTCTCCACTGGAATGCTACTCCACCTTCCTTTCCAGACTGTACTCTTTGGAGGAAATCACTATGTACAGCACAGAGTGTCTACATAAATTATTTGGAATTCTTCTACATAGGAGATTTTTCTCTTCAGCCCCATTTATTTATTAGTGTGGACTCATAGATATTTATTTTATACTTGGAGTTATTCATTTTGTTGCTCAGTTGTCCCAGTTTGGCTATTTAGAGTTCTTTCAATTGGACCTTGTGCCCCTTTGACATATCCCTATCTATCTGTCCATCTACCTATATCATCTATTCACATTTTTTAAACACTTCATTACTTTTTGGCACTGTAAGATGTACCAGGGTCATTTTGTATATTTACTGCCCCACTCCTAGAATCACCCATTTCTCCATGGAGGCCTGTTTCCTTTTATTTGAGAATGGCATCAAGATCTGAGTACTAGGTGTGTTCATTGCTACTAGGTATCATTTCTTTTAGGCCCTCTCAGCTGACAGAACTGAGAAATATATGTATGTATACTAGCCCAGTATAATGTTAGCTATATTTTTTTAGATGTTCCTTATAAGATTGAGAGACTTCCCCTCTATTCCTAGGCTATGAGAGATTTTATCATTAACAGGTGTTGGATTTTGTCACTTTTCAATGTCAATTGTTAGAATCATATTATTTTTCTTCTTTAGCCTGTTGATATGGTGGATTACATTTATTGATTTTTGAATGTTACACCAATATTGAATACTTGGATATGTCTCCCCTGGATGTGTGTATAATATTTTTAATATATTATTGAAATAAATTCCTAATAATGTTTTAAGGAATTTCCCATCTGTGTTCATAAGAGATATTGGCCTGCAGACTTTTTGTCTTATAATGACTTTATCTGCTTTTGCTTTTAGATAATGCTGGCCTTATAGAATGAGTTAGGAAGTATTCCCTTTACTGATATGTTCTGAATGAGATTATAGATGTTTGATATCATTTTTTCTTAAATGCTTGATAGAATTCACCACTTGAAACCATCTTAGCCTGGTACATACTTTTTTTTTTGAATGCTATTAATTATTGATTCGAGTTTTAAATAGATGCAGGCCTACTCCAATTATCTGTTTCACTTTGTGTGAGTTTTGGTAGTTTGTGTCAAGTTATTGGTCTATTTAATCAAATTATGAAATTTGCAAGCATAGACATTCACAGAAAGATAGACAAGATGAAAAGGCAGAGGGCTATGTACCAGATGAAGGAGCAAGGTAAAACCCCAGAAAAAGCAACTAAATGAAGTAGAGATAGGCAACCTCCCAGAAAAAGAATTCAGAATAATGATATTGAAGATGATACAGGACCTTGGAAAAAGAATGGAGGCAAAGATCAAGGCAATGCAAGAAATGGGTAATAAAGACCTAGAAGAATTAAAGAACAAACAGACAGAGATGAACAATACAATAACTGAAATGAAGAATACACTAGAAGGAATCAATAGCAGAATAAGTGAGTCAGAAGAATGGATAAGTGACTTGGAAGACAGAATGGTGGAATTCACTGCCGCGGAACAGTATAAAGAAAATAGAATGAAAAGAAATGACACCAAGGACACCAAGGGGGGAAAGTGGCAGGGGGGTGGTGGTGTGATGAATTGGGAGATTGGGATTGACATATATACACTAATATGTATAAAATGGATAACTACTAAGAGCCTGCTGTATAAAAAAATAGGTAAAACAAAATTCAAAAAAAAATTTTGCAGGCATAATAGTGTGTTCATAGTATTCCTTTTTTTGTAATAAAGGCCTTTTTAAAAGAGCAATTTTAGGGCTTCCCTGGTGGCGCAGTGGTTGAGAGTCCGCCTGCCGATGCACGGGACGCGGCTTCTGCTCCGGTCCGGGAGGATCCCACATGCCACGGAGCGGCTGGGCCTGTGAGCCATGGCCGCTGAGCCTGCGCGTCCGGAGTCTGTGCTCCGCAATGGGAGAGGCCACAAGAGTGAGAGGCCCGCGTACCACAAAAAAAAAAAAAAAAAAAAAAAAAAAAAGGAGCAATTTTAGATTCAAAGCAAAATTAACAGTAAAGTACAGAGATTTCCCATATACTTCCAGTCCCAACACATACATAGCCTACACCATTGTCTTTTTCTTGAGTTTAATAGTTCTTTGTGGGACTTCCCTGGTGGTGCAGTGGTTAAGAAACTACCTGCCAGTGCAGGGGACATGGGTTCAATCCCTGGTCTGGGAAGATCCCACATGCTGCAGAGCAACTAAGCCCATGTGCCACAACTACTCAGCCCGTGTGCCACAACTACTGAAGCCCACACTTCTAGAGCCTGTGGTCCGCAACAAGAGAAGCCACTGCAATGAGAAGCCCGTGCACTGCAACAAACAGTAGCTCCTGCTCGCCACAGCTAAATAAAGCCCACATGCAGCAATGAAGACCCAACACAGACACAAATAAATAAATTTTTAAAAAAGAAGAAAAAAGAGTTCTTCGTACATTTTGGATAACAGTCCTTTATCAGGATGTGTCTTTGCAAATTTTTTTCCGCAATCTGTGGCTTGTCTTCTCATTCTCTTGACATTGTCTTTCATAGAGCAGAAGTTTTTAATTTTAATTGAATTCAGCTTATTCATACTGTCTTTCATGTATTGTGTCTTTGGTGTTCTATTTAAATAGTCATCACCATACGCATGGTCATCTCTGTTTTCTCCTATGTTTCTATACTGTTTTCCTGTTTTCAGTTTCATTGCTTCTTTTTATAATTTTTAGTTATCCTGCTTCTTTTAGGCTTAAATTACTCTTCTTTTTCTTTTTCTTCTTTTTCTAGTTGCATAAGATGAAACCTTAGATTATTGCTTTTAGATCACCCTTCTTATATAGTCATTAAAAGATATAAACTTCTATCAATGCACTGCTTCTACAGCATCTCACAAATTATAAGCTGTATTTTCATTTTAATTTGATTTAAAATAATGTAAATTTATCTTGAATTTATTTATTGACCCAAATGTTATTTAGAAATCCTTTGTTTAATCTCAAAATATTTAGGGATTTTCTGGCTATATTTCTGTTATTGATTTTTAATTTCATTTCATTATGGTCTTAGAATAAACTTCATATGACTTCTTTGCTTTTCATTTTGTTAAGGTGTACTTATGGCCTGGAATATGGTGTATATTGGAAAATGTTCTTTGTGATCTGAAAATAGTGTATATTTTACTGTTGTTGGATGAAGTATTCTATAAATGTTAATTAGATCAACTTGATTGATGGTGATGTTCAGGTAAAATCTGATATAATTGAAATAAGAAATAGATAATTCCACTTTTATAGTTGGAGGCTTTAACATGCCTTTTTGATAAATTGATGGTTGATCAAGCAGGCAGGAAATCAGTAAGGTATTTATGAAAATCAAGGAGGCTACTGTGGCTGGAGGAGAGTGAACATGTGGAGGCAATGTGCTCAATATCAGCAGGGAGGGCAGACCGTGTGGGCTGTAAGTAAGATGTGAAGAAAGGGACCAATTTGGAGGAAAGATGATGAGTTCATTTATATAGAATGACAAGTGCAAACTGAATATTAGAGATTCAAGAGAAGATGTCAAATAGACATCTGGAATATTAACAACTACATTATACAGCCTCTAAGAAATACTGTGCCTCTATGAAATACTATTAAATAGCCATCCACGACTGAAATGATCATATCCTCCCACTAGTGGGAAATGCATTATGAATGCCTTGCAGAATTAAGGCCCACTTGGGTTTTTTTGGTCATCAGTTGAAAGAGGTCCAATCAACATGATTTCGTCTTATTTCTACTTATCTTCAGCTGTTAAGGTAGTTGCAGAAGACGTTGGCAGTTGTTCTTAACAAGGTTGAATATGAAAAAGGAATAGTAGGGCATGAAGGTTGAGCATTTATGCAAGAGAGTGATTTTAGTTTTGAACACTGGATTTTTTAAAACAGTTTCAGGAGGGAAGTAAAGGCAAGGAATGGAAATAGATGATATAGGCTGTAAGTCTAAATGTAGATAAACTATTTCTGCTAGAGTACTAGAGGAAGTAAGCTAGGAAGACAGGAGGTATTAATAAAAGAATATGATGCATGAGTGAGTATATTGGCAAATTATTGGTTTTGCTAGTGATGAGAATGTGTGCTGTGACCACAGATGAGATTGGCTAATAAAGAAAGGGTGGAAGACAGAGTCATTGGAAGAAAAGAATTCAAAAAATTAGATTTTAGTATACTGGAAGGATCATCAAAGTGGATATTAAAATCACCAAAGATGAAGATAACAGTAGTGCTGGAGAGACTGACAGTGACTGAGGGGCTAAAATCTTCAAGGAATAAAATTAGCTGCTCTTGGGGTATGTAGAAGGCCAGAGCAGAGCAAAGTAGCATCTGGTATAATCTGATGAAGTGCAAATCAAAGCTCAAGATTTTAGGAAAGAGAAAGGCAAATGTTCCAGAAGTGTGAATGAAGGATAATCTGGAAATGTGAATGAGGGATAAGAAGGTAATTTGTCCCATCTTTACGTCAAATGATACAAGAGGTATTAAAAAAACAGAAAAGAGTGAACAATCAACCAAATTCACAAGTGTAAGAACTGAACTCCCACTCAGATCTTCTCTCTTGAAATCATGTATTTTTTATAATTTTCCTTGGCAATGCAAAAGAAAATACTTGACTCATGGTCCAAACCTACCATGTGCAAGGCTGAGAAATGTAATGTTCAAGTGGGATCAAGAAAAGGAAATGGAGCTGTGAGTGTCTCACCAGTCTGCCACAGAGAGATATAGCCTATTTACATTCTTATGAGAAAAAAAGGTAGTTCTGGGATAGGAGGGTATAAAAAGGAAATTATGAAAATGCATACAAATATGTTGAGAAAGAAATAGGGAGAAATGTCTAAATATACCAATGAGCCCAGACAGCAAGCTGTTGGATGAGTTCAAAGATAAAAACAGAACTCATGTCAAGAAAACCTTAGTGACTTTAGTTGCTTGAAAGAGCGTTAGAGTTACATTATTAATGCAAAAATAAGAAAACTCCATAGAAAACTTTAAAAGCAATAGAATATGCCATCATAGAAAACTTTCAAACGGATATATATAGTATCTAGAACAAAGATTGAAGAGTCTCCCACATGTGAGGTCACCCTAGAATGGTATTATTCAGAAATTTGAAAACACTTGGAAGGTGGTCATATTTCATGAGATATTGAGAAATCCTGAAATGTATTGAAATAAGGAAACTGAAAGGGAAAGCATTGTGTAGCAAATTACCTGCTTTGTCAAGACTTGGCAGTGGACTGGGGACTGAATAGCCTTTTGGTGTGGAATGGGAAAAACAACTAGGAAAAGTGACAAATATAGTTGCAACTTTAGCTTTAGTTTTAATGTTTTGGGGGTCTCTTGGAAGTTAGGCAGTAAGGTACAAATGGTTACATCAAATAGGATTTGTCTTCAATAAGATTTATACAGGGAGATTGAACTTTGAGAATTCAGCCTAAATAAGTCATATCCTGATTATTTATTGCCTACTCAACTAATACTGGTCATACTTGGGGTACTCTTGGGTAGATTTTAAATACATAAGACTCAAGATAATTTAGTCTAAGGTAATAATAGAAAGGTCCAGAAGACATTTCTATGCAATACAACCACTAAAAGTGATTTTTTTAATGTTATGTCTTTTCTAATCTGGAAAGATGTTAATGATACATTCTTAAGTAAAGTGACATTTACAGAAACATAGTATTCATTACAGTACTGAATACTAGGCACTTGGTAAACAAAACAGAATCTCTCTGTTCTACTGTTTTTTTAAAATAGCTATGCATTTTCATATGAAAGTTTCTAAAAGGACTAGAAATAATCTCTACAGGGCAGTAAGTTTAAAGATATTTTGAAGTTTCCATTTCATTTTACCTCTCTGGATATTTTAATGTTTGTAAAATTAACATCTTTTTTAGAATGAAAATAATATGTAGAAAGGGCTTATAAAAGAAATGAAGAAAAGTCAAAGGGGAAGCTGTTCCAAAAATGATAAATGTTTATTTAGAACTTGTTTTTTGCCAACTGTTTTTACCACACACAACGAGGGCAGAGAAGATAACGCCATCTTCTTCCAGCCCATGGCCCAGAGTGACAAGGTAACGTGCCAAATTCTCACTACCCAGGTCCCCAGAGTAGGTCCCAGTTGCTCTGATGCCTTGTTCAGAGAAATCCTTCAAATCTACAAAGAACATCAAATTAAATCATTCAGTGTTGCACGTTCAACTAGGACACTCAGGACGACAGATACCTGGCCTGACTCAGAGAGGGGAAGCATGGCAACTGAAGTGGAGGTATAATAATATAACCATGCTGCTTAAATAATGTAACTATGGAGTCTTAACCTTTATTTTGACATTAACACATTATATGATTTAGTTTAAAACAATCCTGAAGGGTCCTAAACTTTTCAGTACCAATCTGTTTGATTTAAAAAAAAAATTTTTTTGTAATCCATATAAAATCTACAAGAATAGTACAGCAAACACCCACTTATCCTTCACCCAGATTTAGCAGTTGTTTATATTTTACTATATATGTGTAATTCAATATATTTTTGAACAATTTTGAAAATATTTTCAAACCATTTGAAAGTAAGTTGGAGGCATCATGTTACTTTTGCCCTAAATACTGCAATGTGCATCTTCTAGTAAGGATATTCCTCTTTATAAGCACATAACTATAAATCTTCCACATAGCCATCATCTCAGCTTAGGAAAAACAATGATACTTTTAAAATATCATTTGCTATACAAACCATATTTAAATTTCACCTTGGTAAATGAAAAACTGGGTTTTAGAGGCTTCTTTTCAATTCATGATTCAATCAAATTTCAATCAAATTTCACTTATTGTATTTGGATGCTTCATCTGTTTAGACTCTAATTTAGACCAGTCCTCGTGGCTTCTTTTTTAAATAAAATTTTTATTTTAAATCAATTTTAGATCTACAAAAAAAGTGAAGATAGAGAGTTCTTATATACTCTGCACTGTCTTTTCCCTATTATGGACTTCTATATAAGTGTGGTACATTTGTTACAGATGGTGAACTAATATTGATACATTATTATTAACTAAAGCCCATATTTATTCAGATTTCCATAGATTGTTTTTTAATCTAAGGTCTTTTTTATGTTCCAGAATCCCATCCAGAATAAATTGTTATGTTTCCTTAGGCTTCTCTTGGCTGTGAAAGTTTCACAGGCTTCCCTTTTTTGGATGACCTTGACAGTTTTTAGGATTGCTGGTCAGATATTTTGTAGAATTTCCCTTGATTGGGAATTGCCTGATGTTTATTCTCATAATTGTACTGTGGTTATCAGTTTTTGGAAGAGGGCCACAAAAAAGTGCCATTTTCATCATACCATATCTTGGGTTTTGTATTAGTTTGCTATGGCTGCCATGACAGAATACCTCAGGCTGGGTGGTTTAAATGAAGAAATTTATTTTCTCACAGTTCTGGAGGCTGGAACTAAGATTAAGATGTCAGCAGATGGTTTGCAGATGGTTGTCTTCTTTTGCCTTCACATGATCTTTCCTCTGCAAGTCTTCATCCTTGGTGTCTCCTGTGTGTTCAAATTTCTTCTTCTTCTTCTTTTTTTTTTTTTGCGGTATATGGGCCTCTCACTGCTGTGGCCTCTCCCGTTGCGGAGCATAGGCTCCGGACGCGCAGGCTCAGTGGCCATGGCTCATGGGCCCAGCCGCTCCGCGGCATGTGGGATCCTCCCGGACCAGGGCACGAACCCGTGTCCCTTGCATTAGCAGGCAGACTCTCAACCACTGCGCCACCAGGGAAGCCTCGAATTTCTTCTAATAAGGTCCATGGTCAGATTGGACTAGGACCCACCCTAACAGCATCATTTTAACTTAAATCACTCTTATTCAGAGACTTCATTTCTTTAAACCAGGTTTAGGTTCTTAGAGGATAGATGGTGCAGAGATTTCCCATATACCCCCAGCCACCACACATGAATAGTTTCCCTCGTTATCAACATCTCCCACTAGGATGGTACATTTGTTACAACTGATGAACCTACATTGACATATTAGAGTCACCCAAAGTCCATAGTTTACATTACAATTCACTCTTGATGGTCTAATTCTAAAGTTTATATAGAGAGGCAAAAGACCCAGAATAGCCAACACAGAATTGAAGGTACAGAACAGAGTTGGAGGACTGAAACTACCCAACTTCAAAATTTACTATAAAGCTACTGTAATGAACACACAGTGATATATAATATATATTAAACATACACAATTAAATACATTGTTGCTGTTATTATTTTGCTGTTATCTTGTAGACCAATTATGAATAAGAAAATCAAAGTTTTTCTTTTACCTTCACTTATTCCTTATTTGACACATTTCCATACTTCATATAGATCTGAGTCTGGGCTCTTTTCCCCTCTCCCTAAAAGATTGTCTTTTAACATTTTTTCCAAGGCAGGCTTACTAGCAGCAAACTCCTTCAATTTGGAGGTTTCTATTGCTATGTCCTCAACCTCGAGTTCTTTCCTCAGCTGTGTCTAGTCTACTAATAAGCCTATCAAAATGTTTCTTCCAAATTCCTCTTTTCTGTAACAGTGCTTTTGATCTCTAGCATTTCTTTTTGTTTCTTTTTTTAGAATTTATCGCTCATCTGTTCTTGCATGCTATCTACTTTACCTACTAGAGCCCTTAGCATATTAATCACAGTTGTTTTAAATTCTGGTCTGATTATCCCAGTATCTGATTCTGGTACTGATGCTTGATCTGTGTATTCAAATTGTGTTTTTTGCCTTTTATTATGCTCTGTAACTTCTTCTTGATAGCCAGACATGATCTATGGGTAAAAAGAACTGCTGTAAATAGGACTTTAGTAATGTGGTGTTGATGTTGGAGGGATGGGACACATTCTATGATTTGGTTTCAGTCTTTTAGTAAGCCTGTGCCTCTGGATGGTGAATTTAACAAGTGTTCTTAGCTTTTTATTTCTCCCTCTTTAGTTAAAATGGGACGGCTAGCATGGAGTTGAGTTGAGTCTTTCCCTTCTCTGAAGGGAGTTGAGTCTTTCACTTCTGTGAAGTGGAAGGCTACAGCTGACTGGAGGTTGGGTATTTCCCTTACCCCAGGTCATTTAGGTTCTGATAATGTCCCAGAAGGTTAGGATCTCATTAACTAGTTTCTCCTGAAGGCATTCTTGTTAATAACTGAGTGCTCTGGTGTATTTCAAGGTTGTTACATTTCCCCTCCTCTTGCCAGATGCATTAGGGGATTTTTCTCTGATTTTCACTGAGAGGACCTGGTTGAGCTCTTGGAGGCAACTCTCAGTAAATTGTGGGGGGCTTAATGACTGGCTTCCCCTGGACTACATAACTCTCAGAGGTGTCTACACTTAGCCTCCAGCAATTTGTCAATTATGGGTCAGGTTTTCCTAGCTGGCACTGGCTCCTGTGGCAGTTTCTACTCATGATTCTCGGCTCTGGTAAGCTATAACTCCTTGTTTTTCCTCCCTCTCCTATTTTGGGGACAGCGGTTTGCCCTGAATCTTCCTCTCTCTTACTGATCCAAGAAAAGGTGTTCAGCTTTTTACTTGTTACTAGGATGGAATGGAGACTTCCAAAGCTCCTTACTTGTGGACCTGGAAACACCTTAATTAATTTTTAGGGAATTCCTCATGAGCTTGTTTTCCTATGGTAACAGGCAGATTAGAAAGCATCATGGTTCTTATGTCTACCCATCCCATTTTTCTCATCCTGGCTCACATGTAGCCCAGCCTGAGCATCCCTCTGCTACTTTGACAGTGGATGACAATCCTCTCAACATTTTCTTTTTTTCTTTTCTTTCTGTCCTTCTTACCTGAGATCAAGTGCCCTGTATTCAAATATGTGGTGATCCCTTTCTCTATTTATAGAAGCAGACTTTCAAAAATTTTTTTTTTTTACGTGGTGTATATCTAGAGCTTTTGTACTTTAAAATACTCAAAAGCTATTTGGGGACTTTGTTATTTATTTTAATAAATAACAAAATATTCCTGAATAAATATTCCTGAATAAAGAGGCTGGCTAGTGAAAAAAAGTTCTTTTAAAATTTTAGTTGTCTTAGGACTTTGGATAATCAGGGATTTTGTGACAGATTTGAGCGTTTGAGCATGTGACAGATTCTAAAATGGACTGAGGAGGTACTGAGTATGCTTTCCATGGAGGTATTCAAGCAGATATTTGACATACAGCTAATGGACACATTGTAGAAGAAACTGGAACAGATGAGAATTAGAGTGTTTGTGTTCTAAGGTCTCTTCCTGCTCTATGTGTAAATTTACATTATGAAAATGACTATACTGCCCAAAGAAATCTACAGGTTCAATGCAATCCGTATCAAACTACCAATGGCATTTTCCACAGAACTACAACAAAAATTTCACAATTTGTATGGAAACACAAAAGACCCCGAATAGCCAAAGCAATCTTGAGAAAGAAAAACAGAACTGGAGGAGTCAGGCTCCCTGACTTCAGACTCTACTACAAAGCTACAGTAATCAAGACAGTATGGTACTGGCACAAAAACAGAAAGATAGATCAATGGAACCAGATAGAAAGCCCAGAGATAAACCCACACACATGTGGTCACCTTATCTTTGATAAAGGAGGCAAGAATATACAATGGAGAATAGGCAGCCTCTTTAGTAATTGGTGCTGGGAAAACTGGACAGCTACATTGAAAAGAATGCAATTAGAACACTCCCTAACACCATACACAAAAATAAACTCACAGTGGATGAAAGACTTGAATGTTAGGCCCGACACTATAAAACTCTTAGAGGAAACATAGGAAGAACACTCTGACATAAATCACAGCAATATCCTTTTTGACCCTTCTCCTAGAGAAATGGAAGTAAAAACGAAAATAAAGAAATGGGACTTAATGAAACTTAAAAGCTTTTGCACAGCAAAGGAAACCAGAAGGAAGATGAGAAGACAACTCTTAGATTGGGAGAAAATATTTGCCAACAAAGCAACTGACAAAGGACCAATCTCCAAAATATACAAGCAGCTCATGCAGCTCAGTATCAAAAAAACAAATTCAGAAATGGGCAGAAGATCTAAATAGACATTTCTCCAAAGAAGATATACAGATTGCCAACAAACACATGAAAGGATGCTCTACATCATTAATCATTAGAGAAATGCAAATCAAATGTCCAGTGAGGTATACTATAGCTCACACCAGTCAGAATGGCCATTATCAAAAAATCTACAAACAATAAATGCTGGAGAGGGTGTGGAGAAAAGGGAACCCTCTTGCACTGTTGGTGGGAATATAAATTGGCACAGCCACTATGTAGAACAGTATGGAGGTTCCTTAAATAAGTGAAAATAGAACTACCTTATGACCCAGCAATCCCACTACTGGGCATATACCCTCAGAAAACTGTAATTGAAAACGTGTCATGTACCACAGTGTTCATTGCAACACTATTTACAGTATGCAGGACATGTAAGCAACTTAAGTGTCCATCGACAGATGAATGGATAAAGAAGATGTGGCACATATATACAATGGAATATTACTCAGCCGTAAAAAGAAATGGAATTGAGTTATTTGTAGTGTGGTGGATGGACCTTGAGTCTGTCATACAGAGTGAAGTAAGTCAGAACAAGAAAAACAAATACCATATGCTAACACACATATATGGAATCTAAAAAAAAAAGTGGTTCTAAAGAACCTAGGGGCAGGACAGGAATAAAGACACAGACTTAGAGAATGGACTTGAGGACGCAGGGAGGGGGAAGGGTAAGCTGGGATGAAGTGGGAGAGTAGCATTGACATATGCACTACCAAATGTTAAATAGCTCTTGGGAAACAGCTGCATAGCACAGGGAGATCAGCTCGGTGCTTTGTGACCACCTAGAGAGGTGGGAGGGAGACACAAGAGGGAGGGGATATGAGGATATATATATATATGCATATAGCTGATTCACTTCTTTATACCAGAAACTAACACACCATTGTAAAGCAATTATACTACAATAAAGATGTTAAAAAAATAAAATTGCTGTAAAAGAGGTCAGCTATTAGAAGGCACTGAAGCTCCAAAGTATCATAATTGGAAAGAATTTGAAGGAGGCAGAGAGAAGAGCTTTCAAAAGAAGTTGTTTTGAACTATGTGCACTTTGCAAAATGATGCAATTCAATTCCAGATATTCTGGCATTTATTCATGTGATTTTAGGGACAGCCAGAGATGGGATCAATATGGATGGTAAATTGAATTTTCAAAAAACATCCATGAAGCATTCATTACACTAAATAAAACAGATTCTTTTTTTATGAAATAAAAGCACTTTAAAAAGTTATCATAGGGCTTCCCTGGTGGCGCAGTGGTTGAGAGTCTGCCTGCTGATGCAGGGGACACGGGTTCGTGCCCCGGTCTGGGAAGATCCCACATGCTGCGGAGCGGCTGGGCCTGTGAGCCATGGCCACTGAGCCTGTGCATCCGGAGCCTGTGCTCCGCAACAGGAGAAGCCACAACAGTGAGAGGCCCGTGTACAGCAAAAAAAAAAAAAAAAAAAAGTTATCATAGTAGCTTTAATAAATCAAAGTTGGTGGCTGTTCATACTAGTTCATTTTATGCCACTGTCTTCTTTTTCTGTCAGGTTATTTTCAGTTCATTTTCTTTGAAATGAGGTTTATAAAATATGGTGATGCTTTTTAAGTCTCTTTCAGTTCACGATTGGAACATGCATTTGTAAATAAATCTGTCTGGTAAAACTTATCTATCACTGCTTCTTTGGAAATAAAAAATACATTACTAATCTTTGTGGTTACTAGGAGCATGGTTAAGGTGATTGTTGATACCATGAACTTTTCTAATTTAATACATTCAGTGGTTAGAAAAATAGATGACTTTCCTTGATGAAAGATGGATTAATAGCCCCAGGGTGTCATGACATTTATTTTTAAAGTATAAAGTAACATTTTGGCCAGGAGAATATTCAGTGGTCTTCTTTTTTCCTCTCTATTCTAGTCTATAGTACAGAAAATCATTGTGAAAACAGGTGAAGTGGTTAACGTGAGGTAGCAGTCACACAGGTAAACTAATTACCAATATCAATAGATTTCACATGATTGAACAGAGCTGTTGGAATCTTCACACAGGAGAGGAAGTTTTTTTAAAAGTAGACACATGGGTTAATGGCCATGTGCTATCCATGTAAATGTATAATTCTATTTCAACTAGACCTATCATGCAGGATTAAAATTGCAAGGCTGAATATGGGTTTTTAGCAGTATAACTGGGATTTGAGTCAACAAAAATTGGATGTGAACTAAACCAGAGGTCCTAAGTAGGATTTCAGAAATAGCTTCTTAAGTAAAATTTTTCAACGTGTAAGATTGTAAAGATATTTCTTTAAAATTAATATTTTCTCGTCAAATTTAATCCATAACATCCTTTGTAACTCTATAAAAACATACTTCAATTAAAAAATGTCTAGTGATAGTGTTATTTCAAGTGCAGTAGTTAACAGAAAGGAAAGTTTTCAGCTAATAAACATTGCAAATAGGCACTTGGTTTATTTCAAGTAAAAATACAATCAATTGTAAAAACAAATTTGGGATTTTGCTTGGTTATTTTCAAGATGAGTGCTTTAGAAAATATGCATAATTAAATTTACATTTTATGCTATAAAGTTTAAAAGAAAATTGATAGAAAGTATGTAAAATATAATTGCTGATCCTTCTTTAATAGATTACTGGTGTTTTAGATTTCCTTTAGTTTATATTTGAAACTGGAAAGTAAAGTGGATTTTCCTTCTTAATAAACCACCCACTTGTTCTCATACCTAATTTTCAGCTCATGTAGGTATATAATTTTTAACTTAAACAGTTTTTCCAGGACAAGATAAGCAAAGAAAATGAGATGTATCATTAGCTGAGAGACAGACTTAAAATACAAGTTTTTTATTTCTTTGGAAGCAGTCCTAAAACTACCCAAGTTAAAATTGGATTTTAATAAATGTAGATATGTGTCAAAGATGGAAGCATTATATTAAAGACATCATATTCATGCATAAATGTTATAATATGGGAAGGAGAGGTGTGTGTGTGTATCAGAATGCATTAGAACATATTGTAAAACGTATTATGTACTTTAGCATACTATATATATGAGCTACATGTCTAATTTGAAAATTTTAGTGGGCATATTAAAAAGTAGAAAAAAAACAAGTGCAATGCATTGCAACAATGCACTTAATTTAAGCAGTTTACTCAAAATATTTTAATTGCAAGTGATATAAAAAAATTAATGACATTTCTTTCTATACTAAGCCTTCAGAATTTGGGGTGTATTTTGTAGTTACCACACATTTCAGTTTAATCAATTAATTATTAAAGTGCAATTGATTTACAATATTATACTATTTTCACGTGTACAACATAGTGATTCAAATTTTTTTTATAGATTGTACTCCATTTAAAGTTACCGTAAAATATTGGCTCTATTCCCTATGCTGTATAATATATCCGTGTATCTATTTATCTTATACATAGTAGTTTGCACCTCTTAATCCCCTACCTCAATCTTGCCCCTCCCCGCAACACTCTCCCCAGTGGTAACCACTAATTCTCTATATCTGTGAGTCTGTTTTGTTATAGTCATTCGTTTGTTGTATTTTTTAGAGTCCACATATGAGTGAAAACATGGTATTTGTATTTCTCTGACTTATTTCACCCCACATTTCTATTTAGACAAAACACATTTTAAGTGTCCAATAGTTATGCATGGCTACTGGTTCTTATTGGGCAATATAGTTCTATACAAAGAAGGAAAGGGTGTTTGTCAACATTAACTGTACAAGTGGGAGGAACAAACATTTTCCCTCTGGGTAAATATTTAACCATCCTACTTAGTTGGAAACACTAAGTACTTAGTTGGAAACAGAAACTTTGAATTTATAACAAACAAAACTCTTGTAAATATGTAATCTCTTCCTAAATGTCCATTTACAAAATTACTTTAAATTGTTATTTAAAGGTATTAAAAACTTAAAACTATGCTGACTACAATAATATTCCACTTAATATACATTGAAATATCTAAAATATTTTGGTGACATGCATGAGAAAAATAATGGAGTATTGAACAACAAAAAAATAGAAAATTATGTCAGAAGTTTGATGTCTTTAAGCTCTAAACAAGAATATTTTGCCTTAAAGATTAATTTATATGTTAACAACTATCCATGTAGGAGGAATAAATTACAAAAAATATCAGTCAGTAGAATCATTTGCATGGTGGTAAAATTATTCTGTAGAAAGAGCTTGTACTAGTGAGTTACATAGAAATAGATTCTAATATTACCTTCCCTACTTACTTGCTGAGTGGCCTGGAGAAAGTTATGTAATCTCTCTGAACCTGAGTTTTCTCATCTCTAAAATGATTATACCTTCCTTTCAGAACTGTAACAACTAAAGAAATATAATCAAAGATACCATTCCAATTTCTATGAGACAGTAGTTGTTGATCACATATCACGTTTACGTGTCAAACAATAGGTTCTAATACATAGCAGTGTTGCTCTTTTCTGAAAATATCTCATTCAGTTGCTCTGCCTCACTTTGACATTTTATTGTCTCAAAAACAGTCTGAAACATGTCAAACACTGATTTATTATGATTAAGCAACATTGTTTGCTTCTAGCAACTTAAATGTATAAATTTCTTTGTAAAATGTTTTTTAATTAAAAAATAATTTATAACAATAGCAAGTGCCTTATAATTAATGTAAATAAGGACATTTATAAACCACTACTTTCTATTGGAAAAAACTGATTTTAATTTATTTAGTCAGTAGTAGCCACTAGTAAATCATTACTAGTGGTAGTAAACATTGGAGCAACAAAGTCAATTCAGTTGGGGTTTTTAACACTGTTATATCTTACACCTCTATTAAAAATATTGTAAAACCTTATTATCTGCAATTAAATCTTACTATTTTTTTTTATGTTCTTTGGTGTTCCTCCTACTTCACAATAGTTCTCCTTGTGTGAATTTTGGCGCTTTGTGCTTTCAAGGAATTGGTTTATTACTTCTAAATTACTAAATTTGTGGGCATAGAGTTGTTCATGGTATGCCTTTATCCTTTTTAGAATGTTCATGGTACCAGTAGCAATGATCCCACTTTCATTTCTGAAATTGGTAATTTGTGCTTTTCTCTTTTTGTCTTGGTTATCCTATCTGTAGGTTTATTAATTTATGTCTTCAAAGAACTACTAACTTTTGGTTTTGTTGATTCTCTTTACTATTTTCCATCTCATTGGTTTGCTGTTTTTTATTATTTTTTGTGATTCTTTATGCTTAATGTACTCTTCTATTTTCATAAAGTGCAAGCTTGGATTACTAGCTTTTGATCTTCTTTTCTAATTTATGTGTTTAATGCTATAAATTTTGTTCTTTTCACTGCTTTCATTGCATCCCACAGGTTTTAAGTTGTATTTAAATTTAATTTAGTTCAAAATGTTTATTAATGTTAGTGTGTTATATCGTTCTCTATTACTTTACTTTTATCCTATCTGTATCTGTATCTGTATTTAAAGTGGGTTTCTCGTAGGTAATATATGGTTGGATCTTGTTTTTTCATCCACTCTGAAAATTTATTTTTAGTTGCTTTATTTAGACCAATCACATTTAATATGGTATTGATGTAGAATAACTGCATGTTCACAATGGTTTCCTATTCATTGTACTTGTTCTTTGCTTCTTTTTCTTTTTTCCCCTCTTTTTCTGCCTTCCCTAGTTTAACTGAGCATTTTATATGATTCCATTTTCTCTCCTCTCTCTTTTTTTTTTTTTTTTTTTGCGGTACGTGGGCCTCTCACTGTTGTGGCCTCTCCCATCATGGAGCACAGGCTCCGGATGTGCAGGCTCAACGGCCACGGCTCATGGGCCCAGCCACTCCGCGGCATGTGGGATCCTCCCGGACTGGGGCACGAACCCGTGTCCCCTGCATCGGCAGGCGGACTCTCAACCACTGCATCACCAGGGAAGCCCCTTTCTCTCCTCTCTTAGCTCATTAATTATACTTCTTTTTTAAGACTTTGTTAATTTTTAGAGCAATTTGTGGTTGAAAACAAAATTGAAAGGCAAGTACAGAGATTTCCCATATGGCTGTTGCTCCCACATATGTACAGCCTCCCGTTACCTACATCACTCACTAGAATGGTACATGCTTTACCAAGGATGAACCTAGACTGACACATCATAATCACTCAAGGTCTGTACTTTACAGTATGGTTCCATCTTGGTGTTATACATTCTGTGTCTTTGGACAAATGTGTAATGATGTATTTCTACCATTATAGTACCATAAACAGTATTTTATCTGCCCTAAATATCCTCTGTGCTCAACTTATTCATACATTCCCCCAACAACCCCCAGCAACCACTGATATTTTTCATTGTCTTCATAGGTTTGCTTTTTCCACATGTCTTGTAGTTGGAATCATATAGTATCTGGCCTTTTCAAATTGGCTTTTTTCACTTAGTAATATGCATTTAAGGTTTCTACATGTCTTTTCATGGCTTGATAGCTCAGTTCTTTTTAATACTAAATAATATTCCATTGTCAGGATGTACCACAATTTAATTATCCCTTCTCCTACTGAAGGGCATCTTGGTGGCTTCCAAGTTTGGCAATTATGAATAAAGCTGCAATAAACATCTACATACAAGTTTTTGTGTTGACATATTTTCAGCTGTTTTGGGTAAATACCAAGGATCTTACGATAATAGTATGTTTGGTTTTGTAAGAAACTGACGGACTGTCTTTCAAAGAGACTACCATTTTGATTCCTTCCAGCATTGAATTAGAGCTCTCATGACTCCACATCCATGTCAGCACTGGTGTTGTCAGTGTTCTGGATTTTGGCCGTTCTGATAGGTGTATAGTGGTGTCTCATTAATGCTTTAATTTGCATTTCTCTGATGATGATACAGAGCATCTTTTTGTATGCCTGTTTTCTATCGGTATATTTTCTCTGGTGAGGTGTTAAGCTCTGTTTTAAAAATCAGGCTGTTTGGTTTCTTATGGTTGAGTTATTTTTAATTGAAGTATAGTTGATATACAATATTATATGTTACAGGTATACAGCATGGTTATTCACAATTTTTAAAGTTTCACAATTTATAGTTACTGGAAAATATTAGCTATATTCCCTGTGTTGTACAATATCTCCTTGTAGGTAATTTTATACATAATAGGTTGTTCCTCTTAATCCCCTACTCCTATTTTGTCCCTCCCCTTTTCCCTCTCCCCACTGGTAACCACTAACTTGTTCTCTATATCTGACTCTATTTCTTTTTTGTTATATTCACTAAGTTGTTGTACTTTTTAGATTCCACATATAAATGATAATATACAGTATTTTTCTTTCTCTGTCTTACTTCTTTCACTTAGCATAATACCCTCCAAGTCCATCCATGTTGTTGCGAAGGGCAAAATGTCACTCTTTTTTATGGCTGAGTAGTATTCCGTTGTGTATGTATGTATGTGTGTGTGTATGTATATATAGATAGATATATATATTTATATACCACATCGTCTTTATCCATTCACTTGTTGATCACTTAGGGTTACATCCTTATCTTGGCTATTGTAAGTAATGCTTCTGTGAACATTGAGGTGCATGTATCTTTTCAAATTAGTGTTTTTATTTTTTTTCAGATACATACCCAGGAATAAAATTGCTGGGTCATATGGTAGTTCTAGTTTTCATTTTTTGAGAAATTTCCATTCTGTTTTCCACAGTGGCTGCACCAATTGACCTTCCCACCAACAGTGTACAAGGGTTCCCTTTTCTCCACATCCTCACCAACATTTGTTATTTTCAGGCTTTTTGATAATAACCATTCTGACTGGTATGAGGTGATACCTCATTGTGGTTTTGATTAGCATTTCCCTGATGATTAGAAATGTTGAGCATCTTTTCATATGCCTCTGGCCATCTGCGTGCCCTCTTATATAAAGAGCTCATACAACTCAACAACAAAAACACAACAACCTGATTAAAACATGGGCAGAAGACCTGAATAGACATTTTTATTGTCTGTTTATTTTAAGAGTTCTTTGTAAATTTCGGATAACAGTCCTTTATCAGATTTGTCTTTGCAAATATTTTCTTCCAGTCTGTGGCTTGTCTTCTCATTCTCCTGAAGCACTATACGTTTTAAAAATAAAAGATTTATTACATGAATTAGAGCACACATTGGTAGGAGAATTTGGGGGAAGTGAAGGTCCAGAAGGATTTACTGGAGGATCAGAAAAGAAGTCACCAGCTGATCAATCTGAGAAGACAAGCAAGTCTGGCTGATGGAATCATGAATGGCGAGTTCCTGGGTAATTTGTGAGAAGTTATTTCCTCTCTGTAGGTGTATAGATGAGTGAGTGAGTGGCAGTGGGCAGGGGAAACACTGAAGGTCAGAGAAGTGATAGCATTTGGGAAGAATTTGGATACAGAGTGGAAGAGAGCAAAGAAAAGTTGGAAGCCACTGGCTACTTCTGTCTTCCACCACTTCTGACTCCATGAGAAGGAGAGAAGGTGGGCTTCAGAGTGCTGGGCAATGTGTAGCTTCTGACAAAAAATGTCATGCAAATTCCTCTGTTGGCTAATACATCCATAAAAGGAAAGGAATTCTGTGAAACATAGCTCCTGGATTAAACAAAGTGACACAGCATAAACCAATACAATCTCTTAGTATTTCTAAACAAGAATTAAGACTAACTATGGGCATACCTCGGAGATACTGTGGATTCTGTTCCAGACGACTGCAGTGAAGCCAATATCACAATAAAGTGAGCCACACAAATTTTTTGGTTTCCCAGTGCATATAAATGTTATCTTTACACTATAATGTAGTCTTATAAGTGCAATAGAATGATGTCTAAAAAACAAATGTACGCACCTTAATTAAAAAATACTTGATTGCTGAAAAATGCCAATGATCATCAGAGTCTTCAGGAAGTCACTGTGCAAATAACAGATCACCATAACAAATATAATTAACAAGGCTGAAATATTGCAAGAATTGACAAAATGTGACATGAGTGACATGAAGTGAGCAAATGCTGTTGGAAAAATGCTGCCATTGACTTTCTTGATGCAAGGTTGCCATAGACCTTCAATTTGTGCAATATCTGCAAGGAGTAATAAGGCAAAGTGCAATAAACTGAGGTATGACTATACATAACACTGTCTGAATTAAATGATTAAGTATCCAAAAAATAATGCTCAAAGAATAGAAGTAAAACTCATCACCACCATCATCACTGAAAATAACATCCACAAAGTTTCCTCCAGGAATTCGAAGAGAAGTTAAACCTATACCAACTCAGAAACTTCAAAAATGTTAACTAAAGCAAAACCATTATAAATCATACATGATAAGGCTTTACAATGAGAAAAAAATAAGAAAATGGCAAGGACCTAAACTGAAAATATAAGCCATGATGTTAGCAAAGTTTAAAACAAGTAAGAAGAGCAGAAAGCAGACCCTTTTGAAAATGAAATTAGTATCATGGAAGATAAATCTAAGAAAAGCTTCATACCATGGAAAGGCAAAAGATAAAAAGATGAATAAGAGAAAGATGGTGGTAATGGCAAAGAGTAGAGGAGATTCCAAATTATATATTATATAGAGAATGTAGGATAAATCCAACTAAATGTATATTTTCTCAGCAATTAAATGATAAGGCAGTGAAATTCCCACATACAAATTTAGAATCTGATACAATTCCTTTGATATATGAAAGAAAGTGGATTTAAAAAAATTTTCAAAAGCACATGAAGTATCCAATTATATGACCTTGTGAAAATTCAACATGAATAATGAATTCCATTAGCATAGAATAGTTATCTTAAGAAAAACTATTAAACATATCTAACAGATAACCTGGAAATTATCAAAGAAAATCTACAAGTACAAAAATAATATCTTAGCTTTATTAGACAGAACTGAAACCTCCTCTGACATAAAACAAAAATAAAAACAGAATTAAGTGTTTTGAATATTTAAATTGTTTCTAAATATTCTCATCCCTTATATGTGGGTTAATTAATCATTCTTACATTTATTCATTCAAATGAGGTATTTTTATTATCAATAGGGATCAGATACTATTTTTAATACTAGGCCTATGATACAGTGTTAGTAAGAAAGAAGTATTATGAAGAAAAATAAATCAGTTTAAGGATGTAGATAGTTACAAGGATTGCAAGTCATTAGCCATGTTTTCCTTTCAAAGTTGATATATTAATAAATGTTTATTATTTGAACTTAAAGAATGGAACAATATTTGAATTCAATATGAAATAACATGCCTTGAAAAGTTATCCTTCAATAGTGAAAGAGAAGTAAGACCTTTTCAGAAAAACTAAATTAAGGATTTTTTTGTGTTTGTTTTTGTTTTTTTGCCAGTAGACTTGCCTTGGAAGAAATTTTAAAAGAAAATCTTTAGAGTGGAGGAAAATAGTATAGAATAATATAGATCAAACTCTCAGATCTACATAGATGGAAGAGCACAGGAGAAGGAATGAATGAAAGTTTCGGATCCAGCGCAGACATAAAGTCATCCAGCAGAGGGCACTGTTCCATGATGACCAGGAACTGACAAGGGTGATAGGTACCCCAGGATGAATTTCAGCTTCATATCTTACTACCATCTAGACCTTCAAAGTCTGTTTAATACCAGAACACATTTCAGCATGGTTCTCTGACCTCCTTTGTTCATCCTCTTATGGAAAATAAACCTAAATTTCATAAGATTCATACTTCGTTTTCAATATATGTGTGGCCTGATTTAGGTTTGTTTTTGGAGAAGCCTGAACTGACACAGGATCCAAGTGCATATGACCTACTGAGGTGAGATTTTTCAGGAAAAAATTAGGGAATCAAGATGGGGCAGGGAAACGAGCTAAGCAAGGGTATGGTCTCATCTGGAATCTAACTCAGCCTGAACCCATGGGGATCCCTGGAGCATAAATTGTTCCTCATGTCTGTCTTGCCTTGAGACAAAGGGATAGATCTTTTGTAACCCTATGTCAGGCACTCAGTAGATAGGGGATAGGCCCATAAGATGCATAACCTACCATGCAACATGGCTACTAATTTCAACAAGTTCCCAAAATTTTAGGAGCACAAATTAAAAAAAAATTATTGAAGTATAGTTGATTTACAATGTTGTGTTAGTTTCTGCTATACAGCAAAGTGATTCAGTTATATATATATATATATTCTTATATAAATATATATATATACTTTTTCATATTCTTTTCCATTGTGGTTTATCACAGTATATCGAATATAGTTCCCTGTGCTGTATAGTAGGATCTTGTTGTTTATCCAACCTATATATGATAGGTTGCATCTGCTAGTCCCAAACTCCCAGTCGATCCCTCCTGCCCTGCCTGCCCCCGCCACCACCCCCGCAACCATAAGTCTATTCTCTATTTCTGTGAGTCTATTTCTATTTCTTGGATAAGTTCGTTTATGTCATATTTTAGATTCTACAAATAAGTGATATATATGTCTTTCTCTGTCTGACTTCACTTAGTATGATAATCTCTAGGTCCATCCATGTTGCTGCAAATGGCATTATTTCATTCTTTTTTATGGCTGAGTAGCACATCTTCTTTATCCATTCATCAATACGCATTTAGGTTGTTTCTATGTCTTGGCTATTGTGAATAGTGCTGCTATGAACATGCATGTATCTTTGAATTATAGTTTTGTCTGGATGTATGCCCAGGAGTGGGATTGCTGGATCATATGGTAATTCTATTTATAGAACTGTGATCAATCCCAAAGTTCACTCTCTGTGAACTAACATTCATAGTGCTGATGTCTTTGAGATAAAATGTTTCACCGTACATAAATCCCACCCAATTCTCAAATGTATTCAGTAGCATCTTCATGGTATGATATATTCTGATTGTATTAAAATAATCTCTAATTATGGATCTAATAGCCCTTCTTCCATATCAGCCCACTAACTTGTAGCAATCTGGAGAGTACCCTTCCACTCTCCTCTTATTACCCTTGGACCAGGCATTACCTGGCAGCTGCTTACTGAATTAATCCATTTCCTTTCTTTCCACCACTGTTTTCTTTAACTGGAAACACTCCATATCGAGTGTTCCTTGTTAATGTTACTTCTGCCATAACTTTTTACATACAGTCTTCTAAGATCAAGAATCTCCAAGATTCATTAAAAACAAAAAAAAAGAATCTCTAAGAGATGTGGGACCCACTAGTTTAATATAAACTACATAGTCACTCCTCTCTCGAAAGAAAGTCCCTTGCTGTTGAAGATCTTTAAATGATCCTATTTTAATTTTTATTCCTTTTCTCCCAGTCTCACAAATCCTTCTTGTGTAGCCCTTGTGAAAGCAAATTTCATTTTGATACAAATAATAAAATACTGTGCCTTTTGTGTAGTGCTTCTATGTTTATTGTCTTCTTTGCTCTTTGAAAGAAATTCATTCATTCAGTAAATATTTATCAACCACTTACTATGTTCTGGGCACTATTCTAGTCACTCTGGATACAGTAGTGAGCAAAACAGCTCATGGAACTTACAGTTTAGGAGAAGTCAAATTTTAAAATAAAATAAAATAAAAGAAGTCAAGTAAAGTAAAATAAAATAAAAGTAAAGTAAAATAAAGTAAATGCTCCAAGACAGTATATCATGGATTTTCACTTACACCCCCAGGATAAACATCTTGCTTTTACCTATTCTTTCAATTTTGGCTTTGTCTACTTCATTTTCTTGACTAAATATGTCAATTAAACTCTTGTCAATACTTGATATATTGAGTATATAATATACACACAAAAAAAGATAAGATATGAGTCTGGAAAAATGTGTGCTTTAAAAAGGAGCAGTGTCTAGAAATGTGATAATCATATCATTGTCATGTTTGTTTAATAAATAGGTTATTTTCTCCTCATCACCTGTCTTTGAGAGTAGATGCACCATAAATATTTACATATGAAAGTTATTGCAGATCCCTTCTTTCCATATAAAGCTGACTTTGCATTGTTTAACCCAAACTGAAATTGCATTTCAGCAACTGTATGTAAAAGAATGTAACTTTGAGCAGACTATGAAACCTCCTATTTCTTTATGTGGGCTATTAGAAAATAATCTGTTTACTTAGGAGATTTGAAGACCATCCCATAATTATTCAACTGTGTTTCTGTAGAAAGTAAATGGGAAATCATTTGTAATTTGGGAGTGAACAGTTCAGTTGTGGAGTTTCCTGCTGTAACCAGTTACCTAAGATGGAGTCACTGGGCTTCTGAAATAATGAATAGAATGGGAATCACCTTTTTGCTTCACAGTGTGATTTAAATTTTTTTTTTTTTTTTACTGACTAGTTAAGTTTAAACTTGTTTTCTTTACTGAATAGGAATTCTAAGTTTAAAAAATTCTTGTTATCCAATTAGGAAAATTGTGCATTTAATGTACTAAAGATTTTACTCATTTGTGGAGTTTGGAAGCTTTGTTTTCTCTTACCATGTGTTACAAAAATAGTATGTGAAAGACTATCCTAATCAGATTTGTTCAAAGGAGTTTTGGAAGTCAATATCTCCTACAAAGCACCATATGACAGTTACAGGTAATCTGTCCTGCCACTTCTGAATTTCTATTTAAGTGAGTGAATGTGTAAATAAGCTTGCTTTTTCCCATGATGGGACAGTATATTTTAATGCCAGTAGAAGCTGCTGAGCAAATTAAGAGATGTTATAGTATTCTGTTTTTTCACATGAGTTTATGTCAAGAGAGGATATTGATTCAGAATTTCATGGTAATGTGGCTTTTATTTGTTTGGACTGCATCAATAGCTTTGTCCACAGAATATCATGTGTCTACCTCTGCTCTTAATTTTAGTAGTTCAATTTTTAATGATAATTGTGACAAATTATCTGTGTGATTGTAAGATTAATATTTAGTATTACAATTTAATATTTTTAATATTATTTTTAATATTAAGTATCAATTTCAAGTGTTAATTACTAGTGATATGATGATTGTTTTACTAGATGATATGGAAGCCAGTTGTACTAACAGATCCACGTTATAACATTTAATATGTATTAAGTACATAATACACACTTGTGCATAATACCTGCCTTTTATTTCCTTTGAGATCAAGTGACTACCTGAATAGAACGTCTTTGCTTGGTTTGAAATGTCAGTTATGTGTCTTAAATAAGCAGTCAGAGCTTTAAAGAAACAGAGATTCTCAAATCAGATTGAAATGAAAAAGGTAGAACCAAACATAAGGCTTTAAATAAAGTAGTAAATAAATTGGGAAAGAATGAATATAAATTTATATTTATATTTATAAATATAAAGAGTAAATTTTTTTAAATTTATTTATTTATTTTTGGCTGTGTTGGGTCTTCGTTTCTGTGCGAGGGCTTTCTCTAGTTGCGGCTAGTGGGGGCCACTCTTCATTGTGGTGCGCGGGCCTCTCACTATCTCGGCCTCTCTTGTTGCGGAGCACAGGCTCCAGACGCGCAGGCTGAGTAGCTGTGGCTCACGGGCCCAGTTGCTCCGTGGCATGTGGGATCTTCCCAGACCAGGGCTTGAACCCATGTCCCCTGCATTGGCAGGCAGATTCTCAACCACTGCGCCACCAGGGAAGCCCAAGAGTAAATATTTATATAAATTAAGTAATTTAAATATATTTATTGAAAATGTAAATATAATATATAAATATATTAAAATATATAATAAAACCCAAAATATTTTAAGTGTAAAAATAAAATTTGTGATCAACAGACGATGCATGACGATTTTAGGACTTATAGCAACAAAGATGGTTAAATAACAAGGATTGTGGATTTTATGTTCAAACAGACATGAAACGAGACAATACTTCTAAGCCTGGTATTAATTTTGCCAAATAATTATATGAAAGAATTTGTTCATTTCACCTAATTACAATATTTATAATCGTATGTTTGTTCATAATGGTTCCTTTCATTAGCCTTTTAAACATCTATAGGGTCTGTAAGGATATTCTTTCTCTAATTCTTTATGTTATAATATTAATATTCCTCATTTTTCATGATTAGTCTATCTAGATGTTTATCAGTTAAACTTTTCAGAATATGAAATTATGTCTTTGTTCATTTTCTCTACTGTCTTTCCATTTCCTAATTTATTTATTTTTGCATTCATTATTATTTCCTTTTTCTAATTGGTTGCTTTTAATTTGTTCTTGTTTTTTTAAAGTTGATATTTAGATAATGGATTTAATACTTTTTTTCTAATATGAGCATATGAAACTATATGTTTCCCTCTTAGAACCACAAATTATCATTTCACTTTTGACCTTGATTTATTTACATGTGTGTTGCTTAATTTCCAAATGTTGGGGTTCCTTGGAAATTTTGTTGTTTATTTTAAATTTCATTACTTTTTTTTGTCAGAGAACATATTTTATATTTCAATGTTTGAAATAATTTACTGAGGGTATTTTATAGATTATCTTATATTAGTTGCACTTGAAAAGAATGTGTACTTTGCAAATACTTGATGTAATGTTTTATATATCTCAATTTCTATTATTTCTATTATATGTATTTTATATTTTATCAGTTAGTCTCATTATGTCAAGTCACGTATAACATTTATTGATGATTTGTCAACTTTCTATCAGTCATTGAGGGGAGAGAGGGAAGTTAAACATATCAAAATATGAGTATGGATTTCTCTATTACTCCATTTGGTCCTACCAGTTTTGTTTCAGGTATTTTGAAGTTCTGTTGTTAGGTGCATACAGTTGGGGAAACATAATTTAAAACAAAATCTCTTGACAATCTACAAACCTCCACAAAAGTAGAGGAAAAATAAAACTAATATTACTGAATAAGCTTTAATCTAGCATGTGCTGTGCATCACAGGCAGTCCACCAAAGGACAGCAAAGACAGAAAGTAATCTCATCCTTTTATATAGTCAAGCAGATGTAACCCATTTGAAACATGTTTTCAAGATAAATGATAACTCGAAGAGAACTTGGTAGCATCATTTGTCACATATAGTTTATCTTGTTCATCTGATAATTGGGTAGCCACTTGTGTTTGCTAGTTGCCTTAATCTAAAGAAAAATGAATTTCTCCCACCTTTATGACAGGCCATAGGTTTATGACTTGGAGTCAGCTGCAGTAAGGTTCCTATCCTCCCAAGGAGAATGGGAGGGAGGGGCACTATCTTTCTAGATGACTATATTTCCAGATGGTTTCCAGGTCCTCGAGGAAAAGATTCCTGGATTGTAAAACTGGCAAAGGATTTATTTATCTTTTAAAAAGATTTACATATGTCTTGAAGGGGCAAAGAAAAAAAATTCACAATTACAAATTTTCTAAAGTAAATGCTCTAAGAAATGGAATGGGGGGAAGGGACATCTCTTGCCTTCTTTCACCGGAGAAAATTTATTTATCTTTCTTTTTTTTTGACTTGTATTTATGCTTATAATACACATTTAGTTTATGTCTTCTTAATTGACTCTTTAACATAATACAATCATTTTATTTAGTTGTATTATTCCTCAATTCAAATTCTATTTTTAACTTATATTATCACCAATTTTTCTTGTCATTACTTTTGCATGGTATACCTTTTTTGAATCTTTTTACTTTTTTTCTGCTCTTCTTTGCCATCTTTGGTTTAACTACATATGTATTAGTTTTCTGTACTATATCCTATATTGATTTTCTTTCTTCTTTTGTGTTCCCTTTAATGTTAGTATCATCCAGTGACTTTCAAAAACTCTGTTAGTTTAGTATTCAGTGGTAAATTTTCCATTTTTTCCTTTTTACAGATTCCATAACTCTCCTTAAATATCCTATTTACTCACCTATTTTATCCATATTCTTTTACAAACATATTTAGCATAATCACTTTCATGTCCTTCTGTGCTAATTTTAACTTTGTAGTTTGTGGATATGGATATTTTTTCTTATTGAAAGTTATTTCCCTTGCCCATGGTTCATATTTCTCTATTTCTCTTAATGGGTATTAACTTTGTATTATATACTGGACACTTTATTTGTTATAATCTAGAAACTTTGCTTCCATTTTATTTTTCTGGAAGTTACAGGGGGGTCACCTTGGACTCCTGTAAGCTTGTATTTTGT
Organism: Mesoplodon bidens; assembly: GCF_964165515.1. Lineage (NCBI taxonomy): Eukaryota > Metazoa > Chordata > Mammalia > Artiodactyla > Ziphiidae > Mesoplodon > Mesoplodon bidens. Next base: position 47,656,593 of record NC_138162.1, read on the forward strand.
TTTCTTTTGTTAGGGTAGTTCTATTTCAGTTTGCTCATTATCTTAGAGTGAATCCATAGTCCAAGTATATATTTTTTTGCTCCTAAGGCTCTTCTCTTTGAGGTTTCAACAGAAGACAGGAGTTATTTTCCTAAACTATGTTTACTTGAATGGAATCAAATATGCAATGCAATCAAATATTTTGCCTTCCCTGTAAACTGGGCAGCAATTTAAATCTCTGTTCAGCTCTTTTACTTTTCCATATATTGTTTTCCCCACCTCCTTAGAATCTTGCCTGTGTATGAACAGTTCAGAGGTTGGTGAAGTATTTAGTGGAAGTTTTGACACAGCTTAGGGGGTTGTCCTCCCTACTCTCCACCCCCCTGCACTGTGGCTTCGTCCTTTTCCTGACTTATCCAGCTCCAATTTCTAAGCACTTAGGCAGTCCTCTGACTTTAGAGGCCATTCAGACTCTAGCTCTTGACCTGAAACCTAAGACAGAGCACTTCATAGATACTATGTTTCCCTCAGTTGAAGACCCATATGAATTTGTCTCTGGCGAGTGTGGTTCCTTTCTTCCTAGGGGGAGATACTTCTGTTTCTTCTCCACTGACTTGAAAGAGGATCCCCCTTGAAGTATTTAATCGCCAAATGAAGGACAATTACTCTGATAAAAGATATACTATCATTACCAGAAGTAAAACTTCTTAAGTTATTTTTTTCTCTTTGTATATAAATTGATTTTATTAAAAATTTGGGAGCAGAAGCAAGAAGAACTACAATCCTGCAGCCTGTGGAACAAAAACCACATTCATAGAAAGACAGACAAGATGAAAAGGCAGAGGGCTATGTACCAGATGAAGGAACAAGATAAAACCCCAGGGCTTCCCTGGTGGCGCAGTGGTTGAGAGTCCACCTGCTGATGCAGGGGGCACGGGTTCGTGTCCCGGTCCGGGAGGATCCCACATGCCGCGGAGCAGCTGGGCCCGTGAGCCATGGCTGCTGAGCCTGCGCGTCCGGAACCTGTGCTCCGCAACGGGAGAGGCCACAACAGTGAGAGGCCAACATACCGCAAAAAAATAAATAAATAAAACCAGAAAAACAACTAAATGAAGTGGAGATAGGCAAGCTTCCAGAAAAAGAATTCAGAGTAATGATAGTGAAGATGATACAGGACCTTGGAAAAAGAATGGAGGCAAAGATCGAGAAGATACAAGAAATGTTTAAGAAAGACCTAGAAGAATTAAAGAACAAGGAAAAAGAGATGAACGGTACAATAATTGAAATGAAAAATACACTAGAAGGGATCAATAGCAGAATAACTGAGGCAGAAGAACGAATAAGTGACCTGGAAGACAGAATGGTGGAATTCACTTCTGCGGAACAGAATAAAGAAAAAAGAATGAAAACAAATGAAGACAGCCTAAGAGACCTCTGGGACAACATTATATGCAACAACATTCGCATTATAGGGGTCCCAGAAGGAGAAGAGAGAGAGAAAGGACCAGAGAAAATATTTGAAGAGATTATACTCGAAAACTTCCCTAACATGGGAAAGGAAATAGTCACCCAAGTCCAGGAAGTGCAGCGAGTCCCATACAGGATAAACCCAAGGAGAAACACACCAAGACACATAGTAATCAAATTGGCCAAAATTAAAGACAAAGAAAAATTAATGAAAGCAACAAGGGAAAAATGACAAATAACATACAAGGGAACTTCCATAAGGTTAACAGCTGACTTCTCAGCTGAAACTCTACAAGCCAGAAGGGAGTGTCATGATATACTTAAAGTGATGAAAGGGAAAAAACCTACAACCAAGATTACTCTTGGTAAGATTACAAGATCAATCCAATACTGGCTCATAATCCCTCTACAAATCCTGGTCCACACCATCTCACGAGCATGTAAGATGAAAATATCAGTAGTACTTCATAATTGCTTTTTCCACTTCTATAGTAAGCTAAACATGTAATTATTGTCCTCTTTTTTTTTTTTTTTCCTGTTCCCAGTTTTCTAAAGGTCCATATCACATCCTGGTATGTTTTTGTTTTTACCCAGCTTTGGTTTAATGTTAGCTTTGACCTCAAAGAGCCATGCTCTAGGGTCTTCTTTTCTCAATGATTTCTGCTACCTAATAGTGAGCTGAGTGGGGTTTTTCTTCAAGACAACTCCTAAAACACAGAGTCTGTTAACCCCCTCTCTGTTACCCATAACGAGAGTAGGTAACAAAGGCCTGAATGCGCTTCTCTGTCCTTTTTCCATAACTCCTAATTCAGCAAAAACAGAACAAAAATTAATATCTCATTTTTTTCTGTGTTATTTATTATATTAGTGAACTTTTTCTTTCTAGATTAAGAGAGAGACACACAAATCCTGATATGGCATCTTCACTACTTTGAGCTTTTCTAGATGTTTCAAGAATAGGGAAAATTAGGATCAGGATCATATATTTATAAAACTAGATTAGCTCTCTTAGCTTTGCCTAATTCAAGACAGAAGCCATCTCCTCATCCTTATAAATTTCAGGTGTTATGTAACAACAAATTAATACACTAAAATACCATGTTTTTCTAACAGAAGGCACATTCTAGAATTGACTGCACTATTGATTCCTTGCCAAAAGGAGAAGGATGTTGAACTGTCCTTATTTAAGAAGAATTCCACTTTAAAGACTAGCTGTCAGTTCACAGCATGACACAAGTGTTTGAAAAAACAAACTGCTCTTGAGCTACAAGAAGTATGAGGAAATGAATATTATAAATTTCATATTTTTCATCTCTTCCATTTTTCAGCACACATTTATAAAGCAAATCTGTGTTTCTTAAGTTTTGACATGAGGGTCAAAGCAAATAGGCCAAGTTGTTGCAGCAGTTATAATCATGCCATACTGACATATCTTGGTTTGATTCTTCATACTGACAAGAAACAAATATCAGGAACATACAAGATAAAGAGGCCACCAGAAGTTAACCACAAATTGTTAACTGTCAGACCCTAAATTGTACAACTCTTAAGTTTCTTCTTACTCTGTCATTCAAAGAAGGTCTATGATGTTGCCCAAATATGATTTTCCATCTTTTTCATATTATTCAACCTAAAATATATTTCATTTCCACTAATTTTCTTTTATTTTCTTTATCTATCAATTTATTATTCTCCTACACATAAATGACTTACATTCCTTTACTCTGTTCTCCTTTATCTCTTTAATATATGTTCCGCTCAATTCTGATATGTCCAAAATCTACACATCCTTTGAGGCCTAAGTCAAATTCATGCTACCCCTTAGGCAATTATCTCCAGAGAAATACATGATTGTCTCTGAACTAACGATAAATTCATCTGAAGCAATCTTTTGGCACTTAATACTATATTACATGATTTATGATAAAATTTAATCACCTCTTCCTTGATTATAAATATCAGAGCAAATTAATCCTTATATATCTTACAGTGGGCATCTCAGTTGCAATACGATCAATGTCTATTTACTTATTGCTTACCTCTTTCCACCAGAAATGATGAGGCCTCACGAACAATAAAGTACATTGCTGTATGACTTGAGGAGTCACTCCTGGCATCTGGGCTGGTCCAGAGAACTCATGGGAAGGTAGGTTGTTGTATAAATTCAACAGAGTTTCCAACTTGCTTCAGGGGATCCTGGAGGGAATCATGAAACAATAGGACCACCTGGGTTAACTCAGTATTACTTTTACAAATTGCTACAAACTATATAATTTTGGGGCAATTAGAGACTGTATGTGGTGCCTTAAAGCTCTCTTAGATTCCAAATTCTAAATCTTTCCAGACTACCCTGCCAACTGGTATGCCAGAGCTTTCTGAGAGAAGGAAAAAAATCCAATACATGTACAAATTCTGACAATTCCACACAAAGTTCTATGTCTCATAAAAGGTAAAATAATGATCCTAGCTGGTTATTGGGTACAATTTATAATCACCATTAATAATGATCTAATATGGTCACTAGAAATTTATAAGTGAACAATAAAGATGTAGTGTGATTTCAATGTTATTTGTATAGATTTCTTTTTTCTTTTTTTTTTTTTTGCGGTACGCGGGCCTCTCACTGTTGTGGCCTCTCCCATTGCGGAGCACAGGCTCTGGACGTGCAAGCTCAGCGGCCATGGCTCACGGGCCCAGCCGCTCTGCGGCATGTGGGATCTTCCCAGACCAGAGCACGAACCCGTGTCCCCTGCATCGGCAGGCGGACTCCCAACCACTGTGCCACCAGGGAAGCCCGATTTCTTTTTTTTTTAAATGCAATTTTCAGTATACACATAGGACTCATATTAGCATAAACTACCACCACAATCCAGGTTTGATGCAGTAAGGTTTAGTGATTTTTCTCTACGAGTCTTTTTGTTTTTGTTTTTCTCTTTTAATGCAACCAGTTTTATAACTTCTTGACTTAAGGTCAAGTATACAAATTTAGGCCTTCTAAAATTGATGTGGGTTTTGTTCTGAAGTAAAAAGGTTTACACCTTTTAGTTCAAAGGGTTTGTGGTTTCTGAGAATCAATGCTATTTTGCTTACAGTATAAAAGAGATCATAGATGTATTCTCTAATACATTTTATTCCTCTGATAAATGCTCATAATTATGAAGAATTTGAACATATATTGTCAGTTAGTTTTCATAAACTTACAATGAGATGTCCTGTACTTATCTTTGTAAGGAATCAAGTAAGCAATTAATTCTCCAGATCCCTAAAACTATTTCATCTAAGTACCAGCATTTTAAAATTTTGATTAAAATTTTCATGAATTTATTTTCTTGTTTTGTAAACATATTATATTGAAGATAAAACTTTGAGCAAGGCAGACGCTTCAGCAAATATTTATTCAAGCTTGTTGATTTTACAGCTAAAGAAAATAAAACCTGTCAGTGGCAGAATGAACACTATTAATGAGACTCCTTATTCTTTTTGATAGTTCATGTTGATTCCCAGTAGTTTAACCTGTACTTATCACAGGAAAACTTCTTTGATTCTCAATTATATTCTACTTTCTGTTTGAGTTCAGTGTAATCCCTAGGGATGTTTGGGTGTAATATGCTTTGTTGTGCTTTAAAGTAAGTCATTTCTTTTGGAGTGGAGTTGGTATTTAGAAATACCAACTTTGAGAGGGTGGGTTAATTTTAATTTCAAATTTATGACCAATTCTTAAATAAGTGGGTGATAAGGAAGATAATTAAAATTTTGCTTAGTAATTAGGTATCATGTAATTGTTAGACAGGTCTCAAATGGAAAATATAAGGCTGAGATATGAGTTTCTGCATCTTTAGCTGGGTGCTTTAACTATAGGTTCTTCAGGAAGATAAAAGACAAACTCTCTAAAAAATCATTATTTATTAGTAATGGATTTAGTTTCAAAACCTTATGTCAGTTTTTCTCAATGTGTTGTATCGTTTGGTCGATATCAGGGGCAAGGGTTGGTTGCTTGTTAGAAATACAAATTCCTTGGCCCCACCCACAACTGACTATGTAAAATCTATAGGGATGGCATCAGAGAATCTGCATTTTAAATAAGCAACAAAGGGATTCTTGTGCACATTAAGAATAAGAACAACTGTTAATGTGGTCGCCTAATCAGGCATTTATGAAATATAAGTAAATATTTTGTTCATTAAACTTGGTACAGAACTTAAAATAGGATAAATACCCTCTGAGATCCCATTTGCTTTGGGTCTAGGCCTTATATTTGGAATTTGGCTCTTGATTGCATATCTATCTGAAGGTAGGAAAGACCAGAAAAGAGTCGTGTGAGAAGAACCTGAACGCCAGCAAAGACCCTGGTGTTTCAATCTCTCTAGAATACTCATCCTCTAAAAAATTTTTTCCTCTATCTTGAACCATGTGTTTGCTCCAAGTCATTGGGGTTAAATTTCAACTATGTCATCAACTGTTATGAAGATCAGCTGCTGTTTTATATTGCTATAAAATCATGAAGCTCTCAGAGTCTACTGAGAGGCAGAGAAACATTGAATTCATTCATTTGTTCAATGAATATTTATTGAGAACCCACTAGGCACTAGAAATAGAACAGTGGAAAAAATTGATAAAACTGATGTTCTTATGGAAATTGCATCTTTAGTGGTTGGTGTTCTTATGGAAATTGCATCTTTAGAGGTTGGAAATTCAATAAATGAATCTTCTGAGATAGTGAAATGTAAGCAAAGAGATGAGAAAATAAGGTATGTGGGTATCTGGAACAAAAGTATTCCTGGCAAAGGAAATAGCATATGCTAGCACTCTGGGGGCGAAGGATTCTGGGTGTTTGAGAAACAGCAATTGTGACTGAAGTAAAATAATCTGAGGACACTAGTAATGTCAGAGAGGTAGTCGGGAGTGGTAGTGAGATATGGAAGGAGCTTGTTGGAGAATTTCAGCTTTTACTCTAAGTAAATAGGTAACCTACAGAAAGTTTGAGCAGAGTAGTAACAGTGTTTTAGATTTTATGAAGTCACTCTACACTTTATGTTGAATAAAATATAGAGGAAAATGGAAGGAAGCAAGATGATCCATTCCTATAATCCAGCTGAGAAATGATTTTGAGTTAAGCCAGAGTAGTAGCAATAGAGGTGGCAATGTGTGGTCAGACTCTGGAAATATTTTGAAGGTAGAGCGAATGCAACTTGTTGGTGGATTTTAAATGAAGTATGATAGTAAAATAAAGTTTAAAACTATAAGTTTTTGGTTTGAACAACTGTAAGACTTTAACAAAGATGGGAGATGACTGAGATAACAGCAGTTTTGGAGGGAAGGTCAAGAATTTAGATTTGGAAATCTTAATTTTGTTAAATTTAGATAACTTTGAGACCTCCAAGTAGGGAGAAGAAGCAGTTGAATATGAGCATCTTGTATTAAGGGGAGAGAGATTGTTTGGAGACATAGATGTGAAGTCATCTCTATCTAGATAGAACTTAACTCCAAGAACCAAGATTAAGTCACCAAGGGAGTGAGTGTTGGTAGGGAAAGTAAAAGGATTAAGGTTTATGTCATAGGACACCCAGCCTTAATAAGTCTGGGAAATGAAGAGGAAGTAGCAAATGATTCTGAAAAAAGTAGCCAGTAAAGTAAGGAGACATCTAGAAGTGTGTAGTGTTCTAGATGTTAAGAAAGTGTTTTGAGGACGAGAGTGGCCAAATTGTCAAATGCTGCTGGGAAGTACAGTCATATGAGCATTGGTAATTGGGCACTAGATTTACTAATGTAAAAGTCATTGAGAATAACAGTCCTTTGAATGAAGAAAATTATATGGGATGGAGGGGTGAATTATTGCAGTTCAGCCTTTGAGTAAAGTCAGTTACACAAAAGAAACCCAGGTGGCCTAGACAATATTGTGGGCAGTTTACCAAAAATCTGAGTGATCATACATAACAGTTTCCCAAGGACAGTCCCAATTTACTTCATACTGTCCTGATTTATGCCTATAGTATCTAACAATGACACTGATTTTTCACTTTCAGAAGTTTTCCAATAAAGTTTTGACAATAAAATATGTGGTCATATTATCTATAACAACATCATTAAGGCTGTGGTCTTGAACTAAAAGCAAGGCCAGTCAATATGATATTGCTTTTATCCAGCCATATTTTGCTATAGTGGTGCAGATATGGAAGAAGTAGAGACTTGGATATAAACAGAGATGCAGTTTTGTCAGTGCAACTAGATGAAGAAATGGAAGAGCAAGAGAGTTAAGGATATATGCAGAAGGTTTGTAATGTTTAACTATTGACTTCAATAGTGTAAAGGAGAGAAAATGAGTGGGTGAGGGGGAGAAAAGGTTGGTGATATAGATTTTAAATTGCAATGGAGTTGAGTATTTCCTGGATATGTGGAACTAGGACTGAGATAGAAAGAGAGGAGGTGATGTTCACAGAATGGAATGTTGGAACTTGAAATTATAGAGTCATTGAAGACGTTGGAAATGATGAGTTCCAATGTATGGTTATGAAAGTAAGGGCTGAATTCAGCTAGAAATAAGATCACTGGAGGAGAAAAGTTCAGGGTCAGAGAGACCAGATGGGACAGATCATCTAGATATTTATAGCACAAGAAATAGGACTTGTGTTATATAGGAGAGAGTGACAGTAATTCAGGAGTTAATACACATGAGAAATGAGGAGGAGAGTGACTTTTAAGTTTGTTGATGACCAAAGTTAGGAGTTCTCAATGGTATTAATTGCATGACATGAATTTCAAACCTAGGTACTTTTAGAGAGGAAGAGAAAATGGTCTGAAAATAATATTAAAGAGAAAGAAGATACCTACCAACCTCAAAAACTAGTAATAAAATGTGGTGTGGTAATAAAAAGATTTAATATTGAACATAGGGGAGGCAGTATCTTCATAGAAAAATGAAACAAAACAACCTTTAGGTAAAATAATAAGATAAAAGAATCATTGAGAGAATAAGTTAAGAATATAGAGGATTATGTCAGTGATGGAACATAAGTTCCAAAGGACATGAAGGCAGTTTTCAGTAGTTATGGGAGGGTGGGTGATGAGTCAGAAAAGATAGTCTGATCTGAAAAAAAATAAAGAAAACAGTACCATTTACAATTGCTTCAAAAAGGATAAAATAACCAAGACTAAATTTTTTTTTTTTAACCAACTGGTTGAAAGATCTGTACACTGTAAATGTTAAGACATGGCTGTAAGAAATTGAAGAAGACAAATAAATGGAAAAATACCCTGCTCGTGAACTGGAAGAATTAATATTGTTAAAATATCAATACTACTCAAAGCCATCTGCAGATTCAGTGCAATCTCTATCAAAATTCCAATGGAATTTTTCATGGAAATAGAAAAATAATCTTCAAATTTGTATGGAACCACAAAAGACCCTGAATAGCCAAAGCAATCTTGAGAAAGAACAAAAACAACCCCCCACCCCAAATGGCATCATACGTCTGTATTTCAAACTATATTACAAAACAATACTAATCAAAACAGTATGATACTGGCATAAAACACACACACATACATCTATGCACAGAATAGAGAGCCTAGAAGTAAACCTATGCATATATGGTCGATTAATTTACAATAAAAGGAGTCAAGAATAAATAGTGTGGAAAGAAAAGTCTCTTCAATAAATGTTGTTCAGAAAACTAGATAACCATATACAAAGAATGAAACTGGATCCCTATTTTAAATCATACATAAAAAACTCTCAAATGGATTAAAGACCTGAAACTATAAAACTTGTAGAAGAAAAGTTTCTTCTTTTAGAAATGTAAGCTCCATAAGCTTAAGCTAAGCTTACCATAGCAGGTAAGCTCCCTAATACTGGTCTTTGCAATGATATTTTGGATTTGACATCAAAAGCAAAGGCAGTGTTCCAAAAAAGAAAACTTCAGGCCAAGATGACTTCACTAGCAAATTTTACCTAACATATTAAAGAAAAGTACCTTTTTAAAATAATCTTTTCTAGACAACAGAAGAAGAGAGGATGATTCCCAACTCATTTTATAAGGTCAGTACTCCCCTAATGCCAAAGCAGATAAAGGTATTATAAGAAAACTATAGAGCAGTATCCCTCATAAACGTATAGGTAAAAAAATCCTCAACAAAATATTTTTAGATTCAGGAATGTATGAAAATAATGCACCATGACCAAGTGAGATCTATCTCAGGAACACAAGACTGATTCAAAATTGGAAAATAAATATTGTTTACTATATTGACATAATAAATAAGAGGTCAACCAAAAATTTAACAGTTGGTATGTAGATATTTTGTTCTTTCTGTGATTCCTTCCTTTCTGAAATTTACCCCCTCAATTTCCAGCAGGTCTGCAATTTCTGATCTTTGTCTTTTCATATTTTAAGGCAGTAAAACTGCTGGCTTTCTATTTGAGTTCTAGCCACCCAGCATTCTTGTGTTCTGTAGAATGCTTTCATGGAAAAAGCCACATAAATGAGCATTTGTCCAGGGTGGTCCTATGGTAGACAGAATTTTGAGATGGCCACCCCAAGATTCCTTCCCTTGGTATACAGGCCTGTATAAATCCCTGTGAATGTGAGTATGATGGTGTATCACTTTTCTACTTAGGTTATATTATATAGCATAGTTAACTTTAAGAAAGTGAGGTTACCCATGGAGGGTCTGACCTAATTAGATGAGCTTTCATTTTATTTTTTAAAATTTTTTATTGAAATATAGTTGATTTATAATGTTGTGTTAGTTTCAGGTATACAACAGTGATTGTTAAATATATATTCCTTTTTAGATTCTTTTCCATTATAGGTTATTACAAGATATTGAGTATAGTTCTTTGTACTATACAGTAGACCTTTGGTAATCTATTTTATATATAGTAGTGTGTATATGCTAACCCCAAACTCAAGAACCGGAGAATCTCTCTTTCTTGAAGAAAGATACTGAAAGAATAGGAAAGGATCGTGTGTACACACAATCCTTCCTTCCCTGTTAGCTTTGAAGATGGAGGGGGTATGTGGGAAGAACACAGCTATCTGGCACCATGTTATCAGTCTTGTGAGAACCAGAACAGAGAGCTCAGCCATACTTTGCTCAGACCTCTGACCTACAGAACTGTGGTACAATAAGTGAATGTTGTTTTAAGTTATTAAGTTTGTGGTAATTTGTTACAACAGCCCTAGAAAACTATTACAGGATCCTTTCTTTTTAAGATCATTTTACCCCAATTTTCTGCTTAGTTTTTTATAACTCTATAGTGCCTCAAATAATTGTTTTTTAGAGATTTTAGAGATTTTGTCCAATCTCTATAATTCTTTGGGAAGGTTATTTCTATATAAGCTACTTTGATATTACAAAGCAAATGAATTTTGTTAACTGATGTAAGATCTACTGTGCAAATTAAGGCATGCTTGCTACATTTTCCTGTATGTGCAGGTTTTTCATAACTAGCCTTTTTTTCAGATTATCTTTCAGTATTGTCAGAAATAGAACACTAACATAAATTTTAATGGCAACACTCTATAGACCTGAAATTCTAGAGGAAGCCAGATGCAGACATCCAGATTCCTGGGAATGAAGTTTTGTTCCTTGATGACTATATAAGTATAATTACTGCCCTGGATCTAAGATCATAGGGGAATTCCCTTTTTTTTTTCTTTTTGGCTATGATTCATATAAGAATGAAAATAGGTGAAATCATGATCATGCCAGAACAAGAACATTTTAAGATCTATTTCAGACTATACAGCTTATACAATCATAGTCAATGATAGGCAAAGATATATAGAGTGGAAGGCAAGGCTTAGTATAGAAATAGATCGGAAAATTAAAAAAAAAAAAAACAGACCTGTTTGGTAATATGGCTTGGCTGACACCATAACTTTGGAAACATTTTATTGAACCATTGAAGCTGCAGTGAATAGTACTGAGTGTGTTTGTGTACTTACACCTGGTAGTCATATCTGCTTCCTCATGGAGCATGTAGTGTTGACTACTAGTGATGATCAGTTTCTCCTTTTCAAAAAGAAGGGATAGGCAAAGAGTGCTTACCCAGTGGAAGTCAATTACAACATAAGGAGGGCAGGATACCTACTACCTGACTCAAAAGCCAAAGAACAGCTGTTGTGTTCATTTCTTTTTTGTTGAGGGAGATGTTTTTCACTTCATGTCCTATTATACACAAGTTGTATATATCTTCAAACATTTTTGTTTTATAGAGGGAAGAGAGGTTTGCTGACATGTGCAATGATAGGATATTTGTCAATGGTGCTGATGGAGTTCGCATTTGAGGAAACTTCTTTTCCTGAGTCCCTTTCATTCTATTAACTGGTCATGAAGTTGGGAAATACTCCTTCGTTCCATTCAGATATTCTCCTTCTTACCTATTCTGTCTTTCTCCTCTTGTGTATTAACCCCTTGGACCTCTCTCCTCCTTTCCCCGAGCTCCTGCCACATTTTCCCTAGAGAATGAGAAACTGGTTTTGCAAAAACTCAGAATCTTTTGCACATATTTAAGTCAGATCATACCTGAACTTTTTTTTCTATTTCTCTGGGGAAATGATGCTCAGAGTGCCAGTGAAAAATAAAAATAAGAGGTCATTCTTAGTGAACAATCAGATTAACTATTTTATATGAAACCACAACATACAAGGAAGAATAAAATCATGAAATGGTAGAAAAACTTTGTTTTGCATCAGTGTAATTATCTTGTTCCCAAACTTCTGTTACTTTATGTGCAGAGGGATGAAACACTGGGAATATCTCCCAGTGTCACTCAAGAAGGTAGCCTTGGGAGGAATTATGCATTTTCAATTTATTTTCTCTGTGGTTTATTGGCCAGAGTTGGGCACCTGAATGGGTTATATTGGCACAACTCAGCAAGGAATACCTGTGTTGGGCAGAGTTCAAGACAGTTACCTCAAAGCTGGCTAGGTTCCCTTGTGCTCACTTTCCACATGAGGTTATACTGAAATGTGTGCTGAATTCCTATATCAAATTAATTGTTACTGAGAAAAATGTGGTTTTCACCTCATGAAATGAGAATGTTGCTCTTGCAGTGGTAAATTGAGGTGGGCAAACACATAATGATCAGCTACCTCGAAAGTTGCTCTATACGTATATTTAGGTATTACAAGCAATCGTATCTAGAACATGTATTTGGAGAAGTGGTACTAATAAAGAGTGTGGAATGATGACCCTGGCAATAAAACTATTAACAGAGTAGCCAGCTTATCTATTTTTATAGACAAAGATATTTTTCAGGATTAATTATCTAAATAAAAATCTAGGGTATTTTGGAATGCCTAGGTAATTCTTTCCTGTAAGCTCTCCTTTTCCATGGAGGGATGTTCCCCTTTAATTTTAAGCATTGTGCGCACACACACACACACACACACACACACACACAAAACCCCATAAATATAAATGCATTGTAAAAACTCTACAGTAAAATGGTCTTGGAAGCCCCACAAAAGCAGGTAAATAGAAATTTCTGTTTGGAATATGAAATTCTACATGTGAGCCCATGTATGATATTTTATTAAATCTATACTGCCTTTGATTTTAAATGTGGCATTAATATGTGAAAAAACTCATCTTCAAATTGATACCGTAGTGTTTCATTTAAAAATCCTCTTTAATAAAAAAAAGAAACACATTTCAGATTGTTTTATATTTATTCATTGAAATAAAAATATTATGATTGCCCTCATATGTGAGATTTTATATTAGCTTCTGTGAAGAAGTCCATGTTTAAGAAAGCACATTACCTTTTTAAAACAAATGGAAAATTTATAAGGCAATAAGATTAAAATATTTTAAACACAAGGTAAATTGATAAGAAATGTCAGTGATTTACACCTCACTAGGCAAATTATGAAGGCTTTGTGGATGATATTTTCCCTATATCATTTGGAAACTGGTGGGACACTGGGATTGCAGAGACTGAGAAAAGAGAATGTAAAAGCAAAGAAATGGCATAAGTAGCTACAGGAAATTATTATTTTATTTATTTAGACTAAAATTTTTGCTAAATGACAACATTATTTAACTGATGCAAAGGTTTTTCTGTTACTTTTCATAATACAAAATGTTACATATTTGTAAGTAGAAGAATAAGAAAATACTCATATACCCAGCATTATACTTAAGAAACAGACTATTAAATCAGTTCTCATGAAATCCCAGCAAAATCTATAGCACTTCCCTCATATAGCTGAAGGCTCTAGAGATAGTAGTGATTCTGAATTTTGTTTCCCATCTTCTTATTCTCCCTGTATCTTTCACATGCCTGAATATAATAATAGTTTCATTTTGCTTGTTTTTAAACTATACAGATGATATATGTACCGTATTTCTTTTTTTTTGCGGTATGCGGGCCTCTCACTGTTGTGGTCTCTCCCGTTGCGGAGCACAGGCTCTGGACGTGCGGGCTCAGCGGCCATGGCTCACAGGCCTAGCCGCTCCGCGGCATGTGGGATCCTCCCAGACCGGGGCACAAACCCATGTCCTCTGCATCGGCAGGTGGACTCTCAACCATTGCGCCACCAGGGAAGCCCTATGTACCGTATTTCTATTTTCCCTTTTAGCTCAAACATCCATTAGTATTGATACATGCAGCTGGAGTGTTTTTGTTTAATTCATTTTCAAGGATACAGCATATTCGTTATATTACTCTTGTGTCAAACTACATAGGAATTTCAAATTGGTTGCATTCAGAAGCTTTAACTTGCCAAGTATATGACTAATCTTTATCAAATTTAGCATATATTACTATACCTTACCTTAGGTTTTTGCTACGTTTTTCTAAAGAAGTAGTCAAACATTGGAAACATGTAATGGATAATGTTCATTTGAGCAACAGCTTCTCGTTGCTCTACCCAGCATGATAACTGTTAACATCTTCTTTTTCTTTCTGTTGGTGGTATCTGCTGTTTTATACAACTAAACTAATGATGTATTCATTAGTAAGACTTTTGAAATGGATATGAATTCTGTAATAAAATATGGCTTGTTGATATATTAAGATCAAAATAAAACTATGAGCATTCCTGAATCATCAGAACAGCTGTAGTAATCAGTAAGAGCCATTAAGAACACTTTATTTTTTATTTTTATTTTTATTTTATTTTATTTTATTTTTTTGCGGTACATGGGCCTCTCACTGTTGTGGCCTCTCCCATTGCGGAGCACAGGCTCCGGACGTGCAGGCTCAGCGGCCGTGGCTCACCGGCCCAGCCGCTCCGCGGCATGTGGGATCTTCCCGGACCAGGGCACAAACCCATGTCTCCTGCATCAGCAGGCGGACTCTCAACCACTGCGCCACCAGGGAAGCCCAAGAACACTTTAGATATGAGTTACTAGTTCATGGTGATTATTTTTGACTACTTAATTCTCAGTTTTCTCACCAATTCCCACCCTGTTTCAATGGAAATTACCGAAGAATATCAGAAAAGAGAGAAAATGTGCTTTGCTAGTTGAAATAGGGAAGGGTACCTTTCATGCGCCAGTGAAATTAAACCTTCTGAATTTTTCTCTCCCTGCAAGACTTGTTCAAATGAGTTTATATTTGGGAAGGAAATACTGAACTGTAATTTATCATCATAAAAAAATGGAATGGCTTGTAAAGAAACAGAAAGCACTCCATGCTCATCGGGTTTTGTGTGCTAAGAGCTTCATTTTAGGTCAGTCTATGGGCATTATGTGATTTACGTTTTGGCTACCTGAGGACTATGTATTACGTGACTGTGGAAAGTATACTTGCAACTACGACAGAGAATATAAAACGTTGACTCCTGGCAACTTGGGTTATGCATAAAGCAAGAGCATTTTCACAGTGTGCTCCTCCTGAGGATAATCATGTCAATTAGAGAAGTAGGGAAGTTCTCCAGCTATCTTCAAGGTACCCTTGAAATAAGCAAAGAAAATCTATGCACATCAGTGAAGTTAGCTTCCTTATAACAGAGGCTTGTGTATAAATAAATTGTCAAAGTAAAGTAATGGCAAAGCTCAAGAAATGGATAAAGCTCAGGAATTAAAGCAAATTATTTCAGTGGAACAGACAACAGTCAATAGGATACTAATTAATGGTTGTAAATCAAATATTGAGTAATCATTTGTTGATTTTTATTAGTTAGCAAATATTTATTGAATGACTAGTTGATCAGAAACAATTCTAGGCACAGAGTATACAGCAATGAACAGAGCAGCAGACCTCCTACTCTAAAGAGTGTCAGTAGACAATAGATAGATCAGTTTATGATATGTAAGTGGTTTTAAGTGCTACAAAGATTAAAACAGAGTAAGGAGGTAAGGAGTGAAAGTGTGGACTATATATGGGAAGACATAATTAAGGGAAACTTGATTTATTTTATTTTTTAATGGAGATGTAGTTGATTTACAGTGTTATAAAGTTTAAGGTGTACAGCACAGTGATTCAAAATTTTTATACGTTATACTCCATTTTTAGTTATTATCAAATATTGGCTGTATTACCTGTGCTGTACAATATATCCTTGTAGCTTATTTATTTTATATATAGTAGCTTGATTTTTGATGAAAGACTAAATTGCTAAATTCACAATATAAAGGAGGATGTGAACTGCAGATAAGATAGTAAACACACAAAAGCAAAACTAACTAGTTAAAAAAAACAGTCTGAGATAATTTAATGTGTGGTGTGTGTGAGAGAGAGAGGGAGAGAGAGAGGATCCACATGAGTTAAATTCAAGGAGAAAATGTAATGGAAAAAATATCACTAAGTTGAAGATAACCTTGAGTATATAGATGACGTGAGCTCACTAACTATAAATGTAATTAATGAAAAAACCTCACCTTAAGATATAGTGATAGTTCATATTTATTGTGTATGTGTATTGTGTACTATTTGCTGAGCAGAGTGTTACGTTCTCTGTCTTCAGTATATCATCTCTCCCTCTCCCTCCCTCTCTTTGTCTCTCCCTTTCTCCCTCTCCCTTCTTTCCCCCCCTTTCCTCCCCTCCCTGGTCTCCCTCCTCTCCTTCTCTCCCTTCCTCCATTTCTTTCCTTCTTTCTTTCATTCAGCAGTCTTATGGCAGAGCTCAACTATCATCTTCCTTTACCTGAGAGGAAACTGAAGCTTAAAGAATTTGAGTCAGCTTCCCATAGTGACATAACTAGCAAGAGGCAGAGGGAAGCTTCAAACTCATGTGTATTTTATTCTAGGGCCTAGGCTATAAACATTTCCCTGTTTGTAGCCTTTTTGTTAACTCAGAAATCATGAAGGCAAAACAAAAAGTTATTCACAAAGGAAAAAATACATTAGACCTCACTTCCTGAAATGTTGAAACAGAATGGAATATGTTCACAATGATTTCTAGAAGGGTGACGTTGGGGAAGATTTCAGTTTGAGAATTAATTATGTTTGTTAGTGATATGTAAAGTCAATAGAAATATAGCTAAGACATGGAATGACACTGAGAACATAACTCCACAGTGCCATTTATGAACATTGATGAGAAAATACACCAGGCAACTTAGAAATGAATACAATGTAGGAAGCAAGAAAGAGAAAGAGATGACATAAAATAAAAGCCAATAAAATGAAAACAGAAAACTGTCTTTTGGGCATAGTGTGAACATGGAATTCAAAGTGAATATCAAAAATAATGGATGAAAGACTACTCAAACTAAAATTAATTAAAACATGAATATAAAAGACGACCTAATGCTGGGAAACACTAGGAGGTGAGATGAGACAGAGCAAAGTATATAATCATAAAATGCTAAAATTCTCATGTTAAAAGACTTGATTCATTTTATTTTTTTCTCTAGTTTTATTGAGATAAAATTGGCATATGGCACTGTATAAGATTAAGGTATACAGCATAATGATTTGACTTACATACATCATGAAATGATTATCACACTAAGTTTAGTGGATATCTGTCATCTCCTATAGATACAAAATTAAAGAAATGGAAAAAAATATCTTTCCCTGTGATGAGAACTTTTAGGATTCACTCTCTTAACAACTTTCATATATAACATATGGCAGTGTTAATTATATTTATCATATTATAAAGGACATCCATTGTACTTATTTATCTTATAACTTGTAGTTCGTACCTTCTGACTACCTTCATCTAATTCTCCCTGCCTCCACCCCCCACTTCTGTAATCAACAAATCTGATCTCATTTTCCATGAATTTGTTGGTTGGTTTTTGAAGTATAATTCACCCACAACACTATGTTCACATTACACAACATAGTGATTTGATATTTTTACACATTTCAAAATGATCACCAAGATAAGTCTAGTTACTGTCACCATAAAAAAGTATTATATAGTTATTGATTATATTCTCCAACTGTACATTACATACCTGTGACTCATTTTGCAACTACAAGTTTGTACCTCTTAATCCCTCTCACTATTTCTTTCCTTCCCTCAACTCCCTCTTTCTGGCAACCACCTGTTTGTTCTCTGTATCTTTAACTCTGTTTGCTTCATTATGTTCATTTGTTTTGCTTTTTAGACTCCACATATAAGTGAAATCATACAGTGTTTGTCGTTCTCTGTCTGACTGACTTCACTTAGCATAAAACCCTCTAGGTCCATCCATGTTGCTGCAAATGGTAAGATATCATACTTTTTATGGCTGAGTAGTATTTCAGTGTGTGTGTGTGTGTGTGTGTGTGTGTGTGTGTGTGTATCACATCTTTATCCATTCATATGTTGATGGGCACTTAGATTGCTTGCATACCTTGGCTATTGTAAATAATGTTGCAGTGAACATTGGGTGCATGTATCTTTTTAAACTATTATTTTTCTTCAGATAAATACCCAGGTGTGAAATTGTTGGATCATGTGGCAGTTCTCTTTTTAATTATTTAAGGAATCTCCATACTGTTTTCCATAGTGGCTGCACCAATTTGCATCCTGAACAAGAGTACACAAGGGATCCCTTTTTTTGACATCCTCACCAAGAGCTGTTATTTGTTGCCATTTTTATATTAGCCATTGCAATAAGAATGAAGTGATATCTCATTGTGGTTTTGATTTGCTTTTGCCTGATGATGGGTGATGTTGAGCATTTTTTCATGTGCCTGTGGGTCATGTGTATGTCTTTGGAAAAATGTCAGTTCAGATCCTCTGTCCAGTTTTTAATTGGGTTGTTTGTTTTTCTGATGTTGAGTTGTATGAATTCTTTGTATATTTTAGATATTTTACCCCTACTGGATATATAGTTTGGAAATATTTTCTCCCATTCAGTAGGCAGCCTTTCTGTTTTGTTGATAATTTCTGTTGTTGTACAAAAGCTTTTTAGTTTGAAGTAGTCCTATTTTTTGTTTGTTGTTGTTTCCCCTGTCTGAGAAGACATTTCCCAAAAGTATTACTAAGACCCATGTCAAAGAGCATACTGTGTTTTCTTCTAGAGGTTTTTTTAGTTTCAGGGCTTACATTTAAGTCTTTAATGCATTTTACTTTTGTATTTACTTTTGTATATGGTGTGACAAGTAGTCCAGTTTGATTCTTTTGCATGTAGCTGTCCAGTTTTACCAGCACCACTTATTGAAGAGACTGTCTTTTCCCACTGGATATTATTGCCTCCTTTGTTGAGATTAGTTGCCTGTATAATTGTGGATTCATTTCTGGGCTCTTTATTCTGTTTGATTGATCTATTCTATGTGTCTGTTTTTGTGCTGGTACTATACTGTTTTGGTTACTGTAGCTTTGTAGTACAGTTTGAAATGAGGGCGCATGGTACCTTGTAGCTGTGTTATTCTTTCTCAAGATTGTTTTGGTTATTCACGGTCTTTGTGTTTCCAAACAAATTGTAGAATTATTTATTCTAGTTCAGTAAAAAAGTACCATTGGTATTTTTATTGGAATTGCATTGAATCTGTAGATTGCCTTGGGTAGTATGTTTATTTTAACAATATTCTTGCAATCTGTGAACACAGTGTATCTTTCTGTCTTTTGTGTCACCTTCAATTTCTTTCATCACTGTCTTATAGTTTTCAGAGTACAGGTCTTTTACATCCTTAGATTTATTCCTAGGTACTTTATTATTTTTGATGTGATTGTAAATGGGATTGTTTTCTTAATTTCTCTTTCTCATAGTTTGTTGTTGGCATATAGATGTGCAACAGATTTCTGCATATATATTTTATATCTTGCAATCTTACTGAATTCATTGAGTTTCAATAGTTTTTGGTTGGGTCTGATTGCTTTGGTGAGGACTTCCAATACTATGTTGAATATAAGTGGCAAGAGTGGCCATTTTGTCTTGTTCCTGATCTTATAGAAAATGCTTTCTGCTTTTGACAGTTGAGTGTAATGTTATTTGTGGGCTTGTCATATATGGCCTTTATTATGTGAGGTGTGTTTCCTCTATGCCCACTTTCTGGTGAGTTACAATGAATGAATGTTGAATTTTGTCAAAAGCTTTTTCTATATCTGTTGAGATGATCATGTGGTTTTTATTCTTCAGATTGTTAATGTGGTGTTTCATATTAGTTTTGCATACTTTGAACCATCCTTGCATCCCAGGGATAAATCCCACTTGACCATGGTATGATCCTTTTAATGTATTGTTGAATTCAGTTTGCTAAAATTTTGTTGAGGAAATTTGCATCTATGTTCATCAGTGATATTGGCCTGTAATTTTTTTTTGTGTGTCGTATTTTCTGTTTTGGTATTGGGGTGATGCTGACCTCATAGAATGAGTTTGAAAGTGTTCCCTCCTCTGAAATCTTTTGCAATAGGTTGAGGAGAGGTGTCAACTCTTCTCTTAATGTTTAGTGAAATTCACCTGTGAAGCTATCTGGTCATGGACTTTTGTTTTATTGGAAGTTATTTTTTCATTCCTGATTCAGTTTCATTACTGGGCATTGGTCTGTTCATAATTTTCTATTCCTTCCTTGTTCAGTCTTGGGAGATTACACATTTCTGGGAATTTTTCCACTTCTGATAGGTTATCCACTTTATTAAGGTATAATTGTTCATAATGATCTCTTATGATCCTTTGTATTTCTGTGGTGTCGATTGTAACTTCTCCTTTTTTCATTTTTGATTTTATTAACTTGGACCATCTCTCATTTTTTTCCTTGATAAGTCTGGCTAAAGGTTTTTCAATTTTGTTTATCTTTTCAAAGAACCAGCTTTTAATTTCATTGATCTTTTCTATGTTTTCTTTAGTCTCTATTTCATTTATTTCTGCTTTGATGTTTATGACTTCTTTCTTTCTACTATCTTTGGGGTTTTTTTTTTTGTTGTTGTTCTTTTTCTAGTTCCTGTAGGTGTAGGGTTAGGTTGTTTATTGGAGATTTTTCTTGTTTCCTGAGGTAAGACTGTATCGCTATAAACTTCCCTCTTAGAACTGCTTTTGCTGTGTCCCAAAGGTTTTGGATTATCGTGTTTTCATTTCCATTTTTTTCCAAGTATATTTTGATTTTTTCTTTTATTTCTTCAGTGATGCATTGGCTGCTCACTAGTATATTGTTTAGCCTCCATGTGTTTTTTTTGCAGTTTTTATTATTAATAACAAAAAACTTAAGCTAGGAAACATTAAAATGGACAAAGAACTTCCGTATAGTATAAAAGTAGTGTAGAAAACTTAAAAAGAAATATAAATTGCTAACTAAACTGCAAATGTTTTTAATCTTGCCAGTAATCAATAATATGCAAATGAAGGCAAACATAAACATAATTAAAATTACTGTGGTTAGTCTTGGTGATGAAACACATGATTACTTACTTCTATCAATAAAAGCATAGCAGTGTAAACACTTTAGGTAAGAAAATCTGGTAGTTTTATACTGAGACCTTTAAAAAACGTAGCTTCAGTTATTTAAATAACTTTTCTGAGAATTTATCTTGTAAAAATGTTAGATATACACATTATGTTTTCAAATTTTCTCTATTAAAATAGTTACAATATTGAAAAAGGACAACAATTGAAGTGTCTAATCATTAGTCAACTTAATTTTGAGATAGGAAAATGTTAAAGTGTAACATCACCATTAGTGTATGGTAGAATGTCTGCTACTGTTGAGAGGTTATCATGTAATATAAAAAGATAGAATCTAAAATTATGTATGGATCATGATACTAATTTTAGATAAAATATTTTGATAGCTGAAATGTGTATACAATAAAAATTGCTTTTCTTTAGGTGTTAGGAAACTAACTGAATTTTTCTTTCATCTTAAATTTCTTTCTAAAATAGGTAAAGCCAAACATGATATTTATCTTCAAATTATATAATCTAAAAATTGTTATGAACATAAAAATGTGTATTGACCCCAATAGAGATCAGAATAAAAGTGACTCTAACCAAACTTTTTTCCAAATATGCATATTTGTCATAATGTCTTAATTGTTACGGTCTTTTGCAACTCATGAGATGGCACCTTCTTTAACCAATGCAGGGTCTATTAGCAGTGTTCACAGTGTGTTAAATCTAACACATATGCCCTAAAACTGGGACAGAGCCATGCTTTTGTACAAATTTGATGAAAGTCCAAGTCAGTGTACTTGGTAACATCAAGGGTTTCTAAATTAAGCCACTTGGAAGTCTCCTGGGAATCCCTTGAAATTGGCCACTTGACATAATTTTGTACTGTCAGCAGAATAGATGTAGACTAGGGATTTTGAAACACGTGACGGCTTTTAAGTTCTTAGCACATTTATTAGATGTGGTTATGCAGCTGTTATAGGTATATAAGGAGCTGGGGAACATCCAAATCATAGCAGTCTTCGAGGAAATGAGTTATTTAGAGGTTGTAACAATAATAGTATGTCGTTACAGCAATGCCCTTTTCCCATAGGCCTCACAAAGAGCCTAGTTAATATTATTGGGCCTCTGAGATGAGTAGGTAGCAAGGGTAATTTCTCCATTTGTGAACAATAAAATTATATCTCAAGAAGTACCAATCATAATCAGGAAGTGATATGAAGGACAAACTAAAAATATCTGTCAATTATCAATAAATATCAGAAAAAGCTTACTGATTGTGTTTGTATACAAAGGCAAGAGCAATCCCCAACAGACAGCATGATATCACAAAGGGCTAAGGCTACTGGAGTATCAGGCACCATCCAGATTTAATGTCCTGTTATGGCATAATATAAAAAAATACAAGATTGGGATTTTGGAAAGATATGTGACAAAAAAACTACTTATATCACTTGTATCAGTGTTAAAAATGATTTGAGACTCACAAGGTGATTTTCAGAGAATTTTAAACTGGTTAAATAATCTTATCTGGTATACTATAGTAAGGATGTAAGTCAGCCTTAATGGACAGGGAATAATCTAGGTTTAAATGGCAGGGTTTTATTGCTAGTTGCATTGTGTTATTGTTACTGTGAACAAGGTCTTAGATGGCACAACAAATTATCAGATGGCAGGCAACTAGAGTGATGGTTTTGATTATGAATATCTGACATGGATTGAGATATTCAGGATCTAAAATAACCTCAGAGGGATGGAAGAGTGGAGCCTATTTAACTAGATCAAACTTATTAAGATGAATATAAAGATTTGCATTTAGATTTTAAAAAGTCTCCAGAGATAAAGAATTGGCTAATTGGGAGTGTGATTGACTACAAGTTTATAATCAGGCCAAGTGAAATGTGGCAGCCAGAGCATTATCTACCACATTCATAGACTGCCTTAACATAATAAAACATAATAATTATGATGATTTTAATAATAAAGTAACCAATAATAATTAAGCATGTTTTTATACATTTCTTCACTTCCTATTTAGAGCATCACTGTGTTAGGAAATAAAATAATGCAAGATGACAAGATTTCTCCTTGTCATCCCTTGCTCATTCCACCTTTTAGGAGTAGTGAGTATGTTGGGCCTGTTCTCCTATGTCAAGAGAATGTAAGATGATTTGTGAGCAATTCAGATGATGAAAGGGCGTTCTTAGTCTCAGTCAAGACTTCCATTCACAGTAAATAGAGTATATGTGATGCAATAGGAACATAATAGTGGGTTTTCTGAAGGAAATGAGTCCTTATGGAAAGAAGACAGCATTGGCTTTTACGTTATACTTGCCCCCTCCCAGACAGTTAGGTTGATCCATTTGACCAGTATCTAGAACACCATTTGGAAACCATAAATTAAGAAGACTATTTATAAAACTGGAGTTACTGAAAATGTGGGGTCTCAAGAAACTTGAAAAACATATTTCTTGGGAAAGAAAATGCTAGCTGACATGGGGAAAAAAAGCTCTTTAATATACAAAGGTATTAATACCTCCCCTGATATCCTAGTTCACTCTGGAAATTAAGACATTTAGCTTAGAAAAGAAAATGCTAGCTGATATGACAAAATATTTCTAATACAAAATATCTAAAATGACCTGTAAAAACCTGTACAATCGGGCCCGCTCTTCTTATCCACCTTCTCTCCTGCTACTTTCCCTCGCTGTTACTCTGCTGTAGCCACTGGCCTACTTTTTGCACACGCTCGCAGCTCTTCGGAGGAGCTCTTCTTTCAAAATGCCATCATGATTTTCTCCGTTTTCTTTAGGTCTGAACTCAAATATCTCCTCCTCCGGGGAGATCTCTCAAATGCCTTTTATCCCCCAATTCCAGAACCCTCTCCTCAACTTTAGTTTTCTAATTATTTCTCATGAGCATCTGACACATTCTACATTGTTTATATTTCTTATGTGATTTTGGTTTTTTTTTTGGTCAACACCCCCACCCCAGCTAGAGGATGTCTTATGAATACAGATTTTTTCATCTGTTTTGTTTATTGCCATGTTTCCAGTGCCTGTGATAGTTATTTCCCATGTAATGTGCCTAATATATATCTATTATTAAGTAAAATGCATACACTATTTTTTATATAGTCAGTACAACCATTCCATTTTGGTAGTTCCATTTCAGAAAAGAGACTGTTTTTGCATTTTTGAATATTAACATTAAAAGGTTAAGTTAAGCAGATGGTATATTATATAAGCATTTTATGAACAGCTGCTAAATTGAAATATATTGGCCTTTACAGTACTTTCAATGCAATATAACTCATGCAAAGATGGCAAATTCTATATTAATAACCATAAATTACCAATCATTTTGAATACTTGGGTTTTACATTCTATTATTAAACAATAAAATGGTAACTGTGAAAAAAACAGCAGGAGAGAATAAATGGAGATATTTGATTTGTAATAAACACTAAATTCTCAGCAATAAATGAGCACAGGAAGCACACAAACAGGGAGAGACTGCTAGAACAAGAAAGCCCATCACTGATTTCAGAAAGCAGCTGCATTTCCCCTCAATATCCCAGCTCTTGTTTTTTTCCTCCTTTATCTATAATACTGTGTTTCAGAGATGTTGCTAATGTGCTTGGACGAACAGAGAATGAACTGAGGGAGTGGACCAGATACCGTATATTTTTTGTTGTTGTTAGAACTCTTCTTTTATTGTATTTTTATCTCTTCCCCTCTCAGCTTTCTGCCTCTAGTTCTAGATGTTTCACTTTCTCTCACATGCATTTCCCAGATTCTTGATGAACTCATCTCTGTGCACTCTCAGCAGGGCCTTTGAAGCACAAAAGTAAACTTGTTTAGGAGGATGGACGCATTAAGAGTAAGAGTTGGCAGGCAGCCAAAAAGTTGTCACTGAGCGGTAGGTAGTTGAGGGATGGCTGTGGACCTTTTACAGAAAAACACAGGAAGCGAGGTTTATCAAGTACACAAGTGTCAGGAAGGTGGTCTAGAATTTCTATGTAAATTACTACATTCTGTGTGGAAGGTCATGACTCTCAACATTGTGAGCGTTGACCAGTCATCAAACTCTACAGACCTGTCTCTGGTCGTCAGCTCTGTATTTCCCATTACCTGACTCAGAGCCCCAGGGCTCTCACCACTAACAACTCTGCCTCTCCTACTTATATGTGACCTTTGGTTTACTGTCACATGTAAATCTCCTGCTGGGACAGTCTTACACTGGAAATATTTTTCTGTTTTTTTAGATCAGTCTTTTGAGCCTTTTTTGCTGTGTAGTTCCCACAAACTAGTTTGATAGTATATCTCCCTCTTCTGGGAATATACAATCTAGGAGGGCTGGCAAGTGGTTTTGTATGTTGTTTCCTCAACTGATCATAAAGTCAGAACAAGGGAGGGGTTCTAGGCTCAGGGTGAACAATCTTTTCTCCTTAGTTTTAACTGAGTAGCTCACATGCAATATCTGTAAATGCCTGTTTTCTGAGAAATCCTTTAAATACATAAATTAATAAATGTAAAAACATGTTTTTGTCCCTCTACCCATTATTGGACCTAACTGCATAACCACATGGTTTCCTTGGCACCATCAAGTGGATTTTACCTACTTTTTATCATTAAATTGAAAAGCATGTCATTTACATCTTTTAGAATTACCAAATTAATCCTGGATATTAGGCATGTTAGAAGACTAGTTAATATTCTTGGACTTCTGCACATATTTGTTTTCATTTTTCATGCATCCTGTATTCCTAATTTCACCTGCCCAGAGATATAGGTGACTCCCTTATCATTCTCTGTAGAGATCTAATAAACAGAAACACTGTAGGCAAATACAAGCATCCTAGAGAAGTTTTAAGAGATGATTTTGAAAAGAAGTAGAGCCATAGCT
Organism: Mesoplodon bidens; assembly: GCF_964165515.1. Taxonomy (NCBI): domain Eukaryota; kingdom Metazoa; phylum Chordata; class Mammalia; order Artiodactyla; family Ziphiidae; genus Mesoplodon; species Mesoplodon bidens. The sequence goes on from NC_138162.1 coordinate 47,682,666, forward strand.
CACCATTTGCCCTTTACTTTCTCTTTTCTAGGCGTGTGTGTCATTATCTGTGAAATTATTCTCAGTATCATTACTGACTCTGTTTATGTGGGTTGAATGAAAATAACATTGACATCATGAGATGGAGTGCTCTATATAAATAAGATATATTATTTTTACAAAAATGAATTATTTTGGAAAATTGGGAACAAAACCACTTAAAGGGTGGAACACAGCAGCTGTTGAACAGTACACTTACAGAACTACAGTACAATTTGCAAAAGGGTGCCAGGATCTGCTGTCTAATTTTATTTTTCAAAATGAAATTACTGGAAGAATTTAGCTCTGCAGCACAGTGCAATTATCTAAATGGGACTTGTCCAGGGAACAAGTGTTAATAACCTCATCTCTTTCAAGGTCTTGGCTTTAATTTGATACCAAAAAATGAGCTGATTTACACATTACCAAAACGGAAGATGGATTAATAATACTTAAATTAAGTTTTCCAGTGTCCAAATCCTCTGCTTTATTCTTGGAACCCACAGTTTTGTTTTGGTTTCTGTTTTCCTATAGGTAGAGCCTAAAACATTTTTGCTATCTGGACCCAGACTGATCAGATTATTGAAACCCGTATCCTTAAGAAAATAGTTGTTAAAATATTATGAACTTAGCTTATCAACAGCAACAGTATTATATAAGAGAATGGTTGTCATTATCTTTAAAAAAAAAAACTCTATATGATTTATGTGACTTTAGGCAGAAATTTTCTGTGTTCATTCAGCTACCCTAACATTCATTTCATAAACCTTAAAACAGAAAAGTGTAATTCACTTATGAGAAGGAAACTAGATAAATTCTACTAGAAAAGACTGTATTGGGCCTCCCTGGTGGCGCAGTGGTTGAGAGTCCGCCTGCGGATGCAGGGGATACGGGTTCGTGCCCCGGTCTGGGAGGATCCCATATGCAGCGGAGCGGCTGGGCCCGTGAGCCATGGCTGCTGGGCCTGCGCGTCCGGAGCCTGTGCTCCGCAACGGGAGAGGCCACAACAGTGAGAGGCCCGCATACCGCAAAAAGAAAAAAAAAAAAAAAAAAAAAAAAAAAAAAAAAAAAAAAAAAAAAAGACTGTATTATTAAGCAAGTTTGATTAACTTTTATATATAAGACATCTTTAATTGTAATACATATGTAATAATTGTTAACATTGTTCCATTATGAAGTCTTCAACTTGATATCACCATACCCCTTTTTATTACCAATAGATCATTTTTCCACATAATCTAATTGTGCAAATAATTTTTGAAATATATTTTATACAGCAATACAATTATTCATGTGATTTATTGAATGGAAAAGCAAAAACTGATGTAGTTTGGCAGAATATGTTTCTTTACTTTGGAACAATGGTGTGAATGAGAGTCCTACCTTCCAAGTTTGGGAAAAATTGGCCAAGAGCATAATTAGCTGGCTCTGTGATTTTGTCCTTAATTAAATTTTTATATTTGATTTTCACCTCCATATAATAGAGATAATCATACACAAGAGGTTCAAATCCAGTAGTTTAACTGGGACTAATTCACAGGAAGGGGATAAGAGGAAAGATAATGAATCACAACCTTGGGAATAAAATCCTAGGGTGGATCACTATCGTTCACCGATTTTCCTTGTTTGCCGTTCCTTTCTGGCACATGAGAGAACTGAACTTCCCACTCTCTTAGATGTGCTAGGTAAGCATTAGAGGATTTTCTTTGTTCCTTTCCCCATGGCAGACCTTGAAGCTAGGCTGATACATATGGTGTATCATGGAATGGTAGGGCCTCCATCAGCCTAGGTCTCTGAGAAGCCCCAAGAAACAATCCTCTGAAACCGGTGTGAATATGTTGTATGAAAGAGAAATTCTCCATTCTTAGTTAAGTCCATGGAGAGCTGCAGTTGTTAACCACAGCATTAATTAACCCATATTTACTGTTACATTCCCAGGGTCGTTATAAATATGTGAGGTTCAAAGGTAAGAGAAGACATACTCAGAACACGTTTAAAATAAATAGAATGAGGACAACAAAAATGGCTCGTTTAATGTCGAATATAATTGATTGTCAGTCTGTTTTAGCAGGAAAGTAATAATAAATATGTGAATAACCTTTCTAATAAACCCCCCAAATCTTCTGAGACTCAAATTAAATAATTTATTTTCATCTACTTTGAAAAACTTACAAGAGAATTTTATGAGTACTTTTAGTGCCCATTTTACTAAACACATATACACTGAGAAAAGGCAAGGATGATAAGGAACATTAAAGTTTTCAACATGCTAATAAATTCAACACAATTCTAGTTGTTAACAGAATGGAGTGAGAGTTGAAATATTGGGCACTTTTATATTCTTTGTTTCATATTTCTGAAATGCATTTATTTTATTAAGAAGTATCTACTTTATTATGCACAAGGAAAAATAAAGATTAAAACAAAGGATTCCCTAAGAAAGACTATCCAGTTTCTTTTTACATAATCAAATTTTAGGTACCACATTTTGATACCCATTGCAAAATGTTGAAAGAAAAAGATCAGGTGCTGCTAAATCAAAGATGTGGAGATAAAAAAAAAAACAACCTTCAAATCACTGATACTCTAATCAATAATCAATAAGGGCTCAGCTTTGTATTCTCCTTTACTGATGCAAATCAAGCTAATGATTTTGGCATTTTCAGGAAGTGTTTTCTATATTTTGAATACTCTTCTTACCTCAAGTGATGTACACAGTTGAGATTAGGGAGGCAATCAGTAAAAAGCATACATTGGGATTTTTTTTTATCGGGCACAATTGCCTTTTTACATAAATGTCATACATAATTTGTACACTGTTAAGGTCCAATAAGCTGTTTCTCTCAGTGGCCCTGGAAGGTTTTCAGTAGTATCATAGCACAACTCAACCCTGAAATGGAATTCATCCTTAAATAAGTGAAATTTATAAAAGTCTCAGAAGTCTGGAAGAAGATGAAAAGCAGGACTAATGGAACAGCAAAACAAACCTCTTCATTTTACTTGGTATTGTGCAGCCCTTCTGAAACATGAACAACAATAGCTTCCATCATGAACCTGACAATTCTACATATACCGAGGAATTTTTGTTCCTTTGACCCATGGAGAACACCAGAAAAGCAATTGCTACAACACTACCTTATTTTAATAGTATTTTTTTAAACCTTCTCTTTAGATAAATTATATCATAAAATGAAGAGGGAGGCAGATTTACTGTGAAACTAATGAATTAAAGCTTAGGTTATACACATGGGCCTCAGTGAGAGTTGGAGTTTGTAAAGTTTTCTAGGTGGAGAGGGAAAACCAGAGTGCAATTAAGAAGGATTTCTATGCAACCATTTCTGGTAGGATTGCTAAACAATTCTTAGAAGAAAGTTAGTTATATTTCTAAGGCTTTGGCTAATTATTTTCTCATTCTAAAAGTATATTCACTTTCATACCTAGTTTTATACTTGTAATTTACCATAAAAAATAGTAATTTATTATTTTTTTTTCTTAAATGAGGCTGTCCCTCTTTCATAAAATTTTCATCTCTCCAAACCTGGATCTTCTCCCCAGGGAAAATGAGTTTGGGGGTATGTGCTACCCCCATCACTGATTTATAAAATAGAGCCCTGTATCACTTACTGCCATCATAATGTTACCCAACCTCAAATCTTAGTGATTTAAAACAAGCACTTATTTAGCTCATGAGTCTATAGAAGAGTGATTTCAGCTAGGTTTAGCTGGACTCACAGGTCTGGGGTCAGCTGGCTCGCAGCTGAGCAAGGATGGTTTTAGCCTGGCTGGCTGGGGTGACTTGTCTTTGTTCTACATGTCTCACATCCTCTAGTGAGCTACTCTGGGCATGTTCCCACAGCAGTTCTCACAGAGGGAAAGCATAGTCAGAGGAAACATACAAAAGCTTGTGCATCCCATAAACGAACACCTCACTGACTAAATCAAATCACAGGGATGGCCTAACTCAGAATCAAGGGGTGCAAAAGCAACTTGTAACCTTGGAAAATGTTCACTGAAGTATTCAGAATCCTTACCTTTTAAAGATACAAACTGAGATATTTGCAGTTGGAATTATATGAGGTTTTAATTTGCTTCAAAATAATATGAAAAGGGAGAAATGGTAGGAATGAGATGAAGCAAGATTGATCAAGTTGATCATTGTTGAGGCTGGGAGATGAGTATATAGTTTGTATTACATTATTCTCTTTACTTTTGAAAATGCTTGGAGGGGGGACAAACCTGTATTAGCCTTTCATTGCACTAAAAGGGGCTACTTATAGCATAAATTTACTCCCTTTAGTACAGTAATTATATTATTTTCATCTAATATATGATGGCTAGAGAAAAATGGAGAATAGAAATTACCTAATAAAATATTAGTTAACTGTATTAAAAAAAGAACAAATGTTTTATCAGTTGTATACATTTAAGGATGGGTTTATTTCTGGTCAATCTCTACATACGTTTACATATTTAACAACTATTCATTGAGCACCATCTAGGTACAAGGCACACTTCCAGGCTCTGGCCATCAAGTAAAACACGTGGATGAGGCTTCTGATCTTAAGGGTTTTATAGTTGTATTAGTTTTCTACTGCAGCTATAACAAATTTCCACAATTTTGGTGTTTTAAACAACACAAATAGAAAATCTTAAAATTCTGTAGGTCAGACATGAGTCTCACTGGATTTAAATCAAGGTGTTGGCAGGAATGCATGTTTTACTGACAGCCGTAGGGGATAATACATTTGCTTGCATTTTGCATCTTCTCGAGGCCCATGTACATTTCTTGGCACATGACTCCTTTTCTCCATCTTGAGAGCCAGCAATGTCTCATTCTTCTGTGCCTTTCTTCTCTAGTAGTCACATCTCCCTGTGACTGACTACATCCAGGAAAGGTTCTCCATTTTTAAGGATTCAGATGATGAAGTTGAGCCTAGCTGGACCATCCAGGATCGTTTCCTCAAGATGTTTAACTTTAATTGTATCTGGGAAGTTTCTTTTGCCATGTTAGGTGACTTATTCCCAGGTTCCAAGGTTTAGGATGTGGACATCTTTGGAGGGCCATTATTCTGCCTACGATAATAGCCCAATGGTTGGAGAAAAAAAAAAAAGCCTAACAAATAAATAAGCAGAATAGATACTTTCAGACACTCAGATGTACCATAAAAATCCATAAAGTAGTGATACAATAGACAGTTACTTGCAACGTGTGTTTCAGAGAAGACCTCACTAAGGAAGTGACATTTAAATTGAAATTTTCAGACAAATGGAGATTAACTTGCAAAGTTCCGTAGGCAGATCATGTCTGGTAAAGGCAAAGTTAATGTAAATGCCCAAAGTGGGGGAATAAAAAGATGGTAAAAGGGCTGGATCCTAATGAGCTAAAGGGAAAGTAGTAGCCCATGAACTGGGGAGTTAGGGTCCAGGTTTACTGGCTAGTATAGAGTCTGATTTACTCTGTTTTACTCATTTTGTATCAGTTGTGAAGAAAAGTCAACAGAGGGCTTTAAGGAGAGAAAAGACATAATCTGATTTATGTTTAAAAATAACATTTGGCTGCTTTATGGTTAATAAAGCATAGTTGTCTATCCTCCACAGAACCTAATACAGGCCTTGGCTATTATATGCTAAATTAGTAAACTAACAAACTTCCAATATTATTTAACAAAACAGTCCTTCAGTAGTTAATATTAGGTTTGGAAAAGGATCCAAAGGACCAGTATGAGATTTGGAATGGATAAGTAAAATTGGATAAACACTTATTTGTTTTACTTAAGTATTCTTCCTTCAATAGAAGTAATTCTGTTATTTGGCATTCACCTCACAGTTTCAAGTAGGAATAAGACAAAGTATTCACATATATTTTTAACAAATCCCAGTTTACAGTGTCTGGGGTACCCCATAATATTTTTAAAGCTAAACAAGAAGAAAATCAATTAATCATACTATATGGGAATGTTCAAAACCAGTGCTATTGTTTAAATTTATGAATAGACATTAACCATTTCACAAGGCTTATTTCCTAAATATATAGGTAAAAATTCATAGAATTGGCAGGAGATGGATGAAAGAAATAATATCTTATCAGAAATGTATACTATTTTGATGAATGGGAGAGAATGATCCATGTTTATAGTCTGCACTGTGCTGAATAGATGATCTCTATCATTTTCTCTTGTGATATAATCTGCTTAAAAGATGATTCTGTGAACAAGAAAGTAATTGGGGGTAGCTTAGGTGGTAACATTTGCGCATATTAGAAGTTGGTGGTTAGAAGGGAAACCAAAAAACCAAACTAAGAAAATAAATAAAGTAACTATAGGAGGTATACATGAAGCTCTATCCCTTCCCTGCCTATCCTATCAGAACAAAGGTACCAATTTCTTATTTTGGCAAGGAAAGGTTCTAAAATATCCTCACTTATGTGTGGTTTTAATGTGTATCCTTCTGTCTGATCTCCACAATACACATATAACCAGGCCTATCCCTCTGGTGAAGACTTCTGGAAACTTGATAACATTGATACAAATTGAATTACAATGTCAAATTGACTTTCTGAGAAATGAAATTACAACAGAAAAAAATTATTTGCTCTTTCAGTACAGATAATTTTGATTAATTGTACCATTACATAAAGATTAAGTCTTTAAAATTCATGATGATATTGAAATTATATGCTTTAACATAATGTAAAACTTATGTAAAACATAATGTATAATGTAATATATACATATAATGTAAAACTTTTGCATATAAAGTAAAACTTTACAAACTTTACATTATGGATAATGTATCCATAATGTAAAACTTATGTAAAACATAATGTAAAACTTATGTAAAACTTTAACATAATGTAAAACATAATGTAATTTTTCTCTTTCCCTCTGTTAAAGCCATCAGGGTGTGTGTGTGTGTGTGTGTGTGTGTGTGTGTGTGTGTGTGTATGTAATAAAGCTAGAGTATGCCTTTATAATAACACATACACATGGCAAATATCAATACAACTTATCAGTAATGGAAAACAAAATCAACACATATTTTAACTACAAAACCTCATCTTATTTGATGCTATGACTGTTTTCTGATGTAGTTCATGGTCACTGTAGAAACAGTTTTGGCATTACAACATCCTGTCAGTAACCCATTAAAAACGATGGCTATTCATTGAAAAATGACATTCTTTATGAATAGCCTTGTAACATTCATATAATGAATCTATAATTATGGAACAACAGTGCTGCTCTATAAAACTTCAGCAGAATTAGTTCTTGCATCTGCCTTTGGTAAGTAAAGATATAACAGAAACTAAGGCATTTGCGCTCACTCTACTCCAATGAATAAATAAGAGGAAGCCACATTCAACAAACTGCTTTATTTTCTACTCCTTTTTTTTTTTTTTTTTGCGGTAGGCGGGCCTCTCACTGTTGTGGCCTCTCCCCTTGCAGAGCACAGGCTCCGGATGCGCAGGCTCAGCAGCCATGGCTCACGGGCCTAGCCGCTCTGCGGCATGTGGGATCTTCCCAGACCGGGGCACGAACCCGTGTCCCCTGCATCGGCAGGCGGACTCTCAACCACTGCGCCACCAGGGAAGCCCTCTACTCCTTTTTAAATCTCCTCTTGCCTTTCTGTAGACTAAGGGGAAATAAAAGAGCAATTAATCATATGATATTCCTATCCTGACAGCACCAGCCTCTTCTGACTACAGTTATTGCTGTACTGCCAGGCCTCTTTCTGCCACATCCTCTGGCTTGTCATAGCTTTCCCAGTAAATCTCCACACTATCCATTATTTAGCACAAGCAGCATTATACATTAATTCAAGAATGATTACTTAGGTTGAGAAATCAATAAGCAAAAGGTCTATTAAAACCCAGGTAATACTAGAAGATACCAGAAAGATTATAATCTGCTCTGTGCCTTGCACAAAAGGCACTATCATAAGCCAGCAAGAGTTCACTTGCACTGGTAACATCATTTAGACACTTTTTAACAGTAAAACATAATCACCTCCATGTTCTGACTTGCTAATAGATTTTTAGAGGGGCTCCAGGTTGATCCTCTAAGAGAAACTTTTGAAGTTTCAAATTTTGACAGACCAGTGACAGATCCACACTTTATTAGTCACCCTCCTGGGTATGAGTTGCAGTGATTGAAACACGCTAAGGGGTCTTTGGAGATGGCTTGGCCACTTATAATTAGGGAGATTACAGAAGGCACTGCAGTCTGGATAAAAATTGAAATTTAGTAAACAATCTCATAATCATTTGAATGTCTTAATCTCCAGCTATTTCTCAATGTATGGGAAAGGCATGATAAGACAGAAGCAAGCAGTTTTCTTCCAGAAATCCTAGGGGAATGCCTCAAGTACAATTTAAGCGCCCATATTCAAAACTTTCTTTCAAGGAGCAGCCTCTACAATGTTATTATTGCTTCTTTCCACCATTGAATGTCAGGTGTCCATCCCGATGAGTGCATTGATTGTGGAATTTATAGCATGACACTTAGGGAGCAATTCAGACTGCCCCCAATAATCCCACGAGGCAGTGGAGTGGAAGGGAAGTACCAAATCATATCCAGACAATGCAGAGGGCATACTTCATAACAGAAACTCAGCATTCTTGAGATTCACGTGGCTACTTATGTTATTCATCCTTCATTTTATGTAAACTTGGAGAGAGGTTGGGATGGCTGACTTCATTCAGCGGTATCTTCCTTAAAGAAGAAGGACTGGACCTTAGAGTGAGGAGAGAATGTCTTAGTGTCCATTATAAAATAACATGAAAAATTATGCTTATATTCTAAGTAAGAAGGATCTGGCTGACTTTGAAATTACTCTTAAAGATATGTGATTATAATGCCAGTATACAATATGTGTGAGTACAGCAAATGGTTTTAGAATTTACCATCTAGATGAGATAGTCAATGATATTTCTAGCTTGTTTATTTTTATGTTTATTCTAAAGGCAACTGACAATGCTTAGAGTTCCACGTGCTGCCTAAATAGAATTAAACACAGAAGTTCAAGTCCTTGCAACATATGAAGGAAAAAGAGAATGAGTAGTTTATGTTCTCAGAGTTCTATGTATAAGGATATCATTCATGCCTTTTTAAAAATTAAGTGTTGCTTATCTCCACGTTGATATGCTTAGTAAAAATGTAGAACTATGAGTTCATTTTTTTGGATATTACATCAAATGGTGTAGTTTCAGTGCAATGTTTTTGTTTCTTTTACTTTTTCTATAACTTCACTTAGTTTTATTTTCTCTGTATTAAGTACTAAGTCATGTTTAAGTGTAATAATGGCAAGGAAAAAGATGAAGTCACTTGCTCCCAGGTCAGTCCCTACAATGAAACCATGGTTTTTTCTTCTCTAGAGATCTCAGGCTTTAAAAACAATGGATCTAAGAAATTAGGTCAGATAACAAAAATAAAAATAAAAAACAGCAGCAGTATCAAAACTAAGTAAGCACATTAACCACTAAAGCCATTTCTGACTTTGTAGTGTCAGCTAATATTCATTCTGCCTTGGTGACATCCTCACTTATATATGTTTTTGAATGATATACTGTTTTTTTTTAAGAGGATCTTACTACAACCTAATGATTCAACCAGAATGTAGGAGAAAAAACTAAACTCTGTGTGTTCTGGAGAGGCAGAACTTGGAGACAATTTCAGGGGAGACACATGAATGAAACAAGTGAGTCCATGTCTGAGGCACTACAACTCCACCACATACATTTCTAAATATTAGTTTTATATTCCCCTCAGCAAAGAAAGATGATTTTTTTCTCAAAAGATATCAGTGCTGAACATGTCTGGGTTCTCATAAGGAAAGTGGTCAATAGAAACATGAAATTTGTAAAGAATGACCACTGATCATATTAGTTCTGACAATAAAAGTTCACATAATCTTTGCATCCAAATGAATGCTATCATCTAATTCTTCAAATGAAATCAAGAATAGGGTGATTTTTGCTCACAGGGGGAGTGTTTAGTCAGTTTAGTCTTAGGGAAGAAGAAAAGCCTTATGCTGCATACTGCTTGAAAAATAAAACCTGAAAGAACTCTATTAGATTTATTCCACCCTAGTAGAAAGCAGAGTAAGCGTTCACTTCTTTTTTTTTTTTTTTTTTTTTTTGCTGTACGTGGGCCTCTCACTGTTGTGGCCTCTCCCGTTGTGGAGCACAGGCTCCAGACACGCAGGCTCAGCAGCCACGGATCACAGGCCCAGCCGCTCCACGGCATGTGGGATCTTCCCGGACCGGGGCACGAACCCGTGTCCCCTACATCGGCAGGCGGACTCTCAACCACTGCGCCACCAGGGAAGCCCAAGCATTCACTTCTGAATTACTTATTAAGAAAAGAAAAATAGAAATATTGATGAGTAGTCCTCATATGAAATGTGAAATTGTGGGACTCTCTACAACTTATTAAATAAAATAACAGTGTCAATTTCATATTTTTCTGAAAAAAGAAAAAAACATGATTGATTTTTTTGGTGTATATTAAGTAGCTTAGATTTAAAGGCGGGACTTGATTAAGAGACTTCTAAAAGATTTCTCTGTTCTTCTCTATCTACACTGCCTGCTGTAGTGTTCTCATATGTTATTTTGCTGATGAAACCATTCATGTGCAAAGGGCTCCCGAATGTATTTTCTGACTCATCCCTGAGCCCCAAATTTATATATGCAGTAGCCTACTTAAAGAATTCCATTTTGTATTCAGAGTGAGCAAGACAGAACTCATAATTTCTCCTCTCTAGAGACCCCTAATGTATTCTCCTCTTAGTCTTCTCCCTTGCAACAAATAAACCATCTAGAAGCTCTATTCAAAACCTGCAGAATCCTCCCTTTCACCAAATCCCATACGTAAGACTTCATCAACCACGTATATATCGAGGTACTTCCCTTTTCTTCATTTTTACAGACACTGTCCTGGCCCAAACTACTTCTACTTTTTTCCTTTACTGATAGCACTCTTCTGTCTTTAGCTCTCTCTACAGCCCATTTTCTGCACAGCTTCCAGAATGATCTCTAAAATGTCAACAAGTGTAGATCACTTCCCTTAGTAAAAATCCTCTGCCTCTTAATCACAGCACCTGAAATAAAGTCTATTCTCCTTATCATGGCCTACAAGTACCTAAAGATATGGCCGTCTAACTCTGAATTTGTTCACCAGCACTCTTCCCATGAACTACTAGGCTCTGACCCTTGCTTTCTTTCTGTTCTTTGAACACTGAGCTCACTTCCATTGTGGAACATCTGCATTTTGTTTGTCTAGATGACTTTCCTTCAGCTATGTCAGGCTGTTTCTTGTCTTTTAAATCTCCGGTTAAATGGCACCTTGTCAGTAAGGCCCCACCTCACTGTCCACTCTGAATGCCCCCACCCCCGGGGTCCCATCCTCACCCCACGATTCCCTATCACATTTTCTGATTTCCATTTTCATTACTTTTATTACTGTTTGAATTTATGCTATACCTTTGAACAGGGGTGTGTTTGTTCATCAAGGTGTTGTTCACCTTGGTGACTAGAACATCTGTGTCACAGTTAAAGGATAAATACTAAAGGATGAATAAATACTTGTTAAAAATGAATAAATTTACTTGCTTTTAAATGTATTTCTACTGCATCTATAAGTTGGGTGCCTTGTATTCCATATGAATTCCTCTTAATTTTTTTTGAATCTCCTAATATGGACTTTATAGCTGCTTCCATTTATTTCCATTATAATTAGAATTTTCTGGAAAATATTTGCTGTATTTTGACATAAATTGAGGGAAAATTTGTTCCACTCTTCATTCCCAAAAGCTATCTTTAAATAGTGAATTTCTTCACACCATGCCAACTCTGTTTCCTATAATTCTTTTCAGTGTTTGCCAGTAACAGTAAAATATGCTCTTTTAATTTATATTTATATCTCGTGAGTTGAACATTGTTCATAGGTTTGAGGTTATTCATGTCTCTTCTCTCAAATGTTTTTGTCTCTGTGACAGTTTTTCTACAAAATTTATTCATGATTTTATTCAAAATACTGGAAATTAAGAATATATATTTTAAAAATAAAACATGTCCCAATTACAGAAGTTCAAGTGGTCTAAATATAAATGATCTTTACATCATTCTACATTAGAAAACTTTCCAAGAAATCACATGGAACTATCTTTCTTACTCTCTAGCACTATAAATATCTCGTCGGTTCTGCTACATCTCTTGCCTAGAAGTTGGCCCAGTGTAACCCCAAGAATTTTAGCAAAATGACAACTGCTTTCATATAGCTTTATGTCTGTTTTGGATTCAGAAGTTTATTGGTATAGATGTTCTTATAATAAAAGTTTATTTTCTAGGTTATGGCAGGATAGAGTAGTAAAAGTAGGAATGTTATTTTGACTCTACAAATTTAAATGATTAAAAATAAAATAAAGGCAAATAATTAGATAAGACAGACTATAAGTGAGTAAGATTGATACATACTCCAGACATATCTTAACACAGATTAATGAAAAAAGTATCTGGCACATGGTATGTAGAAAGTAGTAACATTAAAGTACTGTACATATTTGTTAGCTAGGATATGTGGTGATAGCACACAATCCCACAATCTCAGTGGCTTAACACAATAAAAGTTTATCTCTGTATTCCAGGGGTTCTTTGCTCCACACTCACTCAGGGATCTAGTCTGATAAAAGCTCCAACATCTAATAACTTTACCATCTGGGATATGCACTCTGCTAATTGCTGCATCAAGGGAAGACACTCTGGAGGCATGATGCTGACTCTTTAATGCTTTGACATAGAGCAGATACATGACATCTCTGCCCACAGCCCTTTTGGCAGAATGAGTCATCAGCCATACCTTGAAATTGGGCAGACCATTAAAAAGCTTAGTGTACCCATAACTACTTCAGCCACAAGGTATAAGTAATGCCATAGTGATATGATTTCCAGCAGGATTAATATACAAAAAGATACATTTCTATATTTTATCAAAATACTCTCTAAGTCTGTTATATTTGGGTGAGAGTCTGAAAACAAAGTTTTGCTTGGACTATATTATCCGGAAAAAAATGGATAGATGATCAATTCTTGTCAAATGGAAGGAGGAATTTTTCCTTGGACTCATCCTCTCCAACTTTAATCAATGATTTAGAAAAGATATGAAATGCTATATATTGTCTACTGATAAAAATTACTGTTTAAAAATTGAGAATTTATGGCTATTACTTCAGTGACTTCTGGAAGAAAAATTAGTACTTTATGCATTAAGTTATAGTTGATCACAAGTATATTATACCTCCCAAATAGAAAGTAACAATTTTACATGTCAAAACATTACTTTCTTGTTCTGGCTTTCTGCTAATTAGAGAAATGAATCTTAATTTAATTTATTTTTAACCTTTCTGATGGCTTATTACATTGCAAATTTTATATTTATACATAGATATTTTTATTGGGCCTATAAAAGTCACTGTGACTTTCTATTTTATATTTCCAAATATGTGATAATTTTCTATTATTAATGATTTTTTCAGAGTAAAAATATATAACCAATAGTGTATTTTAAAATGAATAAGAAAGAAGTAAATGGAAAATTTAACAAATATGAGTATATGTTCTGGGTCATAATGCTGTATTCACATGTTCTACTCATTTTTAAAAGATTTGAATATTTCTTTGAGTACATTTCATTGATAGAGTATTCATTGCCTTCTTGCTTCTTCTTGTCATCTGATTTTTATTAAGTTTAAAATTATACATCATAATTTGAATGCCTGTACCTTCCATAAACGTACTTATACCTCTACCATTACTCTGCTATAAAGAAGGCACTGCAGTCGTTCTTAAATAGATCTTTGTCTGAGAAAGGAGAAAAGAAGTAGATCAGTTATAGAAGTTGTAAGATAAACCATGAAAAATATAACAAAGCCAGAAAAAGGAGAGACCCGTCACAAGAAATTTTGTTAAGAGACAGCATCATGCATTGTCAAGGGCTGATTTACATGTAGGTTAGCCTGAACAGAGGGCAAGACCTCAAGATGCCAGAATAAGAGTATTTGATTTCCCCAGGGATGAAGGTAGATTAAAAAAAATAGATAATATTATGTGTTGGGTGTTCAGGGGAGCAAGGATGAATTGAGAATTGATGAAGCAGAAAATAAAGGGGTAAAGCCTGAGCATATTGGCAATTTGAATTTAATGTTATATTGTGTAAATTACTTAACTATAACATGTCATCCCAATATATTACTCATGTTGTAATGTATTTACTTTCTACCAAAATCCTGGCAGCAGCATGTATGTATAAGAGAGGGGGGAGGAAGGAGAAAGGAAATGAGGGAGAAGAAAGGAGTGGAGGGGCAGGAAGAAGGAGAGAGGGAGTAGGAGGAGGGAGGAGGGAGGGGGAGGGAGGGGGAATAAATGAGAGAGAGAGAGATTTATACCTTTTGAAAACCCCAATTTGGTCTTTGGTTTCCATTTTGGAATGAAAATCCCAATGATATGATAATTGCCATTTCATTTAATCTTTTTTTTTTCCTAGGAAGGTTGCTAATTCCAAGAAACAAACATATTAAATATTGGGAAATGCATTCCTTGAAGCCCAAGTTTCTTTCTGATGATGTGCATGGGTCAAAATTTTCTGGATATTAAACATTTTTTAAAAAGGAATCTCTTTTCAGAAACAGTACAAAATCAAATTATTTTGCTCCCACATGTATCTCTGAAGAGTTAACTTAAATTGACATTATTACTTCTTTAAAAGAACTAACCTGTAGATTAGTTTCTGATAAATATGTCATTGCTTTCCGCAATTTAGCTTTGAATAATGCCTGGTTGCATCAAAGTCTTCTAGTTTGGAAATCTAGCATTGATGGCTTTTCTTCAGTTTACAGTTCTTATATTCACTAAATTTTGTCACAACTTCAGTTGAAAATTCTTGAGACTCACACTTTCCTCTCATTTCCAAATAATACATTCAATTTTTATGTTTACACATTCCTTTGGAAGTGCTTTTTGATCTTTCTAGTTCATTTTTACTTCCATTCAATCTTGCTAATATTTCCTCTGTACAATCCTGAAATATTTAGAGATTACTGTTCCCAAAATAATCATTACAAGATCTCATTGTTTCTGTTCATGGGAATATGATTTGACTTAGATATTTACACCATCATTATGATCAAGCCATTTAAACCTTTAATAGCACCAGTTTTCTCCTTAAAAATTCCACAAAACTGGAGTGAATGACCGAAATTCCATTCAGCATTAACACACTATGATACTGTGATATTATTGTCTACCAAATTAAGCTTGAGATATGTTTTTCAAGTTTCTCTTCAAATTAACCCATCTTAAATTTCCAACCTCATTTCCACTGTTGCCCAATGTGTATTTTCCACTGTTGTTAATCACCTTCTATAAATGGACTCCATGTTTATCTATGTTGACTTGACTTTGGCAGTATTATGACCTCTGTCAGAATGTTTCATTTTATTTCTGAATTTTGCTCTCCATCCAAGTCCAGAAAAGGACCTACATTGGCTATTTTCTACTGTATTAAAATATAACTCATTTTCCTCTCACAGAACATTCCTTGCTTTCCATTCCATATGAGTATCTCTAATCCGTTCTGGAATTTTGCGCTAAAACATATATATATATATATATATATATATAAGAAATTACATTTATGTAGTGTGATTCTCCTCTAATTCATTTCTTTTGTGTAAATTGAAATAGCATTCTGGTTTCTTGCACTTAAATCTTCTCCTCATGGTTTAATTGTTAATTGTTGATATTTTTCTTTTGGGGGATCTCTGTATGCATTTCTACTTTAAAATGTAGTTCATGCTGAGCTGTATGGATTCCTTCAGTTTAGTTCCTATGTTTTAAGACAACATCAAATTGTCTATCATTTTTTGCATTTTTTTTCTGTTCAGTTACCATTTAGTTGCTCTTTAATGGCAGAATTTTCTACTCTACTGCTAAATAAGCAAAACTATACTTTTTATTGTGATCATCAAAATGGGGTGGACTCATTTAGGAAATAATATTCCAATTGAACAGAAAAAAAGTTGCAAATCACTTGAAATAGCATCTCTAAAGGTAACTACTCATACTGTTATTTGAAGATTCTTCCAAACATGCTTATTTTGATATATGCCTCCATACATTTGTGTGTGTGTGTGAAAAAGAGAGGAGAGGGGAGAGAAGGGAAAGGGAGAAGACAGAGAGAGAGAGAGAAGAGATCACTTGTGGATACTTGATTGTGTATCTGGTTATTTTAAATCAATAACATGAATTTTTTTCCTGAAGCATTTTTAATGACTACAACATGAAATGGATAGATGTACCATAACTTATTTAACAAGTGCCTATGGAATTGTTTGGTTACTTCATAATTCTTAATGTTATAAACAAGGCTGCAGTGAACAATTATGAGCACATATCTTTGTGTACCTTTCATTTTTGCCTTATAAAAGTACTCAAGGTGGATTTGATGGGTCAAAAATACTTCTAGTTAAAATAAGACTAAATAATTAGAACTGCTTTATTCTACTTCCTCACATAATAATGGCATTTTGGTCTTCTGCTATCTTTCTATATGGAGACATATTATAATAAAAAGATGTATAAAATTCTTAGTGAATTCATAATGTACCTTTAAAGAAGACAGTGTATTAAGATCTCAATGAGTAGTACTTGGTATGATGTTTATGAATTTTCATGCTTGTGTGTGTGTATGTATGTGTGAAGGGAATCTATTTTATACAGTGATGATTGCCATAGCTTACCTCCATAAGACAAAACTATTGTTACATACCAGGCAATGTTATAAAAGCTTCTTTCTGTATTATTGTACAAAGATGGAAATGGAGAAACAATAATAACTTACCAAAGGTTGTCGTTATTAAATTATATTACTAGATTTCTACCAGTTCCTGAGGTCTCACAACTAAAAATTGTATAGGGAGGAAATCAGCTATCAAAATAAAAATGACTTTTAATCAGTCTTCCACAAAAGAAACAGATTTTGCTGCAGTCCTGCATCATGGAAAGCCCTAATCTGTGGCTTTTCTGAAGATGCAAATTGCTGTTATTTTTAGAAAAATAGTAAAGAATGGATGATACATCAGGTACAAAAACAAGCCCTAGATTTTTTTTTTTTTCCTGTGGAAAATGGCAAAATTGGTTTGGGAAGTAAAATTGTGATGTAAACCAAGTAGATAATAGCATGGTTCTAACTTCAGACCCAAGCTTTGCTTTAAAGAATATTAACCATGGGTCATCATTTCTCCTGTGTAGAATTTTTTAAAATGCATATTCTGAATTAGAAATAAAACTGAAATATATTGAGTTTACTTTAATAACTGCTACTTCATTTAACTTAATTTCAACACAAGGATGACAGTGTATACTATCCAAGCCATTGTGGTGATGAAAAAACAAAGCCTATGATGGTGCATCCAGTGTCGGACCGACACTCAAACACAGATTATACGCACTAAATGTGTTTGAGTGTTGGTCCATAATACAGAGATATTATTCCCTGATAGGTTAGAAGAAGATGAGTAAAGCTTGTCTCCTATAAGTGAAATTGATCAAATATAAACCTATCAGCCATTATTAATGGTCTGGAAATACCTTGCTGTTATAATAGGTAGTAATTAACTGAAAAAAAGCATAATTAATTAGGGTGGCAAATCGTATTGGGTGAAAGAAAACAATGATCTTGACAAGTCCTTTATAATGAACCCTAGATGTCATGTTAACTTCCTTGTGTTCCAAATGAAGTATCAGTCGCTAACTATCTATCTACTATTAATACAATAAGCAATGCCTGCATCCTTAATGATTTTCCCAGATCAAAAAAAAATGTAACTTTATGGAGGCATAAGCATTCCCATATCTGAAAAGGCCCATGACTCTTCTCTTATTGATGAAAAACAATTAATTCCTATTAGTTAATTTAATTATGTTGAACTTAGCCAGAAAAGTCTCATTATCCCTTGGTGTTTGTTGTGACAAAATACAGTTTCTAGACCAGCAAGGTAATCAAGTTTTCCAAGATGAAGTGTTTTTGAGGCCAGCCAGCTCTCTTTCGTTTTTTTAGAAATGCTTTCCACTATGTATCATATCTTTTTCCACTACAAGACTTACTATATAAATGTACAATAATTAGTTAACATTATACTTGGTAAGAAATGATATAGTTAAAATGTTCTCTGAGATTTTTTAAGAGAAATAACTATGCAAATAGGTTAAAAATAATATACCAAAGAAATATACCAATAATACACCTTGGTTTGTACCAAGGAAAAACATTTAACACAGTAAAAAACCTTATCTATCAATTTATTGTGGTTAAATTCAAAACCATACTTTAATTACTGTAGTTATTCAATGGCTTTGTTCACTCTAATTGTCTGACAAATCACTGTTGTTAAGTAAAATGAAAACATAGAATGAGAGCCAGAAAATCTTGTTTCATTAAATTACATATTCACATTTGATATACAAAGGTGTAAATATGGACAGGTTTCATTTATTTATTTTTTACGATTATTGATGGTAGAAGAGATCCAGCACCAGGTAAAACAAGAAATAAATTTAAATTTCTCTGCACGATGAGAAAATAGATGTGTATAGTGAATGTATACTTGAATGCAATGACTCCTGGTCTCTCTCTTTTCACATTCAACTTTCTAATTGGTATCTAGTATTATCTCTTTGTATCATCTCATTTAGTCCATTCTCTGCATTTTTCTGTTCTGTCTAGACTGCTAGGAGTTTGGCTTCTATGGATTGCAACTCTGTATTTCTTGTATTTAAGTATCTGGTTGGATTTTGCTAATAATATACTTAAGTACAAATTAGAAGTGATTGTGGAACGAGAAATTAGGATGGTTATTTGCCCCGTTGGCATTGTCATGTTCTATGGTTACACCAACTATTAAATGGCTTCTATTCTAGGCTTCAAGGGGTTTTCATGCTCTGACAGCACTGTCCTTTGCTCTTGCTCTGTCAGGCCAGGATGGTTATGATGTCTTGCTTTTAGTCTTGAGTAGTTAACATCCCTGTGCTTAACAAGCACATCTGTAAATAATCTCTTCCTCAAACTTTCCTCATTTAAGCATTTTAGCATACCATCTGCCTTCTTCTGGATCCTAAATAGTCACTGGTGTCAGGATCAGCCCAGGAGGTGGACATTCACAGTGGGCTACTTAATTACTTGAAACGTATTTTTGCATATCTGAACCATTTTCAAAGACCATTTAGTAAAAACGCCAACTAATTGTGAATCTACTACATTTAGTAGCAAAAGAGTTTTTCATACCTCATGTCATTCAAGGCCATGATATATTCAAGGCTAGGCTAATGTTTTCCAAGATGGATTCTAATTTGTTTTAAAGGATAAATATAATATCATTCCATACACTGTATAAAAAGTGGTTGGCATGTTCTTAATGTGAGCATACATAAATAAATAATATTCTTAAACTTTGAAAATGGTCATACTTTTTATATTCAGGGCTGTTACTATATTTTTTTGATTAATTGCTTAAAATTAAAGTAACCAAACAAATTATTGGGTACAAAAATCAATAACCAAATAAAGTAAAATTAAAACAACAAAAATAACCAGGCTTGCTGAACATCACTCTGTTTTGGACAATTTGTTGTTCTTTGACATGCCTCATGTCTTATAATTTTGACCACTTATATTTATTTATATTTCAGTAAAAAGTATTAGTCTTATCTACTTATCATTTCTTGATAACAGAAACATGCTAAAATTTTTAACATAATAAGAATTGTAATATTATATGATAGTAATGGAAGTAATTTAACTTTTATGCCTAAACATTATTATTGTTTACAAGAAATGAGATGATGTCAAAAATAGCAATGATTTTGCTGTTTTTAAAATAAAATCTTCATGAATTAATACTTTCAATTCAAGACAATTTTATCAACTAATTACAGGTTCATGTGCCAGTTAGAAAAAAAAATCTTATGGTAGAATGTATCCCTATCACTCTATGTGGGGGAGTTTTTATAAACACAATATACAGGAATAGAATATATTGACAAAAAATATGGCAAGAGACATTCCTTGCCATATGATTGTTTAAGGGCAAGGCAGAAAATTAAAATCAGGTGTGTTAGATTTAAATCCCAATATGTGGTAAATTATCAGGGATATCAAAATTTATCTTAACTTGGAACTGTTAGTGAATGGTGTCAATGTGAGCCAATAATGTTGGATAGAACTTAAAACAGTGGACAGTTTAAAAGTCAGAATAAGGATCTAGAAAGCTGGGGGAGGGGTATTCGTTCCAATTCTGAAGCAGAAAATAAATCAAAGCCCTATTCCCTGATTATATGTTAATAGGCCTAACATATAGGCCTTGTTAACATTTTCCCGAAATGAAAAGGAAAAATGAGGATTATAATTGTAAGGGAAATACAGTACCATTAGGAACCAGGAGAAGTATGCTTTAGGTTTAGCTTTGTTGCAAGTGACTTTGGGGAAAGATGTCTTTAATATTCCTGTGCTTCATTTTCTACACCTGTTCACTAGAAATTAAACTCCCACCCTAAGTAACCATCTTAATTATTCTGAAGATTAAATTCAATAATGCACATGAAAGTGCCTTGTAAGACACAGTGTGCTATACACACATTTTACCTTTATTAAGAAACACTTGCTACTATGTTATTCACAGGCTACATATCAGGGTTCCCAGTTTAAGTATCAGTCATCAACTATGGATAAAGGCACTATTATGCTAAAACATGATAGCTAATTACATAAATTTATTCAACCACAAAATTACTTTGTTAATACATAAAGGAACAGATTTTTTATGTATGTTCTTGCAAATGAATACATCTGTGTAAATAGTGACCGTCACAGGACACTTCATTTTTTTTCTTTCTTTATTCTTTTCCTAATAAAATAATATTTGCAGACATAACTCTATCAGTTGTAAACACAATAAGATTCATCTAATTTCACATCCATGGTCAAGGGCAATAATGATGAAACATGACACTACTAATGCAGAGCATAAATAAGGAATGTAAATGTTCTTTCTGTGGGTTGAATAGTTATTTTTCTTTTATTTCAATGACTAGAACAGAACCAATAATGTGAAAAAAAAGAGATATTAATGTGATACTCTTTTTATAACATATATTCTCTTGGATTTCTCTTTGAATTATTTTGTTAATTTCTTCACTGCCTCACTGGACTACCTTTATGTGCCAGAAACCTTTTTTAAATAACAGATAATGTTTAGGTACATCATGTTGAGTGTGGGATATCCAATACAAATCAATTTTGAGTTATCATTTAAGTTTAAGTAAGTCGGCTATAATTAAATCCTTTACTTTTACTATTTGCTTCCTGTGTCTTTGCTTCCCCATGGAAACTGCAATCCATGAGTTAATGTTTATTTTTTAAATTAAAACTATTAGTGGCCTATAACAATCTTTGGAAATTATGAGATAGTGAGGAAGCATGATAAAAAAAGGGACAAATTAGCTCATCTTAGTTTTCTACCAATAATCTCTTAGAGCTAGCACAGTCCCTCCATCTTTCATGGATTGAAATGTGTTTATATCAACATTATTATCTATTGAGTAATGTGTGTATTCTATGATAAGCAGTCATGAGATTTTCTTTTATTTCCTCTCAAAGACGTAATAAATTTATAGAGATAACAGACATAATTCAGTGACTAATGGGAAACAATATATACATAAGCATTAAATCTGTCTAAAAAAACTATAAAAAAGAAATGCAGAAATCAGAATAAAGGGCTACTGTACTCATGGGAGTTCTGGTGGTGGGAATCAGTTAGAATCTGGGTAGAGTTTGATGAATGCTGAAAGAAAGGCTTCAGTCTTTTCCCACTAGAAAGGAAAACAAGTGGACCCAGTCTTGGCATAGGGACAGACCTGATTAGCTGGAGAAAGTAATGAATAAGTTTAAATTTAATTCACTGGGTGGTGCCAGTTTTAAGGCTTTGAGGTTCGAGAAGCCTTGAAATGGTCATTGCGTGTTTGTCAGCAAGGGAGATGAAAAAGAAAGTTGCCTTAAAGGTAATGGGCTTTGCTAGCATGTGCAGGCTGGACTCTCCTCATCATCACTGTAATTTTAAAAGAGGTGATAGTTACTGAACTCCAAGTTCATCCCAAGCAATATTTGGAGTACTTCCATGTTTTATCTCATTTAGTATTCTCATCAATTCCATGAAAGAAATACTCAACATATTTCCCTTTGCAGTTGAAAAAAAATCAGAAAGGTTTTATAAATTGCCCACGGTTACAGGGTTAATTAGTGATCTGTCCTCAGAGGAACTCAGATCTCATTAAATTGGAGGAGGAAGACTAATAAATTGGTGATGGCCACATTCATGAGTAGTTTTCATGTAATTTTAAATATTAACATCTAGGAACATTTTGAAAAATTAAAAGAGTAATGAGTGGGATAACATAATCATATGTTTAAACTAATTAAAATATAAATAATTATTAATATATTAGTTGCATTGCAAAAGTAGACAGAATAATAGAAATCTTGGAATTAGATACAGATCCATATAACAGTATTTACTATATATAAAGATGAACTTTTTTTCATATAGGAAAGGAAGAATATCCTTACCATTTTAGAATAGTTAAAAAATAAAAAACAATGTTATAGTCCATTCTCATACTATGTGCCAAGGTAAAATTAAACCCAAGGGCTCCAAGAATTGTTTTTTAAATAATAAAGTCTCATGAGAAATAGAAGAATATATAAATTAACATAAATCTAAAATTAAGTAAAAGGCAAGGGATTATAAGTGCATAAAAATTATGTAAGAAATCAAAAGAAAACAAAACACTGACATGAAAAATAATTTCATAACAAAGAAAATAGTCAACTTTCAAATGACAAATTAGGATAAGTGTCTTCAAGGTGTTAGAAACATAAGGGTTAATATCATAAAGATACTAATAATTTCACAAGTCAGGAGTAAGATTTGAAAATTAGAAATTAATACAGTGATAACAGTGAACAAAATATGAAAAAAATTTTCAAAGGAATTCAAACTACCAACAGTTACTAAAACATATTCAAACTAATATTTGAAGAAATGCCAAATCAAACAAACACAAAATACAGTTTAATTAATAACACATGAAACAGATGATAATGTAAGCAAGGATAGAAGGAAAAAGCATTACTAAGAAATAAATTTAGGTAAAATCTTAGTAGAAGGCAATTTGGAAATATTAAAAGGAATCTCTTACATTTCTATAAACATTGATCAAATATTTACACTTCCAAGAATTTATCCTGAGAAAACAATCAGAAATATGCACAAATACAAGAATTTTCTTTACATATTTACAGCATGGTCCCATTTTAAAAAACAAACTAGGAAAAAATAAATACATGAGAATGTTAATAACATTAATATTTCTGAATGATACACATTTTTTATAAGCAAATTTTCTTATATAACTTTATAAATCATTTTCAAGTAATAACTTACAAAAGCAAAAAACACAGCACAACTGGGATTCAAACCTAGGTCTGTCTGACTCATGTTTATTAGTATGTACTTTGCACAACAGTATCCTGTGGATAGTAGAAGATGGGTATAAACACTTAGGATCTGCCTGAAATTCACTGAGTGCTCAATAAATAGCTGTGGTTGCTTGTTTTGTGGTGGTGGTGGTGTTCATAGTGGTAGTAATAGCAGTAATAATAGAATTAATGGCAGTGGTAGAAGAACAATAGAAGCCAACAAAGAAGTGCTTGAAGAAGTAGCAAAAATAGTAATCATGGCAGAATACAAATACAATTAAGGCTTCCAGTAGTTGACAGTAGAAAGTTAAAAGTAGAAAAGTAGTAGATTGTTTAGTTGTTGTTTAGTTGGAAATGTGATACTGTTAAAAAAAAAAATCTGAGATACCACATAATAGTTGTGTGGCCTTGAAAAATCTGATATTGATCTCTGTTACCTTATCTATAAGACGAGATGCATAATTTTATACTTGATAGTTTGGTATTCTCACATAAGAATGAAATATCATAGTGTGTGACAAGCATCTAAAACAATACTGGACCCTTGGTGTAAAGAAATAGATTTTCTTCCATCTGTTTCCTTAAAATATTGTATGAATGATTTTATTTTCATTAAAAAGTATTCTTCATTAGAAATGCTCATATAGAGTTTTAAAATTATTATGTACCAATCTAAATACAGAAGTTGATGATTTTAAGCATAATGATGTCATGCCCTGTACCCTTTTTCACATTATGGTTTCATTTTCAAGTATATGTACTTCTCCTAATTCAATGGTAGTATCCTCCAAGGAAGAGGCTGAGTGTAGTATATTTATTATTCCTAGCTCTTGACATAGTACCTGGAAAATAGAAGGTGTTTATTTTTTTAGTTGAGTTTAAGAAGCAGGACTAACAGGCTAACTATTTTTAACAGAAAAGTGGAGATGAGTAGGCAATGCAACTTAAAGCTACTGTTTTATTTATTTATTTTTTAAAAGCTACCGTTTTAAAGTGGACACATTCACAAACATGAATTCCTAGGAAATAACACAAAGACTATATTCCTAGGGAGTAACTAAGAGAAAGCTAAGAAACTGTAGGAAATACTGTCAATAAGGAAAGTGTTGCAGTTAATGAAAATTGGAAGTGAAGTTTAATGCCTTTGCTTTTGAGAGCAATTAATTATGTGTTCATTAACCAGGTTGATATCATCGTTAGCTTATACATACCTGAAGTCTTGAGAAAATCCTCTGTAGGCACTGGTGTGTGAATAGATGAAGCAATCCCAGACAGCATGAAAGTAACATTCGAAGAGGACAGAAGACGGATTCCAAGGCCACATTCAGTGTTGATAGTGATGAGTGAAGAAATTGCTTCAGAAAGAAGAGTTCTACAGCATTGAAATTTGAAAGAGATATTATTCCCTTCCTACATTGACTCTGGATCATCTAATGAAGTTGCAGTTTTCTTGGTCCCAAAGGATAAGATAGTTTACTGGCATTAACAAATTTGAAGAATCTGGTTACTGACCCAGAGAGGAAAAGATGATGTTTCATAACAGATGATTGAAAATTAAAAGGTAGTAAGGTTATAGATGACAAAGCAGGTGAGATCATTTTAATTTAGGCCCTGAATCTCTTCATAGATTTATGGGGTAGAAAATGTATACCTCTTGTACACTGTCATGAGTCTCCCTAGACCATTTTTGTTTGTTTGTTTTTGCTTCAACAATTGATGTAGCAACCAGCTTTATGCAGATGTGACCTGCCATCCATCTCATTTCAAGTTGGACTTCATCTTTCTCCCGCACTGGAGATTTTCTGGGTTTTGCTGCCATGATAACTGTTGTGGAAATTCACCAAGTCATTTTGACATATTCACAAACTTGTAATTTTCAAGAGTAAGACTTGAATAGTGAGATATGAAAACTAGTGGATAAAATATCTTCCTCTTTCTTGTCTCAGGATTAAAATTCCAGGGTGTAACCTACATGCTCTTAAGAGTGTCCTGAGCGGAATCATGTTCCGTTTTCCCACAATGATAACCTACTCCATAACACACTTTGATTTTGCTTTCCTTCCTTCAATTCACTATTTAGTCCCCACTGATTTTTGTTCATGGTGATCAGTTCAGAGAATAAATAATCTGCATGCAAGCGTTTGTCTAAGCCTTACCTTTCAGGGAGAGCCCAGGCTAAGAGAGTGAGGAGAATGGTCACAGAAAGCAGCCTCTCAGAATGGGATTCTAGATCTGGATCTTTCAATGTAAGTGATAAGGACGCTGCCGCTGAAAAGTGGGAAGGGGACAGTCCCTGACTTATGGCAATATCAAAAATCTCAGTAAAGTTGTAAAATGTAAGAATCATTTGTGGTAGATTGGAATCCTGTGCACGCAAAGTTTGAAACTCTGGTTCCTGTAATGGTGGTGACCACTTAAACATTATTGGGCAGTGATATTTTTAAGGACTGTGGGATTAGTTGGCTTTTGTCAGTAGTCTTAGTAGCCTTGAAAAATAAGAAAATGGCCAGTGTATCATACTAGTTAACTGTTAGCTCAAGGCACCTGGTGAAAATCAGAAAACCTCCAAGGCAGTGTATAAAGAGCACCTTATTTCTGCAACTGCAGGGAAGTCTTTGATCAAAGTCTGGCCCAGTTAGCAGTCGTAAGCATAGCGTACAACCAGACCACACAGAAGAGATGGAAGGCTTGGTCTCTATAGGTCTTCTGGGCCAAATTTAGTGCAGTAGATAAAGAAAAATTGTGGCTTTGTAACTTGGAATGTAGATATTTCGGTAGAAATGCTTGAAGAACTTTAAACCCCAGTTTCTCCTGGCCATAGGTTGCAGTTTCCTCCTCTGTTTAGATGAGATGAGCATCCCTGGTTTAGAGATTACAAGAACCTCACTGGGATACTAGCTCACAAATCAGTGCTTGCCTTGCATGAGATATGGCACCATATCTAATCTTTGCCTGCCAACCAACAATTCAAATCACTTTACAGCATATTTTGAAAGTGGAGAATACAGTCCTTGCTATTTTAAGAAATAGTTTACTCATTAAAAAGGTTGATTAAGTATACATAACTCATATGTTATGGTAAGAATGAGGGAATATATCTGGAGAGATCTAGGGATTATTGAACCGGAGATAGTGGAGTAGAAGGCTGGATAGCAGAGAATTTAATGACATAGTGGTCAAATCGTGTATAATTTTTAGTGTATAATGTTGATATATTGGTCTGTCACACCAAGTAATTAAATATGAACAGAAAATTAAGGAGGCCTTTATTTGGAGTTGTTTTACAATAAAAAATGAGAATGTTTAGATGTAATGTCATTTAAATCAAGCATATAGAAAGACAAGTGTGTGGAAGTTTTCTTAGATTAAAAGCAAACTTCTTCAAATTTTGAAGGAATATTCTGCCCCTCCTGGATAATTTACACCAATGTGAGGAAAACAGCTAAAACTGATACAAGTTGGCTAAAGCTTCAGGATATTGTAGACATTGCCAACATGATCATTTCCATTTCTAACATATGTTGCATTTATGAGTGTTGGCTCAGAGAAGAAAAAATGAATGCCAGAAAGATAAAGATCTACATTTTAGTTTGAAAATCTGAATGTCACTTTGGGGAAGTATCATTCTCCCACTGTAAAATATTGATTCAGAGAAAAATATTTCAATTTCTGTTTTCCTTCTTAGAATTTTATTCCTCTTGGGGTACTTTTTTTTTTTTTTAAGAGCCCTCTCATTCAGATTATTACATTATTTCATGCTAATACTAAAAACACAGTTGTTTGGATTGGATCAGTTTTATAGAAAAGATGCTTATATCTCCTGTAATTTTATCAAAATTCAATCTGTTCCTCATTTGCTCCAATTCTCTTCAGGTCCAGTGGAATTTTTTTCTACTGTTCTGATACTTAGCTCTAAAATGTAAATCAGTATACTTCACTAATGCTCCCAAATTAATAATCATCTATAGAATGCTAGAATCAGTTGTTAATTTTCTTTTGTCCATTCCTGCCTATTCCTGTCCTGTCTAGCTACAGGAGAGAAAAGCCTGAAACATGTAAGGTTGATTCCTCCCATTTTCTGACTCAGTGAATGTAACGTTGGTCAGCATACTGAGGATACTTTCAGCATCACCAATAGCTTAAGACAAATGGTTCTTTGATCTCAATGTGCCAGGATGCAGTCCATGTGTATCTACATAAACACTAAGCAGCAGCTCTACCTCCTCAAGCCCCTGTTAATTGTATACATAGAACTTTTTGATGGGTTCCAGGCTGATAACACTATATTACATGTCGTCTACAAAAAGTAAAGCCAGTATCATGTTTTATCTTTGGAGCAAATTCTATCTGGTTTCAAAGCTCAAGTTGTGGCATACCTTTCTAGTTATGTGGTATTTATAAAGTTATTAACACCTCTTATTCTCTTCTTCCTTATCTCAATTAATGCTTAAAAACTACCTGTTTTTAAGCATTAATTGAGATATTGTGCTTAAAGTGATTAGTGTAGAACTTGCCAGACAGCAGTAGTCAAAATTCACTAGCAGTTATTACTATTATAATGAATTAAAGCTCTTTGTTGGGGAGGAAGACATTTTCCTCTACCCTTCTAGGTTTTTCTGGCCTAAGAATTAAATTGACATGAGACAGATTAACAGGAGCAAATCAAAGTTTAGTAACATGTATACCTGGGAGAGACCCAGGAAAATTGAGTAACTTGCCAAAATGGCTGAAAAACTCACCCCAAATACCATTTTCAGCTAAAGACAAAAGAGGATGTTGAGGGTAGTGGTACCAGGGACTTCCAAGAGAAGGAAGGCAATTTACATGAAGATGGAAAAGCAAAGGTTTGGTAAATAAATGTTTGCTGGGCCATGAGAGACAATGGGATACAGAGTGGACTCTGATCTCTAGTCCCTGCCTAGAATTCCCCCCACCACAACTCATGCATACTGTTTGCAGATGTCTCTGATGATAGCTCTAGTCTGGGAACAGGCCATCTATCTAAATTTTTTTTAGACAATTAGGAGGAAGTCCATAGTTTCTTCCTGAGTCTTTTGGGCCTTCATTGTTTTCAGCTCAAAATAATCTGCATGTCAAGATGCATTTTGGGGGCAGCAAGTTTGGCTCCCCTTCAGTCTCCAGATATTTTGCTTCCATTTAGAATATTGAATTCCCAACATAGAATTGTTTCCATTGTAAGAATTAGAAAACAACTGGAAAAATTAAAAATCATGTTTTTTAAAGCCAACAAAAACTGGAGATTAAAGAAACTAAAGATTAAATTTCAGAGAGGTACCAGAATTTTCCAGAAAACCAGACAGCAGTGGCACTCAATTCTTTTGGGCATATACTGAATCTTGGGACACGGGTGGGTAGAGGATCAAGCCTGCCAAACATAAAGGGACTCTGTTGGTTTAAGGAGAAACCAGTGGAATGGTTAACAAATCACTTGAGCTGGTGTGATGTATTAGAATGAGCTTATTCTTGTTATTACGTCTGTTATCCTATGTTTGCCTCTATATTTTTTCCATGTTTAGTTGAGGTAGGGATCCAGGTGCCCTTGTCAATTCATCATCTTACCTGAAACAGGAAGATTCATAATACAGTTTTAAGTAAATAACCACTAACTATTTAATCAAGTTCTGATATTGGGCCAAATGCCTGACGTATTTATGTTACAATGTGTGCTACTTTCCATTTCCACTATTATAAATAATACTATAATAAATATTTTAATACATATATTTTGAGAGCTTTTCTTAGCATAAATTCTAAGAATTATGATCGAGGGGTCAAAATTTATTAAGATTTATGACTTTATACACACACACACACACACACACACATTCCCATTTCATTTTCCATAGGATTTACATTCACCTGGTGGCAATTTTAAAAAGAAAACCCGTATGACCATGACATCCCTATACTGCATATTAAAGGAGGGGTGCATAAGGCCAGTCTGTAGTTCAGTAGTTTTCGGAACTTACTCATCAGTTAAATAGCTCATCAACCTGAAAGAAGAAGGGAAAGCCATACTGGGAGAATGGTGAATCCAAATTCAGAAAATTCTTGTAAGCAAATCTTGATGATTAAGGTGAAAAGAAAAGCGTTCTGAATCAGGAATAGTACTCACAGCAGCTTTAGTTTACTTAGCAGGGAGAAGGGATAGTGAAATGCTGTAAATACTCACATGAAGAGAAATGAAAATAATCCAGAAAGGAAGCATTGCCTATAGAACCCAATACATTTAGAATAAAATGGTAAGGGAAGTATGGTACATCAGCCATGGTTTCTAAAGCATATCTCAATAATGACTCAGAATATTCATATATAGTATTTTTTATGCTAGAATGGTTTTCCTCTTATATTTCTGACCTTCAAAAAGAAACAAAACTTAAAGGGTGATTTCTTGTTTTTTCTTGACTATTGACTCCATTTTCAGCACATATATAAAATAGAACATTAAATAAATTTAAACATAAATGAAGATTTACTGAAATGTTCATTTAATTTAAACATTAAAGTTTGTAACTCATGTGATTTTTAACACAAAATACTGCCTAATTGTTCATTCAGTTGAAATCAAAGTAAACCACCCTCAAAAACATTCTAATTTAAAATTAAATAAAACTAAATAAACTATCATGGTGAGGTACGTGTTACCAGAGTAATGTATCATCACAACTTACTTTAGCTTTAATTTGTAGGTAGGTGCTTCACATAACTGCCCTCCTTGGAACTGGGTTGCCATATTGCATATTGTTTCTGAGGCTTTAGGATATTTTCAGTTAAAGGAAGCATTGCTTCCATCCTTTTTCCAGACCATACACAGAGCAGAAGTAGATTAGAGTGAAAGGACTTTGTTCATCTCCCTGTATCGAATCCCCATGCACTTCTGTCTCTTCCTTAAAAATCATGTGGATAAAGTATGCATACCTGAAAGGTACTCCAGGTCTCATTCTGATGCAGAGTTCAAAATACAGAATTGTCTATTACCCTCCTTAATTGCTGTTTTAACCTTCACCATAGGTTTCATACTAAACACTGGTGATTAAATTTCCCTGGGATTTAGGATCAAATTGAATTAGCTTCATTAATGTCAGTATCTACTGATGCTGTAATGTTTACTTCAGTACTCTCTTTTCTTGCACATTCATCTTGTCCATTAATTGCTAGCCCCCAATTTTCCCAGATACTTTGTATTCTGCTTCTAAGATTATAAAAGATAAATATTTAGTATCAGGTTACTTTCAACCTTCTATAAGACACTACAGTATATCACTCAGGATTGAATGACATACTCTCAACTAGTAGGTTAAACAACTATATGCAGTTATATGGTTGTTTTCCTGAATATTTGACTGTCAGTCTCTTTGTTTGAATATTGAGAAATGTTGCTTTTCTAGAGAGTGCATAGTTAATAGATTTAGTCTAATGTTTGCAGCTTATGATACTTCAACCACAGTGTGATCCTCATAGCTTTTCTGGATTTCCCTCTTCCTTTATTAGTACTAAAGTTCTTGCTGTTTCAACTACTCTTGGTTCTCTTCCAGTTTTCCTGTCCCCTGTGACTCTAACTCTAATGGTCAGTTTTATTTTGGGATGAGGGCTTTCAGTTTTCTATTTTTCAGAATCACTTGGAATTTTTAATATTATGGAACAAGTATTATATTAATACTTTTCAAACCTTTGCTACCTGTAGTCTTTGGAGAAACAAAAGATTCTTTATACACATAAATTCACAAATATTTCTTTGCTCATATAAATAACATATATACAACAGTCTACTGGTTTAGTTCTCTTGGTTATTTTCATTTTGCTTTAACACATCTCTTTACTGCTTTACAGTATTTTCTCCTTCAGACTTAAAATAGTTTTTTTGTTTGTTTAATAGTATTTGACAATGTAATGATAACAGTTGTCTAATAAAACTTAACTCCGTTTTCAGTATTCTGAAGGCTTCATGTAGCTTAAGTCCTGTCACTGCCATGGGCCTGATGTTTAGGCTTGAGAACTTACATGAGCATTCTCTTTTCAAGCATTTGAATGCAGTTAGTGAACACACACGTACATAACAGGCATGTCTCGAACGTGCTGTGTTTGGACTAATTAACTAGACAACCTTTTGATCAGTTGGTGACCCAAAAGAAAATCATGACTTTTCCCCTAAATATTTTAATAACCTGTAAGTATATTTTAAAGAATAAAATAGGACATTGATAAGAATAAAACCCTCAAGATACAATATAATAAATATAGTACAGCTGACCTTGAACAACGTGGGTTTGAACTGCATGGGTCCACTTATACATGGATTTTTTCAGTAGTAAATACTATGGCACTACACAATCCATGGCTGGTTGAATCCGAGGATATGGAGTTAAGGATAGGAAGGAACTAAAGTATTGAGAGGGCCAGTGTGGTTTTTTGACAGCAATGGGTTTGGCGCCCCTAACCCCCCATGTTATTCAAGGGTCAACTGTGTAGTATGTTTGTGTATGTGTGTATACATAGTGTGTGTGAGTAGTTTGTTTGCATATATATGCATGCACAAATAAAACAACTGGAAGGAGATACTCAGATATGAGCAGGATTACTTTTGAGTGTCATGATCAAGGGTGAAATTAATTTTTTTCTTTATATGTTTTGGTATTTTTTTTCTAAATTTCCAAAAAAGGAACATGTAATACTTCTGTATGAAAAAAAAATGGTTTAAAAGTAATCAGCTTTTAAAAATAAAAACATATAGGTAGCTTTTTTTTCTACTTTAAATGCTGAATTTGAATTGTGATTTTGGATTAATTTTATGTTTTCCCAGAAATAACATGGAAGAAAATAGGCATTGACCTTTTCCTCTTATTCAAGCCTTATTTTTATCTAAGTTTTGTAGTTCAATTTTTGTTAAATGTTCTAAAATCAGGCTATAGAGTAAAGGCAGGTTTTGTTTTTACACAAATGAAAAATGAATTTGTATAAATTTTAAGACTTTTGCATCTCAAAATTTGTAAAATGTTTCACTTAGCAAATGTACAAAAATGTATATGTATAAGGATTTCTATTAAGTATTGTTTGTTAATAGGAAAATTTGTGAAATCAAATTTTTTTTGATCTAAGATATTTTCTTTGTTTTTTATTGAAGTATAGTTGATTTACAATGTTGTGTTAGTTTCAGTTGTACAACAAAGTGATTCAGTTATATATATACATATTTTTTTCAGATTATCAAACTTTGTGATATAAAGCTTTAATTTTCAACACCTAAGAATCACAACAAAATAATAACAGAGACACACAAGGATATATGTTTGATGATGTTCATTGCTAGCATTGATTATAAAAGCTTAAACATTAGAAATAAGCCAAATGTCCATGATTATGAGACTGGAGAAGAAATTTATGATACATCTATTCAATGATATACTAGGAAAAAGTGAATTGTGCAAGAGTTAACTAGTGTGATCATCAATGATCCCATTTTGTTATAAAAATATGCTTGTAAACATGTAGATGTTTTCAGAGCTGGGGAGGGCTGGAGGGAGGACAGGCAGGGGAGGGAGGAAGAGTGAGGAAGGAGAGAGCTCAGTTAGAAGGGGAAGAGACAGGAGGAGAGATGTGAAGTGAGGAGGACAGAGGGTGAGTGGAGTAAGGTGAGGTGGGTGCAGTTGAAAGGAATAGAGAAACGAACAAAGAGAGAATCTGTATATGGATGGACGGAAATATCAGTGGATTTGAAAAGGAGGTACTTTCATTTTTACCTTTATATTATTTAGTGATGTTTGACAATTCTACAAGGTAGATATATTACTTTTTTTTGTAAAACATGAAGTATTTTAAATCATAAACAAATGAAAAGACAACCCATGAAGAAAATATATAACACATACAACAAATGGTTGCTATCTTTAGCATAAAAACACACTTTCAAATCAATTTGGCATTACAAATAAAAGGGCACAAATAGACGCTCATGGAAAATGAAATGCAAATAGCTAAGAATGTGGGAAAATATGTACACCCTCAGTAGGAATGAAAGAAATGTGAATTAAAGTATGGATTGCATATTTTTTTGTCTTCTAAATTAGCAAAAAATCTTTGAAATATATTATTAGTGGTGATGAAAACTTTCACACACTGTTATAAATTTAAGCATTCTTTTTTTGGAGGTAATTTTGTGATACATATCAAGAGTCACAAGCAGTTTTATGGCGTTTGCTGTAGTAATTACTTATCTAGAAATGTATTTTGAAGACTTCATAAAATGTGGACTAAGATTTATTTACAATATTGTTAATCACATATTTTTAAAAGGCTTGCATTTTCTACAAGACACTGATGTTTAAATAAAGAGTAGTTATACAGAGATTATGTAGCTAGTGATTTTTTTTTGAAAAATAATAGTGCATGTCATGGGGGAAGGCTAAAAGAATATACAAGTAAGAAAATAGGATAAATTATTTAAGTAGCGAGTTTCCTATAAAGAGTGTGTGCGCACATGCGTGCATGCACGTGCTCTGTCTTAAAAGAAACTGAGATGTCCTTTCCTTTTCTTCTTATTATTGAAAATACTTATAACAAAAGAAACAAGATCTTACAAATAACTTTTTATATAGATCATCTCATTCAAACTGTCTTATCCTTCTGATATTGTAAAAGGGAAGAGCCAAATCTGACTACATGTTGGATCTGTTTCTTTTACTTTAACCTTTGCTTTCTGCTGCTCTTGTTCACTAAAAGGATACTCTCTATACATAATGGCCTGCCTCTGGGAACTCTGCCCCTCTGCCTGAATGTTGAACCAAAGTGCTTTTGTTCAGGGAAACATCCGGAACCTGTCCACGTGTGGATGGCTACAAGAAAAAAGAAATTAACACATCCCCTCCCTGAGGTTGGACATTTCAGGTGATATTTGCAAAACTTACGGCCTTTTTACTTTACTTCCTCATCTCCTCCCCCTCTCTGTGCTATAAAAGAAAGTGGCATCCAAACCCCAATAAGATGGTTGTTTTGAGACTTTAGTCTACCATCTTCTCAGTGTGCCAGCTTTCCGAATAAAGTCGTATTCCTCAACACCTCATCTCTGACTCACTGGCCTTTTGTGCGGCGAGCAGAGCGAGCTTGGACTCTGTAACAATATTAATAATAATATACCCATTTTATAAATTATGGAAACTAAAATTTAGATAAGTATTTCTGAAATACCCTGCTGTGCTGAAAATCAACAGTCATTGGATAAAAACCCTTGATTGTTTTTTCTTCTCCACACAAGGAACAGCAAGGCAAAGTGCTGGAGAGCTGGTATCCAAACCGATTGGGTCCAAACACTCATTAGTAGCTATTGGATCTTGGCCAGATTACCTAAGCTCTCTGTTCTTCAGTTTCTTCAACTGTAAAGTGGGAGAAATAATTATTTTACAGGATTGTTGGGACAACTACAAGCATTAATACATTTAAAAGCACTAAGAGTAGTGACTAACAATTACTAAGCACTAAATAAATGTTGTCATTTTTATCATCATTGTTACTGAATATATTGTTTCTTGAGTAACTGTACTAGGCAAAACTTGATACTTTTTCTAATTATTCAAATTTAACTGGTAGCCCTGGGCTCATGAAAATTATTGATTCATATTTAAAGGAAAATGCATGGAGATGATTTCCAATCAATCTCAATTATTCACTTAAAATAATTTTATAAATGAACTTTTTTCTGCACAAAAATGTCTCTAAATAGAATATATTGAATAGTTTAACAAGGATAGTTATATGAGCCTAGTTAGTTCTCAAGTCATCTTAGTTTTCTAAAATGATTGAGCATTTGAAAACCAACTATAATGTATTACCCCTGTTGAAACATACGCACTAATGAGTATAGTATCAAACTATACTGTGATTTTTACCCAGTATTTCATTAAAGGTCTTCTATGTCAGACCTATTTACCTGCATATACATATGTTACATATTTCTATATACCTATATCCTTGACTTAGAAGATTCATAAAAATTATTTCTACATAATATATTCACATATGAAATCTATAACTACATACGTACCTATACTACAATCTGTGTCTGCATCATTGGAATTTTTGCTTTGATAAGGTGAATGTCAGTTCTTACGCTTCCTTCATTAACCTTGAATTTGGGAATAATTTTTCATTGAACCAGTCAGTTAGCACATGTGAGACAGATTGGAGGATGCAGGTGCACAAATTGTGCTTGTGTGTTGTGGATGAGTATCCAAACATGCATGCTTGACTAATGATGCATAGCTATGGAAATATGTCTGTGGAGCAAAAGGGTCTCAGCATCTGCCCCATCCACTGTAGCTCCAATTAATTATAAAAGTTTACTGTGTTGCAAAATGTCATCAATTTGATGCTGCTCTGCTTCAGGCCCAGCTGCCCAGTCATGGCAAAGAGTATGAGGTTAAATACCCCCAATAATAAGAAACTTCAGTAGCAACGCACAGTTCATACTGATATGGAGAAGTGCTTATAGGGATTGGAATTTGGATTTGTGTTTTAATTTCGGGGTGCAATTAAAATATTTGGCAAAACGTCTTATCTTCAAGCCTATTTAGAAAAAAAAAGAAGGTATTTAATTCATGGTGTTTTTCTTGCATGCTGCTTTTGTTCTCCAGTGTGACATTTTCTAGCAGCATGGATTGATAAAATCTTGCCAAAGCATTTTGTTGAAATTCTCCTTTGCCAATAAACACAGCCAGATTCAGGGGAAAAAAGTGTTATTTTTCAGTTTTAGATTGCACGAAACATTCATTTTTTTACTTGCCCATTAAACATTACCAAGATAGAATCTAAACTTGTGAGAATAAAAAATAACTACTAACAAAATAACAATATAAAAGTAACGTGTTTATGTAGGTAAGAGCTATAATTACACCTAGGTGAAACAAGTAGTTTTCAAAGCTTTTCTTTCATTAAGGAAGTTAGAAAATAGTATTTGCAGAAATGATTTGGGGACAGTACAAATTATATCACAATTCAAAAGCTATGTATCAAGTACCTGGACATTGAGGAAAAACAGTCTTTGAGTAGCAAAACTGGTGTTTGAAGCAGTTACTTATGTGTAATGGATGGCATGCCCTGGAATTTTAAATTTCAGTTGATCCCTATGGCATCCTTCAACAGTTGCTTTCAAATTGTGACCAGTTTGCTTTTACCTGTTTGGTTCCAGGCTTGGGCTATATTCTGGGGTGTTGTAAAACTGAGAAATTCTCTGTTGTTTGTTGTTTTGTCTCAGAGGCACAGTAGATCCTAGAAATAGATGTTTTGTTTCCAGGTGTGTGTTCCTTCTCAGTGGTAATAATGACAACAGTTGACACTGTCATATGCCAGGGACTGTTCCAAATGTGTACACACATAATTTATTTAATGCTCACGACAATACTGTGAAGTAGATACTATTATCACCTCCTTTTTAAATGTGAAGAAACTGAGACACATAGAGTTTAAGTAATTTACCAGATAAAACACAGTTTGTGGCAGGCTGGAGGATTCATCCCAGAATATCTGGCTCGCCACCCTGTGTGCTTTGAACCACTCCGCTCTACCAAGGAGTGTGAGTGCTGCCAGAAAGGGGGCTTATGTATTGACTGAGGGTAGCTCTTTTCTAGATGAAAAAATATTCTCTATTAGTAAAATGAAAGCAGGCTTATGGAAAATAAGTGTGTAAAAGAGAGAGGAAAGAGAGATCACTGTAATGGAAAAGTGAAACAAATAGTAAGAGGGAACATATGAACAAATTGAGACAATATAAAAGCCAAGTGATGCATGAAAGAAAAGAAAAACCAGACTGGTGAGTAGCACCGAAGATTTCTTGACCCTTACTTTGCAGTGGTATGGGCAGGTAGAAGAACACTTAGGGAGTTTGGAAGAAGTCTTGAATCTAAAATGTGTCCTGTGGTATTTCTAGCACTTCCTGTACTGTTGTCTTCATGAGCTTTTGGTTTGCTGAGGGCTTCATACCTTTGTGTTTAGGATAGAATGTGTACAGTTGCCTTCCCAACAGATTGAGCAGTTGAATATTCCTCTTTAGAGACTAGATGTGCAAAAGTGGTGGTGATGAAGAACCTCCTTTTATTGAGGTTGGTTTGAAATGGGTTATATGAAGGATTTACAGACAATAAGGAAAGTTGGGAGAGTTAGGAGAGGAGTAATATTCTTTTTTTTCTCTTTAATTGAGGTATAATTGACATACACTTATTATTCTTACATTAGTTTTGGGTGTACAACAGTGATTCAACATTTGTGCACATCACAAAATAAATCTAGTCATCATCTCTCACCTTGCAATGTTTATACAGTATTATTGACTGTATTTCCCATGCAGTATATTACCTCCCCATGACTTTTTTTTTTTTTTTTTTTAGTCTAGAAAAGCTGGTTTATTTTTGCCCTCTTACTTTGAGCATGGACATTGTTTATTGCTTTAAAAGGAATGGAATATATAATAAACCACTTGCTATAAGGTCAAGTCAAAGTGTTTTCATATAATATGTCATGATATGCTTGGAATTAAGGATTCGCCCTTATGTCTAACCAATCTTCCTGTGATGCAGTATTCCTTCTCATTCAGAAATTTCCATGATGTGTTTGTATCTACAAAAGCTAATGGTGGGATGAAATTATTTCTGTAGAAAAGCTTGCCATATAGGAATCCTCAGGGGACTTGGATGATGGGAAGGAAATCATACATACATCTTTTTCCTCAGTAAATATTTAAAGAAATACATCCTTTAAGCCTCTGAACTTGTCTCAGCCATGATTCACAAAATGAAGAAAACTTGAAGAGAAATCTCTTTCCTTTAAAAGAAGAAAATTATTAGTGTTTGCCCTACAGCCTGGGATTACTGAGATAAAAAAATAAATTAAAGCTACATATTTTCTCTTGACTTTTCATCTATTGTTTTTTCTATCAGCATGTGGCAGACTTCAGCAGGAACAGAAGTACTATTTGAAATTATAAAAAGTTTAAAAAACATACTCAGGTTGTGCCCCACCCTCTCAAGTAAAGCAAGACTATTAACACACTAGAAGCAGTTAATTGAGAATCATTTTAAAATTTTGGTTGATAATATGTTCCTCTGGTGACTATTTTTTTTAACATCTTTATTGGAGTATAATTGCTTTACAATGGTGTGTTAGTTTCTGCTTATAACAAAGTGAATCAGCTATACATATACATATATCCCCATATCCCCTCCCTCTTGCATCTCCCTCCCACCCTCCCTACGCCACCCCTCTAGGTGGTCACAAAGCACTGAGCTGATCTCCCTGTGCTATGTGGCTGCTTCCCACTAGCTATCTGTTTTACATTTGGTAGTGTATATATGTCAATGGTACTCTCTCACTTCGTCCCAGCTTACCCTTCCCCCTCCCCGTGTCCTCAAGTCCATTCTCTACATCTGCATCTTTATTCCTGTCCTGCCCCTAAGTTCTTCATAACCACTTT
This sequence comes from Mesoplodon bidens, assembly GCF_964165515.1. Classification (NCBI taxonomy): domain Eukaryota; kingdom Metazoa; phylum Chordata; class Mammalia; order Artiodactyla; family Ziphiidae; genus Mesoplodon; species Mesoplodon bidens. The sequence continues at coordinate 47,721,744 of NC_138162.1, forward strand.
TTTTTTTTAGATTCCATATATATGTGTTAGCATATGGTATTTGTTTTTCTCTTTCTGACTTAATTCACTCTGTATGACAGATTCTAGGTCCATCCACCTCACTACAAATAACTCACTTTTGTTTATTTTTATGGCTGAGTAATAGTCCATTGTATATATGTGCCACATCTTCTTTATCCATTCATCTGTCAGTGGACACTTAGGTTGCTTCCATGTCCTGGCTATTGTAAACAGTGCTGCAATGAACATTGTGGTACGTGATTCTTTTTGAATTATCCCCATGACTTATTTTATAACTGGAAGTTTGTACTTCTTGATCTCTCTAACCTATGTACTTCCTACCAACTCCCCTCTCCTCTTGTAACCATCAGTCTACTCTCTGTATCTAGGAGTCTGGCTTTTGCTTTGTTTTGTTTTTTAGATTCCATATATAAGTGACATGCAGTATTTGTCTTTCTCTGTCTGATTTAGTTCACTCAGCTTAATCCCCTCAAGGTCCATCCATGTTGTTGCAAATAGCAAGGTTTCATTCTTTCTTATGGCTGAGTAATATTCCATTATGTGTGTGCACACGTGTGTGTGTGTGTATTCCACATCTGCTGTATCAGTTCATCTACTGATGGGCACTTGGGTTCTTTCCACATCTTGGCCAATATAATGCTGCATTGAATGTAGGAGTGCATATATGTTTTCCAATTAATCTTTTCATTTTCTTCAGCTAAGTACCCTGTAGTAGAATTTCTGAATCAAATACTAGCTCTATTTTTAATTTTTTGAGGAACCTCCGAACTGTTTGCCATTGTGACTACATCAATTTACATTACTACCAACAGTGTATGAAGGTTCCCTTTTCTCCACATTTGCCAACACTGGTTATTTCTTGTCTTTTTGATAATAGCCATTCTGACAGGTTTGAGGTGACCACTCATTGTGGGTTGGATTTGCATTTCCCTGATGATTAGTAATGTTGAGCGTCTTTTCATGTACCTTTTGGTCCATCTGTGTCTCTTCTTTGAAAAATGTCTATTTAGATCCTCTGCCCATTTTTTAACCCAATTGTTTGTTTTTTTGTTAGTGAGTTGTATGAGTTCTTTATATACTTTAGATATTGCCACCTTATCAGATACATAATTTGCAAATATCTTCTCACATTCTGTAGGTTGCCTTTTCATTTTGTTGATTGTTTCCTTCACTATGCAGAAACACTTTAGTTTGATATAGTCCCATTTGTTTATTTTTGCTTTTGTTTCCTTTGCCTTTGCAGTTAGATCCAAAATAATCACTAAGCCTGATGAGAAGGAGCTTACCACCAATGTTTCAGGTCTTACATTCAAGTCTTTACTCATTTTGAGTTAACTATTGTATATGGTGTAAGGTAGTGGTGCACTTTCATTCATTTGCATGTTGCTGTCCAGTTTTCCCAACACAATTTATTAAAGAGACTGTCCTTTCTCCCTCATGTATTCTTACTTCCTTTGTCATAAATTAATTGTCTGTATATGTGTGGGTTAATTTCTGGGCTGCATATTTTGTTCCATTGATCTATGTTTCTGTTTTTTATACCAATACTATGTTGTTTTGATTACTATTGCTTTGTAGTATAGTTTGAAATCAGGACGAGTGGTACCTTCAGCTTTGTTCTATCTCAAGGTTGTTTTGGCTATTTGGGGTTTTTTTTTGTGGTTCCATACAAATTTTAGAGTTATTTGTTCTCGTTCTGTGAAAAATGCCATTGGTGTTTTGATAGAGATTGTATTGAATCTGTAGATTGTTTGGGGAAGTATGGACATTTTAACCATATTAATTCTTCCAATCCATGAGCATGGAGTATCTTTACATTTGTTCATGTCTCCTTCAATTTCTTGTATCAGTGTTCTATAGATTTCAGTGTACAGGTCTTTCAGTTCCTTGCATAAATTTATTCCTAGGTATTTTATTCTTTTGGTGTGATTGTAAATGGGATTGTTTTTCTTGTTTCTCTTTCCATAGTTCATTATTAATATATAGAAATGCCACAGATTTTTGTATATTAATTTTGTATCCTGTGACATTATTGAAATCGTTTATTAGTTCTAACAGTTTTGGGGGGAAGTCTTTTTAGGATTTTGTGTATATAGTCTCATATCATCTGCAAATAGTGACAGTTTTATTTCTCCTTTTCCAATTTAGATGCCCTTTATTTCTTTTTATTGTTTAATTGCTGTGGCTAGGACTTCCAATACTATGTTCAGTAAAAGTGGGGAGAGTGTCCATCCTTATCTTGTTTTGGATCTTAGAAGAAAAGCTCTCAGCTTTTCAGTGTTCAGTATAATACAAGCTAACTGTGGGTTTGTCATATATGGCCTTTATTGTGTTAAGGTATGTTCCTTCCATACCCACTTTGTTGAGAATTTTTATCATAAATCTGTGCTGAATATTGTCAGAAACATTTTCTGCATCTATTGAAATGATCATATGATTTTTATCTTTCATTTTTTTAATGTGGTATATCATTGTCGATTGATTTGTGGATGTTGAACCATTTTTGCATCCCTGGAATAAATCCCTCTTGTTCATGGTATATGGTCCTTTAACACATTATTGACTGGAGGATTTTTGCAGAGACTAACGCCTGTGACTGTAATACCTCTCTGGTCAAAAATGTGTTAATGTATTGTTGAATTTGGCTTGCTAAAATTTTGTTGAGGGTTTTTGCATCTATGTTCCCTAGGGATATTGGTCTGTAATAGTCTTTCCTTTTTTATGTGATGTTCTTCTCTGGTTTTGGTATGAGGGTAATGCTGGCCTCATAAAGTGAGTTTGGAAGCTCTCCTTCCACTGCACTGTGGGTTTTTTTTGTTTTTTTTTTTTGAAAAGTTTGAGAAGGATAGATATTAAATCTTCTCTGAAAGTTTGGTAGAATTCACCAGTGAAGCCATCTGGTCTTAGATTTTTGTTTGTTGGGAGTTTTTTGATTACTGATTCCATCTCCTTACTGGTAATTTATCTATTCACATTTTCTATTTCTTCATGATTCAGTCTTAGAAGATTGTAAATATCTAGGAATTTATCCATTTCTTCTAGGTTGTTCAATTTGTTGGCATATTGTTGTGTATATAATAATTTGTTTTTCTCTCTTGCTGCTTTTAAGATTCTCTCTTTATCTTTAACCTTTAACATTTTAATTATAATGTGTCTTGGTATGGATCTCTTTGAGTTAATCTTAATTAGGACTCTGGGCTTCCAGGACCTAGATGTTTGTTTCTTTCCCTGGGTTAGGGAAGTTTTATTTATTCAAATAAGATTCTGCCCTTTTCTTTCTCTCTTCCTCTTCTGGGAACCCTATAATGTGAATGTTAATCCAATTGATGATGTCCCAGGGGTTCCTTAAAATCATCTTCATTTTTTTTTTAATCTTTTTTTTTTTTTTTGCTGGTTTGCTTCGGTGAGTTTCATTGCTTTATCTTCTAGCTTGCTGATCTGTCTTTCTGTTTGATCCAGTCTGCTGTTGAACCCCTTTAGTGTATCTTTCAGCTTTGTTTTCTTCAGCTCTGTGATTTTCTGTCTCTTTGTTGAGATTCTGACTGTGTTCTTCTCCTGAGTTTGATAAGCATCTTTATTACCATTATTTGAATTCTTTACAGGGAGATTACTTATCTTCATATCACTGATGTCTTTTTTTTTTTTTTTTTGAGGTTTTATCTTCTTCTTTTGTTTGGAATGTATTTCTCTGTTTCCTCATTTTGCTAGACTGTCTGTGTTTGTTTCTATGTATTAGGCAAAGCAGCCACCTCCCTCAGTCTTGAAGGAGTGGCCTTGTGTAGATCATGATCCTTTTTATTCAACCATGCCCTGACTCTTGGTTGTCTCTCAAACCTTTGTGATTGTCTAACTGCCTGATTTATTTTTGATATACCCCCACAGTTGAGGGTGTGCCAGACCTGTCAGTGTTCCAAGAGGAGGGTTCTTATTTAGCACCTCGTTTCAGGCTGATTGGGTGGCAAACCCTCAGGCAGCAGCTTTTAAAGTATGCAAATATATACAGTACTGTGGGCCCACAGTTGTAATCCCTGCTGGCCTCGAATCAAAGAGATCTGAAGGTATCCCCTGGGTGATATTTGTGAAAACCGGGGCTCCAGATGAATGTATAAGTTCCTTTCTTGAAGTCTCATTGAACAGTTAGTGAGGCCAGTGGGCTGCACAAGGATGGTGTCTCCCTGCTTACGTTCACTGGCAGTGCCTCCTTAGCCTCTAGATGTGTGGGAAACCTGAAGCCTGTCCTTCTGGTGGAAACTCCAGGCTAAGTACATAGGCCTTTTTCACAGAAGGAAAGCTGTGTGTGCAGTGGTGGTGCTCAGGTTGTGGTCTGGAAGGAACTGTCTTTCTGATTGTTACAGTCCCGTGGAAGTCAGGAATGCCAGCGCCCCTGGCCGCTGCCCCAGCCACTCAAGTGTTGTTCCCTGTGTGGATTGTGCATGGCCGCTGGGTTTATCAAGGTAGCTCTGGCTTCAGCATTGCAGTAGGAGAGTACCTTGTCTATGCCTGTGCTCCAGCTTTAGGCTGGGAGCAGGAGAATGCCTCCATTGCTTGTGCTCTCCAGGCCCAGCCAGGAGGTGGCAGAGTGCTGCAACTTCAGCAGGACAGCAGGACAGTGCTGCAACAACTTGCCCAACAACTGTCTTAGCTAGGTGGCAAGAGGGTGCAGCCTCAGAATTTGCCCCCTTGCAGTAGCAGGCTAGGTGGAGAGTACAAAAATATTGCCACCACCAGGCCATTGTCTCCAAGGAGCATTTCAACTGTCCCCTGCCTCTCCATCTGAAGCCTTTAGATTAGCAAATGAATCACCTTCACACACAGTCTAGGCACTTTTCAAACTTGTGTCCTCCCCACATTCCTCTCCCCCGCCCCCCCTCAGTCTCAGGGTGAGTGAGACCACATGTGAGCCCTTTAAAAGAGGAATCTCAGTTTCCTATAGCCCTTTGGGACCCTTGGATGTCAGCCCTGCTGGTTTTCTAAACCAGATGTTTTGTGGGCTCTTCTCTTTGGTGCAGATCCCAGGGTTTGGGGTGCCTGATGTGGGGCACCAACTCCTCACTCCTCAGGGAGAAGCACCTGTCTCATGAGCTCCCTCGCCACTGTGTGCTGCTGCACCGGGAGTGGGTCTTTTTTTTGCCAGACCTTGTCTTTGCCTCTGCTACCCATCTTGATGTGGTCCTTTTATTCTTCATTGTGGAGAGCAGTTCATCTAGTTTTCAGATCTTTGTCAGAGGGAAATGATCCATATGTAGCTGTGTATTTGGTGTGTCCATGGGAAGAGGTGGGTTCAGATTCTTCCTAAGCCACCACCTTGGACTTTATACCACCCCAGGAGTGATATTCTGGGAACAGAAGTTATACTGTAGATGGGAGGTCCAGGATAGCATTAGTTAAGAAGATGCTGTTCCTCTTTAGGTAAATATTTAAAAGCTTCTTTTTGTTCTGTCATTTTTATTTTATTTTATTTTTTTTTGCTGTATGCGGGCCTCTCACTGTTGTGGCCTCTCCCGTTGCGGAGCACAGGCTCCGGACGCGCAGGCCCAACGGCCATGGCTCACGGGCCCAACCGCTCCGCGGCACGCGGGATCCTCCCAGACCGGGGCACGAACCCGTGTCCCCTGCATCGGCAGGCGGACTCCCAACCACTGTGCCACCAGGGAAGCCCTGTCATTTTTATTATGCATCCTTTTTATGCTTCTTTAAATATCCCAATCATACAAACACTTAGACACAACCTACAGTTTTACTCTTTCAGGATAAAAAGTTAATTTTGCTGTAAACTAAGAGATGTACTCTAACCCAAAGCAAAAAAAGAAAAAAAGGAGAGAATGAGGTTGAGGTCAATGAATCATGAACGTGAACAAACAAATGGACAAACAAATCTGTACAGCAAGATAAGTCAGAAGCAGTATGGAGTAAACAGAAGAGTCTAATGATCAGGACAGGAGATGGACAGTGGGTGAAAGAGAGGACCCAGCATGGTCTCAGTATACCATGATCTTCATACAGTTTTCTGGGTGCAGTAGAAGAGATTATCCACATATAATTTAGATTAGTTGAGTTCTAATTATAGGCACTGTGTAAATTTTATCAACTTTAATTATACCATAATAGAAAATTTTATTTTACTCAAAGTTTTTCTCTTGCAGAAGGATAAAATGAATCCAGATTTGGTTAAAGAAATAGTCATGTGTTTATGTGATACATTAAAGTGATATTAAATTTTATTAACTTTATATTTAATATAAATTTTATTTATAAATACCATTAAAATGATATTAGGTATCTATATTTATTTCCTTATGGAATACCCATATTATGAACATCTCTTGATTTATGATTACCCATGAATATAAAATATATATGCCTATTAAACATAGCACAGTATAATTCATAGTAAACATGTAGATTCAGTGCATGGTCACACATACTATAAATCAACACCTTTTCTTCACTGTCTTGATTTTTCTGAACTGTAATAAAGCTATAAAATATATAAAAAATCATATATAAAAATTATATATGACTTTAAGAAAGGATAAATCAACTTTATTTGCATGTAAGAATATATTTTAACCTGAGACAAGAAAACCATCCCTAAATGATCTGAATTAGTAAATTATTCTATAAACTGAATTTAAAAAATAAAAATGAACATATCATTAGTCTTTCTACATATTCCCTTCATTAAATGTAAGGAGAATTTTTTGAGGGGGGATGGGAGGCATTCTGTTAACTAAGTTGAGCTAAGCTTTAAATGTATCTCTCTCTCTCTCTCTCTCTCTCTCTATCTCTCTCTCTCTATATATGTATATATATATATATATATATATATATACACACACACACACATACATTCAAAATTTAGTCATAGTCCTCATAAATAAAAATTGAAAAATAGTATTAGCAATAGCTTAATAAAGGAAATCATGAAAACAGATTGAAAGAAAACACATATCAGTTACTGGATGGAAAATGAAAGATTTCAAAACTTCTCCCAAATTATTTTATAACTTTCATGCACTTTACTAATTTGAGAATTTTTTAGTTTACAAAATAATTCCACAGATAATCACACAAATAATGGAACAAAGTCAGTCAAGAACATACTGAAAATAAAGCGAGGAAGAAGCTTCATTGCAGATATCTTAATATAATATTTTCCAAAAGCAGTTTAACACATTAAAGAATTACAAATCAGTGGGGTTAATGACTGTTTTTAAAATATGGTATGGGACAATTCAGAAAAAGTTTGGGAAAATAAGAATAACATAAAATATATTCATATGAAGAAGTTCTACATCCAACATCCTTACAAAATAGCAGATGGACTGGAGATAAATGAGAAAGCAAAATGAAAAATTTAAATATTGGAAAAAACATAATGAATATGAGGTGAATGCTTATTATATCCTTGAGTTCAGTAGGCTCTCTTTGTTTAAAGATAAATGAATCATTAAAAAATTGCAGACACACTGGATGCAAAATTCTCAGAAAAAATGTAACCAATTTGACTCTTACCTCCTGTACTATCAAGTCTGGATTATCTGTTTCTCTAGGGTAAATAGTTGCTGGGCAACAAGGAATGGAATGCAAGTGAAGGGTTGGGTGCTACTGAAGTTCTAGCAGGGAGTGGAATCTTCCTCTTGTGGGTTGGGCTAGCATCTGGAAATCGACATTGATATGTTCAGAATTAAGATCGAATGTTGGTTTCAGGGAATGCTTGATCCAGATCTCTGTGACCTCTCTGAAGGTTGGCTAACAGCAGTTCCTTCGAGTTGTCTCTGTTCCCCATAGCCATGAAATACCTGAATGATTGAGTTAGGAAATAAACACTTTTTACCCCTTAGGCCCCACACCATGGAATAGATTAAGGAGCTAGAGACTAAGCCTGCTTGCTCAACAACAAATCAAAGTAAGAGGAAATGCTTTGACCTATACTCTAGATCTAAGTCCTAACCAGCAGACCAAGATAAATAAAACATATTCAAAAGAGCCTAGAAATCTGAGGGGAAAAAACACCAAACAAACAGAACACACACACAATTGGACAACAATTGGACAACACATACTTTATGTCAAAATATGACAACCATTCAAAATGTATGTGGAAAAAATAAACTGAGAAAACCTGCAGCATAATGGATTTTACTTTATTATATAAATGCATCTTGCAAATTAATACAAAAAAGGCAATTCCAATTTTTAAAAACTGAACAAAGAAACTAACCCTAAAGCCAAAACTTGTATCACAAACATATCCCAACAACCAGTTGCCAATTAAAATGTAATACATATTTGAGCTATCAAATACTGTGTTTCATCAAACCAAAGGGGCCATTATTTCTAAGATGTACAATTATGTAAACACTAAAGAAAATAAATTGGCAGTCATACTCTGTTATGGCAAAATGCTATGAAACCATTGACTGTAAATTGCATCTCAAATTCAGAGATTGTAATACATGAAAAAAATGGATGGAATAGATGAATATGACAAACCATTACTGGCTAAAATGTTTTTATGTTCCTTAGATTGTCTTCAAAGGATTATTAGGAAAAAAAGGTTATTTTAAAAATAAAGGGAGGGCTTCCCTGGTGGTGCAGTGGCTGAGAGTCTGCCTGCCGATGCAGGGGACACAGGTTCGTGCCCCGGTCCGAGAAGATCCCACATACCGTGGAGCGGCTAGGCCCGTGAGCCATGGCCGCTGAGCCTGCGCGTCCAGAGCCTGTGCTCCGCAACGGGAGAGGCCACAACAGTGAGAGGCCTGCGTACCGCAAAATAAATAAATAAATAAATAAAAATAAATAAAATAATAAAATAAAAGGAAAGTGGGTAAAAAACGCAGAGGAAACAGTTGCAGAATGTGCTTGTGTTACAGCTGATAAAGTATGTTCACTAATTCCTTAATGAGAAGTATTAGAAGTTCATATCAGAGTACTATATCATTTTTAATTTATTGTGTATTATTTTGCCTAAGTTAAACCAATTACATAGAAATTCGCATTTAATTATAATGAGTTAATTCATCTAACTGCATTCAGAGTGTGTATGTGAGTGTGTGTGTGTGTGTCTAGGAAGCATGAAAGCTCATTCAAAGGAAAATATTTTGTAAAATATTAAATAAGATATAGAAAAATGAGTTACTATTTATCAGGCTAGTTTTAGTACAAATAGAGGTTTCTTTTTTTTCCCTTTTCTTCTCCTCCTCCCACTCCCTCCCTCCCTCCTTCCCCTTTTCTTTTCTTTTCCTTTCTTATCTTTTCTTTCCTCCCCTCCTCCTCTTTTTTTGTGGTAAAGAGAAGGTGAGAGAGAGGAAAAATGTATCACTGTATATTTTAGAAGATTAGTTGACAAATGGAAAATTAGTAATTTATGTGAAATCATATAACTTTCAGTATAAGCTGTTTATTCCTCACTGACAGAAACAACTCATGTTTGTGAAGGTATGAAAAATTTCCCAAAAACACGTTAAAAAATAAGATGAGAAAAGTGGAATATTTCAGACTAAGGTATATTTCAAAGATGCAGTAAAAAACTTTTTTACATTATTTATATTAAGACATATTATACATAGACCTTCTATCAGAGTATACATTTTATTTGAAGAATAATGATTCCATGATTCTGTAAATATTACTTATGTTCAATTTCAGGAATTCAAACAATACAGAATAAGCAAAGTAATAGTAAACTATTACTCAAAATTCCTCCACTGAGAAATAACCATCATTAACTCAGGTGAATATGCTTTCAGATACTTCTTTGCATCTATGCAGATGAAACACACTGAGAAAACTAGACAGATAGACATTCAAATGAAAATTTTATACTATAAAGACCATGTTTAATACAAAACCATCAAATTTAGTTTTGCTTAAATTTATAAGAAAAAAGCAACATAAGTAAAACCAAATTAATTGCTAAGTTTCAAATAAATATTTCTTTATCTTAATAGATGGTGTTTACTTGAATATTTCTCCAGGGCAAATTGAGAAGTTTATAGAACATATTAATGTGTTGTAGTCATTTTTAAACATTATGTTTCAAATTTAGAAAGTACTATTTTATCCCCTGTTGTGAAAGATAAACAATTACTCCTTTCACATTGATTCACACCTACCTTTTCCTCATGTTTGAATGTTGATAACTTTTTTATTTCAATAATGTTTACGTATTTCCATGATTTAGGTTGTTAACACTTTTCCTCTGAGTTGTTAGTATTCATTCTAGATGTGGACTTGCCATGTCACGTAGTCATAGCTTCTCCCTTCTTTATATAGATTTATCTGTTCTAATTGATCACTGAATTGTCTGGATTTTGATATAAAGTTTTTGTTTTGTTTTCTCTCTCTTTTGTTTGTTTTTGAAGAAGGACTGAGGGATGTTACTTCCTGTTTAGGAATGTCTATCTGTTGCCTTTAAAAGTTTAACCAGTCCTTAATTGAGTATTTTCCTTTCAAGTCACATTTACTTTCCTCGAAGTAAATGACTGTGCCATTGTTGTTTTTTAATTTAATTTTATTATTATTTTTAAACTTTATTTATTTTACTGTTTTATTTTTGGCTGCATTAGGTCTTTGTTGCTGCGCACAGGCTTTCTCTTGTTGCAGTGAGCAGGGGCTACTCTTCCTTGTGGTGCACGGGCTTCTCATTGCGGTGGCTTCTCTTGCTCTGGAGCATGGACTCTAGGCACGTGGGCTTCAGTAGTTGTGGCATGTGGGCTCAGTAGTTGTGGCTTTCGGGCTCTAGAGCACAGGCTCAGTAGTTGTGCTGCACGAGTTTAGGTGCTCCGCAGCATGTGGGATCTTGCCTGACCAGGGCTTGAACCTGTGTCTCCTGCATTGGCAGGCGGATTCTTAACCACTGTGCCACCAGGGAAGCCCTGTTGTTGTTTCTTTATATTAAATGTGGAAAAATCAAGGAAGGCATATTCAGGAAGTCAGGAAACAAGAGTGTAGTTGATTTCATGATTTGAGGATTTGTTATTTATTTCAGTGCTTTTTTAAAAATGAGAGGAATGATGCTTTAATCAGTCAGTTGTGACCCTTTTTCATTCTCATTTGGGAGTCTGGGATTGACCACTATGTTTTTCACAGAATGTATGTAAAGTCTTCGTTTAGCTTTTTAAATGAATCACCCTTGCTTCCTTACTTATATCAGTGGGAGAAATGATTTGAGCACCTTGAAGTTGGTGAGTTACTGCTCCATTGTTAAAAAGAAAAAGAAATTATTTAGAAACTTAATGATTGAGCCCTTGATTTTTTAGTCTTTTAAGTACTTCTAGAGTATGTTTTGTTACACTTATCTCTCCCCATTGCCTTTCTTAGATTGACTAGCACTCTTGCACACTGCACCCTTCTGTTAAGTCAATAACCTCTTAAAACTGGGTAGATTTATAAGGCAACTTTTTATACTTATGGCAAGACAAGAATCCTTTCCTAAACTTTCCTACATCATGACTTGGAACATATGCTACTAAAACATTAGAGGCAAGGATATGACAAAGGAAAAAGAAAAGAGAGATTGATTGCTGGCAGTCTTCAGCACACAAACCAGTACTTTGCAAGTAGTTTCTCAAGCAATAAATGCATTCTATATAGAATATTCACAAAACAACAGTTGCCTGTGTCTTTTAAAGGTGACAAGGCCCTGGGGTATTACAGGCTGTTACACAGCAACCAAGTCATATTCCCTGTTCCCTAGTTTGACAAAAGGAAAATGGTGGAATACAGTAAAAGCTAATTAAACTTGCCTTAATTGGAATATGGGCAAACTGATGTTTACTTAGGTTTAGTTCTGGAGATTAATAATGCAAATAAGATTATAAGGAGAGTATTTAAAACTTCTTTAGAGGATAAAGTGTTTTCAAACAATCAAATAAAATAAAACAACAATTTATTTGCAAATAACTGATGTGTTAAATTGAACTTTTTCTCATCTAGCAATTGTAGCATCACCCTATGGACTGCAACCGAGAACAAGTTTATTTATTTTGTGTTCAATAAACACTAAGTAAAACTGAAAAAATCCTGAATTTGTAAAAATTTCGTGATTCTGTATCTTGATTAGTTTAGAATGGCTTTCTACCCAAATAATGACTCATTTATTTCATTTATTTTATTTTATTATTTTTTTTAATAACAAATTTAATCAGTTATACATATACATATGTTTCCATATCCCCTCCCTTTTGCGTCTCCCTCCCACCCTCCCTATCCCACCCCTCCAGGCTGTCACAAAGCACCGAGCTGATCTCCCTGTGCTATGCGGCTGCTTCCCACTAGCTATCTACCTTACGTTTGGTAGTGTATATATGTCCATGCCACTCTTTCACTTTGTCACAGCTTACCCTTCCCCCTCCCCATATCCTCAAGTCCATTCTCTAGTAGGTCTCTGTCTTTATTCCTGTCTTACCCCTATGTTCTTCATGACATTTTTTTTTCTTAAATTCCATATATATGTGTTAGCATACAGTATTTGTCTTTCTCTTTCTGACTTACTTCACTCTGTATGACAGACTCTAGGTCTATCCACCTCATTACAAATAGCTCAATTTCATTTCTTTTTATGGCTGAGTAATATTCCATTGTATATATGTGCCACATCTTCTTTATCCATTCATCTGATGATGGACACTTAGGTTGTTTCCATCTCCGGGCTATTGTAAATAGGGCTGCTATGAACATTTTGGTACATGTCTCTTTATGAATTATGGTTTTCTCAGGGTATATGCCCAGTAGTGGGATTGCTGGGTCATATGGTAGTTCTATTTGTAGTTTTTTAAGGAACCTCCATACCGTTCTCCATAGCGGCTGTACCAATTCACATTCCCACCAGCAGTGCAAGAGTGTTCCCTTTTTTCCACAACCTCTCCAGCATTTATTGTTTCTAGATTTTTTGATGATGGCCATTCTGACTGGTGTGAGATGATATCTCATTGTAGTTTTGATTTGCATTTCTCTAATGAGTAAAGATGTTGAGCATCCTTTCATGTGTTTGTTGGCAGTCTGTATATCTTCTGTGGAGAAATGTCTATTTAGGTCTTCTGCCCATTTTTGGATTGGGTTGTTTGTTTTTTTGTTATTGAGCTGCATGAGCTGCTTATAAATTTTGGAGATTAATCCTTTGTCAGTTGCTTCATTTGCAAATATTTTCTCCCATTCTGAGGGTTGTCTTTTGGTCTTGTTTATGGTTTCCTTTGCTGTGCAAAAGCTTTTAAGTTTCATTAGGTCCCATGTGTTTATTTTTGTCTTTATTTCCATTTCTCTAGGAGGTGGGTCCAAAAGGATCTTGCTGTGATTTATGTCATAGAGTGTTCTGCCTATGTTTTCCTCTAAGATTTTGATAGAGTCTGGCTTTACATTTAGGTCTTTCATCCATTTTGAGTTTATTATTGTGTACGGTCTTAGGGAGTGTTCTAATTTATTTCATTTAATAAATATTTATTTAACATCTGCTGTGCAATAAGCTACTCTAAGAGATTATATAATTTTTCATTAAAGCATGGTTTTATTATATGTACAATTTTTTTTGTAAAGCGAAAGAAAACGGAACACCTACTAACCACCTGTTATATACCTTAGTGTGTGTGCACATGTGTTAAATTTCCAGACAAACCCTAAGATTTATGGATTTACAGTATATTCTAGGACCTAAGAATGACAATGTGGTAGGTTATATGCTAAGAAAAGCCTTAGAAAGATACCTTTTTTCCCCACAATAATAGCGGAACAGAAATGAGAAAGAGGTAAGGTAGGTAGAAGCAATGGCAGAGCACAAAGTTCAGCCAAGACAATGGATAGGACCCTAGTCTTTAAAAATGATGATATATTTTTATATACTCAAGTGCATTATGTATTGTTGATTGAATTTTCCAAAGGAAGTAGTGACCAATTGATGGTGGGTGGTGGATGGTGTAGGAGGAATGTGAAGGAGTCTCTTTAAAGGTACAGTCCTCAGGGGTGTTACTCTTAGGATATTGGGCTGTTTCATGAGGATCAACATAGATAGGTTAAGAATTATTTTTTCTCATCAACCATATGGTTAATGCAATAATAATGGAAATTATTTTAGTACAATGTCAGGATGTGCATAATTTTTAGTATACAAGACTGTTACAGGTTACTTCTTTTAGCTGTCTTTTTAGATTTCTGTGGTCAGACACTGGCAAAATGTTTATAAGTGGTTGATATTCTGTTTCAATTTAACTGAGAATAGACATTTCTTTTTAAAGTGGTAGTACTGGCTTTAATATGTGTCATTTAAAATTTTTCAAAAGAAAATACTGCATCAGTATATCACACAAAAAACTGTTGCTAGTAACATACAAACAGGGCTATATTGCACATAAAGATAGTATAAAATGCATCATTTATATGAATAGTTTTACTAGTTCAGTACAAGAAGTAGTGATTATAGGTCCCTTACACATATCAGTCAACTTAAACACACTTTACATCTTTAAAAGAGAAGCAAGGAAGGAAAAGAAGGAAGATAGGAAGGAGAAAATACTTCACATAATGCACTGGTATACTTAAGATTTGTGACAGTTGATTTATAGCAAACAAGCAGGCTTATTGTGGTAATTAAGAATGCGATAATCATTACTCATAAGAATATAGGAAACATTAACTGTTCATGGAAGTATGTAAAATATAGCAACAGTGAAAATGAAATAAAAGCATACTCAGAAAAAACACCATATCAATGACCATGGATTTACCAAACATTATTACTATATGAAGATTTTATGTCAGAAATGGACCCATGTATATACTGTTAAAAGTTCTCTGCACAAAAACTTTGGCCTATTTTTTTAATTAAATGTTCATATTTGATTGACATATTAAAAGTTGAAGTGAAAACATACTAGAATAATTACAGAACCATCTGACACAAAGAATTATGTAATTTAAAACAAAAACTTAAATATAAAAGTTTATAAGAACTTTAAAATTAAAAAACAGCTGGAATATATGTTTATCTGTTAAGACTCCATTTGACAATATTAATGGGGACACACAATGAAGGTGTCTTAAACAAGGTAGAGATTTGTTTTCCTTTCACAAAATATAAAGTCTGCCGGAGGCAAATCTAAGGCTGGTTGGCATGGGACTCCATGGAAACACCCTTGTGCCTGATTCCTTCTGTCATTCAATTCTGTCATCCTAAGCATGAGGATTCCATTCATAAGATGGTTTAACTGCCATAATGTCTGTGCTCCGAAGAAGGAAAGCAAGTATTTCAAAAGGCTCAAATATATAGACTTATCAATTCCATAAGCATGCTTGATAAAGCTTTCCTGGAAGACCCACTGCTTAATGGCTTTTTTCTTGTGCCTTTTTTTTTCTTTATAAGAAAAATTGCTAGAAAAATACAGGCTTTTAGCTGGGCACAATGTGAATAAAGGAGGCGGGATATTAGGCAAACAAACTTCACCCTGTTTTACAATGTTATTAAGATCTAGCAACATTAAGAAAAGAACAGTGCCATAAGGAGGGATGCTGCCCTTTGAATAAAAGTCTTTTGATAATTTTTTTTTATATTGGAGAGACAATTTAAAACATTTTAAATAGTTAAATTCCACCAGGAAAGTTCTTTTTCTCCCTCTTCTAATTCTTTGGGATTAAAAAAAAATGATATTGTTTTCTTCCTCTATGGCATTGACAGGTATTCAGTGTATTTGAACTTTTTGATGGTTTAATATTTTAACAAGCTTCAAAATTTTTAATTTATTCAAAAAATATTAGAACTTAGGATATTTGAATTTTAGTCTGCCTCTCTATAGTTTTATAATATTTTCTTAGTATTTCCATTCTGTATTTTTACTTACCACCCAAATTACCCATTATCATTGATGTTTTAGACTAAAATCAATATTAGTTTAGATTTTGGCTACGAGTTTGTTTTTTTTTTAACAATTTTGCTGTGATATATCTCTATTGATATTTCCTCTTTTCTAATTTATTTTATTTGAGGATTGTTTCTTCTGAATTGGAGGTTTCATGTTTTCTGTCAGTTCCAGAATGTGCTCAGGCATTTTCTTTTTAATATTTTCTCTCCCTTTTCTGTTCTCTCCATTTGCAAAGCTAAGCTAAACACAGCTATAGTATAACTTCACAATTTATTCCCCATGCTTCTTATGCTCTCAATCATTTATATTTTTTCTCTTTGTATTTCAATGGCCAGGCCCTGGATTTAGGAGTACAGCATGGTAAATGCATGACCTTTTGGGCAGAATAGTATTTCTCTTGCAAGGTTGTGCAGTATTATATGACACTGGAACATGCTGATTTTAAGTGACTGTCATTTATGTGAACACAGGACTGAGAACCTTCACATGCACTGACTGGAAGATAAAACAAATGAATAATTATCCCTTTTCTACATACTATTCTAAGTCTTCGTTGATACCTCACTATGCCTTGCATGAGCATATAAATTTTATAGTAATTTTTAATCAAATAATAATTCATTCACAGGACACCACAGAAAATATTTCCCAAGGCAACACACACCTTCCAAGCATTCCTGAGAAGGTTATTCATATTGAAGAAGTCTCCAGGGTAGACATAGCTCCAATTTTCTTACTTCAAATGCATCTCATTTTTCATTGTTATTGTATGTGGATGTCCTGGACTTTTAAAGAATTTGTGTAATCTTTGAAGAGAATATTGTTATTTTTTTCCAGAATTGGAATGAAAGTAGCTGTATTTTCTTTTTCCTTAAACATCTAATTCATATAGAAATTAGAATAATTCTATATAGCAGGCGCTCACAAAGTGGTATTGATATTTAATTGTATTGGAAGATAAGGCTTATTTTATAAATAAAGACAAATAATTTCCAAGTTCTATCATAGTCTAGTTGAGAGTTTCTAAAGAAAAAGTTTCCTTTAGTTCCTACAGTATTACCTCCTTGATATAAGTTGTATTAAAGATGTAATGTGCATCTTTTTCATGATATTTTAAACAAAAGTGTATATATATTTCATAGTTATACACCATACATATGTATGTATATACACATGTGTATATGTATATAATATATATATACACACATATAGTATTTGCTTTTTCAGTACTTTAAAGATCTTTCACCATCTGAAGTGTTTTATTCTCTTACATGGCTTACCAAATCGTTTCTCTACAGTCAATATACATATTTTGTTTTGCTTTGCTTTATGTTTGCTGTTGTAAACCCAGCTTTATTAAACATTCTTGAACTTGTATCATTACATATTATAATCTGATTTCTTAAGAGTGGGTATATATTACAGGACTGAAAGTTACAGACAATTCTTATTTTAACAGTTTCTATCAGATGATTATTTTTAGCAAAGGTATTTGTTTATTGTCCAACCAACAGTGTAAGAAGTTTGTTTTTGCCCACTCCATCTGAATTCCATTTCTATCACTATTAGCTTTGTGACCGAAGGCAAATATCTTAAACTTTCTGTGCTTCAGTATTGTCATTTCTAAATTTAGAGCGATAATTTAACTTACCACATAAGATTCCTGTAATGATTAAATGAGATGATACAAGAAAAGTATGTAGAAACTCCTTGGTGCATTAATAAATATTTGGTAGTATTTTTACAGACCTAATGTAGATATATTAAATTTCTAGCTGTGTCTCTGCTTACTCTGTTATATGCTCATTTATATAATATTTCTGAACACTTGAGTATTCACATGGGGATAACTACAGCTACTATTTAAATCTATATTTATAGTTCATCCTTTGTATACAATTTAGAATAAAAACTTGAAACTTAATTGCCGTAAATACTATGTCTTCATAGTTAAAGTATGCCTCTTCTGATTAGTCTGGAATTTTTTTATCAGCAATGGGTGGACGATAGCATTTTTTCTGGAGTTTTTTTCCTCTGGCAGTTATAAAAGACACGTTTGATTTATGGCAAATGTTAATTTTATTCATGTGTCTTCCAGATTGTCCAACTATATATTCTGGGACAGAAAATGTCATGCTTACTCAAGCACTATTTTTTTCTGAATAGAATATTAAACTATTGTGGAGTAAATGAAGCAGCTAAGGTATAATGAAATGTTTATTCACGTGTTTGGCTTATAATAAAAATGTGCAATATTGCCTCTCTGGCATCTTTCCCTATAGGGTGCTCAATTCTCTGGAAACTGGCTTTTTAAAAAAATGTTCTGTGTCTACATTAGATCCATGCCCCACTTCTCTGTGTCTGTTAAAATGAATATGATTGTCTTTAGAGTAAAATTGATACCCCCAGGTGATAACCAGAAAAGGCAAATCCCATAGAGCCAGAGAACAAAAGAATCAGTATAAAAATTTACCTTAGAGAATACTCCGCCAATAAAAACTTTATTTTAGTATGAGAAAAAAGATATCTTAAGGCTAGTTAAGGTGTTTGCATAAACATGCACAACTAAAGACAGATTTGAAATGAGAATCCAGATTTCTCCAATTCAGTGCCCATTCTATAGGGCTGAGATTTTTCTACTTGAAACATTAATTCCAGGCCTTCCCTGGTGGCGCAGTGGTTGAGAGTTAGCCTGCCGATGCAGGGGACACAGGTTCGTGCCCCGGTCTGGGAGGATCCCACATGCCGCGGAGCGGCTGGGCCCGTGAGCTGTGGCTGCTGAGCCTGCACGCTGGAACCTGTGCTCCGCAACAGGAGAGGCCACAGCAGTGAGAGGCCCGCGAACTGCAAACAACAACAACAAACAAACAAACAAATAAACATTAATTCCAAATATCACTTGAAATATATGTGTGAAGACCACCTTAAGAGTTTGAATATTTCCCTTGAGTAAGTAAAATAATACCACCTCGCTCTCTAAAAAACATCATGATCCAAAGAATATTTGACTCTTTGATTATTCTTTACACCTTTGGCTGTGTGAGTAGAAAGTGCTTTGTGAAAATGGGCAATCCTAATGTTATCTCATATAATCATTTTATTTTCCTTCAGAGAAATGATTCCAAGTAAAAAGTTATTTGAAATTTAAAATGCTGTAGTAGGTTATCTGATTGCTTTATCTCACTTTAATGTTAGGTGTAAATTTATTTAGAGCTAGGGTGATAACTCCTTTTTAAAACTATAGGTGGCTTCTGACAGTACTTGGAAATGTTTTATTCAGAATTATTCATCTGCCCGCAAAAATTGTCCCAGAGGACTCTGTCTTTATTCATAAGAACAAATTCTTGAAAAAGTTACAGTGCAATTTCTCTCTTAGTTCATCTGAAACATTTGATTGTTGATATCATTTCTTTTTTGAAATCTTCCAAATTATTTTGGGTTTATCAACTCACTTAAAATATTAATAGTTTACATTGTTTCTTTGTGACCATTATGGAAGAGTTGTTTAACAAAGAAATATTTCAGAGGCCCTGGATAAAATTTTCTTCCATATGTTTGAATATTTTACAATGATATGGTTGGCTCAATGTGTACAACTTCTAGCTAACTGTTTATTGCATGCATTTTGAAGACAAATATTTTAAGTTTTTTTTTTCTTTTTAAGTCTTTGGATTACTTTAAACAATTTACTGGCATTTGGTAGTATCTTAGTAAATATAATATTGACAGCATGACAGAATTTATATTGATAGACTGTTAATGCTGTATTGATGGACAGAAGTGGGGGGGGAGGAAGGAGGAAGAGTTTAGAGAAGAAAAGTCATTTGTTAAAATCTAATATTTTAGTCATTTCCTTCATTTTTTATTGCTTTTGAAGGTTTATTTCTAATATCAGTTAATATTTCTATTTTCAGAATATGAAATTCTAGAGAAACATTTGTGTTAGTGTCACATATGTGTATCCTTTTAGCAGAAAATATTAAGAATTAAGCAGGGATATATAGTGTATATGTTATTGATTATTATTTCTCAAAAAATAAAGATCCTAACACTGACAAGGGATCTCTGTATTTTATAAGAATAAACTTAAACTCTGTAAACATAATTAGAATCACACTTGAATTTATATACAGGTGAAATGATGAGGTAAGCTCTAATAGTGATTTTGTTCAAGAGGGGTCCAAATTAATTCTAAGGACCTATTAACTTTTGCTAGACCATGAGTCCTGGAAAGAGCACATGTTCATTTTATTTTAACTTTATCAATTATAAGATTAAAGGGTATACATTGATTACAAAAACCCAACTTATTTTCTAAGCAGAGGAAACATTTATCAAAATAGGTCACTCATGATGCCACCATATATTAAAGACAGTTGGAGAAGAGAGGATTAGAGGGCAAGGTAGTTCTAGAGACACATCAGTTGTTTCACTTTCTACCTTTTCCTTGTCAGGGAGGATTGGTATTTAATTCCGTGATGGAGGTTTACCAGGTCTCATGCTCTAGTGGTTGGTTACTGTGCCTCAGGTGCATCTTACAGGTCTTTTCTCTGACTGTCTCTAGGTCCATCTCTACTTTAAATTACTAGGTTAGGTGAAATCTAATGACTGAATTCCAATACTGAAAAGTATATGACTATTTTTGAAAAATATGCTATTTCAGATATGTGTAGTTCTACTCAAGCTTCCTAACTTTTTCTATTTTAGTTACTGCATTTACAAAAGGAGGATAATACAATTTTCCTCATTAATCCTATGAGGTATCCTTGAGACTGAATCGGAGTACATAGCTGGTCATCTGTCGTGTATTTTGTTTTTGTTTCTTCGTTTCCTATCCAACAATATCATATTGGAGGTAAAAATAGAAACTATTCAGTGGTATGATGTTTTGGTTAAGAGATTAGGCATTGGAATCAGATGATCTGAGCTGGAATTCTGGGTTCATTACCAGGTCTAAGTTTTTAACTTCTCTAAGCTTCTATTTCCTCATTTGTAAAATTATTATATGTGCACTGTTTTTCTCAGCATTTGTATCACTCTTAATCTATTAGGAATTTAAGGATATTGACAATTTTCATGTCACTTCATAGGCTTAAAATTCAAAGACCAAATTCTAGTTACTAGTATAAATGAAAATATATCTCAGCAACTTGATAAAGCTATATGCTTTCTGTGACCTAAAACAAGTTGCCTCATCATTCTTCTCTCTGACACTTCTTTCTATTAAGTCTGTTCCTATTCCACTCTGATCTATGAAGAAAAGTTATTTAAAATTGCAAAGCAAAAGGCTCTGAATTCTAGTGAGTTCCTACTATTATAAGTACTTCCTTGTCTTATTTTCATTTAAAAAATTAACTCGGTTAACTGGGTATCATCTCCAGCTACAGGTAGTCAAAAAGATTATATAAATGTGCCTTACTTGAAAAGAATGACCATTTTTCAGTAGTCTTCACTGAGGCCACAAAAAAGAATTAATTCATTTGCAAGCGATTGTTGGAATCATTGAAGATAAGCCAGTAGTCTTAATAGTTTCTGTTTGCTCCAGCCATAATGTCTTCCTCATTTTGTTGATGTTTAAAGAATCCATGATAGTCTCTAGAAAACAGAGAGACATGAACTACCACCTCCTTTCCCAATTCCTAAGAAGAAGAAAAACTCCCATGAGAAAGGGAAATGATTCATTTAAGGTGAATCATTGATTTTTTGCTATTCTTTTCTGTTATCTTTTGCATAACAATACCAAGGTAGTTTGTATCAAGCATTTATTCTTATACTCATTGATCTGTAAGTTAGCTGAGAGGGCTCTGTTTAATGTTGCATGTCTGTGGGTCAACTGAAATGGCTCTACTTCAGGATCCAGAGTTGTGGGTTGGCAGCAACTTTAGTACATGTTACAAATCTGAGACCCAGGCTGATGGAGCAGCTTTTTCACACAGCATGTTTTTATGCTGGTAGCAGAGCCAAAAGCTGGGGAGCCCAACTGCACAAGTATATTTCAGGTCTCTGTTTGCCTCATGTCTGCCAATATCCCATTGACCAAAGCAAGACACATGGGCAAGACTAAAGTCAAGTGGTGGGAAAGAACATTCTGTCCCATGTAAGTCTATGGCACGGTTGTGGATATATTTTACAACTAAAAGGAAGCAAATATTGATATAATTCTGTCTACCACACATATTTATCCTCTATTTCATCTTGTCTTTAGATTATTTATTATTATATGTATTACTTAAGTTTAAGTATTGCATTTGTTATTCAGATAGGGCTACATTTTACTTTTCCAAAATTCATAGTTAACAAATCATTCTTGATAGTATTTCCAAATCATGGAGTGTGTGATATCTTTAAGTAAAAACCTTCTGGGTTTTGACTATTTTGGATGGAATTTCTTTGATAATGTACTGTACATTTCTTGTTATTTTTCAACCTAGCATACTAAATGCAACTTGACCTTTTGAATAAGTTAAGGTCATTATTATAAATATCAATTCCTGTTACGTGCTATAATACCTTTTTCATAACTAAGCCTGTGCATTTTTAAGTTGAGTGGCTTATTTTTGCAGATATTTAGCCATTTGAAGTCATTTTGAATGCAGCATATAATATTGGAGTAAATTATGACAATTCATTCAGTAGTGATAATACCCTAACCAAATGTAATTTTATTTATGATAAGAATAAGTGTCTCTGAATGAAAGCCAGTGAATGTGCATATAATTAAATTACATACATTTTAGTGTATAGACTTAGTAATTTACAATTTCACTGTTAAAAGTCAATTTTAAATGCTTTCTGGATGCATTCCAAATAAGGAAGGTATTGCTGTATTACTCTTTTTTGCTTTGCCTAATATGCAGTAGTGTCCCTTGATATTAAATTGTATACTTGTATGATCATCTGGTTGCTATCAATGCATGGAAAGTAACTTAAAAGTGATGAGTTATAAGGATATTCATAGTTCTCAACATTTTCTAGTTTCATAACCTCTTTGATGTGAGCTAGGGTACTTGATAATCCAAGTTATATTTTTTTCTTTGTAACATAAAATCTATTTATTGTCATTGAAAGAAACCATTTCTATTTAGGCTACAGAATATGTTTTATTTTTTAAAATTCACAACAGGCATCTCATGAAACACTGACCTACAGAAAAAATAAGCACCTTCATTTTAGTGCATCATCTGTCTAATGAGTAACTATATTTTTAATATATTGATTTGTAGCTGTTTCAGTATAAATTAATCTTCTCATGCATTTGTCATAACGATGAGACTAGCAGAGCATCTGATTTACTAACAGAACATTTGATTTACTTTTCATAGTGCTTTGAAAGAAAAGCCTAAATACCGTCAAGCTATTAAAATTATAATGGTAATTATTTTGATAATGCTGCTGATAATAACAGCGATTGTTATTTACTGTATTACAAACAATTTTCAAAGTTTTTTATATACATTATGGCATTTATGTCCTCATTTGTTAGATAAGAACCGAAGATCAAACTATATTGTTAATTTGCTCAAACTCATACAACAAATGGTTTAAACCAGGGTATAGCTAATTTCATAGATAGTGTTCTTAATGGAGTGTAGGATACTGCCTTCTAAAGGCTTTTTATTTTTTTCTGTGAGACAACAAAAGTAACTATGACTCAATTCCTTGTGATGATTTTATCATTATCAAGGATATTTTCTGAATCATTTTTATGAAACTTAGGTTAAAAGTAAGATTCTAATAGTCTTCATTGTCACACAGTATTGTATTTACAGTGTATTTGGGTCAATTTTTTTGTCTACTTTTCATTTCAAAAAATAATAAAATGTGACCTTTATAAAAAAGAATACTGTGAAGACAAATGAAAGGCATATGCATATTCAGGTAATATTTATATGGGTGTATCAGTTCCCACATTGACATGTGAGTGAGCTTCACTTAACATGGACCACTTTTATGGATCACATATCTTTGTGACAACTGTATAGTAATGCTAACATTTAAGTTCAGGAACTAAATGAAATAGACATTTGGTTTTATATAATTCTCTATGTTCTAAGGATTCTGCACCTTCCATCAGATTTTAGTACTCTATTTTTGATATTCTCTACCAATAAAATGGACAACCTGGAAGAAATGGACAAATTCTTAGAAATGCACAGCCTTCTGAGACTGAACCAGGAAGAAATAGAAAATATGAACAGACCAATCACAAGCACTGAAATTGAAACTATGATAAAAAATCTTCCAACAAACAAAAGCCCAGAACCACATGGCTTCACAGGTGAATTCTATCAAACATTTAGAGAAGAGCTAACACCTATCCTTCTCAAACTCTTCCAAAGTATAGCAGAGAGAGAAACACTCCCAAACACATTGGAAGTTTTAGCCACAGCGTGCAGAGAAGAAAAAGAAGTAAAAGGAATCCAAATCGGAAAAGAAGTAAAGCTGTCACTGTTTGCAGATGAAATGATAGTATACATAGAGAATCCTAAAGATGCTACCAGATGCTACTACAGCTAATCAATGAATCTGGTAAAGTAGCAGGATACAAAATTAATGTACAGAAATCTCTGGCATTCCTATACACTAATGATGAAAAATCTGAAAATGAAATTAAGAAAACACTCCCATTTACCACTGCAACAAAAAGAATAAAATATCTAGGAATAAACCTACCTAAGTAGACAAAAGACCTGTATGCATAAAACTATAAGACACTGATGAAAGAAATTAAAGATGATACAAATAGATGGAGAGATATACCATGTTCTTGGATTGGAAGAATCAATATTGTGAAAATGACTGTACTACCCAAAGCAATCTACAGATTCAATGCAATCCCTCTCAAACTACCACTGGCATCTTTCACAGAATTAGAACAAAAAAAATCACAATTTGTTGGGAAACACAGAAGACCCCGAATTGCCAAAGCAATCTTGAGAAAGAAAACGTAGCTGGAGGAATCAGGTTCCCTGACTTCAGACTATACTACAAAGCTACAGTAATCAAGACAGTATGGTACTGGCACAAAAACAGAAAGATAGATCAATGGAACAGGATAGAAAGCCCAGAGATAAACCCATGCACATATGGTCACCTTATCTTTGATAAAGGAGGTATGAATATACAATGGCGAAAAGACAGCCTCTTCAATAAGTGGTGCTGGGAAAACTGGACAGCGACATGTAAAAGAATGAAATGAGAACACTCCCTAACACCATACACAAAAATAAGCTCAAAAATGGATTAAAGACCTAAATATAAGGCCAGACACTATCAAACTCTTAGAGGAAAACATAGGCAGAACACTCTATGACATAAATCACAGCAGGATCCTTTTTGACCCACCTCCTAGAGAAATGGAAATAAAAACAAAAATAAACAAATGGGACCTAATGAAACTTAAAAGCGTTTGCACACCAAAGGAAACCATAAACAAGACGAAAAGACAACCCTCAGAATGGGAGAAAACATTTGGAAACAAATCATTGGGCAAAGGATTAATCTCCAAAATTTATAAACAGCTCATGCAGCTCAATATCAAAAAAACAAACAACCCAATCCAAAAATGGGCAGAAGACCTAAATAGACATTTCTCCAAAGAAGATATGCAGATTGCCAACAAACACATGAAAGAATGCTCAACATCATTAATCATTAGAGAAATGCAAATCAAAACTACAATGAGATATCATCTCACACAGGTCAAAATGGCCATCATCAATAAATCTACAAACAATAAATGCTGGAGAGGGTGTGGAGAAAAGGGAACACTCTTGCACTGTGGGTGGGAATGTAAATTGATACAGCCACTATGGAGACCAGTATGGAAGTTCCTTAAAAAACTAAAATAGAACTATCATATGACCCGGCAATCCCACTACTGGGCATATATACCCTGAGAAAACCATAACTCAGAAAGAGTGATGTACCAAAATGTTCATTGCAGCTCTATTTACAATAGCCAGGACATGGAAGGAACGGATAAAGAAGATGTGGCACATACATACAATGGAATATTACTCAGCCATAAAAAGAAACAAAATTGAGTTATTTGTAGTGAGGTGGATGGACCTAAAGTCTGTCATACAGAGTGAAGTAAGTCAGAAAGAGAAAAACAAATACCATATGCTGACACATATATATGGAATCTAAAAAAAATCTAGGTCATGAAGAACCTAGAAAAATAATCTAGGTCATGAAGAACCTAGAGGCAAGACGGGAATAAAGACGCAGACCTACTAGAGAATGGACTTGAGGATACGGGGAGCGGGAAGGGTAAGGTGGGACAAAGTGAGAGAGTGGCATGGACATACATACTCTACCAAACGTAAAATAGGTAGCTACTGAGACGCAGCCAAATAACACAGGGAGATCAGCTGGGTGCTTTGTGACCACCTAGAGAGGTGAGATAGGCAGGGTGGGAGGGAGGGAGATGCAAGAGGGAAGAGATATGGAGACATATGTATATGTATAACTGATTCACTTTGTTATAAAGCAAAAACTAACACACCATTGTAAAGCAATTATACTCCAATAAAGATGTTAAAAAAATAAAAATAAAGTAAATATTTTTGATATTCTGTATACAGATTTTAAATATTTTTGTTAGAAAACTTTCAGATTATCCTTAACTTCATAGAAGAGTTCAATGAATTTTATTGTATTTTATCTATGTGGGGAAAAGAAAAACAATGAGAATGCACAGCATACCATAAAAGCTTACGATCAGCTGTAAATAACTCCATCTGTTCTTCAGCATAATGACTGAAAATTTTAAACCAATTATAATAGTTTTTCTAGAAAAAGGTAACCTAGCTTTGTTGAAACAAATTGCGGCTCTACATCCTTATTAAAGTTAATTTCTTAAGACACTATTTTTACTTTGAAAACACATTCAGAAAAAGGAGAAGATGTTCATGCTTTTCTTAGTTTTCAGAGCATCTGCATAGTCATTTTGTAAAACTTGGTTACTTAGAGCCCAATCAGTGAGTGTTTAATGAGTTGTTTATCACTAGGGTTATTGGATAAAATGATGCTCTGATGGTTGTTGTAGTTTACAACCCAGCTATATATACTTTTTTAAAAATTCTAAGCAATATATATTCCTCTAATAAATTCAGTGTATTCTCAAATTTTCACTCAATACAAAAATTTCAGTATCATAAGAAAACTCTTAGTTCTCCTCTGCAAAGCACTTTAAACAGAAATTGAAATTTATGTTGTCAAGATATAGAATTAATTTATAAATCTTGGCTAACATTTTCTTTACTGCCTAACAGAATGTAAATTGTAGCTCAAGGCATGTCTTCCTGAAGAACCTGGGTCATCTGCTTTCCATTCTTTCCAAATATTATCACTGACAACTTCTAAAAGCAGCTTTAATTCTAATTTATAACAAACATTCAATTAAGTAGCACAGGATTTATAATTTTCTGATTCCACATATTTTAGGATTTTTTTTTGACAAACATCCAACTTGAGGCATGTGAAGGAACTATATGAATTATTTTATTCCGGGTCTATCACGTTGAACGGAGAGACATTTAACTATATGACATTATCCAGATTATTCTGAAAAATATGAGATTTTTCAAATGCCATTTACTTGGTGCTTAATCTTTATTAACAATTAATTTGATCATATCCTTTATACAGTTTCTTGATTATGTTATAATTTAATTTTAAAATTGCCAATTGTTTAAGGAGGTGTTTGGCTCTGAGTATTTTTCCCTTTGATTAAATAAACAGTTACAATTATTTTGGCCTTAATATGAAAGTGCATAATAATTGCAATAATTTGCACTTGAACTCACCCTGCTAGTGGTAATTATAATATGGGAACTATATCTGCAGTAACATTTCTTTCAAATACAACAGAGAAGAAGCTATCAGCAATTTTCCTCGGGATATTGTTTCACTGTGATCATGATCATTATCATATCATCATAACACATTATGTTGCTCATCAATTAATATGGTAGTTTTTCAATTTACAAACTAATCTCATGTATTTTTATATCATTTGACCTGAACATCAGTTGTGTGGGTATTGAACGGGCAGGGGTTACACCTATTCCGCAGTTTAGAAACTGAGCCTCTGAGAGGTTGAGTGGCTTGGAGATGAGGATATAGAGCTAAGAGGTTGAACCAGAAAGACAGCCTTAGCCAGTCTAATGACAGTTGCTATTGTTGAACATTTTACATATGCTGTTGAGACAGACATATCTACATGAGGAAATTAATTTGTTCAAGGCACATAGTTAACATGTGGCAGTTCTGGGGTATAAGTTCAGGGATGTGTATTTTTGTGCAGATTCCCTTCCCATTAAGTCACACAGACTATAACTTCTGGGAAAATATAGTCCCAAGTAAATATAATCTGTACTTTCCTTCCAAAGCATGATGCTTTGGGATAATTGCAGTTACAGGGATAGAATCCTTGCAAATCAGCAGAGATCGTTTTAATCACAATTCTCTGCAAGTTTGAAAAAGTAAATAGTAAAAACAGGGAAAAGTAGTTGTAGGCAATGAAACAGAATTAGAATCCTTGGCCAAAAAGGAAATGCGTGTTATATTGTACTGTCCTCACAGGGCATTTAGGCTTACTTACTATTATTGTATTATCACTGGAATAGACTGTTCTGGAGAAATTATCTTCAAAAGACAAACAATGGTTTTTGAAAGAAACACAGACTTCTGCTGCCTTAGAATTGTATTTAATGAGGAGAGTAGGATTTACATGGAGCTAAAGAAAAATTATCACTCTGATAAATTTATCACAGGAATCCAGGGAAGCTGATAAACAAGGAATCATCATAATCTAATGGCTTTAGAGAAGTGGAAATAGATACAATTTTACATTTCATGGCAACCTGGGACTTGGGAGAGAAGTCATTTATAGGCATTGCTCAAAGTTTTTTTATGTACCTGCTTATTTCTAAGAACATAAAAGCAATTAGTTCTTTGAATTTCTAACTTCATGTGAAGTGGTGGTGACATCTATAGGTTGACCTTTTTAAAATGATTTTCACAAGGAGGCACCAAAGGGAAGGATTCAACTCCTAAAAAGGTCTATTCAAAATGGAATTCTTGATGAAACAGCTAATAATTTGGGCACCACCTCAGGTCGTTTTCTGGACTTTTAAAGATATAAACGCCACTAGGAAGATGCTCAAGTCAGTAAATCACAGGGTATTCATGAGAATAATCAAGAAATCAGGAGAGCAACCAACACACAAAAATCAGTTGCCTTTCTATACACTAACAGTGAACAATCTGAAAAGGAAATTAAGAAAAAAGTCCCATTTACAATAGCATTAAAATTACTTAGGAATAAACAAATCAGGAGACAAAAAAAACCCCTCTACTCTGACAGCAAAATATTATTGAAAGAAATTAAAGAAGACACAGAAAAATGGAAAGACACTTCATGTTCACAGATTGGAAGAATTAATATTGCTCTAATGTCCATGCTATCCAAAGTGTTCTGCATATTCAATGAATCACTGTTGAATCCCAGTAGCATTTTTGTATAAATAGAAAAAAATCCAATAAATCATATGGAATCTCAAAAGACCCCCAAAAGCCAAAACAATCTTGAGAAAGAAAAATAAAGTTTGAGGCCTCACACTTCCTAACTTCAAAATACATTACAAAGCTACAGTAATCAAAACAGTATGCTTCTAGCATAAAGACAGACATATAGACTGATAGAGATCCTAGAAATGAACCCTCACATATATGGTCAAGTTGTCTTTGACAAGGGATCCAAGACCATTGAATGGGGGAAAGGATAGTCTCTTCAACAAATACTGCTGAGAAAACTGAATATCCTCAAGGAAAAAGAAAAAATTAGACCCTTTCTCTATGTCATGTACAAAACTTAACTCAGAATGGATTACAGACCTAAATGTAAGACCTGAAACTGTGAAACTACTGAAAGAAAGCACAGGGTAAAAGCTTCATACCATTAGTGTTGGAAATGATTGCTTGGATGTGATATCAAAAGCACAGACACAAAAGCAAAAAATAGACAAATGGTACTACATCAAACTTTAAAACTTCTGCACAGCAAAGGAAATAACAAAGTGAAGGGGCAGTCTGTGGAATGGGATTAAATATTTGCAGCCATATATCTGATAAGAGGTTAATATACAGTATATGAAGAACTATAATTCAATGACAAAAAAAACCAATCTAATTTTAAAATGTGCAAAGGAATTGAATAGATGTTTCTCCAGTGAAGATATACAAATGGGCAACAAGCTTATGAAAAGATGCATCAGCAATCATCAGGGAAATGCAAATCAAAACCATAATAAGATATCACCTCACACCTGTGAGGATGGCCACCATCCATCCATCCATCAATAAATAAATAAAACCAAAACAAAAAAATGTGTTGGTAAAGATGTGAAGAAATTGGAACCCTTATACACTGTTGGTGAGACTATAAAATGATTCAGTCATTTTGGAAAACAGAATGGAAGCTGCATGAAAAGTTAAAAAGAAAATTAACATGATCTAGCAATTCCTGTTTGGGTATATATTCAAGAGAATTGAAAAATAGGACTTCAGTGAGATATTTGGACATTCATGCTCATTGCAGCATCATTCACAGTAGCCAAGAGGTGGAAGCAACCTAAATATCCATCAACAGATGAATGGATAAAGAAAATGTGGTATATACATGCAGTGAAATATTATTCAGCCTTAAAAAGTAATTAAATCTTATTATATGCTGCAACATGGATGAGCTTGGAGGATACTATGCTAAGTGTAATAAATATCGTATAATTGTACTTATGTGATGTATCTAAAGTAGTCAAACTTATAAACTGAAAGCAGATTGTTGGTTGCCAGGGTAAGGAGGGAGGAGGAAAAGGGGAGTTGCCATTCAATGGGTATGGAGTTTCAGTTTAGCATGATTAAAAACTTCTAGAGATCTGTTGCACAACAATGTGCATATGGATAATAGAATTACATTTAAAATTGTTAAGATGGTACATTTATGTGTTTTTAAGCACACACAAAAATGAACACATAAGTATTAAAAAGGAAGCTAGAAGAGTAAAAAAAATAAATAAATCAGAGAGTAAGGAAGTAATTTGGGAGAAACCTAAACTCCAAATATGCCAGTAAGCAAATTCAGGCAAAAATTCAGGTGCAGTAAATATTGTTAATAACAGTAACAACATTTACCAGCTATTAGAACCTATTGTTTCTTCTTGGAATAATATCAAGGTGTCAACGTATAATTCTCTACCCAGCAATAATACCCTTCAAAAATAAAAATGAAATAAAGATATTAGCAGAAAGCAAACAAAGAAGCTAGAAAAAATGCTGTGAGACTGTCAAAAACAGACCAGAACCAAAGGAAATACTAAAAGCTGTTTTTTAGGATGAAGAAATATTATTTCAAATGTTATCCAGAGTTTTAGGAAGAAATGTAAAACAAAAAAGGCAAACGTGGGTAAATCTAAATTTATATTTAATTCATAATATAACAGTTATTATTATTGACTCTGTAAAACAACAGTATATTATGATTATTTATACTGAGTATAAAACTGATGTGGCTATATAAAAAGAGTACATTGTTTAATATTTACTGTTTACCATAATTATGTTGTGAATATTAACTGTATGGAACAATAATAATACTTATATTTTTAAAATGCTGCAGATGTCAGGAAGTGAGTAATTGGATTTAAGTGTTCTTAGGTCCATGAATTATATGGGGAGAGTGCTAAAGGTCCTAATTAATATTATATAATAAAAAAGCATTCATGATAAAATTTAGAGACTAAGATTTAAAAGTTTTGCTAAGCTTTGTGGACGTGTAGGTCAGTGTTTTTCCTTGCTTTTGAAAAATCATTGATCATTATGTCTTCAACAATCTATTTTGCTCCATTCTCTCTTCTTGTAGAACTCTAATTACGCATATTTTAAAATGTCTGGTAATATTTCAGAGATTTTGTATGCTCTTTTCCCTTTTGTCATCCTTTTTCTAATTTGTATTTTAGTTTGGAAATTTTCTGTTGACTTGTCTGTAATACACAAATTCTTTTCTCTGGTGAGTACAGTCTACTGAGAAGTCAATTAAAATATTTCTTTATCTCTCATCTCATTTTTCACTTCTATTATTTTGAATTTTATAATAATTTCTGTCTCTCAACTGAAATTTTCCATCTGTTAAACCATGTTTTCCACCTATCCTACAAGGTGGAAACCTATTTATTAGACCTACTTTAAGTTCCATAATTGATCATTCAAACATCTGAGCCATTGGTAGGTTTTGTTTTGTTTCTTGGTCCCTCTCTTGTCAATGGGTAATATATTCTCACTTTTCCACATATCTTATATTTTGATTGAATGGTTGACATTGTGTGTTAAAACAAAACAAAACAAAAAATAAACAAAACCCCCCAAAAAAACAGTGAAGACTGAAGGAAACACAACTTATTCCCCACAGAGGACATTGGGGTCTGTGTCTTCTTTCAGGTCATTAGTAGACTGGGATGGTGATTTGAGTCTGTTGAATCTCTTCCCATTGGGCAAGACTTTCCTTTTGCTTTATTTAGATCAATTCACTATGGTCTTAAAATCGTTTGAGAACAGAATCACAAACTTCCCTTCAGTAGGTTTGGGATTTAAGAACATGCCACTGTTGTTACTGTTTTCTTGCCCTGCTTTTAACCTTCTACAGGGCCAGTGGACCTTGGACATAATGGACCTTGTCCATTTGGACACAATATCTCTAAACTCTCTTGCCTTTCCCCAGCCTCAGGGAACAGCTACCGAATGATCAGTTCAATAATTTGACTTCTGCTAGGGCTTCTCTTAGTTCTTCTCTCCCTTCAGACTTTACCAGGTGCTATATACGTGTATGGGGTGGGGGCAGAAAAGGGAAAGGTCTCCTAGGATGTTATATTTATTTTTAACCTATGATGTTATCTTTTGCTTTCTATTTTTTCTTCCTGTTCTACGTTACTGGTTTTTTCCCTTCTTTTCTTTTGACTTGATTGGTGTTATTATTGAATTTATTACCATCTATTAACTTAATAGTTATACATTATTTAATAGAATTGTGAATTTTCTAGAAATTTTGTTGTGGATGCTTTACTTCTTAGTATCTAATGTTAATTAGTACTTTCATCACTCCCCATACAATTCATTGTTTTTTGAAAGCTTAAATCCACTTTCCCAGCTGCAGCTTTGGTAGCATTTTACCAGCATAAGTATTACTGTTTGTATAGCCAATATTCATAAGTTTTTTAAAAGTCATAGCAATCTGAAGTTATATATTCATAACATTATTATTTTATATGGTCAATTTTTATAACATAATTATTATTTTTTTATAGTTACATTGTATAGATTTAGATTTATCCACATATTTGTCCTCTCTTGTTGTTTATTTCTTCCTGAAGCTCCAGATACTCTTTTCCTTTATCCTGAAAGACAGATTTTGATATTTCCGTAGTGTTGATCTCACAGATTTTTGTTTTGTTTTGTTTTTTTTCCTCTGATAGTGTCTTTACTTCACTTTTTATTTTGAGGAAGTATGTTTGCTTGGTATAGAATTCTAGTTTTCAACTTTGAAGATGTTATTTC
Organism: Mesoplodon bidens; assembly: GCF_964165515.1. Lineage (NCBI taxonomy): Eukaryota > Metazoa > Chordata > Mammalia > Artiodactyla > Ziphiidae > Mesoplodon > Mesoplodon bidens. The sequence goes on from NC_138162.1 coordinate 47,755,232, forward strand.
ATTCCCTAGAGGTTTGCATTGGTTATGGTATGTAGCAAGATTTATTTTTTATTGTCTTTAAAAATTTATTTCTTTACAAATTTTATACAGATTTGGTGTTTAGTTGCTTGGCAGTGGTGTGTGTCTGTGTGCAAGTGTTATTCTTTGCAGACTTCTCATCGTTGTCTTTTTAAATATTGTTTCTATCAATTTTCTTTTTTTGTCTTTCTCAGACTCCAGTTATACACATGCTATGACTTCATACCATCTCCTATAGTTTCTTAGACATTTTAAATTATCCATCCTTTGGTTTTTTCATGTTTCTTTGTGTGTATGTATGTGTGTGTGTGTGTTTTGTAGTCTATACTCCAGTTCTTACTTCAGATGTGTAAAATCTACTGTTGAAACCATCAATAGAATTCTTAATTTGTTGTTATATTTTTATTTATATAATTTCCAAACTGCTTATTAAAAATTCCAATTTGCTGAATTCTTTATCTTGTCTCTGAGTGCTTGAAAAATATTAAGTATAAGAGGCTTTTTTTTTGTCTATGTTTTATAACTCCATTACCTGGATCTCTTGTGGGTCTGTTTCTACTATCTTCAGTTTCTGTTGGATTTTGTTCACATTGTTGTCTTTTTTCCCCTTTATGACTGGTTATTTTTGTATGAGTGGCAGACATCGTATATTAAACAATTTAGAAACATTATAAAAATCTGAATGATTTGATCTCTGTTCAGGTTTTTTTTTTTTCCTATTGCCTAGAATCTCTGCTAGGGACAATAATATTTCCTTATCACTTTAATGTTATTAAAGAGTTCCTTAGGGCCATTTGAGGGCTGAAAGTTTTCCAATTTATTCTTGTTCCTATGGTTTCTGCATCTGGTGTCCAACATAATACCTGGGAGTTTTACCTGGACTACTATTTCTTGGTGGGCTTTGAAATCTAATTTTATTCATGTGAGCCCATGAATCTGCCAAAAGCTTCCATCAGTTTTATAGTGTCTTATCAGTCATTGTTGGAATCTACACATGACTTCATAGAGTGACTTCAAATGTTAATATGAAATGCTAGTATCACCCTTTTGAGTTTCTTTCTTCTCTCAGATCTTGTTTCTAGAACTCTTAATATCCTTAATATACTCTGATAGATTCAAATTTTTTTTTAGTAAAACTGTTTTATATGGCTTTATTTCTAACTCTCAGCAAGTGAGGTAGCTAAAATTACCAAGACTAACATGAATGTAATAGTCTGTCCATTGGAATATTTTGAACGGTAGAGTTCCATGATTAGCTTTCTGCTTTAAAAGGACAATTATGGCTGCAGAATGGAATTTATTGAGGGAAAGAGCAGAAATGAGAAGTATAAGCAGGAAGCTATGCAATAATTCAAGCAAGAAGTAATGGTGACATGGAATAGGATTGTTATAGTGAGATTTTGAAAAGTAGGAACAATCTGTATGTAATGGCTTAATTAGAGATTAACCTACCTTTACACTGAACATTACTCTTCCAGATTTGGTCTTGCTGTTTTATTCTACTAGAATTAGGAACTGATACATCCTCTGAGATCAGTTTTATTATCTACATATTGGGAAAGTAATAATATTGGATTAGTATTTTCAATGTCCTATTTCTTTATATATGTATATTCTTATCCCAGGAATAACATTTTAAAATATAAAATTAATCATTATTATGTTTAAAAACATTCAAATCAGTGACAAAATATTATAACATCCTAAATTAAACCTTTTATAATGTAATATCTCTAACTTCATTACTTTGGGAAGTGAAAAAAATTGATTAATATTACTCACTTCTGAGAGTTTGTGGTGCCTCTTATATTTCACCAACTACACAATGTTATAGAGGTTATAAATGTATGATCTTACATTTTCACATATTAAAAAATTGTATTTATCTCAGTTTTTTCTATGTCCAATAAAATCAAATCCTTCCTGTCAATGGGGCCAATGGAGTATTTACCTTAGTTTTATCATAGTGTGTAATGGTAATTTTGGGAGTAGTGTAGGTGGGTGATTCAAGAGAGAGAGCCATTTGGGCTGATGGAGGAGGCAGTGGTGATTTAGAAATGTATTTGACGTGAAACTAAACACTAAATTAGAGAAAGAGTAAAGCTATATATATTTCATTCACATCATTAGCTTGGGGCATCGTATACTATTGGCAATGACAGGTAATACCTCGGTACTCTAGACTGATGATAAGTTGAATAGTTACTGTTAGAAGATTGTGACAAATTATGCAGTCAGTCTCATTGATCTGCAAGAATATCGTAGCAATCAAATATATTAAAGGGTTTGTCATATATTTAAGATAATGTTATTATAATTTTACCCAAACTTGAGGTGTCATATGATACACAGAATATGAATTGTAAATACACAGAGAAATATGTGGATGTTAAATTTGACACAGAGGGTTTATGAATTTTTAGGAATATTTCACATAGCCTCCATTCACACACACTCACCTACATCTAATAAAAGTTTAAATGATTTTTCGTTACTGGGAAATAATTATAAAATGTAATATATGTAAGTGTAGTTTGACCAGGTGATTTCTATTACTGGTAAACAGTTGTGACATACATAATGTTGGGAATAATAAGTTAAAGTGTTGTTACTTACTAATTTTATTCATCACAGTTTACAATGGAATTTAAAGTTCTTTCTATAATTCTCCAGACATTCCAGACTACGTTATAGTACTCCTGGGAATTTCAGCTGCATAGACATCTGGCGGGTAGCATATGCAGCCAGCTAGAGCATCAACAATTTTAACTGTTTTTTTCAGTGAACATCCTCTCATGTAAAATACTGAGATATGTTTTAAGCCATGTAGTTTAGGAACAGTCTTTAGAAAATTCAGACATTAAATCATTTGTAATTATGTAGAAGACAAAGAAACGAGACTTGACTTAATTGCCTAAATATACATCAATATATCAGATATAGCATATCATCAGTATTTTCATATTTAACATTCATATACAGTTCACAAATATCTGTGTAGCTACTCAACTTGACATATAGTACTCTTACTATCTCTCTCACCTCCTCCCTGCCCCTTCTCTCCCCTCTTGTCTCTCTCTCTCCCCCCATCTCTTGTTTTCACCTGAAGTATTAAATTAACTCATTTGAATGACTAGACTTTTCTGTAGAAGTAGTTTACTTAGAGAGGAGGCTTAGGTGACATATAGTATATGCTTAATCAAGTCAATATTGCACTTATAGTGTTAAAAAATAATTTTAATTCTTTATAGATTTTAACCCCTATCTGCCATAGCAAAATACCACAGACTGGTGACTTAAACAACAGAAATTTACTTTCTCACAGTTCTAGAGGTTAGAAGTCCAAGATCAAGGTGCTTTTAAGTTAACGTTTCTCCCCTATCCTAGTTCAGCTTTATTTTAGGTTTAGAAGTCCACAGTCGGATGTTTGGCTTCCTTGCCTTTATCTTTCTCCATCTAGACTATTTCTTTCTTGCACAACTCCAGGAAACAGATATTTTCAATAAGATTCCTTGAAACTCCTCTCAGTTGGCTTAAAGTGAAAAAGACCCCCACACAACACCCCTCTACCCACCACTCATCATAATCACCTTTGTCAAGGATATATAAAAATGTATTCAAATGTATATATAAAGATTTGTTCTGTTTAATTTCCTTCCTATTGGATATTCCAACTGATAACTTGGCTCAAAGGTGGTGAACTAATGCTGGAGAAATTATTTTTTTATCATATCCCAAGTGACCTTGAAACTTACTTCAAGACATGGGAGGTTCTGATGCCAATATAATGTTGCTAGCCCTTATAACTCATTTTATCTTAGTGTTACATGTACAGTTTTGATAAATTTAAGTGTGGAATAATAAAGCATAATTTTTTTCTATGAACTGTGTATATTAGAAATGACATGTTACAGTACAAAAGTCACTTTAGGATTTTTTTTATGTGCTATTCTGATGCTTACTAATTTAGAGATTGGCAAAGTGTTCATATACCTACTAGAAAGTGTCAAGGGTTTACTGTAATGAAAATTGCTTTTTCTGTATAGGAAAAGGCTAGAATTTAAAGTGGAATTAAAGAACTTTAATGTCATCACCCTTATAACAAAGGTCAATACACTTACCTTAGAAAAACACTAGATGGTGGAACCAAATTAGTATCTTCAAAGCTACATATATATATATATATATATATATATATATATATATATATATATATATCTGCAAAGCTTTCCAAATACCAATAAGCACAAAATATATTGTGGTATATTGATTTTAAAAGGGTTGCATTTTTTTAATACAGCTCTGCATCCATTTATTACATTGCATTTTCTCCCATTAAGAGGTGGGATCTATTTTTCCAACTCTTGAATATGGGCTGGCCTTATTACCCACTTTGGCCAATAGAATTGAGAACATGTTATGGTGTTCCAGTTCTAAACTCTTCAGAAACACTTGCTTGCTTTAACACATTTTCTGGAGTCTAGCCACCCTGTAAAGTAGCCCATGCTAGCCTAATGGATGTTGTTAAGAAACTTGGCCCAGCCATTACAATTACACAAATGAACAGCCAGCCAACCACCAAACAGGTAGTCAGACCATCCTACACCAGCCACCGCTGACCAGCCAGCTGACTGCAGAATCATGATCAAGACTTGCTGAGATCACACAGAGCACAGATAAGAACCACCCAACTGACCACTGAGATTTAAGGCGATGTGTTATGAAACAATAGCTAACTGATACAAATATATTAATATTGGTTAAAACACTGTTTTGCACACTCTAAGCAATTGTCAGTGTTTATATAGCCATTAATTTCCTTTTATAAATTTCTAAACAGAAGTCAATACAATTAATATCAACCAAGAATTTTGGCCACTTTTCCAAGAGGGCAAAATTAATAGGCACAATTTAATATCTCTTGTAGCATAATAATATAATCCAATTATTTGTTTATTCCTTAGAAACTGTGAGTCTATGTGGAACAGGAATTTTGCAGTTCAAGTGTCTAGCATCTGGTAAATTCTTACAGTCTCTGTCTTCTAAGATATATTTAATAATTGATGCCCAACTGTAAAGATTTAATGCCATGGTAGATGTGGGTAGAGTAGACAAATAAATTGTAATCCTAAGAAGAAAGGTGGAGAGGGGGAAAGAGAGAGAAGGGGAGAGAAGATAGAGAGAGAGAAGGGGAAAGGGGGGGAGAAAGAGAGGGAGAGAGGGGAAGAGGGCGTAAAGAAAGGAAGGAAGGAAAGAGAGAGGAAGAGAGAGAGAGGAGAACAAGAGGAGGGGGTAAGGGGAGAGGAGGGGGAGAGGGTGAAGAAAGAGAGAAAACGGCAAATATTAAATATTTAATGCCAACTCATCAATACTTTTTTTTTTAAAAATTATTTATTTATTTTTGGCTGTGTTGGGTCTTCGTTGCTGTGTGTGGGCTTTCTATAGTTGTAGCAAGCGGGGGCTACTCTGTTGCAGTGTGCGGGCTTCTCATTGTGGCTTCTCTTGTTGCAGAGCACAGACTCTAGGTGCATGGTCTTCAGTAGTTCTGGCTTGTGGGCTCTAGAGTGTAGGCTCAGTAGTTGTGGTGCACGGGCTTAGTTGCTCCACAGCATGTGGGATCTTCCCAGACCAGGGCTTGAACCCGTGTCCCCTGCACTGGCAGGTGGATTCTTAACCACTGCGCCACCAGGGAAGTCCCCGTGAGTACTTTTCATCTTTGTTCTCCTAGTGAAAGAGCAGAATTGGGGAGTAACATGAGGTAGGTGTTTACTGTTGACATTTAATAGGCAGGGTCCTGATATATCAAACTTCCCATATACCTAGAATAATTCTACACAATAAAGAATTGGGACACCTAAAATCTCAGTAATATGTACATTGAAAACTGCTGAATGGAAATTGGCTAAAAAGAAGGCATGTCTACAGAAATATATTGGAAGGATTTAATTAGACTTTTGGCCATTCATACAACACAGAGTCTAGGTTATTCATATACTGACTCTCTTTGATATCTCTCAATAACTGGCTTAATAAAAGAATTTTGATTTGAAGAGACCCTCCAAAGTATACTATGCCATCATCTTTTCTACAAGACTAATTTGTAATTAATATTATCACTTCGCACAATTGCTGACTTTGTCTTGAAAGGTTAAGAATGGTGAAAGTAAATAGACATCCATTTTTATGTTACACCATTGGGAAACAATGGGATTATTTGTCTATGTATATGCCAACATACTGAAACTATTAACTCTTAAAATATGACAGCATGAGAAAAAGGGAAGAAATTACAAAGTGACAGCTCTCATCCAGATTTGAGTGGTTATCAGTGATCTAGAAATTCAATGAAGAACAAGTTCTCTGGTTACTCTTTTTCACAAGAGCCTCAGCAAATCCCCATGATGATCTTTAAGTCGGTGATATAATACCTAATATTCACTGTTACCAATTGAAACTACACCAGAATGATTTTTAGCACATGAAAACATGAGAGAGCTTGTGTTCTTTTGGCTAATTAGTGATGTATTCTAAATTGTTCTGAAATTTCAGTCCTGGAAATTCTCAGAATCATTAATAGTTTAAAATTCTGAGTATGTGAGGTTGTATTCGCCTTTAAATATTTTCCCACTAATATCTTATTAACATCAACTTGTAACTTGTGAATTGGAATCTTGTCTGTGTATTTTTAGTCTTTTTTTACTGGTTGTTAATTTAACTACCTGCTATCTACTTTTATACCATCTTCTTATAAAAAGCAAAGCAAAACAGACAAAAACAAAGTAGTAGCCCTATCATTGAATACTGCTTAATACTCAGACAACTGGGCTATATGAATACATTTCCTTAGGAAACAGGAAAATATGGCCCACCAAAGGAAAAAATAATGATAGAAAACATCAGTGAGGAAGCCCAGTGTTTTGATTCATAGACAAAAACTTTAAATCAACTGGCTTTAGTATTCTCAAAAAGTTAAAGCAATGTATAAACTAAATGAAAATGTCAATAAAGAGAAAAATATACATAAAGGACCCAAATAGGAATTCCAGAACTGAAAAGTGAAATAACTAAATTTAGAATTTTAGAAATATTTTGATTCCATTGAGAAATAGGCAAACTCCAACATTAAAACTTAAAGGCATGTAACTAAATAGGTTTTTCTCTTTTTGTTGGCTTCTGGGAAACTCGGAAATATATATATAGCCTTAGCATAGAAAATTGAGTCTTTAATACTCAATATGAATATTTAATTTTTATTCTCTTGGACTTTACATTACCAGGAATGTAAAGAAGGAAGGAAGGAAAGAAGAAACAAAGGAAACAAACTGAAGGAGGGAAAAAAGAAAAAAACAGTGATAGTAATTTTTTACCCCTACTATATAAAACATGATGCCATGCAAATGTTAGACCTCCAAAAATATGTATTGCTTCCTTCCTTAGAATATATTATCTTGTCTTCGTTAATTGTTTTAACTGACCTTTTCCATGGCATGTTTCAAGTTTACTTATAAAATCCACTATTACATTAGCCAATGTACATGCATTGTAGAATATAATCATTATTTCATCACCAAATAATGTTCATATTCAATATCTCTTCTTTTTTATTTTCATTTATAAGATTTCTTCTCTTTAATATTCTTCACTGGAATTGAGGTATAGAACACACATATATATGCGTGTTCTAATGTACCTTTGCCTTAGTACACATTGGTCAAAGTGGTAATCTTAACAACTTCATCTCACTACAAATGTTCAGAGATTCACTAAGTCTTATACCCCGTTAACATCCATGCCTTCCTACTCCTTTATCCTCTGGAACACATATCCCTGAAAAATGTGCTTCTCAAATACGTTGCTCTGTGGTGGTCCTGTACTTCAGCTAAAAGGGGGAAAGGAGGTTGTGATTCTACTTCCTTTTTTTTTAATTAAATGAGAATAGTTAATGATCTTTTATGATTTGTGCCTCATAGCAAACAAATCTTAGGCTGTTTTCAAATTAGCAGTTTCTCAACTGTTGTTCATACATTTCATAGGGTTTTAGAATCTCAGGAAGAGTATTAGAACCAACAGAAGAAGCATCTCTTTGATACCCCTGATATTGATCAGTTAGCTTTGGATGAAGCATTCCCAGTCCCATTGTTTGAAAAAGAATTCTTTCTGTTTCATTCCATTGGATATTTGCTTATAAATCTACCCACATTTTCAGGATTTATCCTATGAAACAATATAGAAAAGAACTTATCTCTCTTCTTCATAAAGATACTTCAAATTCAGAACATAGCTACACCTTTGCTTCCAGTGTTCTTTTGGTTGAACAGTTTGCTTCACAATAGCTCTTGCTCATATTGGCTTGAATTTTCCAGTGTTGTTAATATGCTCATTTATTCCTGCAAACTGTTACATTTAATAGGTTTTCCTTAATTTATTATGTTAGTCTCCTGTTATTGTTTATTTAGGTGATTTTCATTTTTCATGGTTATAAATCGTGAAACAACTAATAACTGTGCATTTTTTCTTACATCTTGAAATACATTCTTAGGATAGATGCAAATGTTCAAATAGCTTAATTGTTTGGTAGGCATTTTTATTTCACTTTTATAAGTTGTCTCTTGCATTGATTATTAGAGTGTTACCTGATTTTACAAATCACCCCAAGATGTATAATAGCTTGAAGAAAACAGAAGTGAATTTCTTGTTCCCCTAAATATTCTGTGTGGCTTCTGGTAGGTGGCAAGTTTGATGCAGGTGGGGAATTCTGTATGTCTGTACCAGAAATTATGCTTTGAGAAAGGGCTGTGCACCTCTTTTTCACTCTTCCTATCTTCACTGATTAAGCCAGAGATGAGATCACATAGTAGGTCCTCAATAAATATATTGAATGGATGTATGAATTGATAGGAAAATAACTGGAAGAGAAAGGGAAATATATGCGAACTTGAGAGATAAGGAGGTCCTAGGGCAGACATTAAAAGCCCTCTAGCTCAGATGAGAAGATTATAACCCCCACTGAAAATTCTCTGTTCTTTGGAATCACACTCTGCAGTTTCCAAAAATTTAACAATTCTCTGGTTTTCCCCTTAACTACCTCTGAGACCACTCCTTTATATATATATATATATATATATATATATATATATATATATATACACACACACACACATACTACTCTTTCTCTATTTTCTCTTTAGAAAATTAATCAATTGTTCTTTCTTTATTGAATTGTGCTGGGTACTTAAAATAGATTACTATTTTATCTATTTCTCCAAACAGCCCTGAGAGAAAGGTATTATCTACATTTTATTTCAGTAAATAAATCAATAAAAACTATTGTTTAGGAAGTGATAGCACATACAAGTAATCCCATTGCTAGTAAGCAATAAAACAAGAATTTTATCTTTAGTTTACAACTCCAGTGCATTTCCTTTTCACTGGGTTGGTGAATTATCATTGCTTTGTTTCTCTCTTTTCCTCTCCTCTCCTGTCCTCTCTTCTCTCTGGTTTATGTAAGTCTCTGTCATGTCATCATCTGTAGTTTAGATACTTGTCCCTGGATGTGGGTTCTAAAGCCATATAAAGGAAGCTGTTCAGGGAGCTTTATTTTTCAGCACTATGGCCAAATGAACTAGCAGGTCTTTCTCTTCTCAAATAAAATGCCATACATTTCCTAATGACTCCCACAGCACCATATGAAATTTTCTAGGTTTATATGGAATTAGATACTGCTGATTCTCCTCTCCATCAATTGCTGTCTCTCCTCTGCTTTCTCTGACCCAATTTCCTTCTGGTTTTCCTCTGGCTTCTGTGGCTGTCCTGTATCAATATTTGCTACGTACATCTCTTTTCAACCAACCTCAAAAATCTATTCAATACATATATTTTCTTCTCACTCATCCAACTCTCTGAGTGTTCTCATCCGTGGCCTCCACTCTCATTTATAAGCTTTTGGTATTTTGTTTATTTGTTATATTTGTTTATTTTATATACCAGATATCTATTATATGTTGAGCACTGTTCTTGATGCTAAAGATGCAGCAGTACGCAAGGGCAACAGAATCCTCTGCCTATACGTGGAGGTTAAATTTAAGGAGGGAAGATGGACAAAAAAAAAAGTAACCATCAAGTGGTAAAATAATTGTTAAGAGAAACACAGCAGATTTAGGTGACAGAGACTGGCAAGTAGTGTGTTTTCTTTTTGTAAGGTGGTCACAGAAGACTTATATGATAAAGCCAAATTTCAGCAGTGACCTGGAAGAGGTGAATGAATGACCCAGATGATATTTGGGGAAACGCATTCCAAACAAACAGAAGACTGTGTGTAGGTTCTCTGTGTGGGAGCATCAGGCAGGACAACGTGGTCGTGGTGAGGTAAATGTTTGGGGAATACTAAGAGATGAGGGAGAGATCATTTAGGGGCTGTTAGGCTATGTTAAAACTCTGGATTTTGTTCAGTGTGATATGGGGAATCTGTGACAAGTTTTGAACAGAGGAGTGCCGTGATCTGATTTTGCAATTAAAGAATTCCCCTGGTGGCTCTTTGGAGTTTAGAGTATAGGTTTGCAAGTGTTGAAGCAGGTGACTAAATACAAAATTATAGCAGTAGCTAAAACAAGGGATAATGGTGCTTGGAATAAGATCTTAGCAGTATGGGATCTCCTCACTAGATTACAAAAGACTGAAGTATAGAGCATGTATGCCTTCTTATTGCTGTTGTCTGGCATAGAATAATAAATCTGTGTTAAACTTTCTTATAAGTTGCAGTCCCGCATTAGTTTTTAATGTAGTTCTTATTAAAAGAGAATTAAATGAAGGAAGGATAGAAGAAGAAAGGAGGGAAGTAAGAAAGGAAGGAAAGAATGAAGAAATAAATAATAGGGTTAACTTTCTACCCTCCACTCACAAGTGTTCCTACTTGATCATCTTAATTTTCACTTGTAAACCATTCACTTTTCCATGATAAGTGACCAAAGAAAGAAGCAACTTAATATCTTATTTCAGCAATACTAACATATCATGATAATTTTACCTGTATTATCATTGGCATGATGTTTTTAATTTCAGTGGAGAAAAACACATTCTCACTGTTTTCTGTTTGTGTCTGGGTATACTTTTTCTGATGCCCAACTTATGTATGCCTTAGGTACAATCATTTATGTTCAGTTAAAGGGGTTAATGAATGTAAAAGCCATACATGTTATGAGATTTTGATGAGTTTGTTGTTATTTTTTTCAGTGGGAAATTTGGGGAGAAAAAGATTCAAATGGAGCATAACAATAACACATTAAAGAACTGAGCCCTGGGTCTACAATTCTGAATTGTGTATCTGTGAACTAAAACTTCCAGAATTACAGGGCAATAAAAGTTTTGAAGTATTGAAGTGAGAACATAATAAACAAACTCCTTAGGGAAGAGATGGGGCAGGTTAGTCACTATAGACCAAATTATTTTGATTTCTTCTCAATCTCATAATCGAATGCATGTTAAAGATATATCCATTGAAGAGTACACAGTGTGCATATTGGTAAGAAACGTGAGTATAAATGACTAGGATTGTTCCTGGAGGTGGGGCTTAAAGTCATAAAAATCATTCCAGACTTCTTAATTTTTTAGCAGCTTTGCCAAGTGAGCTGATAGGCCTTCATCTCCTACAACTAAAAACACATACTAATGCTAAATGTGATGTAATATCTTAAGAATTGCCTTATGATTATAACTGAGAATTCATATTCTATTGTTCATTGATAGCCTTACTATTAAAAGGTCACTGTCATGTTATGCTCCAGTGAAAGATGAGTCTTTGATCTAATAATAATTAGCCCCCATTACCTACTCATATATATGCTAGTTTAATTTAAAAGCGTACTTTTGGTATATAGCTCTGGGGAGATGCATGAGTGTGCCGCATCTGTGGATGAGCAGGGATCTTGACTTCTGATGTTGTTTTGGGGCAAGTAGACTAAGATCAATAAGATGTAAATTTGATGTGGGTCTACCACTTTATTGTGATTCCTTGGTTGTTTGGAGAATGAAATCCTATTCTACCTTTAACTTTTTCTTTGTAGATGACAGTCATATAATAAGGAACCCACTGTAGCCAGATCATGGTGTAAAGATGTCTCTTAAATTTCATTTGTCACATCCAACTTGAGGCAGACTGCCACGGTCTTATCAATGTACTCTATATTGGTAGATTAGGATACAAATTTCTACTTTTTTTTTCATAAACTGAAACCAATATATATATATACACTGGTTCCTTTTTTTTCTTTTTTAAAAGCCTATCATTGAATCAGTAATTGATCCGTAAAAATTCATTGGGAATGATTGGCATAAATTATTCACCATCACACTATGTTCTTCTGGTGACCTATTCAACCAACTACAAAATACTTCTTTTCAAATGTACCCAGAATACCTAGAAAATTGATATCTTACATGTTAAGTAAAACCTTAATTTATTCTGAAAGGTAAAATTGTGTGCATACTCTGATCATAATACAGCTAAAATTTAATTTAATAAGACATAGAGAAGCCAAGAAAAAGAATAGCCCAAACACTTTAAGCTTTACTTTATATGTTTCTTCCTCAATAATTTTGGGGTTATAAATGGAATAAAAAATACCACTAGAAGAAATTTAGGAAAAGTAAAAAAATATATATTAAATATATGAAATGTGAGCAAATTTTTACTTGGATAAATCTCCATAGCTATAAATGTTTTGATTATTATAAAGAACAATTGAAAATAAATGAAAAATAATTTAATCGAGCACCTAAAATCAACAAGAACATAACCTAAAGGTGGTATTAATACAATATATAAAAGCAGGAGTTAATAGATTAAAAAGCTGAAAATAATTACAATTGTAAAATAAAATTCAGAGCTCTGTGGTAAAGATGAAAAAAATAGCTCGAAGTATGAGGTGATACAGATTTTTTTCTAATCAAGGTAGACAGGGACACTGGGTGATCTCCTAGTTCAAAGGATAGATTCTATTTAATATCCAGTGAACATTCTTTAACATTTACAAGGTTTCCAGCCAAGGCCTCAACTGGTAATGTTAAATGAACTGTCACTGACTTTGGGATACTACAGGCTAATCTTAACATAGAATAGCTCTTACCAGAGCTTCAAGCCTCTGCAAATATATTATCTGTTATGTCTATAGTTACTTTTGACCTGTTGTTCCTAGAACAGTGTGTTTATCTGTGGCTATATCTGCTGATGCTTAGTGATGGTCATGATAATTATATACTAATTAAGTTAATAGTTATATAATATGATTAATATAGCTAAATAAGTATTATATAATTAAATAAAACAATATAATTAACTTGATAAAATTATACCTAATTAGATCAATACTTGAACTACACAATAATTTCATTATTACTGTATCTCTTAACTTTAAAATTACTTTTAAACTGCTGCTCTAAAAGCTAAATGATTACTATGTGCCAGACTCAGAAAACTCCATTACACTGGGAAGGTTATAATGCACAACAGTCTTATTTTTTCCACACCCTAGAAATGTAAGAATTCTCTATTATTCAAACAGGAAATAACAAAGTTTTATTGTCATTTACTCAAAAAGGTTTAAAATGGACCAATCAATGATATTAACAGGGCTACAAGGGAGGCATGATTGCTTTATAAACATTTTAAGGTATCTTGGAATCATCACTTGACATTCAAATGTCTGACAGGCAAGGAAAAAATTATTTCTTTTATTCAATAAACGTATTCTTTGTAGTATCTGAAGTTAGAAATACAGTGTTATTGAGTTACTAGACATACCTTCAAATATTGAAATTCGATTTCAATTATTTAATAATTAGATTTCTGATCATATAACATGGTTTTCTCTCAATTGATAGTTATTAATAAAGCTATTATATTTAGTGTAAGTAATATTACACTTTAGTGGGATGGAAAAGATAGAAAATTTATGAATGATGTATGATTTGGGGTGGATTTTGACATATAGTCAGTTTTTTAAAAACACACTTTGTTTATTAGAGGGGTTTTAGAATTACAGCAAAATTGAGCAAAAGGTATAGAGATTTCCCATATACTCCCTGCCCTAACACATGCATCATCCCCCATCATCAACATCTTCCATCATAGAGGTACATTTTTTCCAATTGATGAATCTACATTGACACATCATTATCATCCAAAGTCAGTGGTTTACATTAGGGTTCACTCTTGGTGGTGTGTATTCTATGGGTTTAAACCAATTTATTATGACATGTCATGCCTATATGGACCATTTTCACCATTCTAAAAATCCTCTATGTTCTGCCTGTTTATCTCTGCCCCTCTCCACCCACCAACCCCTGGCAAATCCTGACATTTTTCCTGTCTCCATAGTTTTGCCTTTTCTAGAATGTCATGTAGTTGGAATCATATTGTATATAGCCATTTAAGATTGGCCTCTTTCTCTTAGTAATATGCATTTAAGGTTCCTCCATGTCCTTTCATGGTTTGATAGTTCAGTTCTTTTTAGTGCTGAATAACATTTTATTATCTGGATTTACCAGTTTATCCACTCACCTACTGAAGAACATCTGAGTTGCTTCCAAGTTTGGGCAGTTATGAATAAATCTGCTATATAAACACCTGTGTGTAGGTATTTTTGTCTATATGTTTTCAAATCCTTTGGATAAATATCAAAGAGAGCGATTTTGGGATTGTATAGAGTATGCTTAGTAAGAATTTGTTTTTACAAATGATTTTATTGACATTAGTTACATGATATATTTTATATTATCATCATAAAGATGTTTCCAAGATGTAATTTACTTTTATAGTCTTAGACATTTATTATTATAAGTGAAGACACCATTGTATAATGCTTACTTTGAAGCCAGGACTAACATTAGATATTTTTTGTTAGGAAAGAGAGGATACATTTCAAAGCCTCGAAAAGCTGACCCAGAATATAGCAAGGGCCTTGGAGAGATCTATCAGGAATGGCTTCAGTTCCCCAGTAGGGCTCCCTGGAGATCAGATTGTCAAGAGGAACACCAAGGGTTAGATACAGGCTGATTGAGGACCATGAAAGTAACTGGAATATGGACTTTAGCACTAGGAACAATAATCATTCAACAAAAAGGAGGAACCTAATAGACACTACATCTTAAGAACTAAGAATCAAGGGATCAATCCAAGAAGAAGATATAACAATTGTAAATATTTATGCACCTAACATAGAGGCACCTCAATACATAAGGCAAATACTAACAGCCATAAAAGGGGAAATCAACAGTAACACAATTATAGTGGGGGGCTTTAACACCCCACTTTCACCAATGGACAGATCATCCAAAATGAAAATAAATAAGGAGAGACAAAAGCTTTAAATGACACATTAAAAAAGATGGACTTAGTTGATATTTATAGGACATTCCATCCAAAAACAACAGAATACACTTTCTTCTCAAGTGCACACAGAACATTCTCCAGGATAGATCATATCTTGGGTCACAAATCAAGCCTTGGTAAATTTAAGAAAATTGAAATCATATCATATATCTTTTCTGACCACAACGATATGAGACTAGATATCAATTACAGGAGAAAAATCTGTAAAAAATACAAACACATGGAGGCTAAACAATATACGAATAAATAACCAAGAGATCACTGAAGAAATCAAGAGGAAATCAAAAATTATCTAGAGGGCTTCCCTGGTGGCTCAGCGGTTGAGAGTCCACCTGCTGATGCAGGGGACACGGGTTCGTGCCCCGGTCCAGGAAGATCCCATATGCCACGGAGCGGCTGGGCCCGTGAGCCATGGCTGCTGAGCCTGCGCGTCTGGAGCCTGTAGCTCCGCAGCGGGAGAGGCCACAACAGTGAGAGGCCCACGTACCGCAAAAAAAAAAAAAAAAAAATTATCTAGAAAAAAATGCCAATGAAAGCACGACAACCCAAAACCTATGGGATGCAGCAAAAGCAGTTCTAAAAGAGAAGTATATAGCAATACAATCCTACCTCAAGAAACAAGAAAAATCTCAAACAACCTAACCTTACACCTAAAGCAATTAGAGAAAGAAGAACAAAAATACCCCAAAGTTAGCAGAAGAAATCATAAAGATCAGATCAGAAATAAATGAAAAAGAAATGAAGGAAACAATAGCAGAGATCAATAAAACTAAAAGCTGGTTCTCTGAGAAGATAAACAAAATTGATAAACCATTAGTCATTCTCATCAATAAAAAAGGGAGAAGACTCAAATCAACAGAATTAGAAATGAAAAAGGAGAAGTAACAACTGACACTGCAGAAATACAAAGGATCATGAGAGATTGCTACAAGCAACTCTATGCCAGTAAAAAGGACAACCTGGAAGAAATGGACAAATTCTTAGAAAAGCACAACCTTCCAAGACTAAACCAGGAAGAAGTAGAAAATATCAGCAGACCAATCACAAGCACTGAAATTGAAACTGTGATTAAAAATCTTCCAACAAACAAAACCACAGGACCAGATGGCTTCACAGGTAAATTCTATCAAGCATTTAGAGAAGAGCTAACACCTATCCTTCTCAAACTCTTGCAAAGTATAGCAGAGGGAGAAACACTCCGAAACACATTCTATGAGGCCACCATCACCCTGATACCAAAACCAGACAAAGATGTCCCCAGAAAAGAAAATTACAGGCCAATATCACTGATGAACATAGATGCAAAAATCCTGAACAAAATACTAACAAACAGAATCCAACAGTGCAGTAAAAGAATCATACACCATAATCAAGTGGGCTTTATCCCAGGAATACAAGGATTCTTCAATATATGCAAATCAATCAATGTAATAAACCATATTAACAAAGTGAAGGAGAAAAAACATATGATAATCTCAGTAGATGCAGAAAAAGATTTCAACAAAATTCAACACCCATTTATGATAAAAACTCTCCAGTAAGTAGGCATAGAGGGAACCTACCTCAACATAATAAAGGCCATATATGACAAACCCACAGCCAACTTCATTCTCAATAGTGAAAAACTGCAACCATTTCCTTTAAGATCAGGAACAAGACAAGGTTGCGCTCTCTCAGCACTGTTATTCAACAGAGTATTAGAAGTTTTAGCCACAGAAATCAGAGAAGAAAAAGAAATAAATGGAATCCAAATCAGAAAAGAAGAAATAAAACTTTTGCTGTTTGCAGATGACATGATACTATACATAGAGAATCCTAAAGATGCTACCAGAAAACTACTAGATCTAATCAATGAATCTGTAAAGTAGCAGGATACAAAATTAATGCACAGAGATCTCTTGCATTCCTATACACTAATGATGAAAAATCTGAAAGAGAAATTAAGGAAACACACCCATTTACCATTGCAACAAAAAGAATAAATTACCAAGGAATAAACCTACCTACAGAGACAAAAGACCTGTATGCAGAAAACTGTAAGACTCTGATGAAAGAAATTAAAGATGATACAAACAGATGGAGAGATATACCATGTTCTTGGATTGGAAGAATCAACATTGTGAAAATGATTGTACTACCCAAAGCAATCTACAGATTTAATACAATCCCTATCAGACTACCAATGGCATTTGTCACAGAACTAGAACAAAAATTTCCACAATTTGTATGGAAATACAAAGACCCCGGATAGCCAAAGTAATCTTGAGAGAGAAAAACGGAGCTGGAGGAATCAGGCTCCCTGACTTCAGACTATACTACAAATCTACAGTAATCAAGACAGTATGCTACTGGCACAAAAACAGAAATATAGTTCAATGAAACAGGATAGAAAGCCCGGAGATAAACCCACGCACATATGGTCACCTTATCTTTGATAAAGGAGGCAAGAATATACAATGGAGAAAAGACAGCCTCTTCAATAAGTGGTGCTGGGAAAACTGGAGAGCTACATGTAAAAGAATGAAATTAGAACACTTCCTAACACCATACACAAAAATAAACTCAAAGTGGATTAAAGACCTAGAGGTAAGGCCAGACACTATAAAACTCTTAGAGGAAAACATAGGCAGAAAATTTTATGACATAAATCACAGCAAGTTCCTTTTTGACCCACCTCCTATAGAAATGGAAATAAAAACAAAAAGAAATAAGTGGGACCTAATGAAACTTAAAAGCTTTTGCTCAGCTTTGCTGTGCAAAAATGGGCAGAAGACCTAAATAGATATTTCTCCAAAGAACATATACAGATTGCCAACAGACACATGAAAGGATGCTCAACATCACTAATCATTAGAGAAATGCAAATAAAAACTACAGTGAGGTATCACCTCACACTAGTTCAGGATGACCATCATCAAAAAATCTACAAACAATAAATGCTGGAGAGGCTGTGGAGAAAAGGGAACCCTCTTGCCCTGTTGGTGGGAATGTAAATTGATACAGCCACTATGGAGAACAGTATGGAGGTTCCTTAAAAAACGAAAAATAGGGGCTTCCCTGGTGGCGCAGTGGTTGGGAGTCCGCCTGCCGATGCAGGGGATATGGGTTCGTGCCCCGGTCCAGGAAGATCCCACATGCCGTGGAGCGGCTGTGCCCGTGAGCCATGGCCACTGAACCTGTGCGTCTGGAGCCTGTGCTCCACAACGGGAGAGGCCACAACAATGGGAGGCCCACGTAGGGCAAAAAAAAAAACAAAACGAAAAATAGAACTACCATATGACCCAGCAATCCCACTACTAGGCATATACCCTGAGAAAACCATAATTTAAAAAGAGTCATGTACCACAATGTTCATTGCAGCACTATTTACAAGAGCCAGGGAATGGAAGCAGCCTAAGTGTCCATCGACAGATGATAGGATAAAGAAGATGTGGCACATATATATAATGGAATATTACTCAGCCATAAAAAGAAACAAAATTGAGATATTTGTAGTGGTGTGGATGGACCTAGAGTCTGTCATATAGAGTGAAGTAAGTCAGAAAGAGAAAAACAAATACCGTACGCTAACACATACATATGGAATATAAGTAAAAAAAAAACAAAAATGGTTCTGAAGAACCTAGGGGCAGTACAGGAATAAAGACGCCAACGTAGAGAATGGACTTCAGGACACGGGGAGGGGGAAGGGTAAGCTGGGACTAACTGAGATTGTAGCATTGACATATATACACTACCAAATGTAAAATAGATAGCTAGTGGGAAGCAGCTGCATCACACAGGGAGCTCAGCTCAGTGCTTTGTGACCACCTGGAAGGGTGGGATGGGGAGGGTGAGAGGGAGATGCAAAAGGGAGGGGATATGGGGATGTATGTATACATATAGCTGATTCACTTTGTTATACAGCAGAAACTAACACAATATTGTAAAGCAATTATACTTCAATAAAGATTTTTTTCAAAAAAGACTGAATATATGTACATATAAAAATAAATAAAGTGGGAAATGTGCTTTAAAAAGTAAGAAAAATATTCTTTCTGAAGAGTTTTCAAAGTATGGAAAGGAAAAGTTGCAGAATAATATAGGTCGCAGCCTTTTTTATCCTTTCTGTCTCAAGTGAGGTTTAACCTAGAAATTTAGAGACATAGAATCTACTGTTGAGATCAAGTGGGTTCAGCTACGTGGAGAAGAATGATTCTGGGACTAGAGGGTCAGGCAAAGCCCAGTCAGTACATCCCATTTTAGCTATGACTGGAAATGTAAGCATTTAGCCTTGGGTTTTATGTGGAAAAATGATAAAGATCTCTGTTTTCATGACTGGATAGAGTTGTTACTGCTAATATAATTGTCAATGGTTTATTGGACCGTGTCTTAAATGCCTTTGCTGGTAACCAAAATTGTCTATGTATCCTATTAACAGAATGGATTTCTGTTACTGTTTCAATGTCATTCTTTTAAGAGTTTAAAAGAATGAGTTTATTAGCATGCTTAGCACACTTTCTCCTGATATATATTTTTTAAAATAAATTTATTGTTTTTGGCTGTGCTGGGGCTTCATTGCTTAGCATGGGCTTTCTCTAGTTGCCGTGATCAGGGGCTACTCTTTATTGCAGTGCAAGGGCTTCTCATTGCAGTGTCTTCTTTTGTTGCGGAGCACCAGCTCTAGGTGCACGGGCTTCAGTAGTTGTGGCACGCAAATTTAGTAGTTGTGGCTCACGGGCTCTTGAGCGCTGGCTCAGCAGTCTTGGCGCACGGGCTTAGTTGCTCCGTGGCATGTGGGATCTTCCCGGACCAGGGCTTGAACCCGTGTCCCCTGCATTGGCAGATGGATTCTTAACTACTACTCTACCAGGGAAGCCCTTCTGCTGATATTTTCTAAAGTCACTACATAAAGACAGAAATTAGGGAGAACCTGCTCTGTATGACCCAGTTTCTTCTCTGAGATGACTGTGACACTAAAATATACACATGTGAAAGAGCTAGTGTCTCTGCGTCATGGAGTATTGCAGACAAAGTCTTAGCTGATTGTACCTTCTGCACTCAGTTTCCTACAGGTGTTTCAGCAACGGTAAGAGCAAGGAGATGCTAGTATTTAACACTGGGTTGATATTCTTGTTCAGTGTAGGAATTATTAGATTAGTTTCTCAAAATATGCTTGTAAAATCAGGCAGGAGCTAGATGCCAGGTAGATTTGCTCCTTGCCATTTCAGCCTCTGATAATGAGGCTATCTTACAGTATTTCTCTTTGCTGAAAATAAACATGTGTTTTTCTTAATGAGTAATTGATGGGTCAGACTAATGGTTTCAGAATGACAGTTCAATCCCACCTGCTTAAAATCCCTGACATCTATTGAAATAAATGATGTGAAACCAAGGGGAAAAAAAAACCCCACTAAATTATTAAATCCAGCAAGTGGGTAAAGGTACTATCAACTGGCTAGAAATATTAATGGATATCTAAAAATATGTTGCAGATTGAATTATATTGTGAGACAAACAAGACTGGTTGGTATCAAAAATAGGTAGGGACAGGAAACTTTGAAAAGTGAATAGAACACAGTACCACAATAGTACCACAAATTTAAGTCAGTAGAGACTTATAGAAATCTTATAGTATGGAGCAGTGTGTGGAGCCTGAACCAAAGGAATGCTACAACGGCAGAATTGAGTAGTTATGACAGATCATGTTGTGCACGAAGGCTTTAAAATATTTACTGTCTTGTCCTTAAAAAAAGTTTGCCAATCACATAGAGGATTCAATTCATTTTTATACGTTGACCTTGTACTCAAGAATTTTGCTAAACTTATTAATCAATACTCATGTTTTCTTTCTAGAGCATTTTAGATTTTCTATGTATGCAGTTATGCCATCTTGTAATAATGACAGCTTTGCTCTTTGGGTCCCAGTCTTTGTACTTCTAATTCTTTTTCTCGTTGTACTGTGTAGTTCCTCCAGTTGAAGAGCAGTAGTGATAGTGAATATTCCGGGGCGGATAATTCAGTATTTGGCATATAAGTATAAAGTTAGATTTAGTTTCTTTTTTTTTAGAGATACCTTTTCTCAGAGTAGGAATTTTCTTCTTTTGTTGGTACTTAGCTATAATCATACACACACACACACACACACACACACACACACACACACACATACGATGTATCTCTAAAACATTGGTTTGTAAAAATACAAATGATTTTTTATTAAAAATTACTGCTTAGGGCTTCCTTGGTGGTGCAGTGGTTGAGAGTCCGCCTGCCGATGCAGGGGACACGGGTTCGTGCCCTGGTCTGGGAAGATCCCACATGCTGCGGAGCGGCTGGGCCCGTGAGCCATGGCCGCTGAGCCTGCGCGTCTGGAGCCTGTGCTCCGCAACGGGAGAGGCCACAACAGTGAGAGGCCCGCGTACCACAAAAAAAAAAAAAAAAAAAAAAAAAAAAATTACTGCTTAAATATAATACACGCATTCATGCACAAACATGTATACATACATCTGAATATATATGTGAGGTATGTAAAGGATATTTGGGGAAGGATATACAAGAAAAGAGATTAGTGTTTATGTCTTTTAAGTGGGATAAAAAATCTTAGAGTAAAACTGAGTTTTTTATTCTCTACCCTTTCGTACATGTACGTTATACAGTCTTTTAATTTTTTTCATAAAAATGATAATATGAGATAAGTTTTTTAAAAAGTATATTCCACAACATTATATATACCTCATGATTAGAAATATAAATAAATTTCATTTTTACTGGATATTTTTACTTAAATTCTTACAGAGCCCTTAGGATACACCAGGAACTCTAACAGGTGCTTTACACACTGTAACTCATGTTCATATAAAAATATTGAAAAGAAACAAGCCTCAAATACTCAGAATGTCATCCTGCATGTATTGGATTGTGAACAAATTATTTTTTGTTTTCTATACTTACAAATTAAATTACATTCATTATCAAAATTCAAATTAATTAACATTTTAGGAAGTGTTAATTTACTCTTCTACTTAATGTGAATAGATAACAGGCATCTTTCATTTGTGCAGACATTTTATGATTTTTGTTTTCCAGCTAAGAAGAATAGTGTGGTGATGTCTTTGCATTGGGGGTTTATTTTTAAATTTTGGAGTTTGAAGTCATCACATTTTAGGTTCTGCTTAGACTTGATTCGATTATGCTGTTATTTGTCATGGTTTTTATCTGTGTGCATAGGCACCTTTTATTTTTTAGGTCCAATTATCAGAGTTGTTTAGAATCTGTAGAAAGGATTGGGCATTGAGACTGATGCCTTTATGTGGAAGTTTGCTATGTCTCACAGCTGCAAAATACTGCCACCCATGCTTCTCTGGCAACAAAAACAAGATTTGTTAAGGAGAGGATATGGAATGGTCATTATAAATACATTTTCACTCAGCGGGAGGCGTGGAGTGGAGTCATTCACTGTGTACTCCAGTCACTAAGTCAGTGTTCTAATCTCATGTCAAAAGGATGCAGCTAAAGAAAACTTTTTATAAGCAACTGTCTCATCCATATTGCACAATGTGATTATAGGTGTTTTACAAATGTATATATCTATTATGTTTGAAAAAATATTAACCCATTAAAACTAGCTCACCTGTCAGATGTTGATAGTTATGATTTAACAAACATGCTTCTTCAAAAGCTTAGGAAGTGCCATAGAAACTGAGAAGATATTATGGCCACAAGAAATATCTCAAAATATTCCTATTAGTCCTCTGTCCCTTTATTTTACCTGAATGTTTAAAATTATTTATTCTGTGGAAATGCAAATATTGTTCTACCACCTGCTGATGTCTGCTTTTCTTTAACCTGATTTGCCGCTGGGTTATTACCATTGTGCTTAACTTAATAATAACCTAGACTCTTTTTTTGGAGAAAGTGACTTCTATTGCCATTGCTGAAAAAGCTTTTTCCTCTACTGCTTGTCATGTCTTACTGTTGCAAAGCATGTTTTGTTTGATCTTAATTATTGCTTCAGGCAAAACAGGTGGACTCCCTTCCTCGTTTTGAGCTACAGCAGATAAGTGTTTTGCGATGATGGGTAAACCTGAAGCCTTCATAAAGTTGAGGGTTTTGTGTGCAAACTTTTCTCATTTTGCACCTGTCATTTTTAATCACGGTTCATCATAGCTACCTCATGTCGTGTAGCCACATGACCACCAGAATGACACTTATCATTACAAATAAGAACCCAGTTTGAGTTCTTACCTGCATTTGGAGGGGGGAAGGATGTTTGAGGGAAAGCCAAAAAGAAAAACAATTGGTTTTATAACACATTTTAAGGTGTTCCATATACTTTCATTCTTACTTCACTACTTCAGGTCTGACTATACACATACGGATTTTTAAATGTATTTCAGAATGGAACTTTAATAAGTGATAATTGGAAGAATATATAAAGAATGATTGGATGACCAGTAGTGATGGCTGATACGTAATTTATTAATCTTCTCCATTAAAAAATAATAAAAAGAAAGCAAATGGAAATAAAACAAAAAGTGACTTAGTTGACTCAATATGATATTTTATATATTGTATATGCATGTATATATGTATAACATATGTATATATGTATATCACATTGTGTATGTATGATGCATACATATATGTAATTTATACCCAAATTATTTAGGATTCAAAATATTTATTACACACTTTGATGCAACTCTAATTATATAGAAATATTACCTTGGGTATTATGTGGTACTCATTTAAAACACAACAGAGTAGAAAATTAAATGCACACATACACATATGCAAAAACTGATATCATATGTACTGAACTGTATGTACAAGGGATGGTTCAAGATAGTTGGGCAATGCATAGCTTACTTCTTCCATTTAATTCTTTGGGGTTTCCTACATTTTCTGTTATAGATATGTATTACATAAAATGAGGAAAACAAAGTTATTTGACAAAAGATAAATTCAAACTCATAGAAATCATTCTGACAAAAATGAAAATGTGAGGTTAATTTAAACTCCACTGAACCTAGGAAAATAAACGTAATCTTTTTTTTTTTTTTTTTTTTTTTGCAGTACGCGGGCCTCTCACTGCTGTGGCCTTTCCCGTTGCGGAGCACAGGCTCCGGACGTACAGGCTCAGCGGCCATGTCTCACGGGCCCAGCCGCTCCGTGGCACATGGGATCCTCCCGGACTGGGGCACGAACCCGCGTCCCCTGCATTGGCAGGCGGACTCTCAACCACTGTGCCACCAGGAAAACGCCAGGTAATCATTTTTATGGGGAAGTAATTGACCTGGGCAGTTAGTCGTTTGAAATAACTACACAGGTGAAAGGTGATATTATCAAAATATAGCCCCAAATTATGGGAGACTGATTTGAAACAATTTAGAGGAAAGATATAAAAGAGTCTGGGGCATGAGATACTGTAAAGAAAAGTGATTTAAGTTTTCCGTTTTCTGACGTGAATTTTACTTTAGTATCTTAGATGACCTCAAAGAAGAAGCACATAGAAGTTCTAAAAATGCAAGTTCTGAGAGAGGTCTATATAATTTTTAATGATTAGACAAAATAATAGGAAGAAGGACATACAAATAAAGAAGTATGTAAGAGAAATTATGTATTTATATCTCCATAATTTTTATTACATAATCTCCAGGATGTGTACCAACCGTGTTGTATAAATTTATTAAAAATGATTTCAGAGACAAAACAACTTAATGAGTTTGTATAGCTCATCAATTATTTCTATCTTGAGGCTGCTGAGTAATTATCAACCTCAATAAAGTTTTGAATTTTTCAACAATGAGAAATCAAGACTTGTAATAATACTAAAATGTAGCTCTAACCCAGAGCTTTCCTAAATCTATCACTTTTCATTTTTGTATCTAAAGAAATCCACAAAATCATTTTGTGATCATTTAAGTGCATTTTTCAAGTGAATGTTATTGTTATTCATGGTTGATATTAATAACTTATGCCTGAATGCAGAAATGATGTGGATTGATCCAGAAGATAGTTTCTTGTTGTTCTTCTCATTGTGTAT
Organism: Mesoplodon bidens; assembly: GCF_964165515.1. Taxonomy (NCBI): domain Eukaryota; kingdom Metazoa; phylum Chordata; class Mammalia; order Artiodactyla; family Ziphiidae; genus Mesoplodon; species Mesoplodon bidens. The sequence continues at coordinate 47,780,662 of NC_138162.1, forward strand.
CTTTTGATAATTGTTAGTATGAGGATGAAATATATATATCTAGTCTCTTTATTGGACTATGAGTTTAGAAACTTTGCTGGGATAATCATTGTATTCAATTCTCCTTTGATTTTCTCAGTTCTCTTTGTACCAACTGTGCTCAGTAAACATGTGTTAAATTGAAAAAATAAAAAGAGAATCATTTATTTAGAATGCAAATTTACAAACATCTGCATTCACCTTAACAAAGAAATGATTCTATGTATAAGACCCAGTGACAGCAAAAAGTAGTTAATCGTCTTAAATATTCACATTACATAGTTTCTGCATGGAATTGCTCACACACCAGATTCTGTGTCACTGAGAGCATTGAGAACACCAAATGCAATTAAAAATAAACCACCTGATGTTGCAGTCGAATTGCCACTGGACGTAGTGCTTAAGCAATTTTAGAAATGCAGGTGTGCGTGTATAATGATGCCCCCTTGGAACTCTTTTTAGATGTTATCCAGTGTGAATGTAAAGCCACAACATTCCATAGATAGAAGACTTTTTCTTTTTTTCAATTTAAATTTTATTTTCAAATTACCTTTTTTTTGGTGGCATTATACAGACTAGTATTGACAGTTTATGCAACTATCTATAGTTTAACTTATGCTATAACTTCTGTTCTGTATGAAATTCCTGCTTTCTCTATGGATTTCCTTTTCCAGATAGGATTGGAATGAGCTTTAAATAGGAAAATTATACTCTAAGGATACAATTAAAATCAATTTCATCTGAGAAATGGGCAGTGTTTTTTAAGTTAAAATACAGTAAATCATCATGTATGTTATTTCACTTGAAATAATTCATCTAATACACTTTATTTCTTCATCACTACTACCTCTGTTTTCACCTTTTAGGAACACTTAATTCTCCATCTTCTTGTGTCTTTATAGATAAATATTTACTTTGTCAAGGTTTATAGTTACTTATAGTTGGAGGGTTAGTTTGGAACCAGTTATGCTAGAAATAAACATTCTATCTCATATGAAAATTTTAGAGGTGAAGCTTTTACATAGTTTCTAATTAGTGATATCTGGATAATAAAACAAAAGAGGATGTGAAATGAATAGGTCCTTTTTAATTTTTAAGACTACTGTATTTGGGGCTGTAGTGATAACATTGATATTTATTTACTATTCCTACTCGAAAACAAGAAAAGGATTATAGCTTTTATCTAGTGTAATTTGTAACAGTATATATTTTTCAGATGTCTTTGCTATTTTTTAATGGATAGGAGATCAAGTTGTATTGTGGGAGTATATGGGCTTTCAGATTCAAATATATCATGGTTAAAGTTCCATTTATGTTAATTACAATGTGTATATTCTTCAAGTTACTTAAACTTCCTAAGCTTTCATCTCATTTTACAAGTAGATGTAATGATTGTTAGTTCAGATTTTCTTGTTAAGATTAAATGAGTAAATGGAAGTGAAAGTGCTTGGTAGATTTGCTGGTAAAGACGGCACTGATTAATTATAGTTTTTATCTTTGTATTGTGACAAATCAAGTTATTTTGTAAATCGGATAATAATTTTGCATAGGTAGATCACAGCTGCAGGCATGACTTATTCCCATTTTTGATTAGTCTTCATTTGCAGTGGCTGAAAATTGTTTTTATTTTTAAACATAACATAATTCCCTTGCAATAGCTATTAACAATGCTGATCAACTTGTTAAGTATCTTTAAAAAGTCATTGAGAAGAGTCAGTGGAGCTCCAGAGATGTAAAATTAAACAGTGATTCCTTTTGTATATTGTAATGCAGTGGAAATCAGTGGGAAGGTGAATTGTTGATAGTGTAATTGTTATGAGATCCATATACTTTATGCTTGTACATACTTTCCCTGATTCTGTCTGATATTATTCAGTAAAAGCACTGGCACATATCTGAGGAATCTAAGGCACAAAGTTTAAGTAGGCCTAGAATTACATAATGTCAGAGCCAGAACTTGGAGAGAGATAGGGAGCCTATATTACAGTTTTGCCATTTCTATATGGGCCAGGATCCATGGTAAGGGATATTTAAAACTCTGGGTTACATGGAGAAGCACTAAGGATAAAACAATGCATTTGGATAAACTGATAGATGATTAATATTTTAAATACCTAAGACATCTGTGTGCAAAATGCATTTAGAGGTTAGGTGATGTGACTGCTAGTGCTTGAAAAATAAGCTCTCTCTTTCCTGATATTAAAATCTATAGGACCAGTCTCCTCTTAAAGTCAGTAGCAAAACAAATAACACTGTCTCATGCTATGTCCATTTCTTGTTTCCTCAGAAGTATTTCTCATGGGTGGTAATTACATATTTAGGACAGGCAATATTTTTTTAGTTTGTTTTGGGGTTAAGTTACTCTAAAGTTTTTTCAGTTACCCCAAGGTTTATTTCCTTCCAATTCATCTCCTATGAAAATAATACACATTTTATACTATGACTAAAATTTGTATAGAAAAGCAACAGAATAGAACCAACATTATATTTTTACCAACTGGTTTTTTTTTTTTTTTTAGCTCTGGAAGAGAGGAGGTGAATAATAAATAGATGCACTGAACTTGAAGGAAAGGTGTTTTTCTGTGTTAAAGATTGAAATGGAAGTTGCAAACATAATTCTGGTTTACTGCACACATGTAGCAAATTTTTAAGGAACAAAATGTTTACTACATCAAGGACAGCACGAGACAATGGTTTTAAGGGCTTTAATAATAACCGTGAAAAATCTTCACCATGATATATTAGCTGTGACATATCTTACAAAGTGTCATGTAGGACTTGCTGAATTGTATCACTGAAGGCTGCAATCCTTAGAACGGTGTTCTTCAAATGTAGGTCGTTGTGTTCTTTTGTATAATCAGAAGTAGTCAGAGAGCTTTTATGATGCTCAAACAAAAAAAAATGAAAACCATATTATTAATTCATTTCAAGATACAGCTCATAATAGTTACAGCATAAGTGACCCTCTTATCCAAATGTCAGTTAATAAAGAGTGAACCTTGAAAAGTCTGGGGGTTCAGTTGTTTATAATAATATATTTGATACGAAGAAGTGTGTTACTTAAAATACTGCTTGGAGTTACATTTTATCTATTCTGGACGGTAGTGTTCTTTGAACAAATGAGGGTAATAACGATATTGTAGTAACAGAAGTAGTAGTAATAAAAATAAAAGCCAACATTTACTGTGCTTTTCATATGTGTTAGTTAAAAACATTTAATGTTGACCTTAAATATGTCTGTGAAAGACAGGGTAAGATTTTGGAGAGAATAGAAGCACGCAGAGATTTGTTGCTGAACTGCAGCTTCTTTTTCTAAAGGAAGTTACCAGTTTTCTCAGTACTGTCAAGTGACTAAGAATTTTGAGCTTTGTCTGGGCAAAGGTCATTGTCGCAGGGTGAGTAATAGGTCTGACAGAACTACAGTTAATATATTAAAGATTTGCAGGACCTCTAATGTACTTATCATTTTCTTATAAGTTATTCACTGGAATATGAAGTTATATTAGAAGGAAGCTAAGAATTATAAGCAGGATATATGAAAAGGATAACAGCATTTAAAAAAATATTCTTCCACTGCCAAGGACCCTGAGATTGTAGTTCAGGACCCACTGGAAAAGGAGGAAGACTTCCCATTGAACATATCAAGCTTTCCGTTTAAAGAATGTGCTTTTTTTTTTGGTTCCACATATAAGTGAGATTATACAGTATTTGTCTTTTTCTGACTTATTTCACTTAGCATAATGCCCTCAGCTTTCATCCATGTTGTCACAAATGGCAGGATTTCCTGCATTCTCATGGCTGAGTAATATTCCACATGCACACATAATGTGTGTGTGTGTGTCTTAATTTATCAGTTCACCCATTGATAGACACTTAGGTTGTTTCCATGTGTAAAGAAACAGGGAGTACAGTGGTGGTTGCCAGGGGCTGGGAAGTGGGGTAAACAGGGAGATGTTGGTCAAAGGGTACAAACTTCCAGCTATAAGAGGAACAAGTTCTGGAGATCTTATATTCAGTGTGATACAGTTAACAACACTGTATTATATATTTGAAATTTGCTAAGAGAGTAGATCTTAAATGTGCTTACCACACACACACAAATATAATTATGTGAGGTGAGGCCTTAACTAACTTTATCATGGTAACCATTTCACAATATTTTTTGTACCAAATCATCACGTTGTACCCCTAAAACTTACAGAATCTTATATGTCAATTATATCTCAGAAAATCTGGAAGTAAAAAGAACACAGGAGGTTTGATTTGCATTTCTCTAATAATTAGTGATGTTGAGAATATTTTCATGTGCTTTTTGGCCATCTGTATGTCTTCTTTGGAGAAATGTCTGTTTAGATCTTCTGCCCATTTTTTGATTGGGTTATTTGTTTTTTGATATTGAGCTGCATGGCTGTTTGTATATTTTGGAGATTAATCCCTTATCGGTTCCTTCGTTTGCAAATATTTCTTTCCATTCTGAGGGTTTTTTTGTTTTGTTTATGGTTTCCTTTGCTGTGTAAAATCTTTTAAGTTTAATTAGATTCCATTTGTTTATTTTTGGTTTTATTTCCATTACTCTAGGAGGTGGGTCATAAAAGACATTGCTGCGATTTATGTCAGAGTGTTCTGCCTATGGGCAGAACTCTTTTAAAACAGACTCCAATACCATGCACTGGGCATGCCAATGTCCCTTCCTCTTCATGTATCTAATGTACTTCTTATTTAATAGAGAAAAGGAAGCAATGCAAATAAAATAATAGCTTGATCACAGGAAAAAGAAGTGTGGTTAGCTACACTCCAGAAACAGAGGTGAAACAGAGGTAGGATGAAGCCTTAACAAAAGTTTAACCTAGGTTTGATTTAGCTCAGACCTGATGGAATTAAAGTAGTTATTCCACAGCAGGGGAAAGAGTGAACATTTCTTCAAGAAAGGTAATGTAACCTGGATCCTTCAAAAAATGAAAATAATGTATTATATTTATTAAAATAATTTCTTGGCATGCCAAAAGACAGGGATATGTTGCTAAAAACAGGAGAAAAAGAAGATAATAGGAATGGACCCATAAGAAATCTATATATTGAAATCATCAAACCAGGATTTGAAAGGAGTTATCATTAATGTGTTCAAGAAAATAAGTAAAGTAAATGACAAAGAGATTAAAAGATGGATAATTTCACCAGAGAATTATGTTTATTAAGACAAATTATATAACGCTTTCTGAATGAAATGTAATATCTCAAATCAAATGAGGCCCATGAGAAAGCAAGATGGGTTAACTGGTAGACAGAGCAGTAGAGAATATTCAACTGAAACACAGTAGGGGAAAAACAAAGAGGAATGGAAAAGTCAACATAAAACAAAGGGGCTTCCCTGGTGGTGCAGTCGTTAAGAATCCACCTGCCAATGCAGGGGACACGGGTTCAAGCCCTGGTCCAGGAAGATCCCACATGTCGCGGAGCAGCTAAGCCCATGTGCCACAACTACTGAGCCTGCGCTCTAGAGCTTGTGTGCCACAACTACTGAGCCCATGTGCCACAACTACTGAGCCCGCATGCCACAACTACTGAAGCCCTCGTGCCTAGAGCCCATGCTCCGCAACAAGAGAAGCCACAACAATGAGAAGCCTGCACACCGCAACAAAGGGTTACCTAGCGTGTATCAGATATCCCATTAAGATAAACCACTGATAACATGAAAAAGGGGTATTTGAGTTTTTAAGGTATATATTTTTATTGCTCTTTGTTTTTTTCTATCAATATCTGTAGCCTCATTTCATGTACTAGCTGTAAATCAAATATACTTAAAAACACTTTCTTTCACCCAGAAATGTGGTTGTATTAATGCCCACTACACTCCCTATAGTACTGTCTCCTGATTCTCCACTAAAATAATGAGTCATTTTTGACCTGAAAAAATAGGAAAACTCTAGGAACTGGAAGAATACTGACACTTATTATTATTTTAACTATCTGGATGGAGAAATAGAAAGAGAGTGAGTGAGAGAAAGGGAAGAGTAGATAAGAGAAGAAGAGAAAAATGAGAGAAAAATGTGAATGGGAATGTAACTAGAAACCTCAAAGATTGCATTGACTCAGCAGGCGTATCTGTGTATTTGTGTGCATTTTAGACCGTTGTATAAGCAGGAGTGGGAAGCATAAGGAATAAGATGGGATGTGATAAAAGGGACTTTGAAACAAACAATATTTTCAGGGTAAAGTTCCTCTACTAGAAGTCATTTATATAATTCTATGGGAAGCTTTATGTTGTATCTAATATGAGGTGCAGTCTACAATGAATAGAATAATTTGACTCTATTTTCCAGGCCTTGGTATAATGAAGGCTTCCCTGCTGTCCCCATTATCACATTATCTTAAATTAGTTTGTCTGTTCGTTATCTGCCAACTAGGAGATAATTGAATCTGAGAAAAAGAAAGCGAGTCTTTTTTTTTTTTTTATTGCAGGTAAAAGGCCAGATAAGCCCCATATTTTGGCATTATGCCTTAGAGAGATACTCAGAATGTGAGAGCAGGGGTCTCTAGGCACTTTCATAGCCCTGAATGCTTCATGGGGCTGATGGACGAAGTTTACAGTGAGCAAATGTGGACAAGATGCAGAAACTCAAAGAAAAATTGAACTAGCTGAGAATTTTGGCTATTAGTAGCCCTGATAATGAATATCATGTAAGGCTATAGACATTATTTTCCTAGAATTAATTTTAAAACTTCTGTAGAGGTTACCTTGAATAGTGAGAGAGTACCTGGATTATGGCAGAAGCAAATTCTTTAGATGGTTTGATGTCTTTGAACTGTAATCTAAAGCACAAGCTTTGGTGTAATTTAATGCAGTTATTTTTTCCCTTTCATATCGGGTTCTGAAAGCACTATCCCCAAATGGATCTATTTTTTATGCTGTCTCTGGTTGCAAAAGAAAGTTATTTCAGTATCACTCCAACTCTAGTGGTAATCAGGTATACCTTAAATATGAATCTACTCTAAGAAGTTGCAATTACAGCAAAAGACAATCTTAGTTTGAAATAACCATTTGAAAGTCACCAGGAAATGATGGTATGGTAAATATGCAGATCTCTGAATCAGTGCCTCTATCTAACATTAAAAAGAATCCAGCCATTATAGAACCTACAAAACCATGAAAATATATGTGTTTATGTGAATGTGTCTTTTTTCTATAACAAAAAATAAACTTATCGACTATGCTGTTATAAACTATTAAGGAGTAGAGATATATTGAGTAGTTTAGCATTTTTTGAATATAAAGCTATGTATCCAAAAATGTCTCTTACTAGGTTTTATAAGTATTTGGGCTTATTCTATTTCCACATTGCCTCAAAACTTTTTTCTAATCCCGCCTTTCCATGTCTCAAGGACTTTTTTTTTTCCTATTGTGTGCTTAATCTGCAGTATAGTCTTTCAAAAAAATTCAAATTTGATAGAGAGAGTCCCCCATTAAAAATCCAGGAAGGTTCACTGTTGCTTTCAGATCAAGTCTCAACTCCTCACCGTGGATTACTTATGGTTATTCAAGATATTCCCCAATTTTGTCTGTCGAGGCTCATCTCTCACCTTACACTCTAGCTCAAGGCATCTGGAACTGCCCTTCTATTTTGCCTTAGTTAGAAAACTAAAACCCCTCTACACATCAACTCATGCAAATATACACTGTAGTAGGGGTGGAGAAAGAAGAGTTCTCTACTCAACCAAAGTTCAATTGCAGTTTTGGCTTAGAACATCCGCTACAAACCTAAGACAAATTAAATGCAGTAATACCTACATACACATACACATACACATACACAGATAATATACATATATATTGTGAAGGAAAGAAAAGTAGGCAAATGTTTTATATCTGTATAGACTGGACACTCTGTGGATAGGGACCTGTCTGTATTTGCTCACCTTAGTAAAATGCCTGATCACAGAAGGTCCTTCATAAAAACTTTTTGAATGAGTGAATATATAAAATTAATGCCAAAATTCTAGGTCAGTGTATAACTCTGACTTTAACTTAGACTGTCTTAACAGACTCCTTATTGCTTTGTGAAAAGTCTGCCTTACTATTACTTTTCCTCTTCTCAGGTTGATTTTATACACATTTGTAAGGGGCAAAATATAAGTATTAAAAATACAGAGACATACTAACTAGAAGTCAGTATGCTTGTTATTTTTATCAGTTTCAAAGCATTTATTCTATCTTGTCAAACGTGATTAAAAATAATGAAGAGACTGAATTTGCTATTCTAAATATGAAAATATTATATTGCATGCACATTTTAATGATGGATGAAAAACATGCTAAATATTTGATACAAAATTGTATTCTACAAATACGTATCATTCCAGAGCCACAGTGTTCAAATCACTCCCTCTGCCTTAAATTATTTCCAATCATAGGAAATTTACTCTGTGCAAATTCCTTCATTCCTTCTGGGAAAAGGAATGAAGGAATTTGTTTCTTAGATTCTAAGATTTGGCTGTTCATTTTAACTATTTTAGAGAAGAGGTCCAGCAAAAGCCAATGATAAAATACTCTTTTTACTGTGAATTTTGTTATACAATAGGTTAAATTACAGTATTCCACATATATTTAAGTATGCCTGTCTCTCAGTGTAATTCAGTCATTTCATTGAGTAGTTGCTGGCTCTCTTTGGGGGCATTCCTCTCATGCCCAATACCTGTTCATCTCTTCTAAGTTTATCAGGGTAACTAAAATATTTGACTCAACCCATGGATTCTTGGAAGAATAATTTGCATATATCAAGAAACTCCTGAGGCCCTTGCTACAGGTGTCTCATTCCCTTATTAGCAGAACAGATGCTTAACAAATATGAGTTCAATAAATTTTATGAATGAGGGCAAATGATGATGGCCTGGGGTCAGATTGACCAGTGGTTGAAAATCAACTTGTTACATATTAGCTGTGTGCCCCTAAAATTTAACTTCTCTTATTTTACAGTGGGAAAAATTCATTGGGTTGTTTGGAGTATTAAAAAAGGTAATGGGCAAAATGCATAGGTATCTTGATTATTCAAGTAAATAATTTATGAGAAGAATTTAGAACAGTGGCACAGAGTTGCCTTCATAAATGTTTATTGTTGTTAATAACAGTATTGTCCACCTCATATGTATATTCAAACCAGCTCCTAGGCAACTTCTTAGTCTCATTTTCTAAACCATTTATAATGCAAATCATTTGGAAGAGATGTAGGATTGGGTGAGACAGACAAGACCTTGAGGAACCTCTCAGACCACAGTCCATGACCGGGCACAGAACTAGCATTGAACCAAAATTGCTTTGGCTTCAGAGCATTGATGTGATGTGATTGCTTTGTCTGAATTCCCTGATTGTTTCCAGGGTTAAGGACCACAGATTGTAGGTAGTCTGGTTGAGTTCCATCTCTACCCTTGGTGGATCCAAAGACATTTTAGAACCTTTATGTCTCTGGTTTGAAAGATATTAAGACTAAGCTTCTCTGTTCTTGGTAAGCACGGAAAGCAGGTGCTCATGGGAACTTTATGCAGACGAGAATATACTTTGCAACCTGAGTGTGAGGATCCAAACAGATTAGTTGATCTGGCAAAATTAGGAAACACAGCAGTGGTCTAGGACAGTTCTTACCTCTGTGGCCTAGGAAGAAGTAGCTGATATGTGTTCTGTGAGTCTTACAGATAATACCTAACTTTTCTTAGCCTCAGTTTTTCATCTGAAAATATCTGTTTCCTTAAAGCTCTAAAATATTTATCGACTGTAACATCCTATGAGATCAAACCCCAAATCAACATAGATGATATAAAATAAATCATGTGGAGGAAACATAAAGCAGCCTAACCTACAATGTACTCCTATGATAATGTTCACACTGGATAGATACAGGGTACATTGAAGTGGGAGAAGTTTCTGGGAAGAGAAAGCTGTAGAGAAAAACCTTCTGGCTGGTGAAACAGAGAAAGACCTGAGGTAAATATGTCAAAATGCTTTTTACTATTTTCCTTTAAATGGCACCTCTGGGGCTTCCCTGGTGGCGCAGTGGTTGAGAGTCCACCTGCCGATGCAGGGGACATGGGTTCGTGCCCCGGCCCGGGAAGATCCTACATGCCGCGGAGCGGCTGGGCCCGTGAGCCATGGCCGCTGAGCCTGCGCGTCCGGAGCCTGTGCTCTGCAACGGGAGAGGCCACAGCAGCTAGAGGCCCGCGTACCGCACACACACACAAAAAAAGCCACCTTCGGCCAGATGCCTTTGAACTCACCAGAAAGAGAAACTATTCTCTCAAGTTGATCTCAACGCCTAAGGGAAAGTTGGAGAAAGATCTAAAATTATGACCATTAGCCCCGGGGAATATACATTTTTAATCAAGGGTGAGGTGTTGGGAATGTTATTGCAACTTGAATGCCAAGGTATTTAAGTTTTGAAGCAAAAAAAAATCCCTGGAGATCTGCTGACAGCACCTAGTCCTTACATGGATTTAGACTAAGGCTTTTTATATGTAAACAAAGCCTAGATGACATCCTGTGGGGAAACTCTGGCAAATAGTCACCTTCGATTAATTGAATGTCACCTTCACACTTTTTTAAGGGAAAAACATTCTTTCAAGAGGGAAAGCTCTGCTGAAAGGAAATGATGCACAGAGGAGGTTTGCTTATTTATTTGCCGCATCCCTCATGAACTGGTTGCCCAGCTTTAGCTGGAAAATTAAAAGGAGTCACAGGTCTGTTGTTAAAACATTCATATTCAGTATTGCATGAAGATAAGTAATATGGAAAATGGTGATTTCCTGACAGTGTATATAATTTTGTTTCAGTTGGGAAAGGAGTGAATACTAGATTAGCACCCTGAATTCCTTAGGGGAAGACCAAATCTATATATTTTTAGTGTACATTTATGCTATATATTTGTAGGGGGCATCCAAAGATTATCCACATGACTTTAATGATAAATTTGATATTCAAATGCATTTTATAGGTATATTGATAGATACTATATTTCCAAGAGGTATACATTTTTAAAAAATTTTTATTTTATATTGGAGTATAGTTGATTAACAGTGTTCTCTTAGTTTCAGGTGTACAGCAAAGTGATTCTGTTATACAAATACATGTATCTATTCTTTTTCAAATTATTTTCCCATTCAGGTTATTACAGAATGTTGAGCGGAGTTCCCTATGCTATACAGTAGGTCATTGTTGGTTATCTATTTTAAATATAGTAGTGTGTATATGTCAATCCCAAACTCCCAATTTATTGCTCCCCCCTCAAGTTTCCCCTTTGGTAACCATATATGTTTGTTTTCTAAGTCTGTTTCTGTTTTGTAAATAAGTTCATTTGTATCAATTTTTTTAGACTCTGCATATAAACAATATCGTATATTTATCCTTCTCTGACTTCGTTTAGGTCCATCCATGTTGCTGCAAATGGCATTATTTCATTCTTTGTAATGGCTGAGTAATATTCCATTGTATATATGTACCACATCTTCTCTCTCCATTCATCCGTTAATGGACATGTAGGTTGCTTCCATGTCTTGGCTATTGTAAATAGGGCTGCAATGAACATTGCAGTGCATGTATCCTTTCAAATTATGGTTTTATTATCTGAGCATATGAATATATGCCTAGGAGTGGGATTGCTGGATCATATGGTAGCTCTATTTTTAGTTTTCTTAAGGAAACTCCATACTGTTCTCCACAGTGGCTGTACCAATTTACATTCCCACCAACAGTGTAGGAGGGTTCCCTTTCCTTGACACCCTCTCCAGGATTTATTGTTGACTTTTTGATGATGGCCATTCTTACTGGTGTGAGGCATCTCATTGTAGTTTTGATTTGTATTTCTCTAATAATTAGTGATGTTGAGCACCTTTTCATGTGCCCAGTGGGTATACATTTTGAACCTTCCTTTTTCAAATGAAGAGTAAGGAAATAAATCCAAGGTGACATAATATACACCATATTAATCATCAACAAAATATGATTCCACTTTATTTAGATTCTTTAAGTAAATTTTTGATTTCCTTTTAGTTTGGCGTACTCATGAAAACATTTTAGAATAAGTTGGCACACCGGTTCTTTATCGGTATCACATCTTTATAGTAAGCAGCAGATTTCATAAAAGATGACGTCCCTACTTTAATGCTGTTGATGTGACAGAAAGGGTTATATCTGTCAAGATTATCTGGCTTAAAGTATTAGGTTATTAAATTATTGCTGTCCCTTTTTGTACATACAATTTTTAAATCTAAATTCCCTCCAGCACCCATTCCAAATCATCAGACAGTCTACAATGAGGTGACATTGGAAATAGGATGTCTCAAAATATTTATAAAATACTATCATAAAAACAGATGAATGTCTCTTTTAACTCAGGGAAATACTTAAAACCCTCTAATCCTTATCTTTCTCTCTAGAAAAAGGGGATAGCCACACCTATATTACAGGGTTGCCATTAGGTTTGAGTGAAATTCTGTGTTGTATTTGAGGCAATATACCTAATCCCTATCACACACAGACTTTCCCATAAAAACAGCAGGCTAGGGGCTTCCCTGGTGGCACAGTGGTTGGGGGTCCGCCTGCCGATGCAGGGGACACGGGTTCGTGCCCCGGTCTGGGAGGATCCCACATGCCGCGGAGCGGCTGGGCCTGTGAGCCATGGCCGCTGAGCCTGTGCGTCCGGAGCCTGTGCTCCGCAACGGGAGAGGCCACAACAGTGAGAGGCCCGCGTACCACAAAAAAAAAAAACAAAAAAACAAAAAAAAACCAGCAGGCTGCTCTTTTCATTATTCATTAGATTAGAATTGTCTGTCCTCCTCTTCCTTCTCTTCTTTTTTATTCTCTTTCCCCCTCTCCTTTGACTTCTCTTTTTCCTTATCAAAAATGTTCCTGGCTAAGAATGTACAAGGATACAGAGGGAAAAAGAGATGTTACTCCCAGAAAAAAGTTCATTCCCTGCCAAGACAAGGCATGGTTAAAAAGACTGGAAAAAATGCTAGCACATTTGATGGTAAAGTAAGTAAAATTTACATTTGCAGGTATAAAACTACAAGAGAAAGGAATAACATAGACAAAATAGAGAATTGCAAATAATTATCTCAATAGGGTAAAATGTATGATATCATAAAGCTAGACTTCCCATATGTATGATTAACTAAAATAGAGGTTAGAGCTCATTTTCCTGTAAACTTAGACTTTAAGATATTAAAAATATAACCATTTTTCAGCTTACCCTTCCCCCTCCCTGTGTCCTCAAGTCCATTCTCTACTTCTGAGTCTTTATTCCTGTCCTGCCCCTAGGTTCTTCAGAATCATTTTTTTTTAGATTCCATATATATGTGTGGGGCGAAGTGAGAGAGTGGCATGGACATATATACACTACCAAATGTAAAATAGCTAGCTAGTGGGAAGCAGCCGCATAATACAGGGAGATCAGCTCGGTGCTTCGTGTCCACCTAGAGGGGTGGGATAGGGAGGATGGGAGGGAGACTCAAGAGGGAGGAGATATGGGGATATATGTATACATATAGCTGATTCACTTTGTTATAAAGCAGAAACTAACATACCATTGTAAAGCAATTATCCTCCAATAAAGATGTTAAAAATATTAACCATTTTTATAATAATGAAGCAAGAGATTTCCATTTTAGAGACTGCAATACACAATAATTTCTTTAAACCTTGCTCTAAACTAAGTCAATAGTATACTTTCCTTAGTAACATTTAAAAGGTACATGTTTCAATATTTTCAAACTAATTATTTCTCAACAAAGTATACCTTAATAAAAATCTATACAGATTTTTCATAATTCCCCACTGTTGTATGGTTAAACAATCTATTTCTGTCACTTACATGTGATTTTTATTCTTAAATTTAAATTAAGTAATTTAAATTAAATAATTAACTATAAACTTGTTTATACCATAGGCTAGAAATTAACCAGACTTAGATTCAGTGGGTTTTTTTTGTTTTGTTTTGTTTTTAGGATATAAGAAACACTTGCATATGAATAAATTCTACTAATCTTTAAGAAGAGTCTTTAGCAAATAAGCTGCATGCTTGATCAATTTCTGAATGCTTGGTTTTTCTGCATAAAAAATAATTTTATATACATTGGCAAGTGCCATTTTTGCCAGAATGTTGCTAAATTACATAGTGTTTCCTTCCTTAGGATTATGCTCTTTAAAACTAAAATTTACATTATCTCTAAATTTAAAACAAATTCATTTTAGACCAAATTAAAAATAACAATAAAGTGAAATTCTTTGACATTTCTTACAGAAGAAATGTCATCTCTTACGGAGATACCTCTGAAGATCTACTCACTTTAAGAATATTTTATGCAAAATATAAGTTTTGTTGCTTTTATACATGAAAATAACAAATTCAAGGTCATTAGTGAATAATCATGAATTTATTACTTACTGATCAAATCTCATTAAGTATTTCAAAGAATCAAAATTAAGATTGAACAAGATTTTATTATATTCTTTTAGTGATAAATCAGGGAAGCCAATGATTAACTAATGAGCTTGAGTATATTTTTATTATCATCTCTGGGAAATAGCAGCATCTAACCAATGGCTTTTCAAGTGTAAACCATCTTATAAAGCCAGGAACAAGACATAGCCCTGTACATCTCTTGCATGTAACAAATTGCTTCACCCATAAATATGATAAGCAGGAAACTGCATTTACAGATGCATTTGTTATTTTTTCTTGTCTTATGTGTAGAGAAATACCAGTAAATACTTTGATGATCACCACTGTCATGATACCTACCACATATTTTGATTGTTGATGATGTATTAGTCATTGCTTTTGAAACTTAAATTCATCTCATTGACTTGATGCTGTTTATACATTGCTAAGAAGGGATTTCTGGTGAGGAGTATCTGATATCTTTTTACAGATCAGGGTAACTATTTAAAATCATGGAATTCAGAGACAAAGAATATCTTGGATACTATTATTTCATATTTTATATTTTATTTATGGTGAAACTGTGGCCCACAGAGATGATACGAGTTTCCAGAG
The DNA here is from genome assembly GCF_964165515.1 of Mesoplodon bidens. NCBI lineage: Eukaryota > Metazoa > Chordata > Mammalia > Artiodactyla > Ziphiidae > Mesoplodon > Mesoplodon bidens. The sequence continues at coordinate 47,795,718 of NC_138162.1, forward strand.
TAAAATGTCTAGAAAATGACAGATTTTAGTTAGAGCTCATTTCCTCTGATGCCTATGTCTGTTTTTTCTTCAACACACTTTTCCCTAATTATATTGAAATATAAGAAACTCATGGTATGCATCTGTATTAGTGTGCCTCTGGATCTGTGTGAATAGGAATAAGTCTTCTTATTCCTTGGTAAGAAGTTCTGTGATGAATGTTAAGGACCAGAAATTCTCAAGGGTGCTTGGGAATGAAGACACTTGCAGAGGGGAAGCAGGTACCAAGAATTACCTTTTGTTTGTGTCTAATGTGGTTTCACAGTAAGTATTGGTCCACCCAGATAATTCAATTGGGTGAAGTTTGAGACCAACTGAAAATAGTTTGGCAATGGAAGTTTGACAATTTCCTACTTGGTGAATAGAGGTAGAATTTTATTTTATGATGAAATACAGACCATGAGTTATTTACATTGGTACTTCCACTCAGGACTACAGAGACTTTATATATTTAACCTCAATAATCTTATATCTGTATTTTCTTTTTTTCACTCCAAAAATTCCAGTTCTCAATGATTCCAGTATAATTAACCATTTAATTTATCCCACAATACACATAGAGTAGTATGTCAGTGTAAAAATACCAACAGTACCACCAACAAAAGAATTACTGAAAAAAGTTGAAGATTTTTCTTTTAATTATTTTTATCCTTAAAGCATATCCCACTAGGAACTCTCTAGCCGACATGAAATAGTCTTTCTATGTGGTTATGCCACTAAGTTAGTACACAGGTTCATTTGTTTAATTTTACTTTCAATATTTAGGGACTGCTTTTTAAATTCAGTTCTGTTGTATAACTATGTAAGACATTTACAGGGTTCTGAAGTCAAATCTACAAAACAAAGTATATTTAGAGAGTGTCAGTTTCTATCTCTATCCTCCCAAGCCTGGTTCTTTTCTCTGCTCTAGATAACCATTATTTTAAAATTAAACTTTGATTTATTCCTGTATTAAAAAATAAGCAAATATATATATGTAGTCACATCCTTTTTTCTATTTTAGATTGCCAGTTACGTATTATATACACTTTACTTGAGCTTGTTTTTTTTAAATTTAATATATTGTGGTATACTCATTCAATGGCAGCATATAGACAGATTTCTTACTGTTTTTTTTTAATAACAGCTTTACTGAGATATAATTCACATTACATAAAATTCTTTTATAATGTATACTTCAGTGGCTTTTAGTATATTAACAGTTGTGCCACCAACACCACACCACTATCTAACCTTAGAATATTTTCATCACCCCCAAAAAGCAACCCCATATCCATTAGCAGTCACTTCCCATTCACCCATTATTTCTCATTTCTTCCCATTTGTTTCCCCATTTGCCCATTCACTCTCTGTCTCTATGAATTTGCTGGTTTTGAGCAATTAATATAAATTGAATGATGTGTTAATGTTGTGACCGGCTTCTTTAACTTAGCGTAACCTTTTTGAGGTTCATCTATGTTGTATCAGTACCTTATTCTTTTTTAACTTCCAAATAATATTCCATTTTATGCCTATACCATATTTTGTTTATCCATTCATCCCTTGATGGGCATTTATGGTGTTTTCAATTTTCAGTTATTCTGAATAATGCTGCTGTGACATTCATGTACAAATATATGTATAGATGTGTATTTTCAGTTCTCTGAGTATACTTCTAGGAGTAGAATTGCTGGATCATATTATATCTCTTTGTTTAGCATTTTGAGGAACTGCTAAACGTTTTTCAAAGTGGCTGCACCATTTTACAATAAATAGGGTTTCAGTTTCTCTGCATTCTCACTAACACTCATTATTTTATCTTTTTGATCATAGTCATCCTAGTGGGTGTGAAGTGGTTCCTCAACGTGGTTTTAACTTAAATTCAGCTAATAGTTAATGACGTTGAACAAATGCCTGTTGGCCATTTGTATATATTCTTTAAAGAAATGTTTATTCAGATCTTTTGATCATTTTAAAGGGAGTTATTTATCTTTTTATTATTGAGTTGTAAGATTTCTTTATATACTCTGGATACAATTCCATAGTTAGTTTATTTGAAAATATTTTCTTTCATTCTATAAGTTATCTTTTCAGTTTATTCATAGAGTTTTATAGCTTTAGCTCCTATACTTACAAGTGTTATCTATTTGGAGTTAATTTTATTGTATTGTGTGAAGTAGGGGTCCAACTTCATTCTTCTGCATGCGGATATTCCGTTATCCCAGCACCATTTGTTGAAAGACTATCCATTAACAATTTTTGAAAAGCTCACTTAGCCTAAGAAGATAGTCTAAGAGACATACTGAAATGTCTGTGGTGGAATCAGAACTGAGCCCTTTACTGAGCATAGAATGACCTTACGAGTAGACTTGTTCCTGATCCTTACTATTAAAGAAAGCAATACCCATGATTGGAGACTGAATGAGACAGTAGGTACATATGAAAGAAGGCTCTGCTAAACTATCTGTTGAATATATTACTACCAAATAAGGCAACCTACATACATTTGCTTAAACATATCTGATTCTAAAGATAGGACTATATACTTTTTCAGAAATTGCAGAGGTACCTTTAAAAACAAGTGCACTGTATTTTTTCTAAAACCACCTCGAGTGGAATGCACATTACACAGAAGATTTTAGTATGATAATATAAAATAAACATGATATCCATTTGCCATCTGGTGTGTTGTAAATATATTGTTGTTTACCCTTTTCAGAAGCCCTAAATGAATTTCATAATTGCTTCATTATCTGCAATATGTGATACCTCCATGGCCATTCTGGTGATTATGACACATGGCTCCTTTAACAAAACAAAAAGCAAAATGAAGAGATAGGTGAAGTCATCTAATGAACCTATATGCGTTTGTGTATAAAGAAAGATGTCTCTTGAAATAATACTGTTCTGAGGTTCCATTGCCATTTTAAGGAGTGTAAATAATGTCATCTGCTTCAAACATGTAAGTGCTGAGACTACAAAGCATACTTTGCTAAAAATCAAAACAGAGGCAGAGCAGAGTTTAGCAATAAAAGATGATTGGGATGTGTCTCCAATGCAATCTTCCTCTATCTGTTAGTCTTAATTCTACTCTCCTGTCTTTTAGAAAGGGTATGTAAGTGCATGATAAAATGTAGACCATTGTTGAGAGAGCCACTTGAGCGGTACATTTTCCTTGCTTTATGATAGCCAGTCTCTAAATATATAATCTCTCTAATCACATATGCTTAGGAAGAACTTCACATATAACATACTAACTCTATAACACAGATACTATTTTGGTGCTTGGAGTCACATATATTCTCAAGGAAACTTTTTGACGGAGCCCTGATGTATTTGTTCTTGATTCCATTAGGATTCTTTTCAGTTAGTAAACATTTAACAGCAAGTGCGTTTTATGAAACATGCATAGGAATCTTGAATGAACTCATGATGAGAATTTCTTCCATGTTTACATAGAGCTTCTGAATAATGTGGGAATTTATACGCCTTTACCCATGCGTGGATTTATTGTGTGTTCAATGCAATTTGTGTGAGTCCATTAGGGATCTTGGAGTAAAGACACTTTGTTTTGACTCACTTTTCTCCTTTCTCCCTTACTGATTCCATCATATTTTAGTGCAGTTTTTCCTCCTCTCTCATGACTGTTTTCTTTTAAAAATCCCCTGCTACCACCCTTGGTCTAGCACCATATCCAGTCATTCCTTTCCTACCAAATTAATTTCCTAGTAGGCATTCATGGCTCCCGTTTCAATACTGAAGAGCCGAAGGGGAAGGATCATGTCTTCAGAACATTTATATTTTAAAATAGGATAGATAGAGGCATTTGAAGGGGAAGGATTAAAAAAGCGAGAGAGAGGCAAATTTTCTGCAAAGGAAAATATATGTATATATACATGCACATATGCATATATAATACATAAAATACACAAACTATAAGAGTCCAGCTCAATGGATCTTTGCAGAGTAAACACAGCCAACACCTGGATCATGAGATCATACTAGTATGACTTTTGAAACTATGTCAAACTCTATATTTTTATGAAGAATGATTGTTTTGTGTTTGGCTTTTTCTGCTCAACCTTTGTGAGATTTGTCAATAATACTATGTGAAGTCGTAATTCATTTATTTTAATTTCTGAATAGTATTTCACTGGACAAATATACCACATTTTATTTATCTATCTTACTGTCAGTGGACATTTTTGGATTGTTTACTGTTTTTAGATATTACTAATAGTCCTACTATGAATACTTATATTTTCTAAGGAGAAAACATATACACCCATTTCTATTGGGCATTATATTTACTCAGAGTGGAATGCTTAGATCATGAGGCACATTCAGTTTTGAAAATATGCCAAGCAATTTTCCAAAGTGGTTGTACTAACAGCATATGAAAGTTCAAATTTCATCATCAAAAACATTAGGCATAGCACAGGGAGTTATATTCAATATCTAGTAATAACCTATAATGGAAAAGAATCTGAAAAATAATACACATATATACATATATATAACTGAAGCACTTTGCTACACACATGAAACATTGTAAATCAACTATATTTCAATTAACAATTTTTGAAAATTAGGTATTTTCTACCTTTTTATGTTAGCCATTCTTGTGGATGTGTATTGGTATCTCATTGTGACTTTAATTTTTATTTCCCTTTGATTAATGTATTTGATTATTTTTTCTTAAGTTTATTAACCATTAGGATTTTCACATTTATGAACTATCTGTTGTAGTAGTTAGTATTTTTCTCTATGTACCTATCAGCTAAATAGCTCTAGTTACAGTTCTTTAGTGAAGCATTTGCTTTTGTTGGTTGGTAAGAATTTTTTACAGATTATGAATATGAGCCCTTTGCGGGATGTACTGTTGACCCTTGAACAATGAAATGTGCATATAACTTCATATTCAGCTCTCTGAATCTGCATTTCTGCATCTGTAGATTCAACCAGAAGCAGATCATGTAATACCCTCGTAGTATTTACAGAAAAAATTCCGTGCATAAGTGGACCCATGCTGTTCAAACCCATGTTGTTAAAGGATCAACTGTAGATTGTTATCTCCACTGTGTGGCTTCTCTTATCTAAAATGACAAAGAAGCCATTATAAAGTAGGCAAAATATTTGAATAGATATTTCTCTAAAGAAGGCACAGAAATGCCAATAGGCACATGAAAGATTACTCAATGTCAGTAATCATTAGGGAAATGAAAATCAAAGCGAAACAAGATACCACTTATACCCTCTTGGAAGGCTAAAAAAGAGAGAGAGGTAATAACAAATGTTGTTGACAATGCTGAGAAAACAGAATAGCCATATGTATATTGCTGGTGATGTTGATAAATGAAGTGCTTTGGAAAATGATTTTGCTATTCCTCGCAATATTAAGCATAGAGTTACCAAATGACCCAGAATTTGCAATCCTAGGTGTAAACCCAAGGGAAATGAGAGCACATGTCCCACAAAAAAAATTGTCTTTGTTTATAGCAGCATTATTTAAAATAGTCAAAATGTGGAAAAAAAGCCAAATGTCCATAAACTAAATGTGGCATAGCTGCACAATGGAATATTATTTGACAATAAAAAAGAATAAAATAAAGTACTGATAATGCTGAAATATGGATGAACGTTGAAAACATTATGCTAATTGAAAGAAGCCGGTCACTAAAGGCCACATTTGTATGATTTCATTTATATGAAATGTCCAGAATAGGCGGTTCACAGAAACACAATCTAGATTGGTGGTTGCCAGGCACTTAGGAATGAAAGCAATCAAAGTGACTTCTAGTGAATATGGTTTGGGTGATGAATGCTCTAAAATTATATAGTGGTGATGGTTTTATAACTCTATGAATAAACTAAAAAACACTAAGTTGTATCCTTTTAAAAGGTAGATGTTATGATATGTGTATTGAATTTCATTTCTGTTTAAAAATATACAACTGGAAACAACCTAAATACCATCAGTGGGAGAATGAATAATGATCATGACATAAGTACACAATGGAATGTTTAGACAATGAATATGCTGGAGTTATATATACAAACAGCATTGGATTTAAAAACAATGTTGAGTGGATAAGGAAAATTTAAGACATATGGGAATGATAAATACTAGTGATTTTAACTTTAGTATTTAGTGAAAGAGAGAGATTGAGACATGGTACATAGGAATCTTCACCTGTGTTCATAATGCTTTTAATTCTTAAAATTATTGTGGCTATAGAGGATTTCATTGTATTTCTTTTATGGCTCTTATACTTCCATGTTTTATAATTGAAAAAGAATAGTGATATTAGAGGACAGGGGACTTAATGGTAAGAATTAAAGTCAATTAAATTCAGGGTTATATGTTAAAATTATGTTCTTTTCGATTCATTAAGTAGAACAATTTTCTACACATAAGTAATAGAGGTCGATTAACTTTGAGAGCAACAAATCTGTAGCTTCATTAACATGAGTATTAAAGTTGAAGACAGCACCTTGCCGAATACTTTGAAAGGTGTCCAATGGTCTCAGATTTTTACTGCTTGTACATCAACCAAGAAGTATCAGCCGTATTATAGTACCCTCTTTTCCAGATAACTGCCCATAAACATTGTGTACTTGCTCTAGCTCAGTGATTCGCCACCCTAGCTGCACATTAGAATCACCTGGGGAGATTTTTAAAACGTGCCCTCTAAGCCTCACCTGCAGATATTCAGATTTAATTATTTCCAGGTGGGACCTAAGCATTGGCTGCTTTTGAAAGCATTCCAGGTTATTGTAATGTGAGACCAGATTTGAGAGCCATTGCTCTAGATTTTCCGCTCCCTACTTATTTCCTGTGCTCTCTGATCTCTTTTTCCAAATCCAGTTCTTTCTCTCTCTCTCTGGGGGTCTTTGGTATTGATGGCCTTTTTAGATCTCCTCTGTCGTGGACCTAGTTTCCTTTTGCTCTTGTCTACCCGGTTACTTTGATTTCAGCGTTCCCTACAGCTCTGTGAGAGAAATGCTTTCCTATATCTTATCTTCCCAAGCTAACCTTCATAGCTCATTCCTCCAGGGGAGTAGCTTTACATATTTGCTAATATTGCCATGTTGATGAGTAAAGAAATAAATATAAAATAAGCCTTTAAAATTGGGTTTGATGTAAAATCATGGTTGGTGTTTTGTTGAAAGAATATGCAAAAACTAAGGATGACAGTATTCCTTGACTACTAACTCAACGGCATTTCTGATGACTCACAGAAACCGACATGCCCTCTTAGCTCAATATTTACTGTACTGCTCTCTATTTAAGATAATCTTCAACGTGGTTCCAAGCTTTTAGATGCTGTTTTCCAGTTCACTAAGTGGCCAGACTGTGTGGCCATGGTTAAAAGGTAGATGAATGCAACCCAGGGGAGATGATTAGGGGTTGCTGAGAATAGAAAACACGCATACTGGGCGCAAGTGGTACAGCATTTATTTACAGCAAGAGGAGAGAAAGAGTGCACAAGATGCAGCCATTTGCATCCCTTGGCCCCCCATCCATGGCCAAATTTCTGCTCTGCAGCCAACTGGGGTCTTGGAGTTGCACACACCTCCCCTGGTGCTGCCGTAGAAGGCTACTCCTCCCCCATAAGATCTGAAATACAGAAAGGCGGGGTCATGCCTGAGGGTCATAGATGCACATGCTTACTCAGAACAAAGTAGTATAAACCAAGTCTGCAACAGGGAAAGATATTCCCTCACGAGCCGACAAACCCAGCACAGGCTGTCAGGGGTCTTTGTCTCCCAACAAGGAAATGTTCTTGAGTATTAGAAAACAATAGTTAATTAAGTATAATTCAAGCAATTAAAAATAATCATCATACAAAGGCCAAGTATCTTTTGGATAACTGAGATACCTTCTGATTTTAAGTAATGAAAACCCACATTTTCACTTCTAGTCTATCTATAATTGTTTATGAAACCCCCAGGTCCTAGATCAAAGAAATTTCTCCTTTGTTTACAGTTCCAATTTTCTACAAGGTTTTAACACTTGATTGAGGATGTGAGTGGAAATGTGGAATTTGTGCAAACCATATAAATTTTGGTTCTGTCATTTAGCCTTGTGGCTTTGGATATATGTTTTAGCCTCTTAACTCTGTGCACAATAAATGGGAGTAATAATGTCTAATTGAAAGATTTGTTTTGAGGATTAAATGATATATTCCTAAAACTAGCAGAGTGCTTAGTACAGAATAGATCTTTAATAAGTATGACCCTTCTATGATTTACATGCTTCCTTCTTTCCTTTTACATCCAGTACACATTGTCATCTCTACTGATGATCCACATGGACCCTCAAACTTAATGTTCCTTTAATTCTTATTTTCATAAATCTTAATATTCATAGTCAGTGCCAGGAAGTTAAACAATTCTATCCTAAGATTTTTTTCTTCAATTAAAAATCACAGAAGTCAACAGTCTATCGTTCAGTTCCTCTAGAAGCAGGAGAATGTTTTACTAGGACTTCTGATTAATAAGTTCTCCCAGTAGTAATCTTAGCCACACTCAAGGTCTTGACCTCTCTATACAAAATGCATGGCTTCAATGATATCTACCACAATCCCAAACCAGATTTTCTGCTGAATTTATTTTAATAATATACTCTCCTGTGTCATTCCCTCTGTTAATGTTTTCCATGTTTGCTAAAACATTCCTATCTCTGAACCTGCCATTTGTAATTTTTCTATATCAGAGAATAAGACTGAATCTTTTCTTGTTTTAAATCTATAATGGCAATCTTTATAGTGGCAAGCCTCTACTTGATGAAGATGTACTAAACACTTTCATAATTATTATCACTTTTAATTCCCCCAACAATCCTGCAAGAAAGGTATCATTATTTCTATTTTAAATGTGATAAATGTGAGATTCAGAGCAGTTATCATTAATTATACAACTAACAACTAAAAGAGCTGTCATTCACTATAATTCAAGATCATGTCAGAATTCACACTCTCCACTTTATAACTTGTTCATCAGTCTGATTCCCATCCCTACAACTATGCTTTGAAACAGAGCTTCTTAGGCTAAATTCAGTAAGATTTAACCAGCTCTCTCTTCTTAATCTCTCATTGCCTGGCAAAGTTGATCAAATCATTTCACAGAACTCACCTGAATAGCATCAGGCTTCAGGCTCCACTTTCCATAACGCCAACTCCTCATCTTCTTTCCACAAACTGTAGTCTTTCCAATGCCCTTTCCTCCTTCTGTTTTCTTTAGTATTGTATTCTGAAGATTTTATTTGCATGTAGAGTATTAACTCTCAGACCAAGTTAATAACTCTCGAATCTTTATCTCAAACCCTACCTCCCCCCAAACACAATATCCCATAGCTGTGATAGGCTGAATAATGGCTCCAGAGATGTCCATGTCCTAATTCTCAGAATCTGTGAATATGTTACTTGATAGGGCAAAAGGGACTTTACAGATGTGATTAGGTTAAGGATCTTGAGGTGGGAAGAGTATCCTGGATTATATAGGTGGGCCCATTGTAATCACAAGGGTTCTCATAAGAGGGAGGCAGAAGGATCAGAGTGAGTAAGTAGGAGATGTGATAACAGAAGCAAAAAGCAGGGACCATGAGCCAAGGAATGCTCAAGATGACTTCTAGAAGCTGAAAAAGTTACAGAAACAGATTCTCTTCTCACTCTCCAGAAGGAGCCAATCCTTGCCAAGACCTTGACTTTAGCTCAATAAGGCTGACTTTGGATTTTGACATCCAAAACTATAAGATAAGAAATACAGGGTTTTAAGACAATAAGTTTGTGGTAATTTGTTATAGCAGCAATAGATAACTGATATAGTTCCTAATTCTGAAGAGAATTTCCATATGGATGAAAATTAATCTGTCTGAAAGTGAAATTTCTGTCTCTGAAACTTAATATTATATTCAGTTCTTTCTTATATTACATTTTAAGACTCTGAAAAAGGGAAAGGAGGACCCTGTCTTAATAATCTTGCATTTCCTGTGCCTCATGTTAAATCAAATAGTATTGAATAATATTAATTGAGGCAAAAGAATATTCTAAATCAAGGACAAAGTATGGCTATTTAATAAGTATTGGTACAGTTGATTCATTCTTTCTTTCTTTTCTTTTTTTTTTTTTTGAAAGAAAACAAAGACAATGGAGCTATCCAAAAGCAGGGAAAAGTTTTGAAATATTTTTCAACAGTAAGAAATTATGCATAACTAAAGACAAGTTAACATAGAAATTAAGTAGACAAAAATTTTCAATATGTATAGTATTGTGTTTCATTTATTAGTTTATTTATAAATATTATATATAGCATACCAGACACTGTGCTAAGTATTGTGGAGTAAAAAAGAATAATTTAAGTCTCTGTCAAAGGATCTTATAGTGTATTAGTGTTAATTATTTCTTAAGCGTTTTGTAGAATTCTCCAGTGAGAACTTCGGGATTGGAGATTTATTTGGGGTGAGATTTCTTTGGATGATTGTAAATTAAATGTCCTTAATAGTTATAGAGATATTCAAATTATCTGTTTTATATCAGGTGAGTTGTGATAGCCTGTGTTTTTGAGGAAGTGGCTCATTTCATCTAGGTTGTAATATGTATGTGTATAGAGGTGGTTTGCAGCATTTCCTGGTCATCCTTTTGGTATCTTCAGGGTCTATAGTGATATCCTCTACTTAATTTCTGATATTAGTAATTTGAATTTTCTATCTTTTCTATTTGTCATTCTTGCTAGAGGTTTATTGATTTTACTGATCTCTTCAAAGTACCAGGTCTTTGTTTTATTGATTTTTATTTATTGCTGTTATTTTCAGTTTTATTGCTTTCCATCCTTAATACTTATTTTCTTTTTGCTTTGGTTTTATTTTACTCTTCTTTGTTATTGACATGGGAGCTAAGATTTGATATGAGTTGTTCGCTCTTTGGTAACATGTCTGTAATTACATAAAAATGTTACTCTCGGCACTACTACAGTTATGTCTCACAAATTTTGATATGTTTTATATTCCTTTTCATTCAGTTCAATAGAATTTTTATTTTCCTGAGATTTCCTCTTTGACACCTGGATTATTTAGAAGTGTGTTTTTTAGTTTCCAAGAGTTTGGAGATTACGTTGTTGTCTTTCAATGATTTCTAGTTTGATTCTATTGTGGTAAAATAACATATTCTATATACTTTCAATTATTCTAAACTTGCTGAGGTATGTTTTATGTCCCATCATATGGTATATCTTTATATATATATACCATGGGCACTTGAAAGAATGCATGTGTTCTGTTGTGTGAAGTGCTCCTTAAATGTCAATTGATCTGTTGCTTGATGGTGGTGTTTTTCTTCTATAATATTGATATATCCTTGTAGATTTACTCTCTAGTTGTTACATCAGTTGTTAAGAGAAGTGTGTTGAATTCTCCAGCTAGATTTGGGAATTTATATTTCTTTTTCATTCTTTTAGTTCTGCTTCATAGAGTTTGACGTAGTATTATTTGATATATGCACGCTTAGGAGTCTATGTCTTATTGGTGGATTGTCCCTTTTCAGTCATTATATGATGTCCCTCTGTGTCTCTGGTAATATTCTTTGCTTTTAAATCATATTTGTCTTATAGACACGCCTTTGGCTTTTTTGATTAATATTTGCATGGTATGTTTTTTCTATTTTTTATTTTCAGCCTGCTTATATTGTTATATTTGAAGTGAGTTTATGATAGACAGCATATAATTGGGTCACGTGTTGTAATCCATTCTGCTAATCTCTCTTTTTTGCTGTATCTAGAAAATTTATATTTGATATAATTATTGATGTTTTATGGCTTAAGCATGCCATTTTACTTTTTGTTTTGTTTTCTCTGTTTTTCACTTCCCAGTTTTTCTTCCTTCTGCTTTCCTGTAGGTTTCTGGAACAAATTTAGAGCTCTATTTTATTTATCTATAGTGTTTTTGAGCATATCACTATGTATAGCATTTTTATTGGTTTCTTTAGATATTATATTATACATATACATAGCTTATCACAGTCTACTAGGGTTGTCACTTAACCAGTTTAAGTGAAGAGTAGAAATCTTACTTCTCTTTATGTTACCCATTTACAATATAATTGTCTTAAATTTTCTCTCTACATACATTTAAAATCACATCAGACAGCATTATACTTTTAATTTCAACCAGCAAACCAATTTAAAAAACTCAAGAGGCAGATGCATACCTCTTCTATTTATTCATATTATGTTTACCAAGTTACGTTTTTCCTAATGTCCCAAGTTTATTTCTTTTACTGTTTCCTCTCTGTTTAAAGAACTTTTAGCCTTTCTTTTAGGTAGGCATGATGGTGATAGCATCTCCATTTTATTACCTTAGTGTGAGAATATCTTTAGTTCTCCATCACCATGAATGATGTTTTTGCTGGGTATAAATAAATCTTGGAAGAGTGTGTGTGTGTGTGTTGGGGATTCAAGCCTGAGAACTTGGAGAGCTGATGGTATAGTTCTGGTCCAAAGGCCAGCAGGTGTGAGACCCAGGAAGAGCCAGTGTCCCAGTTTAAAGGTAGTCAGGCTGGAAATTTGCTTATTCTGGGGAAGGTCAGCCTTTTTGTTCTATTCAGGCTTTCAGCTGATTGGATGAGGCCTACCTACATTAGAGAGGTTATCTGCTTTACTCAGTCTACCAATTTAAATGTTAATCTCATCCAAAAACACACTCACAGAAACACCCAGAATAATATTTGACCAAGTATCTGGGCACTGCATGGTTCAATCAAACTGACACATAAATTTAACCATCACACTTAACAGTGAAGATGAGTTAAGCAATAACAGTTCATTCAAAGAACTATTCAACATCCATTAACAATGATGGTTATGAATACAATGCAGACACTAGGACAGGTGCTATCTAAAGAGTAATAACTATTCTAGAAGGTAAAAATGGCATGATCTATGTTTAATACTTGATTATGTATGCCCATGAATGAGATTTAAAAACAATGCCTTATAGTAATAACAATAATTGAAATTATGTGGTAGGAATTTTATTGTATTTTTATAACAAAATATATATTGATATTATAATAAAAGATCAGTATTTTCTAAAGTGATTTTATATTTGCACGTCAGTTTTAAAAATTCTTGAGGGCTTCCCTGGTGGCGCAGTGTTTGAGAGTCCGCCTGCTGATGCAGGGGACACAGGTTTGTGCCCCGGTCCGAGAAGATCCCACATGCCGCAGAGCGGCTAGGCCTGTGAGCCATGGCCGCCGAGCCTGCGCGTCCAGAGCCTGTGCTCCGCAACAGGAGAGGCCACAACAGTGAGAGGCCCACGTACCGCAAAAAAAAAAAAAAAAAAAAATTCTTGAAATGCAATTATGGAGAAAAAATGTCCATAATCTCATCACATATTCATAATTATAGTTAATATTTTGGTCTATTTATATATGCCAAAGCAGTACAAAACATCTTTGTAATTAATTAAATAAATATTTGTTGAATACCAGCTTTGTCACAAGGCTGTGTTTTATGTGGTAGGGATATAGCAATAATCTACAATGACAGTAGCAAAAACAAAATCCTCCCTCCTTTGTGGAGCTCACATTCTAGTGATTATCTTTAATGTTCAAATGTTTACTTTGCTTCATTTAAAAAACATACCATAAGAATTTTCATGTTATTACCTGATTTTAAAAGGAGTATTTTAATACATGCGTTACAGTACATACAATAGATACATGATAGATATTAAAAAACTATTTGAGTATTTATTATCCAATACTGGGTGTTATGCAATTCTTCAATAATAAAATATTATTATAAATAACTTGAATATTTGTCCATAAAGTTATTTTATTCTAGATTTGTGTTTTATTTAACCCTAAGAAAGTACCAGAAATTGAGTTACTGAGACTTAATGAATGTATATTTTGAATCTCTGATATAGTTTGATAAATGGCTTATCCAAGTATCCCTGTTCGTGCTTCTTTTTGTTTGTTTTCCATGAAGGTAGGGACTTTTTAAAATTGAAATATAATTGATGTACAGTATTGTATTTTACAGGTGTACACTGTAGTAATTCACAATTTTGAAAGGTTTTATATTCCATTTATAGTCATTATAAAATATTGGCTATATTCCCTCTTTTGTACATTGTATCCTTGTAGCTTAGCCATTTTATATATAATAGTTTGTACCTCTTAATTGCCTACCCCTGTATTGTTCCTCCCCCTTCCCTCTCTCCACTGGTGGTCACTAGTTTGTTCTCTATATCTGTGAGTCGGCTTCTTTTTTGTTATATTAACTAGTTTGTTGTATTTTTTAGATTCCCCATATAAGTATTTCTCTGACTTATTTCACTTAGCATAATGCCCTCCAAGTCCATCCATTTTGTTGCAAGTGGCAAAATTTCATTCTTTTTTATGGCTAAGTAGTATTCCATTGTGTATATACATACGTGTGTGTATATATATATATATATATATATATATATATATATATACCATGTCTTCTTTATTCATTCATCTGTTGAGGACTCTTAGGTTGCTTCCATATCTTGGCAACTGTAAACAGTGCTGCTATTAACATTGAGGTTCATGTATCTTTTTTTTTTTTTTTAATTTATTTTATTGAAGTATAGTTGATTTACATGTTGTGTTAGTTTCTGCTGTAGAACAAAGTGATTCAGTTATGCATAAACATTCTTTTTCATATTCTTTTCCCTTATGGTTTATCACAGGATACTGAATATAGTTCGCTGTGCTATATGTTGCTATTTATCCATCCTATATATAATAGTTTGCATCTACTAAGCCCAAACTTCCAATCCATCCCTTCTCCACCCCACCTCCCCCTTGGCAACCACAAGTCTGTTCTCAGTGTTTTTAAGTCTGTTTCTGTTTGATGAATAAGTTCATTTGTGTCATATTTTAGATTCCACATATATGTATATCATATGGTATTTGTCTTTCTCTTTCTGACTTACTTCACTTAGTATGATAATCTCTAGGTCCATCCATGTTGCTACAAATGGCATTATTTCATTCTTTTTTATTGCTGAGTAATATTTCACTATATATATATGGCACATCTTCTGTATCCATTTATTTGTTGATGGACATTTACATTGCTTCCATGTCTTGGCTATTGTAAACAGTGCTGCTATGAACATAGGGTTACATGTATCTTTTCAAATTATAGTTTTGTCCAGATATATGCCCAGGAGTGGGATTGCTGGATTGTATGGTAACTCTATTTTTAGTTTTTTGAGGAACCTCCATACTGTTTTCCATAGTGGCTGCAGCAATTTATATTCCCACCAACAGTATAGGAGAGTTCCCTTTTCTCCACACCCTCTCCAGCATGTATTATTTGTAGATTTTTTAATGATGGCCATTCTGATCAGTGTGAGATGGTACCTCATTATAGTTTTGATTTGCGTTTTTCTAATAATTAGTGATGATGAGCATCTTTTCATGTGCCTATTGGCCATTTGTATGTCTTCTTTGGAGAAATGGCTATTTAAGTTTTCTGCCCATTTTTTTTTGATTGAGTTGTATGAGCTCTTTATATATTTTGGAAATTAAGCCCTGGTCAGTTGCATTATTTGCAAATATTTTCTCCCAGTCCATAGGTTGTCATTTTGTATTGTTTATAGTTTCCTTTGCTATACAAAATCTTGTAAGTTTGATTAGGTCCCATTTGTTTATTTTTGTTTTTATACTATTGCCTTGGGAGCCTGACCTAAGAAAACATTGGCACGATTTAAGTCAGAGAATGTTTTGCCTATATACTCTTTTAGGAGTTTTATGGTGTCATGTCTTATATTTAAGTCTTTAAGCCATTTTCTGTTTATTTCTGTGTATGGCATCAGGGTGTGTTTTAACTTCATTAATTTACATGTGGTTGTCCAACTTTTTCCTCAGGATTGCTTTGGCAATGCTGAGTCTTTTATGATTCCATATACATGTTAGGATTATTTGTTCTAGTTCTGTGAAAACATCCTGGGTAATTTGATAAGGATCATATTAAATCTGTAGTTTGCTTTGGGTATTATGGCCATTTTAACAATATTAATTCTTCCAATCCAAGAGCATGGGGTATCTTTCCATTTCTTTGAATCATCTTCAGTTTCCTTTATTAATGTTTTATAGTTCTCAGCATATAAATCTTTTACCTCCTTGGTCAGGTTTATTCCTAAGTATTTCCTTTTATTTATTTATTTATTTTGGCTGCAATTTTAAAAGGGATTTTTTTTTTACATTCACTTTCTGATATCTCATTGTCAGTGTAAAAAAATGCAACTGATTTCTGTACTTTAATCTTGCATCCTGCTACCTTGCTGAATTTGTTCATCAGTTTTAGTACATTCTGTGTGGTGTCTTTAGGGTTTTCTATATATATTATCATGTCATCTGCATATAATGACAATTTTACTTATACCCCTTCAGTTTGGATACATTTTATTTCTTTTTCTTGTGTGATTGCTGTGGCTAAGAGTTCCAATAAAGTGTTGAGAGTGGGCATCTTTGTCTTGTTCCAGATTTTAGCAGGAAGGCTTTCAGCTTTTCACCATTGAGTGTTATATTGGCTGTGGGTTTGTCATAAATGGCTTTTATTATGTTGAGATATGTTCCCTCTATACCCACTTTGCTAAGAGTTTTTATCATGAATGGATGTTGAATTTTATCAAATGCTTTTTCTGTATTTGTTAAGATAATATGTGTTTTTTGTCTTTTCTTTTGCTGATGTGATGTATCACATTGGTTGATTTGTGTATGTTGTGTATTTGTGTATGTTGACTCTCCTTGTTCCCCTGGGATGAATCCAACTTGGTCATGGTGTATGATCTTGTTTTTGGATTCAGTTTGCTAATATTTTGTTGAGAATTTTTGCATCTATAGTCATCATAGATATTGGTCTGTAAATAGAATTGGCTTCATAGAATGTCTTTGGGAGTGTTCCCTCCTCTTCAGATTTTTGGAAGTGTTTGAGAAGGATTGGTTTATGTTCTTTGTGTGTTCAGTAGAATTCACCTGTGTAGCCATCTGGTGCTGGACTTTTGTTTGTAGGGAGTTTCTTTATTACAGATTCTATTTCACTTCTAGTGATGGGTCTGTTCAAATTACCTATTTCTTCTTGGTTCAGTTTTGGTGAGCTGTATGTTTCTAGAAACGTGTCCATTTCTTCTAGGTTGTCGAATTTGTTGGCATCTAATTGTTCATAGAATTCTCCTAGGGTTTTTTTTTTTCTTTGCATTTCTGCAGTATCATTTGTTATTTCTTCTCCTTCATTTCTTATTTTGTTTACTTGGATCCTCTCTCTTCTTGGTGGGCCTGGCCAGAGGCTTGTCAATATGGTTACCCTTTCAAAGAACAAGATATTGGTTTCGTTGATTTTTTTCTATTGTTTTTTAATCTCTATTTTATTTATTTCCTCTGCTCTTTATTATTTCCTTCCTTCTGCTGACTTTGGGTTTTGTTTGTTCTTCTTTTTCTAATTCTTTTAGGTGGTAGGTTAGGTTGTTTATTTGAGAATTTTCTTGTTTTTTAAGGAAGGCCTGTATCACTATGAACTTCCCTCTAAGAATTGCTTTTGCTGCATCCCATAGATTTTTGTATGGTTGTGTTTTCACTACTATGGAAGCATCCCAGGCCCTGGCCCATCCTCCAAGTGCACACACCCACAAAATCCACAGCTGCTAAGGCCAGACCTGTCCCAGCCACAGGAGTACCCATAGTCCACTCGAATGTCTTGAAGGCAATGCATTTACAAAACTGGCAGTGGTGGTATAAACCCACGGATCACACAGCCATGGGGAAAGGGTTCAGTTTTCATCCCCACCTCCATGTGTGGGCAACCCCCTGGCACTTGCGCACTCCCAGAGCTCATAGAGGTGGTGCTGCACTGGCTGAGAGTGCTTAGAGAGAGAGGCTGCTTGGTGGGCCCTGCCCCTCCCTTCCCAAACTCTTTAACAATGGCACTTCAGTTCCATGATGGACCTGAGCTTCTGTGTGCCCCCCTCATGGCAGCCATACCACACTCCAGTCCCTTCAGGCTGTCTTCATGCAGCCAACCCCAGTCCTCTCCCTGGATCTGTCCTCTGAAGCCCAAGTTTCAGCACTCAGTCCCTGTGTGCACCAGTGGACACACGTCTCAGGCTGGGGAGAGCAGGGCTATGGCACAGACCATCTACGCAGGTCTCTCTCTATTCTGCCTGCCACAAACTGGCTATGTGCTCTCCTCTGAGCCTCTGAAGCTTCCTTTTTGCCCCAACTGATCTCCCTACAGGTGAAGGGGCTTCATAGGATGTGGGAACCTTTCCTCTTACACAGCTCTCTCCCAGTGGCACAGGTCCTGTCCTGATTCCCCCCCCCCCTTTTATTTCTTTCATCCTACCTGATTACATGGAAATCTCTCCTGCAGTTTTGGGTGTCTGAGATCTTCTGCCAGCATTCAATAGGCATTTTGTGAGAGTTTTTTCCACATGTAGATGTATTTTTGATATATTTGTGGGGCGAGGTAAGCTCCACATTTTTCTATTCTGACATCTTGATTGGAGCTCCCATGCTTCTAATAGCAACACACGGGAGTGTCCATCTTGCTTTACACTGGTCTGGATAGAGTATTATATAATTATGCTCTAATTACTGTAGTTAAAAACTGCTATCCCAATGTTTTCTCCCCCCCCCCGTTTTTTATGTCTATTTTCTGTGTTAAGATCATCTTCTGTTTTTGTTTTCTTCATTTAAAATTGTTTATAATTTTTCTTTGTCTAGTTAGCTACTGAAGTCTTCTTATTATAACATTTAAGCTCTATAGATAAGATGTTAATTTTATACATTTTTCCAATTTGCTATTTTCTTTTCATTATGATTGCCTCAGAGGAGTTAGTACTCTTATCATTGTTACTACCAGTGCTGCTAGCAGCATAAGAAATGTTTTTATGTTGTCAAGTCTGTCCATCTTCCATTATGCTGATTTCTAACCTGGAGAGTCATATTTTCTGTAGATGTTTGCTGAATATTCTCAGCTTTAGAGCATTAAAAATTTATTATATTCATGTTAAATCTGAAATCACTGTCAGTGTTCCTATGAGGTAAGAATCTAAGTTTTTTCCCCTTTCAAATTGTAACCGATTCTCCCAGAACTTTTAATTTACGAATATTTGTTAACCCATTGATTAATGTGACCTCTAACCTTTACAAAATTATTATCTAGAATAAGGGGAGCCCTTTTTAAGCAGACATAATTTATATTTTAGTATTGCTTATATTTCAGCTAAATTTTTCCCTCTGCATATTTTATTCTCATTGATCATAGGGTGATAAGTGAGTAAAAAGATAACTCTCCAACCAACCAGATGAGTTAATGAGCCCTGAAAGTTAATGGAGTAGAGATTCCAGAGCAGTTTAATCACCTTTACATCCATATCTTAAATATACAAAAGAAAAGAATTTAAGAGGCAAGATGTAATCAGTCACATGCAACTGTTGAACCCAAAGCTAATTTACTTTATTTATTCATAAGTTTCTATAGTTTGTTGCATTCCAGAAGTCTCCTTAGTATTTTTTTTTTTTTTCTTTTTGGGCTGCACTGGGTCTTAGTTGTGGCATGCGGGATCATAGTTGGGGCACGTGGACTTCTTAGTTGCGTCATGTGGACTCTTTTTTTAAAAATAAATTTATTTATTTATTTTTGGCTGTGTTGGGTCTTCTTTGTTGCACGTGGGCTTTCTCTAGTTGCAGCGAGCGGGGGCTACTCTTCGTTGTGGTGTACAGGCTTCTCATCACAGTGGCTTCTCTTGTTGCAAAGCACCAGCTCTAGGCATGCGGGCTTCAGTAGTTGTGGCTTGTGGGCTTTAGAGCACAGGCTCAGTAGTTGTGGCACATGGGCTTAGTTGCTCTGCAGCATGTGGGATCTTCCTGGACCAGGGCTCGAGCCTGTGTCCCCTGCATTGGCAGGTGGATTCTTAACCACTGTGCCACCAGGGAAGCCCCCATATGTTTTTTTTTATCACTTATAATAAAGATTCTGATTCTATTTTTGACTTTTGACTGCTGACAGCTTTCAAGCTCCACCCCTCCCCTTTCCTCTTCTATTTGGACAATCTGATAAGAAAGACTGAGTGTTCCCTCCCATGACACCAATGAGAAGTTAAGAACTCCCGAACTCATCCTAGAAGCTTTACCTCCCTGTACCCCCTTGTGTTGAACACAAGCTTACTGTACAAACCAACAATTCTGCTGCTAGAAAAACTATATCTACACAAAAATTTATATGCCGAAGATTTATATATGTTCATAATATTATTCATTACAGCCCCAAAATAATGGATGAAATGTGGTGTAGACATATTTTGAAATACCATTCAGCAATAAAAAGACCACTGATAAAGAAATAAAAGAGACCACTGATACAAGCTACAACTTAAGTTTAGAAGCTAGGTGCAAAACCAAAACCAAAAATACAAACTCATGTATGACTGTTTACGTGAACTGTACAGAAAAAAAAACAAATTTTATACAGTTGGTTTCCTGGGGCTGGGGGTGTGAACTGGGATTGGTTGTAAATGGGCTCAGTGGAATTTTATGGGATTAATAATGTTTTAAAACTGGTTTGTGGCAATGGTGATGCAACTCTACAAATTTACGTAAAAAGCATTGAATTGTACTCTTACGATACGATAATTTTCTGGTACATCCCAATAAAGCTGTTAAAAATGATTTAAGGAAGAAAAATACTCAGGTAAATGCAATGAAGGAAATACATTGGCTATTGTGTTAAAGAACAAGGGCAAGGATAAGGGGAGAGTTAGATACACCTCTCAGGAAAGGCTCCCTTGCTAAGGAGGTGGCCTTTAAGCTGAGGCTGAGCTCTAATTCAGAAAGTAAGATTTAGCCTTGTGTGAACTAGGCTAACAGCCCACTGGCTAACCACATAGGTTCTGGAGCACAATTCTGCCCTTGTATCTATCAGCTGTGTGATACTGAGAAAGGTACCTAGCATGTTACTTGCCTCTGAAGAGACAATAATACACATTATTACGTAGACAAAAGTAATGTACTTTCTGGCAAATGAAAAAAATAAGTTAGCTGTTATTAACCAATTATATATCGCTGGTCAGTTGGAGTATTTATGATGCTTTAATGAGTATTTTTTGTGGTTAAACCTATGTATATATGCCTGATTCTTTCCTCAAGATAAATTCATAAAGGTAAGACTAGATTTCATTAAAAAATACATATTTTTAAGGTATTTGGTACCTCTTGACACATCAGGAAATGCCCAATCACATAGCTAGGTATATGGAGACTGGGAAGAACATTAGCACACCTTCCAACAAAAATTCTATTTTGACCTGTAAGGGAAGGGCCTAGAGCTCATTCATCTTTTTATTCCCAAGACTATTGACAATAATGTTTTGCACACTGTTAAGTAGGTGTTCATTGAATGAGTGACTGACTGAACCTTCCACAGACAAGGATGACTTAGTAACTGGAGAATTTCTTTGGTGACCCCAAGTATATAGACAGTTTTGTGATGCCCTGTACATAGTTTCCCCCTTGAGGGTTTCATCCCTGAACTGAAAAGAAGAAGGTCTGAATCTCCAGAGAAAATATTGAAAGAGAAACTGCAGATGAGTGGTTATGTTGAAAGGGCATTGTCTCCTTCAACTCTTGGATTCTCTGTGAATTTGCTTTTTTTTTATTAGTCACAAAGAGGGAGCCTTTTTATGCTTTTTGAGGTAGTTTAGCAATAGTAAAGGGACAAAAAAGATGAGTCAGTGATAATTAGAATATAAAATCACCAGTTGATAATACATTAGAGCTTCTAATATGTTAGACACAAATTTGGAGATGAATGAGTGCATTTTGATGTTGTTACCAGGTCCTCATGGTGCCTGCATAATCATGTAGCCTGAAGCAGAATTATGAAGGCAGGAAATGCATCTTTTGTCTTCCAGGGTACATTTTGAATTACCTTCTCTTTCACTGGTGGCTCCTTTCCTTCTCAGATGTATGCTGACCTCCCACCCTCCCTTTTTCCTTTCTATCCTTTCCATCATAGCCCACTCTCAGACAAGCAACTGATATGTTACTCTTTCTTTAGTGTACTTCTAAATACCTTGAAAAGAAAGTTGATAGTGTGTACATATATATGTGCATATATGTATATATGGATATATATTAAATGTGTGTATATAGACATATGTATTAGATTACTGAGGGGTGTATATAGTTATATATGCATCATATATTTTGTTATTTATTATATAAACATGAATGTAATAATATATATGAAATTACATATATATATATACAACTCACTTGCTGTGTGTGTGTGCATGTGTGCATGTGGTTGAAGAAAGACATAAATGAAAAAAGATTCTTCTTAGATTTCACTTGATTTCACTTTCCTAAGTGTTGTATTTTCAGAAATATTTTTTCAATGTTGAATGAAAGCTTCACAATTCATTATAAATGGTCAAATAAGAGATAATAACATTTTAACATGATAATATGTCAGTTTACCTATCTTCACACTCTTTAAAATATTTCATAAAACTAAAAATTGGTTAATAAGATATATTTTTACATAAAGCAAGAGAGCCAATATCAGAATTTTACGGGAACCCACTAGTGAGGATTGTGCTGTGCCCTTCTTCACAAGGACTTCTTCAAATATGTTGTCTGCCTGGAAGGTCAAACAAAACCAGTTTGAAAAAATCTTGATCTGATATATGATTATAGAGAAGAAGAGATGACAGTCCTCAGCAGTCATGGCAAGAACAATTTACTTAGGAGAGAGAGATAAGTGACAGGTAGAGAAAATTTCTGGAGACCTTGAGATGAAAGTGAAATGCTTTTTTATATAACCAAAGGTCAGATCCTTAGTACTTTTAAGAAGCCCTCCTCAATGAACTCTTTTTATTTCTTGGTGTCAAAATGAAATTAGATAAGTCTTGAATTTTCTCAGTTTTAATGGAATCAGAACCTCAAGTTCATGAGGCAAAAAGACCAAGAAATATGAAACTGTGAATAGTTAGGCTCAAATTACGGTTTATTTCCAATAATCAGTTAAATATCTTTGTCTTTATTTTTATTACCTCTTTTCAATATAAGACGATTTCTATAGTTTTTGAAGGTATTTGGCCAGTTATTATAAAATTATTAGAGCATGTTTATTCATCCTAAACTATATAATTGACTATTATATGTCACTGTCTACCATTATGGATCTTTTGTTTTAGTCGAATGCAGTAGTCATTCAAGGAATCTCAAAAACAATTATGCACTGTGATACATATTACGAAAGCTCAATATAGGATACTGTGAACAACAGAGGGGGAACAATCATGTTATTGGTTTTATGGAAATTATTTTTAAGGAAATGGACCTCAGCAAAAGAGGGCAATGTAGTGGCAGTGTAGGCAAGAGGGCAAGAGGAAAAGAAAATGTTTTAGGGGCTGGCTTGGCACATATTTGTAGGCCATGTGAAGGATTTTTTTTTAGTAGGAAATCATGCAGGATTTCAAGCAGTGTACTGACTTTTGACCATGTTTTAAGAGCATCTTTATGCATTTAAAAAATGGAGACCAGCAGGGTAACAGTCTCCTTCAAAGTTCAGGAAATTTATAAGGGAAAATGATGCTTGAAGCAAAATGCATGCTAATTACCTCTAATTAAAAAAGAAGTATTGCTATCTGAATATGTCCAACTCTACCTATTAGATTCAAACCTCTATAAGGAATAGTACAAAAATTTAGAACTAAATGTGGAAAATCATCACAGGAGAAAACATTAAGGCAAGTGGAGAGTATAGCAGGAGATCTGCAGGAGTGACAGTCCTGAGATATTAATTACCCAGATAAAACAGACATTCTTGAGAGTTCTAATTTGTGTTTATATGATATTGTCACTTGTATTATATTCTTTCTTTGGAATTTCCATATCATATATTGCAATCACATAAAGTTTCTGTGCTTTGTCGCTATATTCCCCTTCTATTATACAGATAATGATATGAATGTCCAGAGAGGAATGCCATGTTTATAATGAACTTGGTAAGTTCTCATTTATCTTCCACCTATTGCTCTTGTTTTCTTTTTCCCACAAATTTTCTGTTCTATTACCAGTTTCATTTTCAGTTATAGGGGCCATAGACCAGCCACAGTTTTTCCAACAGTACTGTAACAGTTACAAATACATGCTTGCAAGATTATGAAATGGCACTGGGTATGTAGTTTACAGTTTTAAGAATATACGTTCTTAAGTCAGAAAATAATCATCGCCTTTTAATATTGCACATCAAACAATATCTGTACTAACAGCCTTTTATTGGCCAACTGACATATGCCAAACTGTGGCTTATATGATTTTTTTTTAATCTTTGTGATGTAGTAGTCTCATTTATCCACAAGGAAATAGAAGTCAGAGAGCTTATTCTACTTGTCAAAGTAAACTAGTTACAAAGTCTAGATTCTAATCTGGGTTTGTCTGCTTTCATTGTGCTGTTCATCCTACCTTTAATGTACATTTTGGATTACATAATTCTTTTGTTCCACTTTATTTTCCATCAGGCTTATGTCTTTAACTCTTGCCTTTTCTCACTCCCTATTCAGTCTCATCAATGACTCCATTTCTGTCCTTGTCTCTGATCATAGGTATGAATAGTTCTCCTTTACTCAAAAGCTGCACTGGGCATGGTTTTCATTGTAAATTACAAAACTGTAGCTTTAATTCCTTGCACATCTCTAGCTAGACTTGGTCATAAAACTACGTATGCCATTAAATAAATGTATCCCAAAATGTTTCATAGAACACTAGTCGAATGAAGTGTTCCTTGAAAATGGGATGCCGAAATCAAATAAGTTGAGAAAATTCTGTTGCTTTTATGCCTTTCCTCATGCTAGATTACTCCCAATAAACATTAGCATATGAAATTGTCATAGACATTGTACAGTAAAACAATATTTATTTCAAAAGAAATCTTTGACCATAGAAAAACGTTCACTTTGGAAAAAAAAAAACAAACTACAAAAACTGTTTCCTAGACTTCTATCCCTCTCTCTCCGTACTGGCAATCCCTTGAATGAAATACACTCAGGATTTACCAAGCTAAATTGCTACATGGGTTAGAGGAGTTTAGAAATAGTTATTAAAAACATACACACATATGTCTGTTTTTATGTCTATGATTATACTTATTTTTCCATGCATTGCTTTGACTTATAAAGTTCCTATGTAACCTTGGGAAATTAAACATTTAACATTCCTTAAATTTCTGTGCACTTACATCCTATACACCCAATTAATACCAAAATTTTAGATGTCACATATGATCTCCAAGTCACATTTCCATTTATCTTATGTGCCAAAAAGTGAAAGGCATAATGATATTTATTTAGCCTTTTATAAGATATCCTAATCACATGTGTTTTCTAAAAGTGTATAAAATTGAGTGTCATTTTGAACTATATATGATACACTTAGGTTGCTATATATATGAAAAATTATAAAAGAAGGAAAAGACAGTTACATCTCTCAAACATATTTGATTTTTGTAAATCATTGACGCAAGAGTAAATCTGTCCTAGGAGCATTATCAGCATAATTATTACCTTTCTATACTTTTCTTTTGACAATAGGAAAAAGATGACTCAAAAATCAATGAACAGCTAGACTAGCAATCTAGGTGTTGATTGGGTCGGAAACTATTTACCTCTTTGCATAATTCTACTACCCAAACAATTATTGCCGAAATATATGCAAACTCAAATCCAAGATCCCATAGAAAGATTTATTTCCATGAAAAAAAGAATATGTGCAGCAGTGCATGACCAACTAGATGTACTGTTTCTGGGCAATTGATACGTAATGATCATTCTCTATGGGGAACTATGCGAAGCATTCATGTAAATTTTATTGAATTTGTGACCAGTCACCCATAAAAGATAATTATATATGTCTGAATATGAGGTGACCTGATCGTCCTATCAAACATGGCTTTAGAGCAAACCTTAACTACTGTGGAGCTTACTATACAGACATATGAATAAAAATAACACTGGAGGTCTTTCTCATAGTGTTTGGGAGAGAAATATAAATAATTGAATTTAAGAAGAGAATTAAATTTTCCCAGTCTACAGAATGGTTCAAGACAAGATGTGCTTATAGACACTTATGTTGGTTAAGTCATTTTTTGAATTAATTGTCAGAAACATGCTAATTCTAAGGGAAGAAGTTACCTTGCTGGGTTAGAGTGGTCCTATAACTACTCTCAGCCAAATGTGTATTTAATCTAGTAGAAATGTCAACAAGGGTCTGGACTAGAGAAACATGGAAAGTAGAGAGTGTCTAAGGTACTATTATAGACCACACCACCTCTTAGCATTTTTTATAATAAAAAATCTGTATTTTATTTTCTTAATTTGTACTGAATGTTCTGTTGTTAATCATATACTATCCATAGATAAGAACAGTGTGGTCAGTGATTGATTTGAGCTGGGGTACCTAATTTCTGGGCCCATCTCCACATATTTTGATTCAATATATCTTCATAATTAATATATAGTCATATAGTCATATAAATTTTTATAGATAACTTTATATGAATTTCACATATATACATATATGTATATAATTTCTTTGTACAGTATTGATAGTCTGATGTGGTACATACTGGGTGATCACTTCAGATAACAGAAAATTTGTCTAATATAAATGTATGTTTTTAACTCTCTATTGTTTGATCACTCTTTATAACAAAACTACTGATCTTACATTATTTTTTAAACTTAAGTCAGTACCCTGTCTAATTTTGTCACTACATAAATATCAATTCTATTTACTGATCACCCATACCATCATCCATACAGTATTTTCACCTCTTTTATGACATATTCATTTTAGAAAAAATGTTTACTACATTCACACAAAATACCATGTGGTGCTGGACATTTACCTTAATAAACTCTCAGTCTAATAGGAGACATGAAAATATTCATAAATATTTACTTTATAGTAAGATAAATTACATGAAAAAGTAATGCACATAGCACTATGGGAGCAAAATATATGGATATCTAAATAAGGCTAGGTAAACTTTTCTAGAAAGAAAACATTAAGTTGTATCATTTTTTTCTCTTTTCTTTTTTTATATTACATACCCAAGATATATTTATTTTATAAATGGAAATTTGTACCTCTTGATCACCTTCACAATTTCACCCACTGCCCTCTGGCAACCACCAATCTGTTTCTGTATCATTTTTTTTTGGTTTTGTTCATTTTTTTTTAAGATTCCACATATAAATGATATCATATGATATTTGTTTTTGTCTTACTTATCTCACTTTGCATATAATACCCTCAGAGCCCATCCATATTATTGTAAATGGCAAGGTTTAATTCTTTTGTATGGCTGAGTAATATTCCAGTGTGTGTGTGTGTGTATCAGATCTTCTTTATCCATTCATCAATCAATGGATATTTAGGTCATTTTCATATCTTGGCTATTGTAAATAATGCTGCAATGAATATAGGGGTACATATATCTTTTGGAATTAGAGTTTTAATATTTTTGGATAAATACCCAGAAGTGGAATAGCTGGATGATGTGGTCATTCTAGTTTTTAATTTTTTGAGGAACCTCAATACTGCTCTCCGTAGTGTCTGCAACAATTCACATTCCCACCAATGCACAAGAGTTCTTCACATCTTTTTGATAATAGCCTTTCTAACAGATGTGAGATGGTACCTCATTGTGGCTTTGATTTGCATTTCCCTGATGATTGGTGATGTGGATCATCTTTTCATGTGCTTGTTGGACATCTGTAAGTCTTCTTTGGAAAAATATCTATTCAATTCTCTGCCCATTTTTAAACTAAAAAAAAAATTTGTTATTATGTTATATGAGTTATTTACATATTTTTGATATAAACCCCTTAATGGATATATGATTTGAAAATATTCTCTCATTCAATAGGTTGACTTTCATTTTATTGATGGTTTCCTTCCTAGGGAAGAAGCTTTTGAGTTTGTTTTGCTTTTGTTACTCTTGCCTTTGTAGTCATATCCAAAAAATCACCAAGACTGATATCAAGGATTTAACACCTATGTTTTCTTCTTGGAGTTTTGTGGTTTCAAGTCTTACATTCAAGCATTTAATCCATTTTGAGTTAATTTTTGTGCATGGTGTAAGGTAGTAGTCTAATTTCATTCTTTTGCATGTGGCTGTCCAGTTTTCCCAACACAATGTATTGAAGAGACTGTCCTTTCCCCATTGTATATTCTTGCCTCCTTTGTTGTAAACCAATTGGCCATATATGTGTGGGTTTATTTTGGGTCTCTCTATTTTTTTAAATTGTTTTATGCATCTGTTTTTATACCAATACCATACTGTTTTGATTACTATCACTTTGTAATACAGTTTGAAATCAGGGAGCATGATGCCTCCAGCTTTGTTCTTCTTTATCAAGATTGCTGTAGCTATTTGGGGTATTTTTTGATTCCATACAAATTTTAGGATTATTTGTTCTATTTCTGTGAAAAATGCCATTGGAATTTTGATAGGGATTGAATAGAATCTGTAGATTGCTTTGGGTAAACATTTTAACAATACAAATTCTTTCAATCCATGAGTATAGAATATATTTATATGTATTTTTGTCTTCTTAAATTACTTTCATCACTATCTTATACTTTTCAGTGTACTCATCTGTCACTTTCTTGGTTAAATGTATTCCTAGGTATTTTATTATTTTTGATGTACTAGTAAATGGAATTTTTTCTTAATTTGTCTTTTTCATAGTTTGCTGTTAGTGTATAAAAACATGATATATTTTGTATATTGATTTTGTACCCTGAAACTTTATTGAATTTGTTTATTAATACTAACAGTTTTGGTGCAGTCTTCAGAATTTTCCCTGTATAAAATCATGTCATCCACAACTAGTGACAGTTTTATTTTTTTCTTTCCAATTTGGATGCCTTTTATTGCTTTTTCTTGCCTAATTGCTCTGGTTAGGACTCCCAAACTTTGTAGAATAAAAATAGCTGGAGTTATACCTTGAAGAATATATGGGAGGTAGCTTTATGCGGAAGTCAAACTAGTGAAAAAGTCACAGGCAACATATAGCTTGTGGAAGAAAGGAAACCTCAAACAGAATGACATGCTTGAGAACTACAGTGCTACAGTACTACAGCACTCTGGAGTGTGGTGTGGAGAATGAGGAGAGAAAGATAGCTATAACCTGGTAACACTATGAAAGTTGCAGGTTGAAATCTTAGAAGTAAAAATGCTAGAAAGCATTTGTTTAGCTTCATTTCAGCCAAATGTTTTTCAAAATTTCCATTTTAACTGAAATTGTTAGTCCCAGCTAATACACAGGATAGTCTGCAAGCCTTAACCAGGTCTGTGTGCCCACAGTGTTTCCTCTACAGCACCTTACACCTATACCTACATTTTTATGATCAAATACATACAGGGCAGAGATGCCCAAAATAGGTTGCATTGGCTCATTTCACTCTATAGTGCTCACTGGTTTTTCTGCAGATTTTTTCTGTAATGAACATTGGGCTGAATATCAGGAGATCATATCTCTAATTCCAGCCATTCAGTCACCTGCCTGGGAGACCTTGAGCCAAAGTCTTCCTTTTGACATTATAAATATAAACAGGTGGTTATTAAAGTTGTTTCTTTGCATTACAGTGCTATATTAAAATAGCACGCTGAATCTAATATGTAGAATAATAAAAGCCAAACACCTCTGGTCAAAGCAACATTGTGGGGAGATGAGCTTTGGTCGTCCTCTGCTGTCTCTAGAAAGGACCTCAGACACCATTGTTTCACCTCTGTTTGTAATAAGGGGAATTCACATAACCAAGGTTATAAAATAATTTTAATATGTATCCTTCTCCACTTGAGAGGCTCCACATATGGAAGGAGTCAACACTCAGGATATCTGGTGGGGGAGCATTCATTCCTACGATGTTTGGATGGTTTTTCTAAAAATCTCTTTGTGAAGCTTTCTCCTGTCATTCCCCCGACTCTGCAATATTGATATCCAAGCCCAACACAAATGGCACTTCCTATGGATAAGTCCCCATGGTTTCTTCTACTTGAAACAGATCAAGTCCCCATGGTTTCTTCTACTTGAAACAGATCATTTCCAGCTTTGTTAATTAACAAAATTGTTATCCAAGTGAATGAAAATTTCTTATTTTTCACATCTTTATCAACATTATCTATTCTAAGAGTATCATTAGTTGATATTATGTGTGGAATATTATTTCATTATACTTTTCCTTTCACATATGACTACAAAAAATGAAAAAAAATCTTATATTTATTGACTACACAGACTTTCTCTTTATAATTACTATTCATGTTGGGTTGATTCCACAATACTTTATTGGGGTTTTCTCTTTTAAATATATATTTTGGAGACTCAGTATTTCTTATTCATTTACATTGTGGCATTACTTTTTGTTTATAATTGTGTCTATATTCTCTTTTAAGAAGGCAAGTTAGCAATTTTAATATCATTATTTTCTTGTAATGTCTCCTAAATGTTATGTTTGCCTTTCCCATTTTGGTTTTGAGTAGTCTATCATTTACCATCTGTTTACAACTATAAATTTTATCATATATCAAATTATTATATAATGTTTATATGTTTTTGTTATATTCATCTGTCTGTTAGCCTATCTAAGTGCAGTATTACACTGTGTTTATTACTAAAGTTTTCTTATAAATCTTGATATCTGATAGAGAATGCTCCCCATCCCTTTTGGGTTTCATAAAAAACCCTTACTAGATTTTAATTGAAATTGCTTTGAATACCTAGATTAATTTTTGAAACAATTATTATCTTCTAGATACTGTATTTTGCCACCCATGAACATATAACATCTATTTATTCATTAGCCTTCTTTATGTGTTTGCTTTGTTTTGTTTTTTATTTTTTATTTTATTTAATTATTATTTAACAGATAATTCCAAATCTTTTATTTTGTTTTTGTTTTCTTTTGTTTTAATTTTTATTGGAGTATAGTAGATTTAAAATGTGTTAGTTTCAGGTGTACAGTAAAGTGATGCAGTTATACATATACATATATTCACTCTTTTTTAGAGTCTTTTCCCATATAGGTCATTACAGAGTATTGAGTAGAGTCCTCTGTGCTATATAGCCGGTCCTTACTAGTTATCTATTTTATATGTAGTAGTGTGTATATGTCAATCCCAATCTCGCAGTTTATGCCACCCCCCTTTTCCCCCTGGTGACCATAAGTTTGTTTTCTACATCTGTGACTGTATTTCTGTTTTGTAAATAAGCTCATTTGTACTATTTTTTCTAGATTTCACATATAAACAATATCATATATTTGTCTTTCTCTGTCTGACTTACTTCAGTCAATATGACAACCTCTAGGTCCATCCATTTGTTGCAAATGGCATTATTTCATTCTTTTCTATGGCTGAGTAATATTCCATTGTATATATGTACTACATCTTCTTTAGCTACTCCTCTGTCAATTAACATTTAGGTTGTTTCCATGACCTGGCTACTGTAAATAGTGCTGCAATGAACATTGAGGTGCATGTATCTTTTCAAATTATGGTTTTCCCTCGTTATATGCCCACGAGTGGGATTGCTGGATCATATGGTAGCTCTATAGTTTGTTTTTTAAGGAACCTCCATACTCTTCTCCATAGTGGTTGTACCAATTTACATTCCCACCAACAGTACAGGAGGGTGCCCTTTGCTTCATACCCTCTCCAGCATTTATTGTTTGTAGATTTTTTGATGATGGCCATCCTGATTGGTGTGAGGTGATACTCCATTGTAGCTTTGATTTGCATTTCTCTAATAATTAGTGATGTTGAGCATATTTTCATGTGCTTTGTGGCCAGCTGTATGTCTTCTTTGGAAAAATGTCTATTTAGATCTGCCCATTTTTGGATTAGGTTATTTGTTTTTTTGATATTGAGCTGCATGAGCTGTTTGTATATTTTTGAGATTAATCCCTTGTCGGTCACTTTGTTTGCAAATATTTACTCTCATTCTGTGGGTTGTCTTTTCATTTTGTTTATGGTTTCCTTTGCTATGCAAAAGCTTTTAAGTTAAATTAGGTTCCATTTGTTTACTTTTGTTTTTATTTTCATTACTCTAGGAGGTGGATCAAAAAAAAAATATTGCTGTGATTTACGTCAGTGAGCATCCTGCCTATCTGGCCTTACATTTAGGTCTTTAATCCATTTTTTTAAACATCTTTATTGGATTATAATTGCTTTACAGTGGTGTGTTTGTTTTGTTTTTTAATAATGCTTTGTAACTTTTTCCAGAAGGCCTAGAGACATTAGTTTTTAAAAACTAGTTCTAAATACCTTAGGGTTATTGTTGCTATTGGAAAAAAGCCCTTTATTTTTTTCTAGGATAAGAAAATGTTTCCACTAAATTATAAAATTATGTATTTGATCTGCATTTATATTTTAATGTTAATAGACTTTTCAATACTGATCCATAGTTAAGTAATATATTTTGTTTTGCATTATTGTTTGTTTTTGATGAGAAAAATAAGACACAATAATTTCACCACCCCAGAAGATTCATTTTTACTATCAGTAAACTGCAGAGGTAACTACTATAATAACCATTCTGGCTTTTATTATTAAATATTGGTTTTGCTGTGTTTGAATTTCAAATAAAAGTATTAATACTCCATGTATTCTTTTCTGTTTTCCTCTTGTTCAACATGATACTTTTGGGATTCATCCATATTATAACATATATTAAAAGACTGATCTTTTATTTATTGCTGTGTAGGAGAATGTCATTATAAATATAACTTGTCTATCACTTGATACTATTGGGTTCTTTCCAATTTCTTCTATATGAATAAACTTGCTATAAATGTTTGTGCAAATATCTTTTGCTGGAGTTTTGCACTAATTTTTCATGGGAGTGGTATGGGCTTAGGGGATATATATGTTAGTTTTAGTAAGTACTGCTAAGCATATTTTTTCAAAATTGATCTAATTAAGAATCCCATCAACAATGTATGCAGATTCTTTCTCTGTCTGACTTAACTTCACTTAGTATGATAATCTCTTGGTCCATCCATGTTGCTGCAAATGGCATTATTTTGTTCATTTTTATGGCTGAGTAATATTCCATTTCATATCTGTACAACATCTTCATAATCCATTTCTCTGTCGATGGACATTTAGGTTGCTTCCATGTCTTGGCTATTGTAAATAGTGCTGCAGTGAACATTGGGTTGCATGTATCTTTTCTAATTATGGTTTTCTCCAGATATATGCCCAGGAGTGATCACTCATGTGTGGAATCTAATTTTAAAAAATGATACAAATGAACTTATTTACAAAACAGAAACCAAAAGATATCAAAAACAAACTTATGGTTACCAAAGGGGAAACTTGGGTGGGGAGGGGTAAATCAGGAGTTTGGGATTAACATACGCACACTACTATATATAAGATAGATAACCAACAAGGGCACAGGGAACTCTACTCAATATTCTGTGATAACCTATATGAGAAAAGAATCTGAAAAAGAATGAATATATGTATATGTATAACTGAATCGACTTTGCTGTATACCTGAAACTAGCACAACATTGTAAATCAACTACACTCCAATAAAATTAAAGAAAAAAAACCCCAATGTATGAAGTTTCTAGTGGCATACTACTTTCTCGTCAGTACATCATATTATCTTTTCTTAATTTTAGTCATTCTGATGGGTATGTTCTATAATCTCATTATAGTTTTAATCTTCCCTTCCCTGATGATTAATGATGTTGAATATCTTTTCATATGCTTATTGATTGTTTAGATACACTCATTAGTAAAGTGCTTTTATAAAACCTCACCCCATTTTAAAATTTTGTTCTTTGGCCTTTTTATTGATTTCTAGCATTCTTTATATATTCTGGATACAAATCATTTTCAGATGTATGTACACAGAATATCTTCTCCCTTTCTGTGAATCACCTACTTAAATATGATTTCTTTTGATGAGCAGTTCTTTATATCATTAAGGTTACTAAATGAATTATTTTCCTTTATGATTAGTATTTATGTTTATTAATATTAAAAACAAATTTTCCTACTCCAGGGTCATGAAGATGTTCCCCTCAATGTTTTCATTTTTTCCTAGAATGTTGATTGTTTTTGTTTTAATATTAATCTGGTGAACCTGATAAAATCTATAATCAACCTCAAGTTAATATCTCTATATAGTGTAAGGTAGGATTAGGGTTCATTTATTTTTTCCCATATGCATATCCAATTGCTCCAGCATGATTCATAGGAAAAAAATAAGTTTTTCATAATAAATTTTGGTGGCAACTTTGTCATAAATCAAATGTCTTTAAACACATGGGGCTCTTCTAGACTCTAAATTATGTTCCATTGCCCTATATTATGGATGGATAGTATTATCGCTGTAGTGTTATAGTTACCTTGCCATTGTAGGTCATATACACAGTTTGTGTGTATGTGTGTCTGTGTGTGTGTGTGTGTGTGTTGGGAGCTTGTGTCATTGGTATTTAAACTTTCTCTTTGTCTGATATGCTCATTTTAAAGTGTTTGTCCCTCAAAATCATATTTTTATTTTTATCCCATATTTTTTTTACACCATAATTTCATTATTTTCATCTTAACATATTTTCTAAGGTTCATTGTAACTTTACCTTGTCCTATAAATTATTTAGTAGTTTGTTATTTTATTAACAAATACCATTATTAATAAGTTATAATTGAGTGTTAATTTACTTCTATAATGGTTAGAGAATATATACTCTATTATTTCCTAACTGAAATTTAGTTAACATTGCTTTATGGACCAGGATATACTTTATTTTGTTAAATATGTTGTAATTATATGAAAAGAAGGTGTTTTTTTTGTTTGTTTGTTTTGTTTTGTTTTTTGCGGTACGCGGGCCTCTCACTGTTGTGGCCTCTCCCGTTGCGGAGCACAGGCTCTGGATGCGCAGGCTTAGCAGCCATGGCTCACAGGCCTAGCTGCTCCGCGGCATGTGGGATCTTCCCAGAGTGGGGCACGAACCCGTGTCCCCTGCATTGGCAGGTGGACTCTCAACCACTGCGCCACCAGGGAAACCCAAGAATGTGTGTTTTATAGTTATGTGTGTGGCATTCTGTATACATCAAATAAATCAATTTGCTTAACAATGTTGTTAAAATCTTTTAATTTCTTACTTTTTTCCCCAAACCGAAGCATGTTAAAAATCTCTAGTCATGAATTTTATTTTGTGTTTTTCTCTCTTTATCTCTGTTAATTTTACTTTACATAATTTAAAGCTATGTTGTATGCTTCCAAATTTAGGAGAGTCAAATTAGTCTGTTAACTATTTCATTATTGTAAAATGTTCTGCCTTTCATTCATAACACTTCTTGCCGTAAAGTCTCCCTTACCTGATATTAATAGAGACACTCTAGTTTCTTTTTAGTATATATTTTTTATTATCATTGTACTTCCTTTGTCATTTGTGGATTTGTATTTAAAATGTGTTTTGGAGGACCACTCAAATTTTGGCCATATTTTAAAATTTAGTTGATTCAGTATTAACATAGGCACACTACCTTCCCTTGGGTTAGTTTTTGCATTTTTTTCACTTATTTTACATTCAAGCAATCTTTTTAAAGTTGTTTCTCATAAAAAAAAAAGCATATTGTTACATTTCCTTCCATCTTCCTTTGTCTCTGTCCTATCTTTGTCTTTTAATTAGAACATAGTCCATTCATATTTAATGTTATTATTGATATAGTTGGGTTTAAGTCTACCATCTTGCTTTGTTTTCTGTTTGTCACATCTGTTCTTCATTCCCTGATTTCTTCTTTCCTGTATTCTTTTTTATTAATCAAAAGAATTTTGTCCATCTCTTAGCATTTTGGTAACATGTTTTTCTAACACTCTTCAATAGTTTTCTTACTTTTTTGAAATTTGTTAAATTATTGTTGACCTATCTTAAACTACTACTTTTATCTCATCACACATAATTCAAGAAACTTACAAGAATTTAAATTCATTTACCTCTTTAGTGTTTTTCTCTTAACTATTGTTATATATTTTACTCATGAATGTGTTAGAAATCTCTCAGATATTGTTATTATGATTGCTTAATGCATTCTATTGTCTTTTATATTTAATCACTTATTTGCCCTTTCTTGAGGTGTTCCTTTCTTCTTGCACTCTGGACTCCAGTCCAGAATTAGTTTTTCTCAACCTAATGAACTGCTTTCAATATTACTTGTAGTTTAATTTGCTTGCATCAATTTTTTTCAGCTTTGTTTTCTTGACAATATCTTCATTCACCTTCATGTTTGAAGGAAATATTTTCACTGGATGTCAGGTTATTTCCCTGAATTTTAGTATTTTAAATGTGTTATATCAGCATATATGCAGTACTTAAGAAATTATTTGTTTTTTGAAAGTTTTATCACTGTTTATTTTTTAAATACATATGCTTTTAAATATGTAGTTTAACTTCCAAATTCAATTAAATTGGATTGGCAGTGATCTGAAGGAAGATAAAACTGAAAGGCCAAAGGAAAGGCTTGCTTGATATATAAAATATATATTAAAGGTGTGAAACATTTCTTAAAATAAATTTATAAAAGTATCTATTAGCAATCTTTGTTGAAAAGAATTTTCTCTGGGGCAATTAGGATTATATCATAAACAAGCTGTAGAATAAGCAGGCAATTGAAATCATTTTGTAAATAGACTTACAATTATCCTAAAGACACTCAAACCAGACCCTGCTCGTTTCCTCTCTAATTATATAATTAATCATTTTGTAAATTATAACATGTCACTGTAAAAATAGCTGAAACACATTATCTGAATATTATGAGTGAACAAAATTTGAAGTAGGATAACAGTTAAGGAGCAGACATAAATTCCCTTTCAGACACATTCAGATGTAATGATTTATTTTCATCTTTACTATTTATATTCTCTGGTTAAATTTTCCTTTTTAACTGTAGAAATGATGTCAGATA
Organism: Mesoplodon bidens; assembly: GCF_964165515.1. Classification (NCBI taxonomy): domain Eukaryota; kingdom Metazoa; phylum Chordata; class Mammalia; order Artiodactyla; family Ziphiidae; genus Mesoplodon; species Mesoplodon bidens. The sequence goes on from NC_138162.1 coordinate 47,832,771, forward strand.
TTGCTACATAAATTTATGGTAAAGAAAGGAAGGTTTAACAAAATGCCATCTTTTTGTTTTTGTTTTTTGCAGTACACGGGCCTCTCACTGTTGTGGCCTCTTCCGCTGCGGAGCACAGGCTCCGGACGCGTAGGCTCAGCGGCCATGGCTCATGGGCCTAGCCGCTCCGCGGCATGTGGGATCTTCCCAGACTGGGGCACGAACCCGTGTCTCCTGCATCGGCAGGTGGAGTCTCAACCACTGTGCCACCAGGGAAGCCCACAAAATGCCATCTTAAAGGAACAATTTTTGTTTAATGGAATTGAACCATCATACTCACTCATACAGAAATATTTTTGCTTAAGGGTGGGGTAATGTGAAGTGTACAACCAGGGATTTCAAAAATATTTTTAATAGACTCTAGATAGTAACATTTTTTACTAAATGTATTTTGAATTAGTCATTTGAATTATTTGTTCTGCATTTTTGTCTGAAGTTGTGGAAAGTGTGACAGGAATCAACAAATCAACAACAAGAAAAGTCAACACTAACTAAAAGTCTTTGGAAGAGACATAAATGTAAAGGCAGGATTTCAAGGCAATAGGTCTCAGTGCTAGATCTTCTGTCCCTAATATTAATTCTTATAGTTTTGTTGTTTGCTTAATTGCTTTTGTTTTTACCAGTTATCATACTTCAAGTGATTTTTTTTTTACATGAACATCTGTTTGGGTTATCCCACCTCATCTAAATTCTTCATTGAATTCTCTCATTTCTCAGGATAGAATTTATTCTTCTTTATAATTTTCTCTACCTCTCTGCCAAGTTATTCATTTCTCATCCCCATACTATGCTGCTATGATACCACTGCTCCCTTTCTTTATTTAACTAGTGACAACTCATCCTTTAATACCCAGTCCACAAATTACCTCTTCAGTCTCCCTGCCACTCCCACTGGCTGTCATTTTTTGCACCCTAAGCACCCTATTTACAGCTTTATCACAGCACTATGTGACTGTATAAATAGTTATAAAAACTGTCTTTCAATTAGACAATTAGGTGAGGAATTTTAGTACAGGAACTGTACTTAGCTTTTAGGGCATTACAGAGTGGGTTCCTTAATCTTTTTTTTTAACATCTTTATTGGATTATAATTAATTGCTTTACAATGTTGTATTAGTTTCTGCTGTATAACAAAGTCAATCAGCTATATGTATACATATATCCCCATATCTCCTCCCTCTTGCATCTCCCTCCTACCCTCCCTATCCCACCCCTCTAGGTGGTCACAAAGCACCGAGCTGATCTCCCTGTGCTATGCTGCTGCTTCCCACTAGCTATCAGTTTTACATTTGGTAGTCTATATAAGTCAATGCTACTCTCTCACTTTGTCCTAACTTACACTTCCCACTCCTCGTGTCCTCAAGTCCATTCTCTATGTCTACATCTTTATTCCTGTCCTGCCCCTGGGTTCACCAGAACCTTTTTTTTTTTTTTTTAAGATTCCATATATATGTGTCAGCATACGGTATTTGTTTTTCTCTTTCTGACTTACTTCACTCTGTATGACAGACTCTAGGTCCATCCACCTCACTACAAATAACTCAATTTTGTTTCTTTCTATGGCTGAGTAATATTCCATTGTATATATTTGCCACATCTTCTTTATCCATTCATCTATTGATGGACACTTCAGTTGCATCCATGTCCTGGCTATCTTAAGTTTTTTTCTTGGAATAACAATCTATTAAGATGTTACTCAGATACCATAAAATTCAAACATTTAAAAGGTAAATCTCAGTGGTTTTTAATATATTTACAAATTTATAAAATCATTGCTGTTATCTAGTTACAGAATAACATCATCACTCCAAGAAGAACCCCATACCTATGTGCATTCACCCTGTACTTGTCCTTTCCTCCAGCCCCATGTAATGACTAATGTACTTTCTGTTTCTATGTATTTGCCCATTCTGGATATTTAATGTAAAACAAATCAAACAATATGTAGCCTTTTGTGACTGGCTTCTTTCACTTAGCATTAAGTTTTCAAGGTTCAGCCATGCTGTAACATGTATCAGTGTGTCATTCCTTTTTGTTGTCAAATAATATTTCTTTAGGAGAACATATGCATTTTGTTTACCCATTCATCAGTTGATGGGCATTTCTGTTGTTTCCATTCTTTGTCTGTTATGAATAGTCATTCTATGGACATTTGTGTGCAACATTTTGTGTAGATATTTTTCTTTCATTTCTCTTGGGTAGATACAGTAAGTCCCCTACGTACGAATGAGTTCCATTCCAAGTGCACGTTTGTAAATCCAATTTGTTTGTTAAGTCCAACAAAGTTAGCCTAGGTACCCAACTAATGCAATTGGCTATATAGTACTGAACTGTAATAGGTTTATAATATTTTTCACACAAATAATACATAAAAACAAACAAGCACAAAAAATAAAAAAAACATTTTTAATTTTATGGTATAATACCTTGAAAAGTATAGTAGTACAGTACAACAGCTGGCTGGTAGCAGTACCAGCTACTTTACCGCTGCTTTTATGCTTGCTTCTGGACATCCTGGGCTTGAAATAAATGTACTGTACTCTATACGGTACTGCAATGTAAAGTACACAAAAGCACAACCACTTGGAGAGGATGCACGCACATGACAATGTACGCCAGACACGTGAACTAACTTTTGTGATTGGATATGTGAACGCATGTTCACATCTTTGAAAGTTTGCAACTTGAAGGTTCATATGTAGGGAACTTATTATACCTAGGAGTGTTAGGCCGAGTCATATGGAAATTCTACATTTAACATTTTGAGGAGCTGCCGAACTATTTTCCGAAGTGATTTAACCATTTTACAGTCCCATCAGCTATTTCTGAGAATTTTAATTACTCTCAATACTCACCAAAATTTTTATTTTATGTATTAAAAAAATAGCCATCTTAGTGGGTAACAAGTGGTATCCCCTTGTGGTTTTGATTTGCATTTCCCTAATGACTTGTGATATTGAGTTAATGTACCTATTTTCAATTTGTATTATTTGTTTGGAAAAATGTATATTCATATCCTTTGCTCACTTTAAAAATTAGGGACTGTGTTTACATTTAAAAAATTCTTTGTACTTTTGAATTCTAAGAGTTCTTTATATATTCTACATATAAGTTTCTTCCTAGATATAATATTTGCAAATATTTTATCTTATTCCTGTGTTGACCTTGCACTTTCTTAATGGTATCTTTTCAGGAGAAAACATTTTTAATTTTGATGAAGTACACTATTATCTATTTCTTTTATCATTTGTGCTTTTGGTGTCATATCTAAGTCACTTCTTAATGAAAGATCACAAATATTAACTCATTTTTTCTAAGAGTTTTATTGTTTTAGCACTTACATTTAGGCTTTTGATCCATTTTGAGTTAATTTTTGTGTATGGTATGAGGTCAGGGTCCAATTTCATTCTTTTTCATGTAGGTATCCAGTTATCAAACAGCATTTTTTCTACCAGTTTTACTGAGATATAGTTGACATACAGCACTGTATATTTAAAGTATATAGCTCAGTGATTTGACTTACATACATCATGCAATGATTACCACAGTAAGTTTAGTGAATATTCATCATCTCATACAGATACAAAATTTAAAAAGAAAAAGATTTCCTTGTGATGAGAACTCTTAGGATTTACTCTCTTAACAATTTTCATATATAATATAAACAATGTTAATTATATAAATCATGTTGTTCGTTACATCCCTAGTCCTTATTTATCATATAACTGAAAGTTTGTACCTTTTGACCATTTTTATTCAATTCCCTCAAGCACAATTTTTGAAACGACTATTCTTTCCATTATGGTATCATCTTGCCCTCCTTATGGAATATCAGTTGATAATACATGTGGTGGTTCAGCTAAGATTCTCAATTCTACATGACTTTCCCTATGCTAGGATCACACAGTCTTGATTACTGTAAATTGTAACTAAGTTTTACATCTAAGTAAATTTTGAAATGGTAAAGTGTGAGTCAACAAAATGTATTCTTATTTAAGTTTTTTTTTGGCTACTCTGGCTCACCTACATTTCTAGATGAATTTCAGGATCAGCTTGTCATATACTGCAAAATAAAAACTGGAATTTTGATAGGAATCACATGAGTTCTATAAATCAATTTTGAGAGGGATGTCACCTTAATGTGAAATCCTCTGATCCATAAACATGGAAAGTTTAGTCATTTTTTGAGATTTCCATTAACATCTTGCTACAGTGTCTTGTGGTTTGCAGAGTGAAAACCTTGCACTTTTTTGGTTAAATTTCATAATTGTTTTTTTTTACTTTAGGTGCTATTTTAAATGGAATTGCTTTACTTCATTTTCATATTATTATATGTGAGTGTATATAAATACCATGATTTTTGCATATTGATCTTGTATATTATAGCATTGTAGAACTTGTTTATTAGAGTTAGTAGGGGTTTTTGTGTGTGTGTGTGGATTCCTTTGGATTTGCTCTATATAAGATGACATCCTCAATGGAAAGTGCTAGTTTAAATTTTTCCTTTTATCTTGATGCTTTTTATTTCTTGTTTTTGCCTAATTCCCTCCCTACAACCTCCAGTACAATGTTGAATAGAAATGGTGAGAAGGTCTTCATGTTTGTCTCCTTATCTTTTTTATTTTATTTTTATTTTTTTATTTTTTATTTTTTTAAAATATTTTTATTTTTTTAAATATTTTTATATTTTAAAAATATTTTTTCAGAATTCTGACTTTAAACAAAGGCCTTCTGGGGGAAACTTGCGTTTCTCTTTCTGTGTCTTTTAGATGTAAATGTCCTACCTGATCTTCCTAAGACGTTCCATGTATGTCTACGTGTATTTCACCATTAAGTAGCATATTCGTTGTGGCTTCTTTTGTTTGTTTGTTTTTGTAGATGCTTGTTGTCAAGTTGAGGAAGTTCTTTTCCATTCCTAATTTTTTACATGTCTATCTTAAGGGTGTTAGTTTTCTCTAGTGCATTTATCTCTTGAAATGATCATGCGTTTTTTTATGTGCTTTATTCTAATATTTTGTTATACTTCTAATATAATATGTTATATTACATTGATGATTTGGAAATGTTAACCCAAGCTTTTATTCCTGAGATAAAATCCTAACTTAGTAAGGTTTTATAATCCTTTTTATATTTTGCTGGGTTTGGTTTTCTAGGGGGTTTTTTTTGTTTGTTTTTGGGGTTTTTTTTAGATTTCTAGTCTTTTTGTAAGGAATATTGGCCTGCAGTTTTGTTTTGTTTTGTTTTACTCTTGTCATATCTTGTTTTGGTATCAGAGTAATAATGGCTGCACACAAAGAGTTAGTTTTTTTAATAGTTTGTGAAGAATTGATGTTAATTCTTTTTTAAAGCTTGATAGAATTCACCAATTAAGCCATCTGGGTTTTCTTTGTGCAGATAAGCATGAACCAAGTGCTGAAAAATAGTTCACTGGGCCTGGTTGAGAAATGTTAGCAGGAAAATAATACCAATAATAGCTAAAGCATTGTATTAATTATCTATTGCTACATACCAGTTAAGCTGAAAACTTGATTGCTTAAAACAATAAACTTTCATTGTCTTACATTTTCTATCAATCAGGCACTTAAAAACAGCTTGGCTGGGTGTATGCTTGGCTTCCTCCAATCAGAACATTGACAGAATGCCTCAGTTCTTTATTGGGTCTGACATAAGGCTTTAGATCCTGGCCATTTGGGTCCTGCTGTAGGGTTGCCTGATTGTCCTCTTAACACAGCAGCTAGCTTCCCCCAGAGCAAGTGATCCAAAAAAGACAGAGATGGGCTTCCCTGGTGGCGCAGTGGTTGAGAGTCCGCCTGCCAATGCAGGGGACACGGGTTCATGCCCCAGTCCGGGAAGATCCCACATGGCGCGGAGCGGCTGGGCCCGTGAGCCATGGCCGCTGAGCCTGCGCGTTCGGAGCCTGTGCTCCGCAGTGGGACAGGCCACAGCAGTGAGAGGCCCACGTACCACAAAAAAAAAAAAAAAAAGACAGAGATGAAAGCTACAATATCTCACGACCTAGCCTAAGAAACCAGAATTTGTCATTTCTACAAACCTGCTCACTAGAAACAAGTCACTGAATCTGGCTACACTCAAGGGTTGGGGAATGAGGTTCTACACAATTGTCAAAGGATAATCAAATAATTTGAGTACATATTTTTTAAACCACTACACCTGTATTAAGCACCTGTTATGAGTCAGACATTTTTAAGCATCTTACCCTATAGTAACTTATTTAATCTTCACAAAATTCCTATATTTAGATGTTAAAACTAGTTTAATTTTTCATATGGGGAGTCTTTCGAGAATATAATTAATTTTCAAAGTCACATAGTAACATCAAATTGTTACCCCAGGCAATCTGGCACCTAACCCTATGTGTTCACTATTCAACCTCTTAAAGGTAACTTCACCAAGTTTGGCTTCTAAGGCAAGAAAACTGTTAAGAATGTCTATGTACATGAATCATCTACACACAGTGGGACATGCAGTGTCAGAAAAAGGAGGGCTACAGGTTCATTTGCATACAGTCACAGCATTACTCTGTACACTGTTTATAAATTCTAGAAAGTTCAAGACTGTCCATAATTTAATTAAGGAGGATGACCTTTCTAATATTCATACAAACTTGGTTTTCATTGGTCAACAAAGAGATCTGAATCTGACTCTGGCTTCAAGACTTTAAGACATACAGCTGAGTAAAATTGAGATTTGCACAGATTATCAATCATTCTCGTATTTGTCATACATTTGAGGAAGCAGTCCCAGCCATTTAAGAGGCAAAGGGAGACAGTTTTGTCTCATTTGTAAATGAAAGAGTGTATAAGCCAAGGTCTTCAGGACATGAAGAAATCTGAAAACAATATTTCTACATAATAGATAATTGAATTTCAAAGCATATAAATCTGTGGACAGAATATGAGCCTCTTAGAAATTTGTTTGTGGTTTGACTGTCAGCTCAGATTTGTAAAGCATTCTTCTTTGAAGACATGCTTTTTACTAAGAATTTTTCTATTCATTCAAACTCTTCTGGTTGTAGAATTGAAATGAGTCTCTGTTACGAAAATGAAGTGTCATAATTTTTAATCAGTAGAGATCACCTCTGGTGCTGATCTAATAAAGGCTATGAAGAAGACAGAAAGGATAACAAAAGAGCAATCATAAAAATCCAGATAATATTTTAAGGGCTGCAGTTTAAGCTTTGAATGCAACAGAAATCTCTTTCTACTTGTCATTCCATATTCCAAAAGCATTTGCCTTTGCAAAAGAAGTCAAATTTGCAGCTTTAGCAGTTGGGATAATGGCACATCAGTAACAAATTTGTTCTACTTATTAATCTTCATTAGGCTTTCCATAATCTATTGATTGTAACAATAATAATAATAATAAACATAATTATTAGAAAATTTTTACATCATCAGTGGGGAGGAAAGCAAAGCAATATATTGTCTATTACTAAGGATCATAATTTCACTTATACTAAATAGAAAAACATTTTATTTTTATTAAAAAAAACAAAGAGCAGTGAAATTAGTGGTATAAAGCATGGACATTAGAGCACAGGGACACAGGATAAAATTTTCAGTATCAAAGCAGTTATATAAATACTAGAGGTGCAATTGTTGAATCTTGAGGTGAGACTTGTTTAGTTTTGGAAAAAACTGCCAAACTGTCTTCCAAAATGGCTGTACATGCATTCCCCCAGCAAGGAGGGAGAGTTCCTGTTGTCACTCGCCCTCCAGCTATCTGCGTTGTCATATTTTGGAGTTTAGCCATTCTAATAGGTGTGCTGTGCTATCTCATTGTTGTTTTAATTTGTAATTCCCTAATGATATATAATAATGAGCATATTTTTGTATGCATATTTATTATCAAACCAAAACTAGGATGTAATTATGTACAACAGCTCTACTCACTATGGCTAAACCTTAAAGAAATCAGAATGTCCTTCAGTAGGGCTTCCCTGGTGGTGCAGTGGTTGAGAGTCCGCCTGCCAATGCAGGGGACATGGGTTCGTGCCCCGGTCAGGGAAGATCCCACATGCCGCGGAGCGGCTAGGCCCGTGAGCCATGGCCGCTGAGCCTGTGCTCCGCAGCGGGAGAGGCCACAACAGTGAGAGGCCCGCATACCGCAAAAAAAAAAAAAAAAAAAAAAAAAAAAAAAAAAAAAAAAAAAAAAAAACTATATGACAACATTAGGAAGCAGATTTTAGCCAAAATCATGGATCAGACATTGCCAGAATTATATATGTAATTTTAAACTATAATAAAACTCTAATATATATGTAAATATATATATCCATAAATAAATGATTATAGCATATAGTATAAAGACCGTATGCTATTATTTTAAATGCTAGGCTAAAACTGATTTAAATCATAGTTCAAGCATCAAGAAAAATGCAAAACAAGTCACACTTGTCTAAAATGTTATCAAGGTCCAATTGAATATGTTCTAATTAGACATGTTTATGGCTAAGAGCCAATTATTCTCAAAACTTTAGTAGTTTTTCACCAATGACGTCATAATTTGTTATTTTCCATCAGTTACTAGCTATGTTAATGCAGACACACAAAAGATTTAAAGGGCCAACTATATTTGCTGACATTGTTTGCACTAGTAAATCTAACCTAATTAGTAGAATTTATGAAAATATATAATACAAGCTTCATAGAATAAATATTGTGTTATATTCTAACATAAAATTGCAATTACTCCTTTTATAATGTTTATTAAAATAAGATGAAAAATCATTGATATAAAATTAAAATATTAATACAGTATTTAAAATAAAATAAAATATGCCATAGCAGAATTAGATATAACATTAAAATGTGAGTGCATGTTATGTTCTTTATTAAGTTATTTTTGTACTCTCCATCATTGTATTTGTAGCAGAAGATTATCCAAATTTAAACTAATTGAAAAACTATTTAAAGAATGACAAATGGCAACAATTCTGGGCAGAATCAGCCAATTCAATGTGGAGATGCAATGAGAATTGTTTAAACTCATTTATGATTCTGCTTATGAGATCATGACGAAGACCATGTTAAATATATGTTTTGAAGAGATATTTCTTTTGTATGTGAGCCTGTTTTGTCTTAAATTTGAAGTTTAAATTACTTTATTCAGTACATTTTTATCTATGTAGTATTATTTGGCTAGTAAAATATATACACACACATATATATGCATCTATAAAGCATGATCTGTTGTATATGAAAAAATGTATAAGAATGTGTGAGATTTTACCAGTTACTTTATAGTTTTCAGTCTCAGATTTTGTTGCATGACTCCGAACTACTAGTTTTATCCTTAAACATATTTATAGTGGTTAATATTTATACTTATAGTTTTAAAAATTCACATTAAACATTTTAAAATAACAGTAAAATTATGAAATAATATAAAAATATTTAGAAAGTAGAATTGCAATTTAGAATTGTTGGGATCATAATCATGGGTTCCAAGGTGTGCAATAAAAGATACTAAGTTCTGTTTAATCTTTTCTTCATCTTAATGAAGCCAATAATACCTATTTCATAGAGTTACTTAAAAATTAAACATATATTTGGTCATTTATCAGTATCATCATAATTGATCAAAAATATTAGTTCTCTTAGGTATTATTTTTAATTGAAAAATGAATGACAAAACATAAATTAAAAAATGTTTAAGATGGTGCAGAGTAAATTCCAAAAGTAATAAAACTTACATTTAAAAATTTGGATGGAAGAGAATACCTATATGTATATGTATAATGGAATCACTTTGCTGTACACCTGAAACTAACATAACATTGTAAATCAACTATACTCCACTATAAAATATAAAATAAAATAAAATGAACAGGATTTTAGCTTGCCTAAAAAAAAAAAATGGATGGAAAAACATGAAAATACAATCTTGTTTATCTCTAAAGATAAATGTAATTATTTCTTCTGTAAACTTGTCTACAGAGTTCAAACTTCCTCTAATGAGTATGTGGCTCTGTTAAAACTGAAATGTATTTATTTTATTTAAGCACACTGTAACCTGCAGAAAAAGATAGCAAATGAATGAGAAACAAAAGAAAATGGAAGTGTGGGGGAAAAGATCTAGAGATAATCTTTGGGGCAATTCTTAGACTAGCCTGAATTTACCTGTGTACTCTGTGAACTGGGTGCGTTGTCATTTGTAGAAATTACTGTAAACATTATATCATAAAAGTTTTAAAATAAGATTCTAGCAAAGATTTTCTGCTTAGCTCATTAAAAATAATGTATTGAGTGCTATGTTCCCCCCAATTAAAAGTTTTTTTATAAAGACAGCCTTTTTAGGTATACAGAGGTGAGAGAACATAAGAAAATAATGTAAGGTCTTTGAACATCTTGAATTTTCTTCTGAGAAGTTATCGCCGTAATTTTAGACCCTCATCCCATCCACCCCAAATCACACATAACTTACCTGCTTACATCTTTACTACCTTTCAGTTCTTAGTATAAAGATACTTCCTTGGCATGTCCTCCTCCTCCTTCAAGATTAAATTAGGACCTCCGTGAATATTTTTTGTTGTCTGTTCATTTGTTTGCCTGTGTGCTTCATTATGTGCATTTTGCACCCTCCGTTTTCTACTACTTGTCAAATCACTAATTATTGTCAATGCTCACATTGGGCTGTAGCCATGAGGGCATCATCTTACTACTCTCACATCTGATCTTCTGTATGTAACATAATTCCTGGAACATAATAGATGAGCCATGATATTTATTTCATCATTACATAAATGAAATCAATGCATTTCTCTATGACAAACAGTGTTCAGCATAATTTTCAGTGCTTATTTTCCGTTTGCATATCTTCTTTGGTGCAGTGTCTGTTCAGACAGTTTGACCATTTCTCTTGAGCTGTTTGCTTTCTTTTAATTGAGTTTTGAGAATTCTTTATTATTCTGGATACCCTTGTGTTATCAGATATGTGATTTGCAAATATTCTCCCATTTGGGGGCTTGTCCTTTTTGTTCTCCTACTAGTGTCTTTACAATGAGCACAGATCCCAAATTTTGAGAAGTCCAATATACTATTTTTTGTTTTAATACATTGTTTCAGTCCCTTATTTAAGAAATCTTGCCTTACTCAAGATATAAACATTTCATTCTATGTTTTCTCATAGAAGTTTTATAGTTTTAGGTTTACATTTAATTTATAATCCACTTTTAGATTTTTTTTTCCATATGGTATGAGGTCATATGGATATCCAATTGTTTCAGAACTACTTGTTGACAAGCCATTCTTTTGCTTTCTCCACTGAGTTGCCTTTGCACCTTTGTAGATAATCAACAGACAATATACATCTCTGGGTCTATTTCTGTATTCTGTGTTCTGTTCCATTGATCTATTGCCTGTCTTCTTGCCGATACCACACTGCCTTGATGACTGTAGTTTTATCGTAAGTCTTGAAGTCTGGTAGAATCAGTCCTCTGACTTTGTTTTCCTCCTTCAACCTTGCGTTGTCTACATTGGATCCTTTGTCTCTCCTTATAAACTTTAGAATCATTTTGTTGATATCCACAAAATAACTTGCTGGGATTTTGTTTGGAATTGTGTTATATATATATCAGGTTGGGGGAAACTGAAATCTTGACAGTAATGAGTCTTTCTATGCATGGTACTTAGATTATCTCTCCACTTATTTAGATCTTCTTGATTTCTTACATCACATCTTTATGGTTTTTTTCATATAGATCTTATACATTTTTTGTTAGATATATACCAAAGTATTTCATATTTGGTACTAATGTAAATGATATATATTTTTTAATTTTAAATAATCTTCCATTGCTGCTATATAAAAGCAATTGACTTTTTTGTATTAATCTCATATCCTGCAACCTTGCTATAATTGCATATTACTTTCAGAATTTTTTTTTGTTGGTTTTGATTCCTTAGAATTTTCTACGTATACAGCAGTGTCATCTGAGAACAAGACCATTTTATTTCTTCCTTCCCAATCTGTGTATCTCTTATGCATTATCTAAGACTTCTAGTACAATGTCGAACATCATGTGTGAAAGCACACATCCTTACTTTTTTCCTCATCATATTGGGAAACCATCTAGTTTCTCATGTTAAATATGATGCGAGCTGTTATGGGCTTTATAGATGTCCTTTGTCAAGTTGAGAAAATTCCCCTCTATTCCCTGTTTGCTGAGAGATTTTATTACAGGTAGGTGTTGGCCTTTCTCAAATGATTTTTCTGCATTTATGGATATGATCATGTAATTTTTCTTCTTTAGGCTGTTGATGATGGATAACATTAATTAATTTTTGAATGTTGAACCAATCTTGCAAACCTGGAATAAATCCCACTTGGCTGTTGCTTATAATTTTTTTATACATCGTTGGATTTTATTTGCTATTATTTTGTTATGGATTTTTATATCAGTGTTCATGAGAGATGTTAGTCTGTAGTTTTTCGCTCTTGTGATGTCACTGTCTGGGTTTGGTATTAAGGTAATGCTTACTCATACAGGGAGTTAGGAAGTATTCCCTCTGCCTCTATTTTCTGGAAGAGGTTGTATAAAATTAATTTCTTCCTTAAATATTTGTTAGAATTCACCAGTGAGCACTAATACTTTCTGTTTTAAAAGTTTATTAATTATTGATTCAATTTATTTAATCATTGTAGGCCTATGTAGTTTATTCTGCCTGTGTGAGTTTTAGTAGCTGTGTCTTTAAAGAAATTGGTCCATGTTGTCTATGTTGTTAAATTTGTGGACACAGAGTTGTTCATAATATTCCTTTACTATCCTTTCAATGTCAACAGAATCAGTAGTAATAGCTCCTCTTTCACTTCCAGTACTAGTAATTTGTGCCTTCTCTCTTTTTTCTCTTTTGTATCAGTTTCAGTTGATTTGTATTTTCTCATTATTCTTATTCGTCTTTTCATGCTTCTTTGTATTACTGTTTATGTCATATTTTATTTGTTTCAAATACCAGTCATTGTGAAGTTTCTCTTATTAAGTGCTGGGTATTTCCAAGTTGCTTTTAATATTCTTGATGTTTATTTTTAATGAGGTTAAGTTACTTGAAAACAATTTGATCTTTTGGGATGTTGATTTTTAAACTGTGTTAAATGGGATTATCATAGTGTTTAGACTGGATGTTAATTTTCCCCCACTATGGACTACTCTTCCAGGTGAGGTTTTCCTCCCTAGTTTGTGGGATTAGGCATTAATCCCTTTCCTGTGTGAGTTCTGATGATTTTTCTTTCTAATCCCTTTTAGGTGCTATTTCCCAGGCCTCTTATAGCTTCCTTGAACTATTCATGTATTGATCAGTACTCAGCTGAATAAACCAGGAGAAACTTCTACATATTTCCAGAGTTTCCTCCAGTATTCTGGAGTGCCTATAAACTCTAAGTGCCTGAGGTTCTCAGCCTCTGATCTGTCTGCAATTCACAGGGTCTGCCTGGTTTTGCCTTGGTTCCATTCCCTTGTGCCTTGGTCTGGAAACTCTCTCTAGGCAGTTTTCTGGAGGCAATCAGAGTTATCACCTCATCTTTTTTTCCCCATATTTTAGGGATTAGCTTGATATCCACTGTCTTGAGCATCTTTGTTTTATACATTTATCTTTTTTTTTTTTTTGGCCATTCCAGATAAGGTGAATCTGTTTTCTATTTCTCCTTCTTGGCAGAGAACAGATATCAGTAATAGGATCAGTATTACCTTTAATGTGAGTGACAGAAATTTCATTCAACCACATTAGCTTATGAGGATAATGAATTAATTCATGAAATCCAAAAAGTCATTGAACACAGCTTCAGGTAAGGACACAAGTTCCCCTGTACATCAAGAACACTTGAACTTTGAACAGTTTCTGTCTGCTATTTCCAATTTCTGCTTCTCATTCTCTTTCACGGTGGGCCACGTTGTCTCCTCACGGTAGACAATTTGGCCACAAAGATTTATGTGATTTATGTCTACAGCTATTGAATATTAAAATTAAAGGGGAAGTGTTTTGATGCTTTCTGTGGAGAGACACATTGGCGCCACTTGTTTTACTTTTCCCCTCTAGCTTCTTTAATTATAGTAGGAAGACTGAGCATAACTATATGTGTCTGGGGTGGTGTGAGTGGGTGGGGAGAGACTGCCATCAGGAAAAAAGATTGTGGTTCAGACCATCCTACAACTGTGCCTTAAAACTTAATAATGTCACACCAATAGTCATATAATGAAAATACAGCAATATTCCGCTAATTGGTATATGGTGAAATTTTAATTTTTATCAGGAAAATAAGATACCCAATGGAGTATGTGTTGAATATTCAAGTTTTGTATCTGTTGGTCAAAATTAAACATTGCTTTTACAGAGAAGACATCTTCTCATTGAAGTACAATAAAATCTTAGAGACTCAAGTTTTAAGTTTCTTAGACACAGAGCATTTTAACACTCAGAGAAGTTTACCATTGGCATTATAATCTTTCTGATGTTTTCTTCTTCAACTTGTCTTTTCTGTGTCACTTTTAATTTCCATCATCCATACCTGTAACCCTTATTTTTCTTTTGTTATTTTCTGAGACACAGAAGTGCAAGTAACACATATATGGATTATGACAAAATGGCAACTGTCTAGCAGTACTCTGGAAATACTCTAACATTATTTAGATTAATGTAGATATAGGGACTAAAGTTTTGTTTAAAAAAACAACTTGAAAATCACTGTTAGTGTCAGAGACACTGAGATAATTTTTATCAGTGTCATGTTTGGAAGTCAGTGATGCATTTCTTTTTCTTCATCTGATAGGGATATAGAGCTATCAAATGTGTCAATCACTAAATCAGAGAGGAGAGTTTTTGATGGAGGAAAGGTGATGATTATTACTTTTTCAAAGTGAGTGATTTACTGTATTCTTGGCTGCATTTCATTCACATATATGAAAGAAATTCAGCCCCCACACCCTGCTAAAAAAGTCTCTCTGGAAAAATCAGGTTTTAGTTTTACATTTAAAAAGAAATTTTGAAAAGTAAGATATTTGTGAACTTTCGCTACTATTATTTTCTTAGGGGTTAATTTTCTATGTGATCAGATAATAGGTATCTCAGATATAGTAATATAAAAAAACAAAGCTTAGGCATTATGAATAATAGTATGAAGAAGTAGAAGATGATGTTATTCTTGTACAATTATAACTAATGCATGCCGAATTTACCATTCACTGGAGAACCTGTTAGTTGATGAGTTTAGATAGTTAGGCTAGGGCCAGACAGAGAAAGCGTTTTTACATGACACTCAATTATTTAGATAGAAGCTTTGAATCCACTGAGAACAGCAGCAAGGTTTATGGAAAGATGTACCATAATTTGTAGGATATTATTTTCTCTTAATTAAGGATAAAATATTATTTAATGAAACAACTGATTTTCCAGAATAAAAATATTTTTGAATGTTGAACTCCCTCATGTTAAACATTACTAAGTCATTAACTCCCTTTTTCTTTAGATTTCTTATTCAAATAGAAAATAAATTACAAATGAAAATGGAGTTAGGTGAAATTATGGCCATGATAACTTTTTACAATTAAATATGAGTATTTTTTACTACTGTATATTGTTGTCAGTTACTCAAGTGCTATTTGTCTTTGCTTTATTTTGTCCTTAGAGAGGTAGAAGGGAACTCAAAAGTTTGTTATTATTTATGCAATCATTTGTTTATTGCCATTTTATTGACATCCACTGAGTTTGATTAAACTTTAATCCAACTTCAGTTTTGCAATATATAGTATTTAATTATCAAAAGGCATGCTTTAGCATTTTCTTTGTCTTGTTTTGAAAAGTTGAAAGATATTGTGCAAGGTTTTCTGAATTTCTACTCATTGGCTACCTTAACAAATTCAGTTTTGACTATTAAATTATATTGTGCTTCTTACTGTTTGAAAACCTCTGAATAGCAGTGGGCCAGATGTTGTTGCCTGATTAGATACCAAGATATTTTAATCACAAGCTGTAGCATTATAAACCTCCTCTTTTAATACTTCACTTTAAGTTTTCCATCTGCTTTTAGCATCTGGTCAGTTCTGTCTAGGTTGCCATTCTATTTCATTTCTTCTTTGTTGCCCCACAAACAACATGGCTTAAATGAAACTTCTCTATCAGTCCTTAGGACCAAATCAGATATGCCATTATTTTAAATTTTAAAATGCACATTATTTAAGTAATAATTGTAGAAATACTCATGTTTTTATAGAGTTTTCATTTTTTTTTTTTTTTTTTTTTTTTTTTTTTTTTTTTTTTTTGCGGTAGGCGGGCCTCTCACTGTTGTGGCCTCTCCCCTTGCAGAGCACAGGCTCCGGACGCGCAGGCTCAGCAGCCATGGCTCACGGGCCTAGCCGCTCTGCGGTATGTGGGATCTTCCCAGACCGGGGCACGAACCCGTGTCCCCTGCATCGGCAGGCGGACTCTCAACCACTGCGCCACCAGGGAAGCCCCTAGAGTTTTCATTTTTTAACACATCTATGGTACATAATGTAGACCAATAATATGTTACATTTAAAATGACGATATTCACTAAAGAAAATTTAATTAATCAGACTGATTAAGCTGGGGATACATCTTACCCTTTTCAAAGGGATGTGTTAATAAAATAACCATGCCAAAATGTTCTTTCACATTTGTCTTGTTACTGAGGAATGGGTTTAAAGAATGGAGTTAAATGGTATTTCATAATTTGAGTATAAAATCTTTAAAAAGATTTAAAAATATTTGCCAGTACTTGGGACCAGAAGTGTAGAGACTGAGTCAAAGATGGCATTATCAGGACCTTGTTCACAGCCACCCCATCAGCAATTGCTCTTTCCCATCATCTTCTCCAAATTTAAGCTTGGCTGAAGTATGGCCTGCTCTGTGAAAATGGATGCATCCATACCAACCCACAAATCTCTTACTTTACTAAAATATTACTGCATCTAATTTACTAAAGCACTGATTTTAATGATTTAATTTGAAGTTTTACTTAATCAATTAGGTTAGAAGTCAATTTAGAGGTGATAGCTTTATCTATTTATATATATACACATATATATATACTTTACAAAATTAAATACTATTTTGATGATTTAGAGAACATACGGTAAGTATTAAGGACTGAGTAGGAGATCATCCACATTATAGGGTAAGAAACCCAGACATTGTGAAGACAATAGACTTTATTTATTTGTTTATTTATTTATTATTTTTAAGACAATAGACTTTAACAACCAAACATCATTGAGTAAGCCAGAAACATTATTATTATTATTATTATTATTAGACAGTGGAGCAGATTATTTGGCAGTGGAGCAGACAGTACATTTACAGCTAAACTCAGTTTACAAACAATAAATTCTAAATTCATTCATTCAGAAATACTTATTTTGTGCCCACTACATACATGCCAGTCACACTTTGATGTCCTCATATATCCCAGAAACAAAGAACAAAACAAGCAAATGTAGCTGCTTATATGCAGTTTATATTCAAATGGAGGCTGGACAAGAATTTTTCCAAATATAGCATACCACCTAAAGCTCATGCTATAAGACCTAGGAACTTTATAGGATAGCTCCTTACAAAAGTATTAAAATAAACACACTTTGTAGCACTTTAAAAGACCATACATTTCTTAAGTGTGTGTGGAAAACTCTGCTGTTTGAGGCCATAGTACTTGCATGGATTTTGATAGGAACAAAAAGAAGAATAACAAGGACAAAAAGTAGATTTGATAAAGAAAAAAAGTAAATGAAATTTGGGTTTTGACAAATTTTAGTTGAGTTACAACCAGTACATCAGTAAAGTGATCGTATCAGGACATACCAACAAATGCCTCAGAATCGTGTCAGCAGGTAATGGTAAACGAGGTGAAAAAAAGAATTTCATCAGAACGAAAAAATTTCTGCTGGTCAGTAATTTTGAAACCTCTCTAGTAAGGACAGGTTTAAGATTAATGCAAGAACAGCCCTTTATCTAAATCGTATATTAGCTATTTCTGATGGATGTATATCCTTAACTTCATTGAAATTTCAAGAAATCATACATAGTTCATTCCAACATGCATTATTAGTATTTACAATCTAATGCTTTTGACAAATTTATAACAACCCCAGTTAAGGAAGAACTATAAGTAATTAATATAAAGGGAAGATATTTTCAGCAAAGTTATATTCAAGAAGTACATATATAAAGGAAATTATGGCAGTGGTGCATGATTTCATTATTAAAAGAGAAGCCCCTTCCCCTTTTTTGATATGGGGATCCATGAGGGATCAAGTAAGATATTTTAAAATATAACTGCAAGTTATATTTTCAGCAAATTACTCTTATATAGATTGAGTAGACCGTGTTTGGCTGTGATATTCTTTGATGACAAAATCATTGCCAAGTCTTAAATACTTTAAAGATTGTAAATGCATCAATCAAAACAATTTTTATTTTTTAACTTTGATTTTTAAAAGCCAAGTCAAAATAAATTACTTAATCCTAAAATGGTGTACATAAAAACAGCAAACAAAATTAAAATTTGCTTGTCCCTCATCAAACCACAATGATATATTTGAGCATACTCTTTTACTAGTAGTGATATATTTTACTTATTCTCAAAGTCTTCAATTTTTTTTAATCAAAGACAAGTATATGCATTTATCCATCTTTAATTTAGTGATTTTAGTTATGGTGAAGACAAAAACCCAAAAGCCAAATAATAATGGACTTTAATTGTGAAATGATGGATTTAAGCTCATGATTTGTGAATTTGGAGAGTTAATTGGTTAATCGTGATATTGATCTTACAAGTTTACCCTTTAAGCATTATCATATTATAATATATAAAATAAGGATAACTATCATAATGTTCAATATGAGGTAAAATGCAAAAACGAGCAACAAAGAACAAATGAAAAAAAGTTCAAGTAATTATAACTGAATTTTGATGTTGTTAATCAGGAACTCTTACCAGGTTTTATCTCCCTTTTAGGAAATAATACTATGTTCTAAACATTCTTCCTATTAAAATAGGCCACTTGACACCAATCACTGCTTAGAAAACTCTTGCTACTTTCTATTTTCTTCAAGAATGTGACCTTTTTATTTTGTGAAAATCCAGAATAATAAAAACCTAAAACAAAGCTATATTCTATTATTTAATAATTAATATAACATAAATTATATATGGGATCTTTTTTTCATATATTTTGCCAAAAATATGCTCTTGTATCAATCTCTGGAATGAAAATGAATAAAATTTCAAATACTTAGATTACCTATTAAGAGCCATTACATTTTATCAAGATATTGTGGAATCAGTTTTGTGGATCATTTGAATAAGCTGAATAGAAAGAAATAAGAAACAGTGCAATTTCTGATAATGAGTTCTTTAATCTGAAATACCTATTATTATTCCTAAGTCTAAAATTACTATGTATTTTTATTACATTTCCAGGGACTAAAGGTGATTTGCAAACACAATTTCAAAAAGAGGTAGTTTCAACATCAGAAGGTTGTGAAGAAAACAGAGGAAGGAGACATTTGACTGCGTGTAAATCTTCTAAGGAAAGACACCACCAGCTTGCAGGTACACGCACATCTAGGAAATCATGTTGATGGTAACGTTTTAATTCATAGCATTATTTTAAGTGTAATTGTTTTGATTATTGTTGCATTGAGTTCCTGAACTTCTTACAGTTAAACCAGAACTTATTTTGGTGGATGTGTCCTAACATCCACTGAAGTATATATATTTGAAGAAATTACTCTTGACTATCACTCCATACCCTGTATGTTCCTTGCTGACACTAAAGAAGGCAGGGAGCTATTTTTGTATAGAGAGTTAATTCACCCTCAGTGTTACTGGGGCTTCAAAATAGATTTCTTGTAGTTTACCAATTAATCTGCAGGGTATCTGGCCCAAGCTGGAAAGGAGTGGGAACTGCTGAGATTTGCTGAAGATCTGTGTGGATAAGAGAGAGCTCATGCGATAAGCAGTATCATAGTTGGTTTAACTCCATTTGTAAAAATGCTAACATTTGATTATATGGTATAGGCACACCAAGAGATTGATGCTTTTGATTTAGACATTCGATAAAACAAACTAAGAAATTCAAAAAGCTTGAAGTTATGTAATCCAGCTCAAACCTTTAAAACAACAAGACCTCCTGTTTTGAGCAATATTTCCTTGTCTCTCTTTTTCTTTTTATAAGAAAGTCAGAGTTAAAATATGTTTTAAAAATCTAGTTTGACAGATATAAATGTTAAAGAAAACATTTTAAAATATCTTACTTGATCCCTCATGGATCACCATACCAAAAAAGGGGAAGGAGCTTCTCTTATAGTAATGAAATCATGCACCACTGCCATAATTTCCTTTATATATGTACTTCTTGAATAGTTATTGTCAGAGAAGAGTTTTCTCTTTGCAGTTATGAGTCATACCTTTGAGAAAGCTCCCAGAGGGGTATAACTCAGTTACCAGGAAAAAATATCCAGTTGTATGTGTGTGCACACAGATGTTTGTTTTCCTTGTCATTCTCCCTTGCTCATTCCCTTGAGAGACAACAGTAGAATCATTTTGCTGAAAGCTACTCTGCAGCAGTATAAGGGCCTTATCCAAATTGCTTTTATCCTCCATAAGCCTGTGGGGAACTTTAATTTAATGGTTTTTGATCATAGACCTCAACTTCCATCTTAGAGAAGTATTTTTCTCTAAATCACCTTGTACTCAGTTTGTAAGTTGTCTAAATAGAAGGGACTGGAATTATGTAGACACTGTTTATCAGAAAAACAGTGGCTTTGTAACACATAGGATAAGTTTCAATAAAATAGCAAGTGGACTGGACTGGGTTGGCTACAGTTGTTATTCGACAAGAACACTCATGGTGTCACATGGGAAATTACCATAGATCATTGGAACTGTGGCTTGATGAGGATGAGTGTTCCCAAAAAACTGCTTCTGTAAGTGATTTTATTTTTGCCACAAATTCATTTTAAAAATTTGATGAGTGAAACAGAATGGTGGTATACGTGATGCCATGTTCTTTCAATAATGTAGTAAAGGGAAGAATTCAAAGTAAGAATAATAATAATTATTGTAATAATGTATGCATCTAAGGCAGTAGACCGTAGTACAAAAGGGGACAATTTAAAGATACCAGCTTCTAGAATTCTATTGAAATTTTAGCATATTTCACATTTCAAAAAAGGGTAAAGATTTATGGAACTCTAAGCACTGATATGTGAATATCAAATTTACATTGTGTCATATATCACTGGCCACCTTACTAATTCCATCTTTATTTGATGTTGAATATCTTTCCCTGAATGACTTAAAGGTATAACTCAGATTTATTCTTATAACAGCTGCATACTATCACATTGAATACTGTACTATAACTTATGTATCCAGTTTATGACCTGTCCAATTTAATATGATTACATAGTAACTGTATTGAGAAATTGGGGACCAGTGTACTTGTGGAGTACAAAAATCTCTCGATATTTAAGTGGTCCAGGCTTTTACTAACATTAGAAAGGAATACTAACATACTTTCCTGAGGTCACATCATCAAACAAAGGTCATTGCTACAGGTTGGTGTTTTTAGAAAAAAACTGTTTGAGGTCAGTGCTATTTGCATTACTCATTATTCTATTGTCCTTGAAATCAATGGTCTCTAGATATCAGAGGTGTGGGTATAGAGATCAAGAAGCAAATACATTGATTCTTTCATTCTACTACTATATAATTATGGAATACACACACACACATATATATACATAAATACATGCATGAACATATTTTTAAATCAAGTGCTTTTCTGTCAAGTATAAATACTTACGAAAACAAAAGATACCTTTAATTTTATTCTTCTTTTAAACACAAATTAACCCTTAATCATGTGTCTTATATTCAGTGTCTCACCAGTTATATAATATGGATGCTCTCCATTAATTTTCAATGTACAATAGAAGGGACTTTCTTTCCTCTGAGAATAAGAAGTAACACATGATATAAATATAAATCTCTATGAGAAAACTTGCTTATATTGTAGATTGCTGTACTCCCACTATGAATTAATTTCCTAGCACTTGTATCAGAATACTCTGAACGTTTGTTTGTACATTATAATTGTTTTGCCTTACAAAACATCCAACATTAGAACTTTGCCGTGACTGTTATTAACCCCATAGAAAAGTTTGTCTGGGTCTAGAAGAAAACTCAATTATGACTTTTAGTGCATTCCAGAAACTGTTTTCTGAAAGCCAAGAAACTTTTTATTTATAAGAATAAGGGTACTTTGAATGGAAAATGAAGGATGCTTGTATGTATTTTCCAGGTCAGAATCCTAGAAATTTGCAGGTGCTCCCTCAAAAAAGAGAGCAAATAGGAGGTAGATTATTAATGGCAAAGTATTGTATTGATGTGGATGGGATAATGGCACACTCAAAATGCTATAGGGAAAATAGACAAGAGTTGAAGTGTTCAAAATGTTGTGGAGATTCAGAGCTCCAACAAACTGGATGAAGTCTGTGGTAGGGTTGAGTGTTTGTAACACATAGCACAGATACCAATGAACAGTGGGAATCAGTATATCACGCCTAAAGACCAGAAGGATGAACTACAACACAGTGAATGACAGGACCCAGCAGCACTCAGAGGCCAAGACCAAGAATGCTTATCCCAGATGAGACCAGTGATGTCACAGTATAGTTAGGGCAATAAATCTTGTTGTATCATAGTCTACTTCTCTTAAGTCTCATATTATTTTGTTGATGCATATTTTTTGTTTGCTCATTCTTGACTAGGTGAGTTATTTCTAGACCAGGTGAGTTATTTCTAGACCAGGCATTACTTTCCAGTGGGATCAGCAGAAAAGTCTAGCTGCACCAATGAGCATTGTAGAGTTACCGCCAGGTTAGTACTCCGAACTGTTCATTGGCCAGCTAGTATATCCAGATCTTTAAGCTGGAGAGCAAGCTGATGGCCAAATCTTGTAGTCAGATTTTCTGTCTAGCAAATATATTTCACAGGAAATTTTAAGTCAATGAGAACACGAAAGTGCTTGTTTTCTGGCAAACATGGTTTTCTTTAAGCAAGATGCTTGCTTTATGAAGCGACATGTCTGTGTGCTTCATTTTTTTTTTCGTTCAGAGCAGACGGAGCACCATCTCTCCACAGATGTCTTTATAACTGGTTTTATTTTTGTCTTTCCATGAAATGTTATGCAAAGAGCAAGACGAAGTATTATCAAGGATGTATTAACGAAACTGTGAGGAACCCAAAGACTCCGTAACTTACTCAATACACTGCCTCCTATGACCATTCCTGAGCAGCTGCCTCCATCCCTCATCACGTGTTCCCCTTAAGCAATGAGTTTGGGGTTACTAAAAGCCAGAAGCAACCACTGTGCTTTTTACTTGTGTTATATTGGTGGGAGAATCCTGCAATATTTATGAAACAGGTAAATGCTCAGAGTAAAAGAAAGCCTGGCTAGCCAACATTTTGTAAGTGGAGCTGCTCACTTATTTGCCCCACCCGGTCTCTGAGGACTTTAACTGTCTCAGCCTAGCTTCTCTTGAGAAAGCAGAATATGAGACAAGTAAACTTATTTTGGAAAGTTATCTCAACAAATAAAAGAGAAGGACTGGGGATAATTAAGAAAAGAGGAAAAGCCAGTATAAGGAAGCATTTTCAAAGGCTGCCTCTGTGGGCAACTGGGCTCGTTCATGCCAGGATCTTCTAAGCGCCTATAGAAAAGATCCTTCAAATGAACTGTGTGAGAAACTGAAAGGGGAGTATTTAAACAACAATTTCTATCTCCCATTATTAATGCAAGGAAGATCTGTCTCATCTCCTTTGTACCAGTCCTTTGTGTCTATGTGAGGTTAGGGTGCATTCCCAGTGACATTCTATTCTACTGAATCAGAAAAACACAGAAGCAGAAAGCCAGAGTTACATGGAGCAGCTGAAATAGATGCAGGCCTCTTCCAGTTGTGTGAAGCTGGTTGCTGCAGCAATGACCAAAGTAAAAAGTGGGCTATGAGAAATGAGAGGTAGAAGAAATGAGGTGTCCAGTATATTAACTAAAATTGTCTGTGAGATGGATTCAATTCAAATTCCTCTTTTCAGTAGAACCAGAAAGTATTTTAACCCAAGGTTATATAAAGATTAATTGAGAATGACTAATACACAATCTGAAGTGCATTGTTTATTTACAATAATAAGAAATATTATACAGTATAACAAGCATTTATATAGATGGCTCAGGACTTATTTTGGGTGACAAATCTTAACACCTGCTGCAATGTTTTGTTCGGTTATGTTTGGTATTTTAACACAAGTAAGGTTAACATGAGTACAACTCTGGATGACAAATGCAAAGGAGCATTAATTGGAGTGAAGGAATCAGAAGAGATATCATGAAAGACTCTTCTAATTAACTTTCTATACCCCTCAGTTCTGCAGAGAGAGGCGTGACCCTTCTAATTGCCAGGGACTATTAGGATTGAGGTGCATTTGATCCAGGGAAAAGCCGATGAAATAAAAGGAGCATTTCTTGAGTCAGTCTTAGCTTCTTTTAAAAATTACTTCTGAGACAATATGGTTTTACATAGGGAAGGAATGGAAGTATTGAGGAAGATCTGAATCTGACTGATTTGGAACACTCATGAGGGAATCAAGGCTCAGCAACATTGGTCTCAACCAGCTGGCTTTGTGTGAGAATGTTATGCCTTCTGTACTTCATTTCTTGAAATCAGAATTTCATCAGCCCCTCACCATGTGCAAAGTTGGTGCTACTTCTCAGACTAGTCAATTAGTCAATAGTATTCTATTATATACCCTGAGATTCTCTAGCTTGGAATTTTTGTGTTTCTCTCCATGTTTATCCAACAAGTTTCTTATTTTTTACATTTATCTTTGTCCCCATAATAGACATTTAGTTCACAGAGTACCCCAAATCTTCAGTATAGAACATTCATTGTTATTTTCTAGCTTTCTGTATACTCATTTGGTGTTAGAAATGCTAAATCTAAATTACATAATTTATTGAGTGTTGTCCAGTGCATGCTCACATTTTAAGTTATCTTTTTTTGTTTGTTTGTTTTAAAACAACAGAATTTTATTCTCTCTCAGTTCTGGAGTTCAGAAGTCCAAAATCTGGTTGTCACTCCCTCTGAAGTTTCTAGGGGAGGATCCTTCCCTGCCTCTTCCAGCTTCTGGTGGGTCCAGCATTCCTTGGCTTATGGACATGTCACTCCAATTTCTGCCTCCATCTTCACATGTCCTTCTTCCCTGTGTCTCTCCGTGTGTCTGTGTCCCCATCCCCTTTCTTTGCTCTTAGAAAGACAACAGTCATTGGATTTAGAGCCGACCCTAAATCCATGATGATTTCTGCTTGAGATTCTTAACTTATTACATCTACAAAGACCATATTTCCCATTAAAGTCATATTCACAACTACTGGGGGTTAATACTTGAATGCATCTTTTGGGGGACACAATTGTACATTTTTTTATACGCAAGTGAGATCATATAATAAACGTGTATATTTCTACAATAAAGTGTGGAGAATTAAGTTATCTTAATACTGTTTAATTTCAGACGCGCAAGTATTAGAAAAACAATGAGAGGTGTTCAGATGGTAACTGCTATGAGGATCTTAGCAAAATCTGGCATAAAATCCCTTTGCCTTGGGTTAACATTGAAAGCTAATTTAGATTTATGATATGGATTATTTTCTACCATGGCCACTGTGGTTCTATGTTAATCAATGATCAACTTGGTCATTTATCACTTTGCCAAACAATATACAAGTTTTTAAAAAAGTCACTTTCAGCTATTGAAGCCAAGTCTTTTTGTTTTGTTTTTTTAAGGGAATTCCTTTCTTTTTATTATTTATTTATTTATTTTTGGCTGTGTTGGGTCCTTGTTTCTGTACAAGGGCTTTCTCCAGTTTCAGCAAGCGGGGGCCTCTCTTGTTGCAGAGCACAGGCTCCAGACGCGCAGGCTCAATAGTTGTGGCCCACGGGCCTAGTTGCTCCGCGGCAGGTGGGATCCCCCCAAACCAGGGCTCGGACCCATGTCCCCTGCATTGGCAGGCAGAGTCTCAACCACTGCACCACCAGGGAAACCCTGAAGCCAAGTATTTTTATAGTTGAAACTTTATAGTGATAACCATCAGTGTTTCTATGGTTAAAGATCTTTCTATTGCTACTTATTAATGCCAAATACATGAAATTGGGGATTACAAAAGGTAAAACTTTGCCAAAGTAAATATCTTCTACAAAATTCCTATTTTAAAATGTCTTTCTTTGTGC
Organism: Mesoplodon bidens; assembly: GCF_964165515.1. Taxonomy (NCBI): domain Eukaryota; kingdom Metazoa; phylum Chordata; class Mammalia; order Artiodactyla; family Ziphiidae; genus Mesoplodon; species Mesoplodon bidens. Next base: position 47,859,128 of record NC_138162.1, read on the forward strand.
TGCAGTAGCTTAGATGGAAAAGGAATAATTTTATTGCCAAGTATTGTCTAGGAGCCTTCCCCAACAATCCTACTTGTTATATATATTAGCTTTCACAGGTTACTATAAAATATTAAAAAGTAAGAAATGTCTCAGTATTTACATTTGGAGATAAAAGTTGTCTTTTTACTCTAAAGAAAGTATTCTATATAAGTATATTTCAGAAGTCTACATGAAGTTCACATTACTTGATGTTAGCAATTAGTTATAATTGATGAATTTTTATTAAATGACATTAATTCATATATTTAACTTACAGTTTTCATAATTCTGCATTGTAAAACATTTTAATTTTTGAAATATGTTTTATTATTATCTTATTTTGAAATAGCTTCTGTTCATTATATTTGTCTTCTTATAATACTTGTATTTTTTAAGAATGGGAATCTCTTATGAATACATGGAATTATGATAATCCTTTTTCATTTCATTTCTACATTTACAGCTCTGAATCTATAGTCTATAATCTGGAAATTTAAAAATATATATATATTTCTAACTAATGCAAGGGTCAAAGAAGAAACTGTAATGAAAATTTAAAGCATTTACAGCTTACTGAAATTTGACAATCTTTAAAAATTAAAACTTCTCATAATGTTTAGTAGGTTATTTAGTATGGTGATGTGTCACAAAAAAATCAAGTGTATACAAAGTTACTCAAATTTCTTTGGCGAGGGGACTCTCATCTTTAAGGATGGATTAGATATCTTGTGTGCCTCGGAATATACATTGGGTAATACTTCCCTGGAAAAATATATGACAAAGAAGTATAGATTTTCCCCTTTTTACATTATATAAAGCACAGATAATCAAAGAAGATCTTGCATATTACTTTTCTTTTTTTTTTTTTTTTTTTTTTTTTTTGCGGTACGCGGGCCTCTCACTGTCGTGGCCTCTCCCGTTGCGGAGCACAGGCTCCGGACGCACAGGCTCAGCGGCCATGGCTCACGGGCCCAGCCGCTCCGCGGCATGTGGGATCTTCCCGTACCGGGGCACGAACCCGTGTTCCCTGCATCGGCAGGCGGACTCTCAACCACTGCGCCACCAGGGAAGCCCTCTTGCATATTACTTTGATAATGGCTTTAACACAGAGAGAAGAAAAACCACCACAGTATAAGAACCTGAAAAATATTTTATGTTTTACAGTCTTTGGAACTCTATATTTAGTTAAGTGTATGGAACAGTTAGGACACATTTGGTAGTCAATGACGGCAAAAAGATAGCTGCAGTGAAAACTTCCGTTTGAAATGGGAGCATGGAAATATTCGTTTCTCATCCATGGACCTCCTAATGTCTTGTTCGGAATAGGAGTCTTTCTCACCTGCTGTGGAGGGAGTTCCCTGGCTGCAGAGATTTAGTTTGTTCTAGGAAACTCTCTGTCTACATCATCTTGCATGATTGTATCTGGGAGGTGCATTGAATAGAGACCACATCTATCAGGAGCTACCCCGCCCTAACGGCTCTCTTCCTTATAGCACAAATTCTAGTGTGCGAGCATCCCTTGGAGAGATGAATAATCACAGGGATTTATTTGCCAGAATTGGAGTCTCCTTTTCAAAATAACACCCTTAAAACTTTAACAAGCTTCACAGCTATTTGATTTAAGACAATTATGTGTGCTAGAAACCAAAGCTAGAAAGAGGTCATTTAATTATAACACTTGAACCTGGATTCAGGCCTGTGAATTTTGGTAAGCAAATAAGAAACCTTAGTCTCAAAGCTCCACTCCTGCCTGCACTGTAGCCACGACTTTCACAATCTCTCTTAATTCAATGCACTGGGTGGGGAGACACTGCTAAAATTGTCCCTGCCTTCAGTATGCATCCCTAAAATAATTTTCTTTCTTTTCTTATTCCTTCCTCCCTCCCTTTTTCCTACCTTCTTTGCTTCCTTTTCCTTTCTTTCTCTTTTTTGGTTTATAATTGGGTCCAAGCTTCTAAATAAGGCTGTGAGTTTGTAGGTAGGAGGTAGTGTCAGGCTTCCCTTAGGCTCTAATCTTATGATCTGCCAAATCTTCTACCTACCAAAAGCTAGCTAACCCAACTTTGTCCTAACTTTTGTTTGATGTGTAAATTTTGCCTTTTTCAACCCATTGAAGCTACAGATGTTCAGAATTTTGGTCATTCTTTATTTCAGCCCCCAGGCCAAAGGAGCTACTTTTAGCAAAGCTCCATTTTTTTTTTCCTGTTTTCAGATCAGCTGACTTCAGAAAAGGCTTGTATCTTTCAAGACCTTAGTTAAAACTGCAGAATTAGCCAACAAGCTCAGACATTACAGCATTTTCAACTCTAATTCTGCAGGGTCAGTAGACACAACACCTGAGTTCCAATCTGCAATGATCACAGATTCACAGCTGCTTTGCTCACACACAGATATCGCCCAGCTTCCATAGTTGAGGAAAGGGAGGAAGAGTCCTTACTATTCTTTTGCCCTATCTCCCTAGTTCCGTTAATTCAAATTTCAGCATTTGTTACTATCAATCCTTATTTCCTTGTACCAAGTTCTAAATCAATTCAGATGCTTTTGCTTGCAAGTAATGGACAGCTCACATGAATAGAGATGCCTTGGGTAGATTTTATAACTTCTACACAAAGCCCTGATGTTCACTCTTACTGCATTTGTGGAAGTCGCATTTCCAGCCTAAATAAATCACTGACCAGGAATTTGCTAACAAACTTAATCAAATTCACGTGGGCTAGAATTTGGAGATGGAATATAGTCAGTTTTCAAATAGAGTCCCAATGACAATTAGCGACACTTTTGAGAAGAAGGAAAGGGAGTTGGAAGCTTCTAACTCAATCAACAGATATACATTATCTTTGTAAATCATTCTAATCTTATAGGTGTTTTTATACAGTATTTAACTCTCTTCCTTAGGAGTCCAGATGGTATTTCATCCCAGTTATATTAAGAATTAACTCCCTATGGAAACTAAAGTAACAATAAGTAACCCTAGAAAAAACAATTTGTAAATATTATGTAGCTGCTATACCAAGATTTAAAACAAAAACAAAAACAAAAACAGATTACCTAGAGCCCATGCAAATTAAATTGGCAATTTGTTTTCTTTGTCTTCTTTTGTGTAAGATCTTTGAACTGTATATATATTTGTAACATAATCAAGGCAAAATACAAAATCTTTGACTACATGAGCTTAGAAAGTGTCTAAAGACCCATTAGAGAGCTATTTGTAAAAAGATAGTTATCCTTAAAAAGGTCACTAAATTGTCAAAGCTACAACTATAAATCCCAACAACAAATATGGAAGAAAGTGCTAGCTATGAAATAAGATATCTGGGTTCAAAACCCTCAACCATTATTTTATATCACAAAAACAAATATGGGTTGAAAAATATTGCATTATGCTGCTGTAGGTGTTAAAACTTGACCAGCAGACTTGTGAAGATTAGTTGATAAAACATAAGTGAATTAAGTTAGCAAACAACCTAATACATAGGTAGGTCCTCAAAAACTTGGAATAATTCAGTTACTTACTTTTGTTAAATACTATTTTTTTTAGAATTTGAAATAAATAGGGCTAATGACATTTAATTAATTCACTGCCTTTCTTACTGCTTCTTTCTTTTTTTTTTTTATGATTCTTATAAAGCTGCCTCTAATTGTCTCTGAATCTGTACCCTCATCTACTACTATGGTGTTGGGAGAGAACAAGTAACATTCCCAGCTAAGTCAGATTTCAGGCCATTATGCATGATATTGCTTTTATAATATCATTAAATACCCTTGCTCATTACAGCAGCCCTGGGTTTATTAATAACTCATTTATGATTCAACTCTCACATTACATCATACATTTTATTTTGTACCTCAGAACTCAAAACCTCAGTTTTACATTTCTAGTTCATACCCTAGGGGGAGCCAAAAGATAGTTGCTAGATCCCAGTCCAGAATGTTCCCTGTGTCACTCCTGTGTGCCTCAGAAAATCACAGAAAAAATACATTTACTTTGTCAAGTAAGGCATATTTGCTTCTGTTTTCAAGTTCAGGAAACAACCCTTCAACAGGCTTGGTTTAGGAACCATAATTATAAATAAAGCTTCAGATATAATGAGTGGATTCTTCAAAATCACTGTTCTCCCTCATTACATTTATTTTCACTTTCTATCTTATTTCTTGTGTTTGCTTATTTACTTATTCAACAGATTTTATTAAATATCTCCTGTTTCCCAGAGTACAGGCTAGGTACTGGGGATGTAGTCATGAGACAGAAAAGACCTGATAACTAGTCTTACTGAATCTACATAGATCGATAGCATCAGTCACTTCAGAGAGGCTTTTGGCATGTGTATCTGATTTAATAGCCCTGAAATTTTTAGGGGTTTGACATTCTATTAATTCTTCATGGTTTCTTAATGGAAGTGCTAAACTACTTATTTTTATTTGTGTAGACATGATTAGATTTGGTCTTGATAAACACCAACATATCCAATTAGATTGCTTTCTGATTGATTCTTCATTGGTCAGTGCTTTCGAAACTTCCAACTCTCCTGGCACCTTTCTAGTTCTTCCACCTAAATGTTGCTTATATAATCCAGTCATACTGAATGACTTAGGTTTGCAAACCTGAAAAACAATTACCTTCATATTTTAAAAATACATACATATGTGAAGGGGGTTTGCAAAAGAAAGGACAATTCTGGATCTTCAATGAAGAAGATATTCAAAGAAGAGTAACAGCCACTAGAAGGGACTGGAAATGTACACAAGGGTTTGTATAGGGTGAAATTTTTGTTTCAGTTCCTTTTCCAGTATATTTGAATGATGATCTCAGTAAGTAGGAACTCAAGCCATGAAATCTAGAAAGTGTCTGCCATGCTTTGTTTAAAAGATAACACTGACATTTGTGCTATAAGTCACTGATTTAAGACCATGCAACTATGCTGGTGAGCTTTTAATATCTTCCAGGACCCTTTGCCTGAATAAAGGGAGACTTCTGAAGAAGAAACCTGTATTCTAAAAGTAAGATCAAACATGATGCACAGATTCAGGCCTAATTATTTTTTTCTTTTAAAATACATGAGATAGGTTTTGGGTTGGGGGCCATAGGTAGCCTGGAGGATAGCCATAGAGGTGACAAGTAAGGTCACAACTAAAAGGAGGTTCGTAGTAATAAAATGGAATATATCTATTGTTTGGTCTTTCATGAATCATCGCCTGCTATGGCTTCTCTTCTTTTTCCTTTTTCTTCTTTTTAATAGTATACCACACTCTCTAATCCATTCACATAGTTGAAGGATTTGAGGGGAGCATTTTCCTGTCTCAGATTTAACCAATTATTTTTTCTCTTGGTTTCTGTTTTTGTAACCGGCATAATTTAAAACCATCAGTGATCATCTGTTTGGCCATGTGGTCTGGAAAAATAAAGTAGGTGAAGAAGGAGAGAAGAATGAAGTAGACATGTACTGAGGAAAGGAGTCAAGTGATAGAAAGCAAGTTCTCATTAGATTTGGAGTCATTTCTCATGCCCAACTCTCTGATCCTTGCCCTTAATTTCCATAAGGCATTTTAATATCCTTATAAACATTTCTCATCTTTCTTATTCACTTCAGGAGTGTCTTTCCTAAGATTTTAACGTTTATATTCACATTATGGAGTGACTTCTTTCAAAATAGGTTGTTATCATTTTTTTACAGCCCTTAATATCTGTCCTGTATAGATATTCAGCAGATCAGAAGGTAGTCCTGTGATAGCACTTGTAGGCCATAATTTATTCTACATTTAGGGTGGGTATTATTGTCCATCTGATAGTAGTTTCTCTTTTGGACTTTGATAATATGCTATTAATAATATTTCTATGTAAAATATTTTAAGCTATGAAACTTCTGAAATCTCAAATAAAATGAATATCAGATTTAATGTGGAAATTTTATTGACAGGTCATTAGCAAATGTAAAAAAAGGAATAGTTTTGCTTTAACCACGTATATATGTTCTTTATTCAACTATTCAGTTACCCTGACTGACTGATTCAAGCCTCCAGTGAGTTCAAAATAACAAGCAGGCAGTACCCAGGAGTGAGCACTGCAGCAAAATCAATTCTCACAAAGCTCCTGGTTCTGTCACATAGGGTTTGGAAACATTTAGACCAAAGGTAATGGATGTTTCGTTTCTGATGGGTCAGGTTTGGAGGGCAGCACTACGAAAAACTGTAGGAGGCACATTTAACAATGTTTTATTCTTTCCTCTTTTATGTTCAAAAGCAAGTATAGGAGTCACCTACACAACAGGCTTTGTTCATCCTTATTTGATTTGGATTCTTGCTGTGAAGCAACACATTGACTGTGTACTGGGGTAGAAAAATTGAGCCTGAGGTTGTGGTGAGCTGTGGTCAGGCCTGGCCACAGAAAACTATAGGTGAACATAAAGAAGAAACTTCTAGTCACTGTGGCATGAATGCAGTTAAGGAGAGAGGGATCCTGTGTAGGTAAAGCAAGAAATTCAAGGCCTAGAACCTGAACATTAAGTCTGGTGTACATGGCCTGGTAAAACGTTTACTTCCAGTTATTGTGTAAGTAATTTCTGTGAGGTGGTGTAAGTAATTTCTATGAGGTGGTGTAAGTCCACAGATGAGTGTGTTACTGGTATGAGTCCCCTGGAGCCGAGTTCTGGGTAGCACCATGTTTGGCTTCATGAAACAGGAGGGAGGAAATGGCAGCCAGACCCAACCACCTACATGCTGTTCGGAACTTTGCACTTCGTATTAGCTGCTTTCAGAGTAAGCCAGAATAAAAACAAATTGGAAACCAATCCACATTGTCATTCTTTTCTATCCTTTTTTACATACCAATTCTGTAGATCTGGCCAAATGTAGGGGATCAGTCAATATGCATTATTTTTCCTGTTACACACACACAAATATACACCCAATTCTCTTTATTATGACTTTGGAAAGAGGTAGAGGAAAGCACTATATGTGCCACACTCAACTTCATCCCTCTGTATTGGAAAGAAAATGCAATAGGTGGGTTTCACTTGAAGTCCTGAGATGTATAACTAAGAGGAGTCTAGGCTGTTGAATTTTCTCACATGGGATCTCCTTTGGCTTCAAGGTCAAATAGGCTGTGGATCACAGATGCACTTTTCTTCCAGGTATTAGGAGCAGGAAGTGTTTTCATGTGAACTCGCAAGTAAATATCACAACAGGGCAAAGCCTTTCCTTCCAAGGTGAAAGTTAACGTGTTGATTTATGTTTGTTTAAGAAAAACACACATAAATGTCAAAAAATGCCAAGTAAGGATAGAGTTAACATTTATTGAGTACTTAGCATTATGCCCTGCTCTAAGTACTTTTTAGTTATTAACTCATTTAATGACTGTTATCCCCCATTTACAAATGAGGACATTAAGGTACTAGAGAACACATCCTTTAGCATGATCACAGAGTTAGAAGTCATTAGAGACAAGATTTTGACCTAGTGACTTATACAAGCTCAGAGTAATGAGAGCTAGAACCAGAATTTGACCCAAGGATGTCTGTCTTCAAGATAGCAACTCTGTATTTGAAACTGACTTCAAACACATGTCTTGCTTTTCAAGCAAAATATTTTATCTCCCTTTTATAGGTAAGGAAACTTGAATCCTAAGAAATGATACCAGTTCCCCTTTGTTGCTAAGTTATTAAATGGTGCAACTGGAATTTGAACCCAGGTTTGTGTGCTTTAAACAGGACAGCAGAGCACTGTCTAACTGCTAGTGTGCTAGCTGATACAAGGTATTTATGTTTGTTCAGTTATTAAAATAATGTTAGATTTTCCCCAACTTCTTTTTACTCTTCTTGAGACATGCAGGTAATAATGGACTAATGCAATAACTCAAAAAAGTATAGAGGAAAATCACTGCTTATACAAAAATGCCACGTAACTTGAGTTTAAACAATAAGTTTAATCACAATATTAATGATTTCCTGAAAGACTTCCATACAATGACAGCAAAGAAGAAAAATGAAAGGAAATTTGCCCCACTTGACATTATGATATAACAAAAAGCATAGATTAAAGCTGCATGGAAGTGGAGTATAAATAAGCACAGAGATCAATATGAATGGAAAAGAATAATATAGAACTACAAGAGAGAAACCACATTATACAAGCTACCTTGATATCTAGTGAGGCTGGCATTAAAATTAATGGGAATCATACAACCTAATAAATAATATGAATCAATTGTTCATAGGAATAAAAATAGCTAATCAACATATTAAAAGGATCTCAACTTCACTCATCATTAAGTAAGCACAAAATAGATGCTATTTTCAACTTTCACATGGGCTTATATTTACATGTTTTGTAGTAACAGTGAGGAAATAGGAAATCTGCCTAATCTACCTATGTTGATTGGAAATGGATTGTTACAATTATTTGTAAAAGGCATTTAGAAAACATGATCTAATTTAAAAATTCTCATGTCCTTTGACAATTCCACTTCTAGCAATTTTAATATTTACACATATTTGTGTAAATATATTTATGTATAATATAAATATTTTTATATTTGTGTATATTTATACACAAATATATAAATATTTGTGTAAATACTAAAAAGATGAATAAAGTTGTTAACTGCAGCACTCTGAAAAGATATTATGAGGAAAAAAAGCCATCTTCATGTGAAGTAATATACAGTGAATTAAGATATATTCACAATCAAATGTTAGTTACTCTTGATAAAGAAGATTGACTGTGCTTATATGTAGTGCTCTATGTACTATTCAATTATGTGAACACAAACACCTAGCAAAATGTATAACCACGTATTATATTTTCTTTTTACACACATACACACACATACACACACACACACACGGGCTGTCCAGAATCAAGGAAGCAGAGGTAAAAGCCTAAGGCTAATCTAGTTTCAGAAATATAGATAAAAGTAAAAATGGTGATTGGAATGGAGAAGTTATGAGGATCAGGTTTCGGCAAGAGGGGAATGCCAATATCTATTCTGAAATCAAGTATTTTATTTACACTACAGTGAGAGATTCCTCACCTGGTTATCTGAGAGGTATTGTTAATGATTATTTTAATAAATGTATACATATATACTTAAAAAGTTATATGCTACTACTGCTACAAGGCTAAACTAAATTCAGCCAGCTTCTAACAGTCACCTCCACCTTGCTTCCCAGAGGTAACCCTTATCATAATATTAGCTATTGTTTTTCATAGTTTTCTCCATATTTTAATGTGCATGTACTGAGATTTTTATTACTCATTTAGACATTATATATATATATATATATATATATACACATATATATATATATATATATATATTTTTTTTTTTTGGTGGTGCGCGTGCCTCTCACTGTTGTGGCCTCTCCCGTTGCAGAGCACAGGCTTCGGACGCGCAGGCTCAGTGGCCATTGCTCACGGGCCCAGCTGCTCCGTGGCATGTGGGATCTTCCCTGACTGGGGCACGAACCCGTGTCCCCTGCATCGGCAGGCGGACTCTCAACCTCTGCGCCACCAGGGAAGCCCTAGGCATTATATTTTTAATTTATCTTATAGTAGTTAAGAATTTTAAGTCCCTTAAACCTATTTTTCTTACATTTCTTTCCCCTTCTCTTCCCCCCCATCCTCTCGATATGATATTGTAACTATTTAGTAAGTAAATATAATGATATGATAAATTTTGATCATTGCTGAAATAAATATGTTTCTTATGATTATGCTTGCTTTTGATTATAGGTTTTAGTTTTTATGGATGCCATTAGTGCCCATTTTTCTTCATATTATTCTTTTTTTTTGTCCCTACAGTTTTCTTCTGTCTTTGTCTAACAGCTTCATTAAATGTTCCTCAATGTAATTTTCCACATGGAGAAATGTGTTAGATAACCCACTGATTCCTTGTTTTCCTGCTTCCTTCTGCTGCACTTTGCATTGATGACTCTCTGTAGTTGCTGTACATTTGTCAATATGGATATTTAATCAGGCTGTATTACGTGTTGCCTTATAGTTTCTGGAAACTTTCTCTTCTTTCCTGATTTACTTCGTCATTTTGATGGAGTATATTCTCCAAAAACAACCTCAAATAAGTTATGGGTTAACTATATTCTTTGAAAAAGTAGTAGAAAGTATCTTCATTCTACTTTACTATGTAACTGAAAGTTAAGCAATACATATATATTTTTCTCAAATATTTAGAGAGAGAGAGAAAGAGAATGTGTGTGTGTGTGTGAGAGAGAGAGAGGAGAGAGAGAGACAGAATGTGTGTAAAACACAAAACAGGGCAAGAGGCAAATGTTAAATACACAAAAGAGCCAAATTAAAACATCTCAGGAGAAACTCTAGAAAATAGATGACAATGGGTAAATGGGGCACCATCTTAAACAATTTTAGTAAATTTGTTTAAACTCAAAGCCAGGCAAAGGGACTTCCAGTTTCCAGTCTGGCATGAAAGAACCTTGAAAGTTCCACTCTGTCCTAATAAGAAGTAGGAAGCTGAACAAACTGAAAAATCAACTGCTTCTTAGGTTCATAAGAGAAGTGAGGTCATGGAGCAAATGGCTGCCTCCAACGTGGAGAGAACTACAGGTGACTACTGAGAATCACGACTTTCAGGAGTGATGACCCATGAGCAGAAGCCTCCGCAGAAACCACTGCCTAGGGAAGTCTGAACTGTAATGAGAAATTGCTGGAGTCTCACTGTGAACATCTCTGTGAGTTTAAAACCCTAGGGAACCCGGTCATAGGGGGATTTCCACACCTTTGTGTGTTTTACTTCCGAGAGCTAGACCTGGTTCTCACAGTGAATATAAGAGAAAAATCTCCTTGTGCTTCCAGCAGGTGGAGTGGAAAAGGATAATAAATTAGACAAACCTGCTTCCCAAATATCTATTCAAATCGCTGCTTTGTTTTATGAAGTTGTATTTTTCTTGATTTATGCAGTGTATGACTCTGAAACTATCAATATTGATTACTTTATTCAATGACATAGTTTTAAGAATAACCAGGATTTTAGGGACATGTATTAGAATAGATGTCTATTCTAGAATAACAGAGGTATTTCTGTTTATCACTTAAATCATGTTTCTTTCAGCCTTTTACATTCAAAAATAAGCCAGAAGTCTTATTAAAATAGGAAATATATGTAGTTTCTGAATAGAACAAATTTGTTTCTGGTCTGTTTTGGATCTCTGATATTTCAGGACTATTTTTGTCTGGCATCATGGGCTAGGAAATAACTACAGCCTGTAACCAGAAAAGAATTTTGCAACAGATGCTTTGTGTGAGAAATATAGATTTTCTAAATTCATGTAGTGCTCATTCAACATATTAAGAATTTGACTCGGCATACCAATTCATGAGTAGGAAAAATCAAAGGACTTGGTGAGATAAACAGAAAAGCCACACATTATATAAAAATAACGTATCCACATGTATGTGTAAATTTATATTCCACATTTAATGCAGAGTGCAACATTAAGCCTAAAAGATGAAAATGTTAAGTTCTTAGAAACACATTTAGTGATTTCATTCCATCGTTAATATTCTATGAATAAATTGCTTCAAATATTAAACATGATGGAAATGTTTATTGATTAAATAAAAAGGGGTATTGCCTTTATACACCTCAGAAAACACAATAGTGATTTCCTCATGACTGTGATAAAAATTGTAATGGGTGTACAATAAAGTAAATAGATCACAATATTTCTGTTCTTTTTATTATTTACAATTTTACTGATATTTTTTCATTTTATTATTGAAGAATTCCCAAAAAACCTAATTTAATAGCTAGAGATTCAAATTAGGAAATATTATAGTAGGGTTTTTACATTTTATTATTTATTTTGTTTCTTTTGTCTCTTAATTATTGAGTGGTAGTAATTTTGGGTATAAGAGGACAATTAATTAAAATAGTTGGTAATATCAAATATTTTGTTTTCCTCCTGAAAAGTACAGGAATTTTCCAGTTTTGCTGAACTTAACAGGAAAAAAAAGTGCAAGTACGTGAGGCCCCAAAAATATTTGTGTTTATTATTGGTATAGTTGTATGAAATAAATCTAGCATATGAATGAGAGAAAAAAAAACAGTTTTCAAATGAGTTAGGATGCATTTGCCATGGCATAAAATTCTCTGTCAGAGTCAGTTTGCTAAGTTTCTTATGTCCATAGCATAGAATGTGAATGACTCTCCTGGGAATTGAATGCAAATAAGAATATATTATTCTGGTTTCTACTTGAGACTGCAAATAATTTTCCTCCTGTCATAGAAATGTGATTTCTCATTGCCTGTTGGTCTAACCATGCTCTGGAATCATTTACTCACTCATTCACTCGTTCATCTTTCAAACATTGGGGAGGGAGCTCCTATGTGCCAGCAATCACAGCTGGGACTGGAAATGCAAACAAGTTGCTCTTTTTAAGATAGAATGATAACCAGTGATAACCAGAAGCTTTCAATGGGGTAAATGTAGCGGTAGAGGACTAGGCATGGCATCATAGGAGGGCTGAAATAAGTGTTTGCCTTAGGCAAGGATATCAAGGAAAACATCTAGTAGGATATAGAACCTGAGTTGAATCCTAAAGGATGGCTAAGTGTGCTGGAAGTAGCAGACGGTGGGAGGGCCAGTCTGCTTAACATTCAGGATAAGAAGATAAAGGCCCATATAGGTCCATAATAGAATGGTGTGTGCATAATAGAAATTAATTTAAATCCATTATTAGTTTAGCATAAAGTATGAGGAACAGATAGGAGAATAGTGAACTAGAAAGTAAATAGAGATTGGTTTGTCAAGAATCTTATTTGACCTGATCCGGAATCTGTATTTCTTTCTATAAAAAGGACTGTCCTCTGTGTATGTGTGATATATATATCTTGTGTATATGTATATCTATCTTGCATATATATGGCATAGATATATATATTGTGAATATATGTCTTATATATATGTATCTTGCATATATATCTATCTTGCATATTTATATTTTATTTATATATTTTGCATAACAAAGCCAACGTCCAAAAGCCTGAATTTTTCCCAATCAATGCTACTGATGACTAGGAGATATACAGAATTTTAAAACTTTTTCCCTGATGTTAGTTTAAATAATGACATCTCATTCAATAAGGAAGGGAAGAAAGGAGGAATTGTGGAGTCAAAAGACCCTTCAATGTTTTGATAATTTTCTTCGACTTCTTAAGAGAAAACAGAATAAAACCTGTTTCACCATCTCATTACCTGTAAAACATGGGATGCTTTTCATTTGCTGGCCCCTAAACATCCCCTTTCATTCTCCCCCTCATTCACTAACCTCAGAGACACTTGACACACCAAATTTAGTCCTTTCTAAGAAACTTTGCATTCATTTTTCTTCTATTTGGAAGTCTTGTCCCTCTTTTAAGGCTGTCCCTCAATTCTTTTTTTTTTAATTAATTTTTATTGGAGTATAGTTGATTTACAACATTGTGTTAGTTTATGTTGTACAGCAAAGTGAATCAGTTATACATATATATATATCCACTCTTTTTTAGATTCTTTTCCCATATAGGTCATTGAAGAGTATTGAGTAGAATTCCCTGTGCTATACAGTAGGTTCTTATTAGTTATCTATTTATATATAGTAGTGCGTATATGTCAATCCCAATCTCCCATTTTATCCCACCTGCCCCCCACTTTCCCCTTTGGTAACCGTAAGTTTGTTTTCTACATCTGTGACTCTGTTTCCGTTTTGTAAATAAGTTCATTCGTACCCTTTTTTAAGATTCCACATATAAGTGATATCATATGATATTTGTCTTTCTCTGTCTCACATACCTCACTCAGTATGACAATCTCTGAGTCCATCCATGCCACTGCAAATGGCATTATTTCATTCTTTTTTATGGCTGAGTAATATTCCATTGTATATATGTACCACATCTTCTTTATCCATTTATCCTCAATTTTGATATTACCTTCCACTGAGGTGTTTCATGATCAACTAATTAAAAGCAACCCATCCAGTGTTTTTCCATATCATTCTCTTTTACTTTCACAGCCTTAGCTAATACCTGAAAATTATCTTCTTTATTCATCTATTTATTGTCTCCATTGACCTTAAATGAAACAGGAACATAAAAATTTTAGAGAATGGCCTTTTTATATTATTTTGCTCTTCAGTATCTAGAATAAGGACTGATGCATAAGGGGATTGGAAAAATGTAGCTGACTAACTTCATGTTGTCCTAGCAGGGGTGCATGTATATTTTTGAATTATGGTTTTCTGGAGATATATGCCCAGGAGTGGGATTGCTGGATCATATAGTACCTCTATTTTTAGTTTTTTAAGGACCCTCCATACTGTTCTCCACAGTGGCTGTACCAGTTTATATTCCCACCAACAGTGTAGGAGGGTTCCCTTTTCTCCACACCCTCTCCAGCATTTATTGTTTGTAGTTCTTTTGATCATGGCCATTCTGATTGGTGTGAGGTGATACCTCATTGTAGTTTTGATTTGCATTTCTCTAATAATCAGTGATGTTGAGCATCTTTTCATGGGCTTTTTAGCCATCTGTATGTCTTCTTTGGAGAAGTGTCTATTTAGATCTTCTGCCCATTTTTTGACTGGATTGTTTGTTGTTTTGATATTGAGCCACATGAGCTGTTTGTATGTTTTGGAGATTAATCCCTTGTTGGTTGCTTTGTTTGCAAATATTTACTCCCATTCTAAGGGTTGTCTTTTCATTTTGTTTGTGGTTTCCTTTGCTGTACGAAAGCTTTTAAGTTTCATTAGGTCCCATTTGTTTATTTTTATTTTTATTTTCATTACTCTAGGAGGTGGATCAAAAAAGATCTTGCTGCGATTTATGTCAAAGAGTGTTCTGCCTATGTTTTCCTCTAAGAGTTTTATAGTATCTGACCTTACATTTAGGTCTTTAATTCATTTTGAGTTTATTTTTGTCTGTGGTGTTAGGGAGTGTTCTAATTTCACACAAAAATATAAATCAATGGAACAGGATATAAAATCCAGAGATAAACCCAAGCACCTCTGGTCACCTAATCTATGATAAAAGCAGCAAGAATATATAATGGAGAAAAGACAGTCTCTTCAATAAGTGGTGCTGGGAAAACTTGACAGCTGCATGTAAAATATTTTTTTTAATGAAGTCCAATTTTTTATGGATTGGGCATTTTTTTTCTTTTTTGTTTATAAGACTCTTCCTTATCCAAGATCAAAAGGTTTTCTCTTTTCTTTTAAAAATTTCATAGTTTTAGCTCTTACGATTAGGTCGTATGGTCCATTTTGAGTTAATATTTTGTGCGTGCTCTGAGTTTATTTTTTTGCATATGGATATTTAATTATCTCTGTTCCATTTATTGAAAAGACCATCCTTTCCCATTGATTTTCATTGCTACCTTTCTTAAAAATCAACTGACCTGAAATATGTGGATTTATTTCTGAACTCTCAGTTTTGTTCCATTGACTTATGTAATTATTTTTATGACAATAAGTTTGGAAATCATGTAGTATTTGTTTGTTCCAAAATTATTTTGGCTGTTCCAGGTCCTTTGCCTGTCTGTATAATTTTTTATTAGATTCTGTTTTTAAGCAGTTGTAGGTTACAGTAAATCTGAGCAGAAGGTACAGGGATTTCCCATATAGCTCCTGCTCCACACATTTACGCCCTCCCCATCATTAACATCCCCCACCAGAGTGGAACTTTTGTTATAGTTGACGAACCTACATTGACATATCATTATCTCCTGGAGTCCAGAGTCTATACTGCGGTTGACTCTTGGTGTTGTATATCCTGTGGGTTTGCACAAATGTATAATGACATGTATCTGCCATTACTGTATCATACAGAGTAGTCTCAGTGCCCTCAAAATCCTTTGTGCTCTGCCTATTCATCTCTCCCTCCCCACTAACTCCTGGCAACCCCTGATCTTTATGTTGTTTCTATAGTTTTACCTTTTCCAGAATGCCATGGATTTGGAATCATACACCATGTAGTCTTTTCAGACTGGCTTCTTTCACTTAGTAATACACATTTAAGGTTCCTCCATGTCTTTTCATGGCCTGGTAACTCATTTCTTTTTAGTGCTGAATAATAAACCATTGTCTGGTTGTATTCACAGTTTATCCATTCATCTACTAAAGGACATCTTGGTCCCTTCCAAGTTTTGTCAATAATGAAAAAAGCTACTACAAACATCTGTGTACAGAGTTTTGTGTGGACATATATTTTCAACTCCTCTGAGTAAATACCAAGAAGCACAATTGCTACATTGCATGTTAAGGGTATGTTTAGTTTTGCAGGAAACCACCAAACTGTCTACTAAAGTAGCTGTATCATTTTGCATTTCCACCAGCAATAAATGAGAGCTTCTATTGTTCCACATCCTTACCAGCACTTGATATTGTCAATGTTCTTGATATTGGCCATTTTTAATAGGTGAGTAGTGGTATCATCCTGATGTTTTAAACCATATAAAGTTTTTTGATGCAGCTTGTCAATAGCAGTAACAGCAACAACAACAACAACAAAGCCTGCTGTGGTTTTGAGAAATACTGTGTTGAATGTAATGATCAATTGGGGAGAATTGTTAATATTATAAAACCGAGTCTTCCACCCCTTCCTCTGGCTGACCATTTTTAAAATAATCTGAATTTGTGCTCACAGATATTCAGCCCATCAGCTCCCCTTTTTAAGAAAAATCAAAGATATGCTTTCATCTCAGTGAGAGCACATCTCCAAGCAAAGTCTCCTCCTGAACCAAGTGGGTGACTGTTTCAGAGGTTTTCTCTTTTGCCCAAACTCCACCTAATAATGTTCTGAGAACATGAAAAAAATAAATACCTCTACTAATTTAAATCATCTTCAGTTTCTCTCAACAATATTTTGTAATTTTCAGTGTAGAAGTCTTGCCCTCCTTTTGTTAAATTTATTCTTAAGTATTTTATTATTTCTTGTGATTTTGAATTTTCAAATGTTCACTCCTAGTATTTAGGATGACAGTTTATTTTCTGTATGTTAATTTGTTCTTGCAACCTTGATCCTCTCACTTATTTGTTCTAGTAGTTGTGTGAGTGCATGTGCAAGTATATGCATGTGTGTGAATTTGTTAGGATTTTCTAAATACAGGATCATGTCTGAAGTGCCTAAAGATAGATTTTTGTCTTCCTTTTCAAGTGGTGTGTCTTTAATTTCTTAATTATTTATTCATTTATTCACTGGATAGAACTTTCAGTACAATGTGGAATAGATGGATACTCCAAAGCGTATGCTGTTTTTAGAAATGGGGATGCAAAATATAAATGAATAGCAATAAGGAAATACAGGGAATTTATATAATTGATCATACTTATTGTCTGGGATTTTTTTTTAAGTATGGAAAGTAAGGTTTATGCTTAGAAAAGGAGTAACTATTAGAGTTAATTCCTGATAAAAATTGTTCAGATGGACTTAGAACACATTTTTTGGAATTAAATTAATATAGCACAAGGGATACTTTAAAGGGTGGTGGCCAAAAATATAAATTGTAATAAGTGACATTATCACTTTGTCACTTTAATCCAAATGGATTTAAACAAGAAGTCTTTTAAATGAGGTCTCTAATTAATAGATGTTGATAAAAAATTTCTAGATGAATATATACTCAATTAAACCTTTTTCATGTGTTTTTACATTTCAAATTTCATTCTTAATTACATACAAGTAGGTGAAAAATAAACAATTAAATAGGAAGGGGGATGAGGGCATGTGTGCTTAGCAAAGGTATCCCATCCTGTTCAAATCTCCATGGGGCTTGAGGATGAGGGTGGCTCTTCTCAGCACCACTGTTTACATAGCTTGCTGCTGGCACAGAGAGTAGGAAAGAGACATACTGATGGCATTTTGAGAGTCTGGTAATGATGCTCATACACCAGCATGCAGAACCACAGTCAGGACAGAAAATGGAAATTGCTAGTCACATTCAATTGTGACGTGTACATTCATAAACTCTGAAGTTAATGTATTAGGCTACTCAGAAAATTAAATAACATGAAGGTAAACTGTATTTAGATATTTTTCAAGAACAAAGAACTGATCAAAAGGTTTCTTCGTCTATGATTAATTCCCATTGCAAAATATACAATATTCTTTGTGTCTTTATGGTGATTTCCCCTTTATACACATGACAGTGTATGTAGTTGTAATAAGAATAACACAAGCCGGGCTTCCCTAGTGGCTCAGTGGTTGAGAGTCCACCTGCCGATACAGGGGACGCGGGTTTGTGCCCCGGTCCGGGAGGATCCCACATGCCACAGAGCGGTTAGGCCCGTGAGCCATGGCCACTGAGCCTGCACGTCCAGAGCCTGTGCTCCGCAATGGGAGAGGCCACAACAGTGAGAGGCCCGGGTACCGCCAAAAAAAAAAAAAAAAAAAAAAAAAAAGAATAACACAAGCCATGATAAGTTGAATTTCATGATAATTTAGAGAATGATATCAAGCAACTGCTTTATATCATGGAGGTCATTGACTAATGGGAAACAGATGTCTAGCTGGGCAAAAAATATAAATTCTCAGCCCAGATTTTATTTTGGCCTCCTCTTTTTCAAAGGTAAGTGTTTTGCAATTGACTTGAACAGGACTGAATAGGCTATTAGGGCTTGCTCAATGAGTGCCCAGTGACCCATGGCCAAAGTGTCTTAGGGGACTGTAATCTCTTTCAGAGCGCCCAACTCTGCCAGCTCTGACACTTGTTCCAGTCACATGAGCCAATTTACAAGGCAGGAAGCAAATCTTCACTTAGTGCAATATTCATAGCATTTCAGTAAGATAGAGGTTAGTATTTTGATTTTAACAAATCAAGAAGATGAGGGTAAGAAGGGTTAAATGGTGTAACATTACATAATTAGAGAGAGAAAAAAATAGGGGAAGTTGGGAAGGAAGGAAAGGAGGAAGGCAAGAAGAAAAAGAGAATGGAGCTTTGCATGAACCAGTAATGAAAGTATTTGATACAGAAGAGACTATGATTAATTCCATTCTGCAATTCCAGTGTACCAATAAAAGAAAGAGAGGGGGGTTGAGGAAGGAATGAAGGAATGAAGGAAGAGAAATAGCCAGAATAAATAATATGAGATTGGCTGTCTAACTTTAAGCATGAGTTTCACCTAAAACAATCTAATTACAAAATATATATTCAATCCAAAGCATCAAACTCTAGGCTTGATGAAGTCCTTCCAGAACTGCATTTCTTTAAAAATAGTTCCAAGTTCAATTTTCACCAAAGCTTCAGAATCTATTTGGTTTTTCCAAACAACTCCCATGACTGCTTTCATTTTCCCTTTCACACTAATCATATTTAATGCAAACAATGTCATATATATATATATGTGTGTATGCATTTTCACTTAACTTTTTAAAAATTTTATGGTAAAATTGTCTACTCTACTTGCTGTGTAACTGAGATTTTCTAAAAAGAAAAAAAAATGACCCAGGCAAATTCTCACAGAATGTCTAGTGCATTATTCACATAAGAATTAACTTAGACAAAATTACAGGTTGTTTTTGTGTGTGTGGAAAAGACAAAGGGTATTTCCTTTATTTCTTTTCACAACTGCTATAATTTTAAATAAGTATACTCCCCTCCATTCCCCAGGACTCATGCATTTTCTTTGTAAATAGCTTGGTTTACACAAGAAATCCAGAAATTATACATCCATCCAGAAATTTTATTTTAGGTTTGCAAGGGCTCTTCCTAGCATAATAATGACATATGTAAGGGTTATACTGGCCCAGGTTTCTCCCCTTTCAGGAAGTGAGCTTCAGGATGAGACTGTCAGGAAATCTCAGACTAACAAATTCAGAAGAAGTTGATTTATTGCCTGCATTGTTCAGGTGCTGCCATAGAAATAAAATAAATGAAATTTGCTTAATTGAGTTTAAAATAGTAGTTTTGCTATGCTCTGAATAAACCCAACTTGCAAACAAGCATGAGTTACTTGAATTAGCAGACTCCTTCTAAAAGAGCATATTCAGAAAGTAAGTACTGTATTGGGGCAAAATAGAAAGGATTTACTTATGGATAACTATATAGTCCTAACGTCTTAAATCTCGAGCTATTAATTTCTTAAAGAACTAAGTGTACTCTGTAGATCGACTTTATTTCCTCACACAGATGACACTGAAGAGAATTTATTGATTCCAATTCTTTTTTGTGTGTGAATTTTTGAATTTTATTTAATTAATTTTTTTATACAGCAGGTTCTTATTAGTTATCCGTTTTATACATATTAGTTTATATATGTCAATCCCAATCTCCCAATTCATCACACCACCACCAACTCTTCTTTATCGCTTGTTTGCCGATGGAATCTTCCATGATTATATAATTAGCCTAATTTCTCATGTCACTTTATTAAACTATAATGTATACTCTGTAACTAATCCATTGTAATTTGTGGGGGGCAAAGAGCTCAGTTAGAATTAAGATTCCTAGGTTTTACTGTCACCTGAATACCAGTCAGTTTTGAGAACTTAAAAACTCTGTCTTTGTTGTTTCAATTGCAAGAAATAAATATTACTTAGCAGATGTATTTAACAATTTGGGATGTGATTTAGTTTGTTTATGAACAAGAATAACAGGGATCAAATTTTGTTCTCAGAATATTTTTACAATTTAAAAAATTATATAGAGCCCCAAGAGCTGTTGTTTATGTGTGTTATGTCTATTGTTATTTACCGTAGTCAAAATTAAAACTGGAAAACTAAAAAGATATTCATAATACTTTATTTTAAATAACATGATAAACTTATATATTAAAACATATATTATCATAAATAACATTTTTATAATATATATTTTCAAAATAAGAAAATTAGTAAAAAGAGTGGTTGGCACCGTTTGGTATTTCTTCAATTTTCTTTATTATTTCTGCTTGTGCATTCAGTCTATTGTGGTACGATAGATCATCTGGTCTTGGAAAATTTGAACAGTTGGGAAAGAATGAGAGTAAAATTAGAGAATATTGTCTTAGTACACTTATGAAAAATGAATCTAACCTCATTAACACCTTGAAAGGGATCCAAGCCACAGTTTGAGGACCACTGGACTGTAGTATCATCAAATAGAACTTGAAAACTAATAGACATGGAATATGCTACATGTTTTGTTTATAATGAAGGAAAGGAAGTGCTAAAATGAAGAAAACAGTAATAGAAAAACAAAACAAAACACGTTCATTATTAATTTTATTTTACCAAATGCAAAACTCTCTGGATTAATGTCCCAACCCCTTTCTTGAACAGAGACCTAAAGATCTGTCTATGAGCAAAGATTCAAGAAGGATCATCTTACAAAGTGTAGTTTTATGACATTGGCTAAAAATTTTTTAATTAAATATATCATTCAAAGACCAAAAAAATAGTGTCCAGTGACAAGGCCAAGTCTGAGATTCCAACTGGAAGCCAGTGATAATTTCAACCAAAGAGGCCAAATGAAGATGTGAATCAAGGCAAGGGACATCAGGGCAGCTCCCAGAAGGACGTCTATTTTGAGCAAGTGTGCATAAGAGCATTGCTAGGAGGCAAAGATCCTGGAAGATTTTCCAAAGTGCTAGAACAGAGGGAAAAGCTCCTATGTGTTAGCACTTAAATAGATACATTTTGAGAATAGCAAAAGGAATTATTTAACAAAATGCTTTAGAAATGTCTGAAGAGTTATTTGCTTTTTATATTTTTGAAAGCAGGTGTTCTAATAATTACATTTGCCAACAACACCACTCCTTTTAAAATAAAAACTGGTATGATAGTCTCAGTAAAAAGAAAATTCAGAGAAATGAAGAAAAATTTACCTTCTTACACGTAATTATTAGCCAGAGGAAACTGTTTGCTCTGTTTTTACCCATCTGTTCCAGCTTGATATAAAATTATTCATTAAACTCTAGGAGAGGATTATTGTGTTTTGATACCAGAAAGATTTGGCCTTTGCTAATTGTCATTGGTATTCAGAAAAAGATTTTGATTAATTCTATTTGTCCACAAAACACCACAAAAACAAATAGTAGGTTTCTTCAGAAAACAGAATATGCCTAGGAGTATTTCAGAAGGGCTAGAGTCCAGTTAAAGCGTTAAAATGTTTCCATACAAATGGTCAGATATGCAACAATTTTTTTTGTTTATTCTACAAAGGGAAATTCACTGGCACTAAAATATTACTGAAAACACCTATACTAGTTTGTGGGTACTTATTTAAGACCCTACTAGAGTTGTAATGAAGTTGGCAACAGGGATATATCCTAGGAAGATTAATTATCAAAAGTAAATAAAAGCATTTATGGAGAATAAATGCTTAGTGTGTAGTTTTATTGGTTTAAGATCTAATTATAACAAACATACACCTGCTCTGACACCACCACTCTCTGATGCTTATAAGTTAAATTGTGTGTGTGTGTGTGTGTGTGTGTGTGTGTGTTTAGGGCTAGGGAAGTGTTTGACTCTGGTGGATATATTCATGAAAAAGAATCAAGAACTTATCATCTGTGATGGGATAGATCCCTAAGGTAACCTTATTTTAAAAGCATGGTTGAATTGTGTCGTTATATTTGAGGAAACCTTCAGTGAGCGTCTGCTTCTAAAACTAGGCTTTGAGAATGGGTAAAATTGGATCAGAAGGGTACATGGTCCAGGGTTGGGATAGGGCTGGTGTGAGTATTGTGATATAGGCAAGAGAAATGGTATAGGTAAAAGCAGTGTGGAGAAAATGAGCACGCCCCATGAGAAAGATAATAATAAAAAGAAGTGTTATTTGAATAACATAGAAGAATTCATATTTGTGTGTTGCTGAGGAGTATGGAGCAAGAAATAAGCTTGGATTAGCAAACAAGGGCCTAGATATAGAAATGTGTAAATGGCCACGCTGAGGAATGCAAGCTTAAACATGATAGATTTCTGTTCAGGACAATAGCATGCAGAAAGTATTATGTTGAGAAGATATTTATCGCTGGATGTGTAGGAGTCCAGAAGAAATTAAAAACAAGAAATCAATCATTTAGATCAGTTGTCTTTTTAAGATTTTTTTTTATGTGGACCATTTTTAAAATCTTTACTGAATTTGTTACAATATTGCTTCTGCTTTATGGTTTGGTGTTTTGGCCCTGAGGCATGTGGGATCTTAGCTCCCCGGCGAGGGGTCGAACCTGCACCCCCTGCATTGGAAGGCGAAGTCTTAACCACTGGACTGCCAGGAAAGTCCCAGATCAGTTTTCTTTTAAATTAAGTTACATTCCCAGAAGGTACATATTTCAGTTCATTAACATGAAGATAGAACTTTATTTATTTTTTTAACTCTCATACAGTTAATAATTATCTTTTTTGGGAATGTGTTACATATTATTTAATTAGTACATGTTTATATTTTATAAATAAATATGCATATACAAAATGGTTGATCAGTTAAGTATTCAACAATAGTGGTGTGGATTTCTAAGTTTGTATGTGACATTTAGGTGAAGCCAGGGTAATGTGATAGAATTGGTATTGAATTAGGGAGCCCGAAGATCAGATCAGGAGCTTGGAAAGGCCGACATTCACAAATATCATAAAAGAAAGTCCAAAGGAATTTAGTGGCATATTGGAAATGGATAAAGAGGGTGACATAGTGAAAGCTAATGCTAAGATTTTATGCCTGGAGAACTAAGACCGTGATGCAAAATGTACCAAAATTGAGAATTTTGAGAGTACTCTCTGACTTTAAATGGTCAGTTTGATTTGCAATGTTTTTTATCCCCTATTTATTGTCAGATGTGTGCAAAAAACCCTACCTTTCTGTTTTGTTTCATATTAAATTTTTAAAAATGTTATTTGAGCACCTATTATGTGCTGAATGGTGCTGAGGCTACAGAAGAGGAGAAAAGTATCTCTGAATAATAAGATACTCCCAATATTGGGTGAATACACACATAAAATGTGTGTATTTGCTACATGACCTGGTTAATGTCATATGAGATTCCTATATAAACTGTTATATGAATGCAGATGTTAGAGCTATTGATTCTGTCTGAGGATATCAGAAAAAATAAGGCATTTGCACATGGAATTCAAATTTTTCATATATTTGTCATTTGAATATTTACTACTTCAGACAAAATGATTAAAAAGAATAATCGCCAAGAATAATCAAGGAAATAGAATATTGTTTTCTATATTTACTAACACTAAATATCAAACTGTTTATTCTTCCTGTCATAGCAGTGGGTTGTGATCTTGGAAATGTTAGGTACTTTTAAAAAGCAAGTGGTATTATAGAGCTACATGATCCTATATGTACTTCAGCATAGTCAACTAATTAGATAACACTAACAAGCCCAGTTTAAAGATATATGGAAAAGAAACTATCTGTAACCTTCAAAGGCTAGTCATAACATTTTCTTAGCAATTCACAATATATTTATAGCTGTTACTAGTAGCAGTATAATGCTAAACATTACCAAGAAACAATTCTTGTCACCTTTACAACACAATTGCCATCTTCATATGTCACTTACAGACTTAAATAAGAAATCTAGCTCTTAAGTTTCTCTCTTGCATGCTCTGTGTGTGTATATACAGTATGTGTATATATATATATATATATATATATATATATATATATATACACACACATATATATATATATATATATATATATATATATATAAAGACATACACATAGAGTGCCCAAGACAGAAACTTAAAGCTAGATATCTTTTATCTATATTTCTAGATTTGAAAAAAGTCTGAAGCTTGTAAAGGGAGTCATTTAATGAAGTTTTCCATTATTCATATCAGAATTTATTTGATTTGCATTTTACTTGGAATGCATTCTAATAAACCAGTTTTTGTAAATTTAGGGCAAATATGATGTTTAATGAAGTAATGATAGTTTAAATGGTAATAGAGATAACATCATCCCTCCTTCACTTGTTATCTTTTCAGATGTTAAAGTTGGAATAAAGTATAAACATTTCAATTTTCAAATACATTCTTCTAAATCAGTAGATGATATTTTTTAGTCTAATTTTTTTCTGTTTTAAAATTTATTTTTGTGAACTTTTTAAATTTTCAGGTAATTTTAATTTTTTCTTTTATACAATTTTTAAAGGTTACTTTCCACTTACAGTTATTGCAAAATATTAGCTCTATTCCTCATGTTGTACAATACATCCTTGAGCCTATCTTACAGCCAATAGTTTGTACCTCCTACTCCACCACCCCTGTATTGCCTTTCCCCCCTCCCAACTGGTAACCAGTAGTTTGTTCTCTATATCTGTGAGTCTGCTTCTTTTTTGTTATATTCACTAGCAGTGGATGACATTTTAACATGTTAAAATCAGGAAGTTAAATTATATGGATGTGCATGATAATATGAGTCTTTATGCAATTTTTAAGAGTTGTGCAACAATTCAAGTATTATCCATAAATCATTTTTCTATCACATGAGGTAAATTTTTCTTCCTTTATATGTGCAGCTAAATACACATCAACTTTGTGGGGGGTTTTTGGTTTAGTCACATATCACTGGAGATCAAAATGAAGTTTCCAATTTTTGCCTGCATCTTTCTGACATTAGGCTCTTTAACATCTGAATGCTTCTAATTTTTAACTTAAAATTCAATCTTAATTTGGAGATATAAAGGCAGGAGTAATAGGCAATAGACTAAGCTATTTGATATGCCTCTAGAAATAGAGGTTTGAAGATAATTATCCTGAGAGGTGGAAAAGTCAAAAATATAAGTAGACTCAAGGACTGAGATACATTTGAAAGGGAAAGATTAATAATGAGTTATCAACACATATTCAAGGCTTTATCCACAGTCATCAAGGATATTATCATGTGAGGCATAACAAAGTGTGTAATATAAATTTGTTCTGATGAATTGCTAGCTATTTGCTGGAGAGTAAGTTGAAGGGAATTATGAGACAGATTGTGAGTGCAATAGGAATGGGTCCAAGATTAATAAAAATGTCTTCCATGGATGGATGTTGGCTAGTAGTACTGTGGATGCCAGTTTTTGCCACTGCAGATATAATGGGTATCTATTAACTTGGCTGTTCAGCACTCAAACACTCTTCCCCTGGTAAATAGTATGCAAATTCTTTTGTGGCTACCAACTCATCCTTCAATTTAAAAAAAAAAATCTCAATAGAAAGATCTTCAAAATATCTGTACTCCTCAAAACTGTCAAGGTTGTCAAAAATAAGGAAATCATGAGAAACTGAGATAGCCAAGAGGAGCCTAAAGAAACATGACAACTAAATGGAGTGTGGTACTTTACTTGGGATCTGGGAAGAGAAAGAGGACATTAGGCAAAACTAAGTCAATCTGAAAAATAATATGTCATAATGATGTATCAGTATTGGTTGATTAATTGTAATGAAGCTACCCTAGTAATGTAAGATGATGATAATAGAGGAAACTGGGTGAGGGGTATATGGGAATTCCCTTCATTATTTTCACAATCTTCCTATTAATCTAAAATTATTGAAGTAAATGAAGTTTAATTGTTTAAAAGGTATAGCGAAAAATTCAAAAATATGTCAATTTGAATTCTCTCTGATATCTTCCTTACACAGTTTCTCTCTTATCCATATCATATTAGCCTTGCAAGTATGAAATTGATGAGCTGATAATAACCCCCTGAGCTTCGTGGGAATGTCCAACCCTAACTCCTCCCATTCCGCTTTTAGTGCATTCTTTGTCACTTTTGCCCGCCAAAATTCAAATTCAAAATTGCTCCTCCCCTTCTGCTCCCTCTCTTTCCCTCCTTGGACCCTCCCTAAAGCTGCCCTCAGCTACTCACTGCCCTCATCCCTCCCACTTGCCCTGGGGTGGAGGTATAGGAGACAAGAAAGTGGAAACAGTCCACTTGAATGTATATAAAGGTGCTATAATTTGAATGTTAGTTAACTGTGCCCAAGAATTTTATATTGCAAGAAGCATGAATACCTACTCTATAATCAGGCTCTTAATAAGCATTTTGTTTTGATATGTTTTCATTTCTTTTTCACATATATGCTAGTTCTCCTTCTTACTAGCTGAACAACTTACTTTTCTTTCTTTTTTTTTTGTTTTTTCTTCCAGTTTTATTGAGATATAATGGACATACAGCACTGTACAGATTTAAGGAGCTTGTTAATTTTCTTGACTAAGCAGTTTGTTTCTTCTAACCATGGAGAAATAAAAGGATCCTTAGATCTGATTTAGTCAAGCATCAAATAACTGAACAGATGAACCTTTGGTCACTGAAAACTTTCCTAACCATTCAATTTAATTGCACCATTTTAGTGTGTGCTGTGTTGCACCTTCATCTTATCCTTCAGAACTGAAGGAATTATTCCACTGGTGGACACAGATATTCAGACCACGGTGCAGCCTCATCTACCAATTCTCTGGGAATTGTTTTCAGTGTAAGTGAGCCACCTTTCCTGGGGTCATACCCCCTTCCCAGAGGTAGTCTGAAATCCATGACTTGTTATTGTGAGAGTATATAAACCTGGCCCCATGTCCCAGTGTGGGACAGCTCTGAAAGGGCATTCTGGCTTCATAGCTCCTTGTGGGAATGGAAGAGGCCCCGTATGACGTCATTGCAGTCCATTTTCTCTCTCTGCCGAATCTTATTTCCTCCCATTTCCCCTCAAGAGTACACCCCAGGGCTTCCCTGGTGGTGCAGTGGTTAAGAATCCTCCTGCCAATGCAGGGGACACGGGTTCAAGCCCTGGTCTGGAAAGATCCCACATGCCGCGGAGCAGCTAAGCCCATGTGCCACAACTACTGAGCCTGCGCTCTAGAGCCCGCAAGCCACAACTACTGAAACCCCCGCACCTAGAGCCCATGCTCCGCAACAAGAGAACCCACCGCAATGAGAAAGCTGCGCACCTCAACGAAGAGTAGACCCCGCTCACCGTAACTGCAGAAAGCCCGCCCACAGCAACGAATACCCAATGCAGCCAAAAATAAAATAAATATATTTATATTAAAAAAAGTACACCCGAATAAGCTCACTGTACCTAAATCTCAGAGTCTCCATACTGGGAAACAACTTTTGTGAATAGTGCCAGGTATGATCCCACAAGGAAGATGGGAGAGGATTTTTTAACTGTGTCACCAGCTTCTGGCAAGGAGGATCCAATCACTCGTGGCAGGTTGGTTTGAACATGAGTAGACAATATCCCAAGGTAGCAATGTGATAGCTCAATCTTTTACTGATGGTGAAATGAATATTGTACTAGGAAACAAATCTAGTAGTGCGCTCCATGTATCAGTTTTTGAAACTGAAAGGGACTCTATACATGAAGTAAGGTTATCTGGGTTTATACACCTGAAAGTATTCAATCTCCAGAACCCTCTGATATCTCTAAAAATGCAAAAGTGGCCCATCCTCCTTGGTAAGGCTGGTGCTCTCCCTAGCTTGAAATGATGTTGGAGTTTACTGCAAACAAGGCAATGTGAACCTTTCAAGATCTGTTTCCATCTCTGCTCCTGGCCAGTGGGCCAATAACTTGGTGAATTCTCCTTGCAATTATATGTCACAGTTTATGAGGGTACATGAACTTCAAGATAAATGAGAATCTGGCTAAGGACCATGTACTGAGCCAGGCATCAGTATAGAGTAACCAGGATGGTTGTGATAAAGCTGCAGCAGAGAATGGGAGCTAGTTGTGTCTTCCTGAGGAACCCCTGAGCTAATGGCTCTTCTGAGCTGAAGTGGTCCATGCTCACTCAGTCTCATCTCCCATGACCATCATCATCCTGAGTGCAGAGGGGCTGGGATGCCAGAAACTGTCCCCAGGAGTCATGAGATCATTTCTGCACAGGTATTATCAATGCTGTGTTGAGTAAACCTGATGCTTCTTGAAATTTTGTATGTCATTAGTTTTATTATGTTTCAGTACCCCAGATGATGTTTGATCAAAGTGAGGACTGCAGTGCCTCAATCCTGAAATGACTGAGAAAATTATTCTTAAGCATTTTGTGTTACTTGACTGCTCTGATACACACATATATATATATATATATATATATATTTTGCGGTACGTGGGCCTCTCACTGTTGTGACCTCTCCTGTTGCGGAGCACAGGCTCCGGACGCGCAGGCTCAGCGGCCATGGCTCACGGACCCAGCCACTCCGTGGCATGTGGGATCCTCCCAGACCGGGGCACAAACCCGTGTCCCCTGCATCAGCAGGCGGACTCTCAACCACTGCGCCACCAGGGAAGCTCGACTGCTTTGATAATTTGATTAAAGTTAAGAATTCTTTCCATCAAAAATTTCAAATGCACACATACACATGAAATATAGGCCATTTCAAAGTTACATATGGACATCAAGTAAAAATTCTTAATTTGCTTTAAAGTGACTTAGTTTTTAACATGCTTAATAGCTCAGATTCATATTTGATCTTTCGAAAGCTTATTTATAGAGTATTAGAGAGGTACTGGAATTGATATATTGAGGTTCATGCTGACGTTCCTTGGTTTAGAGGAAGTGTTGCAGCTGTGGATTTTGTTCCTGGGGTATTAAAACGGTGATATTGTCATTATACTACTATCAGAAAAGATGGTTTACTTAACTGAACAATAAGAGAATATGATTGGTGTAATTTTTCAGAAAGGTTAGAATGTTCCACTTAAGGTCTGTTTCCCACACCATACTTTAACATTTGAACAAAGGTTAATAAAGGAGAGAATTAAAATGAAATATGATGAGAATTTTTAGCAGTCTGTTAAAGTATTTGTCATACTTAATTACCAGTTTCTTGATTTTATTATTTTAAGATTGCAAAGGATTATAGTTCATTAATTTGCACCTTGAAAATATACACATTGCAGTGGCCTTTTCATTGTAAAGACATCTTATAAAGGAATTTGACCTGTATCATGATATGTCTTTTCTGAATAATTCAACAAACATTGACTTCCTGGTGTGTAATGAGCCAATTAAGGTCATTTTAAAAACACATAAGTTTCTCTAGGTTGCTATCAATTTTAAATAAGGACAGTATATTATATCCTGCAGCTTAGTTTTTCTATTTGAATATATAGTTAATCTCACCACAATTATATTTCTCTGTCACATGTGCTAATTGAATTGACATATCAGGTCTTCTATGATCTCTCTAAGTTGCCTTGCTAAAGAGATAAGAAGTCACTCTGAAGAATTCCATCTTCTAGTCAATTTGAATTTTTACTCATGGCTTCCGTTCTTTCTTCTTTTCTATTATATAAGTAGGGAAGCATAAACAGCACTAGAACAAATAGTCATCTTTAGTTTAATGGGTATAATAATGTCAAAAAAGATTCCAGCTTCAATAGATCTCAGAGATTGACATTGAACCTGGAAATAAAAATACCCTTAAAAAATGGGAAGAAAATGCTTCCAAAAGGAAGAGGCAAGCAATAACCTGACCCAGTAATCAAACTCTGCTTCTAGATTAGACATAAGAATTTTTTCTATGGTAATTGAAAATATGAAGGCCACCTACCACTGAGACCCTGGCTATACCCTGGGAACCTTAAAAGCTGATGTGTTAAAACTCCAAAGCCCAGGTGTCTGTTTTATTCCTCCCGCTGACAATATGTATTAGTAGAGAGACAGAATGATGAATATCAAAATAACTAAAGCTAGGCAGGATTTTTTCTGGTTCTGCTTCTTTCCTGGGGCTGGAAGAAAAACAGGACTTAGTCACAATGATCTAGCCCAGAAGGTAAGTTTAGCATAGTTTTTGGATTTAAATATTGAAAATTTCAGAGTCAAGGTAACACCCTGTTGTTTTTCTTTGTACCAGATTCTGCAGTGTTTTAAAAAAAGCAAGTGTGGTATTTTCCTAAAATTAGAAGGCTCATGTGATTCATTTCTGAAGACAAAGGAATGAACAATTCAGCAGAAAGGCCCTGCCTGGCAAATAGTCCCTGATGAGCAGGCAACAGAGGCATGCTTTGCCTTTATATGCATGCTACATGTTACTATGTGAATTATGTCACCTTTTAACATCTAACACTGATTTGCCTCTTGTTTAACTTTCAATGAATCCACATCTATGTCTTGAAGCAGCTAGGATTGGAGGGATTATTTGTAAATAGAGGAAATATAGTTTCACTAGTTTTGGATACAGGGAAGTTCTGTTATGTTACTCCCTAATGGGAAGTAAAACAAAATTAAAACAGTGGTAGGGAGAGACAGAGCTATTGCAGCCACTTTGCCATAGTATGCAGCTGAGCCACAGGACTGCAAAGTTTGCAGGGAGTCATTGACAGAAGCTAAGGACAGGCAGCAGTGCAGCAGAAAAAGTGCTTGGCAGAGGGACCTTGGGGGGAGTGTTAAGGAAGTAACTGAGAATAAACAGGGAGACAAGTGAATGAGCTGAGTTGAGGAGAACAGTGATGGTGCTTAGCAAAAGTATTTGTGTCTTTCAAGAGCTGCAGGATCCAGTGAAAGTAACAGAGGTTTTCAGCAGCAGTAGTGGTGGTATCTAGGGAGTGTGGTGGTATGTGACAATCTGAAAAGCAGAGGTCAACTGAAGCAGAAAATTATGGTGGGGAGAACATACAACAGCAACACTAAAGATTGTATGGTATACTTGACTAGATGTCATGAGACTATGAAAAAGTACCTGGGGCAGAGGTTCCACAATATATTGATTCTGACTGCTGCCCCAAAGTCAATTCCCTTTCTCAGTTGAATCCTTCTAAAGTAAAATGGAGACAATGACCCTGTTATTGTTATTCTTTTATTAAGGAGGATTCTATTTAGGTTATGTACATATGCTATGGTATGGATGCTTGTGTTCCCCACCCCCAAAATCCTGTGTTGAAATCCTAACACCTAAAGGTGATGGCATTAGTAGGTGGAATTTTTGGGAGTCATGAGGGTGGAGTCCTCATTAATGGGATTAGTGCCCTTAAGAAGAGAATTCTGAGAGATCTCTAGTCCCCTTCCTTTATATGAGGCCACAGCAAGAAGGCACCATCTATGAACCAGAAAGTGGGCCCTCATTAGATACTGAATCCACTGATGCCCTGATCTTGGACTTCCAGAATCCAGAACTGTGAGAAATAAATTTCTGCTGTTTATAAACCACACTACCTGTGGTATTTTGTTATAACATTCCCAGATGGACTAAGACAACATACAAGAGCCCTCAGGTGTTTCAGAAATGTAGAAGAAAAAAAAAAATGAACTAGATGGAATAGTTCTGCTGAAGGATGTGGCAACAAACCCCCAAGTATCTCACTAAAAATTATCCATTTCCTGTTCTCAAAACTGGGTACTTAGATTTTTCTCCTGATTGACCTGGGGGCATTGTTTATAATTCATAAGAAGATAATGGTTAAATAAAACAAGCTAACTTAAGTGCCAGCCTTTCATTTTAAGCATGTGAGAATATTCCACTAGGTGCTATAACTAAGTTTTAACTTTTATTGGACATCTACATCATTAGGAAGCCTTAAATTTTGTACATTTTTGAAGAAAAATATCAAGGATTGTAAAATTTATTAATATCCATATTTCATACTTGAGAAAACAAATATTTAAAGACATTAAGTAACTTGAATGCTGAAAAATATATATGATAATTTGGTAATAAATAAATAGTGTATGTGAATATACATACATGTGTATATATATATTTCTCATAATTACCTCAAATTTCAGCTTAGCTTTGATAGTGAAAATCTGGCTTAGCTCAGTTTGTACACGGCTCTATCTTTTCATTAACTCTCCATTTCATTTGGACCTCACTAAGCCATGTTAGCTGTCAAGGATCAGAAAAGAGCTTTAGGTGAATTATTCATTAGGATGAGTGGGGAAGCATTCCACTCCTGAAACAGTGCTTCTGCTACCTAATACAGTATTTCATGTCAGCTGCCCAACTACACAGGTGTTTGTTCAATCTGGCTATAGCCATTTTTATTAAAGAGCTTTCTAAAAACTAAAACTAGCCGACCTCTTTACATTTTAAAATTTCTTTTATAATTACTCTATTGAGAAAATTGTCCTGCAATTGTATTACTTTGCAGGACTTTTTCTGAGATGATGTAGTGGAACAGTTTGATTTAATCTTCAAGTATAAGATTGGATAGACACAGTTCATAGGAGTGCATCTTGTGAGAATGGTAATATGTAATATGTAATATGACCACATTTACTCATTTGCCTTGTCAGCTATTATAATTTAATAATTTAATTCAATTTATTTCCTTTTTTTCTCTTTGAAATACATGCATACACATTAACTTTCACATTTAATTTAATTTTAAAATTAGATGTCGGGAGGCCTTTTTCCAAGCAAGGTCCTTAATCAAGGTACACGTCCTTTACTTCAACCACTCTGAAAGAGGGTCACCATCCTTGTTCTTAAAAATATCTCATTAGGGCTTCCCTGGTGGCGCAGTGGTTGAGAGTCTGCCTGCCGATGCAGGGAACACGGGTTCGTGCCCCGGTCCGGGAAGATCCCACATGCCGCGGAGTGGCTGGGCCCTTGAGCCATGGCCGCTGAGCCTGCGCGTCCGGAGCCTGTGCTCCGCAACAGGAGAGGCCACAACAGTGAGAGGCCTGCATACTGAAAAAAAAAAAAAAATCTCATTAAAAGGTCTGTCACTTTAAAACATATTCTGAACATTTTGAATTTGTATCCTGTCTTTCTTAAAATGCTGTATTCTAGTGCAGTTACTCAACCTTAGTACTATTGGTATTTTGGGCCAGTTAAGAGACTGCCCTGTTCATTGCAGACTGTTAAGCGGTATCCCTGGCCTCTGCCCTCTAGATGCCAGTAGCACCTGCTTCCCCGCAAAGTTATGACAATCAACAATATCTCCAGACATTGTAAAGTATCTTCTGGCTGGGCAAACTCCACTACGCCTAGCTGAGAACTACTGTCATAGTGGTGATCTGAATTAGAAAGCCCTTATCTGCTTATCTAACTCCATTGATATGTGTTCTTTGTACCTGTGATTCTTCTTCAATCTGCATTTTATTTTTAATTTAGAAACCTTCTTCAATCTGCATTTTATTTTCAATTTAGAAACCAGCATTTTTTTTTTTTTTTCTTTTTTTTTTGCGGTATGTGGGCGTCTCACTGTTGTGGCCTCTCCCGTTGTGGAGCACAGGCTCCGGACGCGCAGGCTCAACGGCCATGGCTCACAGGGCCCAGCTGCTCCGCGGCATGTGGGATCTTCCCAGACCGGGGCAGGAACCCATGTCCCCTGCATCGGCAGGCAGACTCTCAACCACTGCACCACCAGGGAAGCCCCAGAAACCAGCATTTTGATTTTATAACTAACAGCATTTGTTACATATTATGAATGTTATTGCTTGTGTGTTATTTCCTGCTAAGGAATTATATCATTAAATGATATTCATTTCAAAACATTCAAGGTGTTATTGGATTCTAATTCAGAAAGGCCTTTGAAAAGAAAATGTGTATGGAATAATACAGTCTCAGGGAGTCACTGAAAGAAATATTTATTCAATGTCAACTACACAGCCGGGCCTATGCTAGGCCCTTATATACAAAGCAAAAAAACAAATGTGGGGATTCCCTGGTGGTGCAGTGGTTGAGAGTCCGCCTGCCGATGCAGGGGACACGGGTTCGTGCCCCGGTCTGGGAGGATCCCACATGCCGCGGAGCGGCTGGGCCCATGATCCATGGCTGCTGGGCCTGCGCGTCCGGAGCCTGTGCTCTACAACGGGAGAGGCCACAACAGTGAGAGGCCCGTGTACCTCAAAAAAATAAATAAATAAAATAAATAAATAAATAAATAAATGTGGTTTACGATTTAATTAAGATTATTTAATGAGAAATGTAAAATATTAACATAGAGACACTATAATGTAAAATGTGACCACATACTACCTACAACTTTTCTAAGTGGGCCAAGAAAGTGTTCCCAAAGCATTGTCATATAATCTGAAGTTTAACAGATGATGAGAACCTAGGAATCAAAAGGTGTGAGCCTTTCTGAGTTAGGAGCTTCAATGCTGGGAAATGATAATAAAGTGAACACACATCTATTATTGAATTTATGCTGGGTAGTTTGCTGAGCACTTAACTGGCATTGGATCTAATGTTTGTACTTTCTAATTAGGTCTAGTCATCAACAACTCTTTGAAGTAATTTTTACTATTGTCATTTTAGAAATATAGATATCATGGTAAAGGGAGGTAAATAACGTGGATTAAGTTCAGTTAGGTGTGAATCTCAGATCTGACAGCCTCATGAGTCAAGGTCCTTAAAATTACCTTATATTATATTATGTTTCTATATCATATCACTTTATAAAAGAGCTAAAAATGTTTATTATATCTGTAAGTGGATTGAAAGGAAGGGATGAGGGTCTGTGGGGTAAGGAGAGGACTCAGAATAGCCTTGAAAGGTAATCAGGGACTAGATCATGAAAAGCCACGTGAGAGAGATTGGATATTATCTTAAATGCAGTGGAAAGCTAAAAATGAGATTTAATGGAGCTAACGTCATTAGATTAACATTTTTTAAGGTTCTTTTTGTCTGAAGAAAGGAGCACTGATTGGAGGGGTGTGGGAAGTTACGGCAAGGCAGAGATCCAGGTGAGAAATAAATGTGATGTATGTGGGTGATGAAAGTGGATTTGGAGTTAATTGCATACACTTGAAATGTAGTTGGGAAATTTAATTGGAAGGTATTGCAGATTGGCTTTCCAGGAGGCTGACTCTGAGATGGCAAGGAATATTCAGGAACATGATTAGGGAGTGCTCTTGAGGATAAACACCTGTGGGGTAAGAGAAAGAAGTCAGATTGAGCAGAGGGCAAAGTTAGGCTGTAGTGCAGCAACAAGAAATGATCTAACTGTAACTGAGTTGTGCATTCAGAGTTGTATTAAGCTGGAGTGAGAGAGTCTGAGCTTTATATCTCCACATGGAGTAGTCACTGGACGCAGGCTGCCACCAGGAAGAGGGGGAGCTTGGGAGATCTCTTCAGCTGGGAGCAATCCCTGAACAGCACTGGCAGCTGATGACCATCAGCTGGCAGCTCTCTTAGACGCTAGATCCTTCAGTCTTGAAGAGTAAACTGGCTGGTGCTCCTGGAAACCCAGAATAGAAGACTCTGCAAAGGTTGGAAGATGAGGATAGAAATATGTTAAGAGTTGTACCCTGGTTAATGGAATCAGCAGTATATCGACTGGCCTTTCCAAACACTAAGTTCATCATCAAGAATAATCAGGTATGTGGAGAAAAATGACTAACTTAATTTTGGACAGATTTGAAATTAAGTTGCATATTAGGTGTCCAAGTGAAAACTTCCAGTAGCGACTCTGATACATGGGTCTGAGAGGTCTGAGAGGAGAGAAGTATGATAAAAATTTGAGATTCATCAATATACAGATATAATTGCCCATATGAAATGAATAAAATTACCCTGGGAGAATGTTTAGAGGGAAAAAAGGGTGTCCAAAAATACTAACCTAGCACAATTTCAGTTGGT
Organism: Mesoplodon bidens; assembly: GCF_964165515.1. Taxonomy (NCBI): domain Eukaryota; kingdom Metazoa; phylum Chordata; class Mammalia; order Artiodactyla; family Ziphiidae; genus Mesoplodon; species Mesoplodon bidens. The sequence continues at coordinate 47,895,596 of NC_138162.1, forward strand.
GTTACTTACTTTTAAATTACAGAGATATTTAAAGTTTTGTTTTTATTTTAGTCACCTATTTTATTAGTTATGGGAGAGAAGGGAATACCATTTCTCAAAAATATCATTTAATTCTCTATGAAAGAATAGATAGTTGATAAATAAAAATACAAAATAGAACCATGAAACAGCTTAAGTAGTCTGGAAGGGAGAGCACCATAAGGCTGATCGTGGAGGGTAGTTTTGGCTTTCACTGAAGGAACACTGTAGCATATGGCTGTTTACCTTCATACTATATTTCTGTATTTTGGGTCTTGATTTCTGTTGATTACCTGAAACTCTTAGAATCATAGGAGAGTTTTCTGTTTAAAATTTTTCTAAACACTTGGTCCATTTCATCTCCTTTTTCTGCTTATCACTTCATTTTGAAATAGCACTCTGTCGGAACAAAATATGGCAATCTCTAAAACAATTTGGGGGAAGGTAAAACTGCAAACATTTTACTGTTTTTTTTTTCTTTTGCCATTTCCTCTTCAGTTTCTTTGCTCTTATATTTTTCTATGCTTGTTTTTCTCTATATATGTCTCCAAAGACCTTTTGAAATTGAAGCCTCTGAATTGGGTGTTATAATTACTTCTGATTAATACAGCATCCCATGAAGCTTATAAAGTCTGTTCATTTTCTTCTCACTAAAATGATTCAATTGCCAAACAAATAGTGATAAGGTTAAGACGTCTTTTTATTATGAAAGTTTGAAGATCATTATTCTAATATACATATGTCAGCTGTTATGTGCCAGAAGGATAATTTAAATGAAGGCCACTATTTTGATTTTTTTTAAAAAATTACTCTTACCCTTGGACAATGTATGTTTCATATTTTAACATGGAATTTCTGTGGAAAGCTCTCAATATATTGCAATGATATTTAATATATTCGTTCATGGTCAGAGTTATACTGATCCTGTACAGTAACTTCATTTAAATCTTAGTAACTTTAAAATCAGGTCAGTAATTTTCTTAATTTAGGGAGATGTTCATATGGAAACTAAAATGGGTTTTGGCTGAATTAAGTGTATTATCATTACATGCTGATAACATGCATCAAAGTTAATTGTTTATTAATAACCTAAGGGCCACATCATAAGGAGACAAGTGTTATCAAAGAGGTAATATCCGGGCTTCCCTGGTGGCGCAGTGGTTGAGAATCCACCTGCCGATGCAGGGGACACGGGTTCGTGCCCTGGTCCGGGAAGATCCCAGATGCCGCAGAGCGGCTGGGCCCGTGAGCCATGGCCGCTGGGCCTGTGCGTCCGGAGCCTGTGCTCCGCAACGGGAGAGGCCCCAACAGTGAGAGGCCCGCGTACCGCAAAAAAAAAAAAAAAAAATGAAATATCCAAGTAGAAGATACCAGTCAGAACAAAATCTAGAATGAGAGCATAACAAACCATGCTTTAAAATCAGGACGCTTTATTTTTTAAGGATCAAAATACCTATTCTTAAACACAGGGACCCTTGGTTATGTGGGAAAGAAAGAATAGAAAGAATATCTAGAGGTAAATGTTGTGAACCAGGAAATACAAGTTCCCATAAAAGTAAAATAATTCACAAGCTTGAGGGATAGAATATCTGGCAAATTATCTTAGTCACATTGCTTGTGTTTGAGGCCACAATTCCTCAATCAAGTAGGTCAAGGAGAGGAGGAAGGCTAAAGCAAATATAAGAGCAGCTAGACAAATGATGTGGCACTTTAGCAAGGGAATCAGCCTACAGGGGAGATTCGGAGAGACCTACAAGTAGAAACACCGGGATCAGGAAGAAGCATTACTGAATTAATGTCAATGGTTTTAAATTTGAAGAGCAAAGAATTGGAGTTACAGAATGGCTTCTCAACACTGACATTACTTAGAATATTAGCCAAGGAGAAGTCTGGCTCCAAATTAGAGTATTTTTTTAATGTATAATATTAATTCATAAAATTGAGTGTCATATATACATATATATACATATACATGTATATACAACACAACATAATTAGGTAAGCAAACCCCACTCCCACCACAGAGTAGAATATAATGAAGGCAGTCACAAAGATCAGTTGTGTTCCTCCTCATTGTAAATTTTGTTTATAATTCCTTTCCTTCTTTTCTATATATATACATTTACCACATATAAGAATAATTAAAAATAACACATGCTAGGTTTGCTATTTGGAGTTTATAAAAATGTGGTCATACACTGTAGGTTTCTGAAAATTTGTTTACATTTACCACACATACAAGGCATTCAAAATACTGTATTGTTAATTTTGCTGTTTTGAGATTTGTAAAAATGGTATTATACTATATCCAGTTTCCTGATCATTGTTTTTCCTACAGTAATATCCTGTGGAATGGAAAGACTGAAATTTAAAAAATGTTTCTACCCCAGTGGACATTTGAGGTTTTATTTTTCTTTTTAAAATTTTTATTAGGAATATTGCTGTTCATCTTTACAAGATAATTTTAATCTGTTTCCATTGCGATGTGATGTGATTGACCAATTTACATTCTCACCAGCAATATGAGTTTCTTTTAATTTATGTAAATTTCAAAATTTGATGCTGTCAAACTTCATCAGTTCTGCTAGTCAAGTGCTAGGCAATTTATAACTTGTTTTGGTGGTCTTAATTTATGTTCTCTTAGTTGCTAATGAAGTCAAGTCTCTCTTCATATTATTTCTACCACTACAGTCTTTTTTTCGTTTGGCAAGTACGGATTGTTTCTCAGTGTTTACATTAGGTTGTTTCCCCTTTTCTTATTGTGTTGTAGCATTTAAAAAAATATGCAGTATTCTAATGCTAATATTTTTTAATTATATGGATTTCAAATATATTCTGATATTTTGTGGCTTTTCACTTATCAAAGCCCTCCAGCAAGAGACTACCAGGAACACAACAGTAGTTAAATATGTTTGCTATTCATTGCTTACTATTGTGAAGGAGAATCCACAGCATGGGAGCCATGGATACGCCAGAAAGAGAGTGATATAAAACTCTTATTACAGGAGTTGGGCTTTTGTTAGATAATTTTGGAGAGAGTTTAAGGAAGTGAGTGTTGCTCTGGATTGGATTCTGTTGGGAAGTTCTGTTAATTCTATGATTGGGTAACTCGATAAATCTTACCTGGAAGGCGGAAAGATAAATGTGAGGCTAAAACTATAATTGGTAAGAGGCAGCAGTCATTCATATTACCCAGTGTAGGGGGATGTCTGGTTATATTTGTGATCTGGGGAGTGTTTGTATTTTGACATCATTGTGGAGTAGTCTAAATAAGGTTCCCAGATATATCCATGTTCTAATGCCCACACCCTGTGTATGTTACTTGATATGACAAAAAAAACTTTTCAGATGTAATTAAGTTAAAGATTTTTGAGATGGTGGATTATACTGGCAATCTGAGTGGGTACTGAACATAGTCAGAAGTGTTTTTATAAGAGGGAGTTATAGGAAAATTTGACTGTAGAAGAGAAGGCAATGTGAACCAGAGATTGCAGTGATGTGGATACAAGCCAAAGAAAGTTGGCAGCCGCTAAAATCTGTCAGAAGAAAGAAAATGTTTTTCCTCTGGAGCCTCCAAAATGCACCAATTCTGCCCACACTTTGATTTTAGTCCTATGACTCACTTTGTGGACCATTATACACCACAAATCATTAACTTCTGTTTAGTAGTAGAGCAGATGTCTTAACACACATAGTCAGTAGGGGCTAAGTTCATTCTCATGATTCCAAATGCAGTTGCAAAAATGAAAAACTGCATGGTTGTTTTTGTTCTTTTTGCCCTTATCAATTATTCCTAGCAATATCTCTGCAAACGCTATATAAGTATTTGAGTTATTTTTTTAAAAATCACAAAATCTGTGAAATTTGTTAGCTATCCACTTTTAGCTCTAAGGACCTTGATTGATTTTAATAGATAATGATATTTTGACCTGCTATATACTATTATAATGGTTTGAATCTTAATGCCCACTGAGATCTTCAAATGGTTGATGTAATGAATAACTGTGGAAACTTACTTGGCGTAAAATATTTGAGCATAGTTCCAGCCTTCCCTACAGTTATGGATAACAGAATTTACCTCAAATCAGGCAAAGGATAAAGTTAAACTGTATCTTCCATGAAAGATAGTATTTATACAATGAATCAACATTTACTAATAACTAGTAATGGAATTAGTTTCAAATATGGAAAAAATCACTCAGAAAAATAGCTAAATAGTTTTCAATTCCTCTGTATCCATTGTTGTCATGACATGAACTATGAAGAACAGTAGAGTAGAATGTTACTTTAACGGTCCCAAATGAATCACAGTTTCCAGTAGCCAAGCTCTTATGGAGGTTTCCTTTACATGACTCTGGTCTTTGCTATGCATCTTGGCTTTGGCCAATGGGCCATCAGAGAAGATGACACAAGCAGAAGTTTAATCAGTTCCTGAGCATTGGGGGTTTTCCATTTGAAACATTCCTGTAACCATGTTAGAAACTCATAGGGATATCTCAGTTCTCTAGGAGAGCTTTTAATAATCTTATCATCAAGAAGATATTTCATTAGAAAATATAAATATTATGACTGGTACAATAAATACTTCAATGCAAAATGAGTTTTATATTATCAATTTTTTGTAACTTTGTAATAAGTCTTTTTTTTATATTGGAGTACAGTTGATTAACAATGTTGTGTTAGTTTCAGGTGTACAACAAAGTGATTCAGTTATACATATTATATTATCAATTTTTATTGGTGAAAAGCCCCTCAATCACATACTCTTAAAGTATCTATTGTTACATTTATCCATTTACCTATATATCTGGTATTCTCCCTAATTAACCCCATGAAATGCACACATACCTGGTAGGTGATTATAGTATTTTATTGTCCTTGATCTGATCAAGTCTTAGCTTTTATTCATCACTAATTTCTTCACCTTCAGAAAAAAGACAGTGTAAATAGTCCTACTTTTTTTTTTTTGTCCTTTCTAGGGTAAACTGCCAAAGCCTTAACACAATATATTGAATAATTCAGTGTTTTCCACAGTATGATATAAATACCATTAAATATGGTCAAAATTACTCTAGGAGGTACCCACTTTCTTATCAGAAGATAGTATCTGGTCATAGTCTAGATGTAGAAAATAAGAGAGAAAATATGAAAACGGTCACTTTAGAAGAAAATAAAATTACATCAGTTTTCATAGTACACGCACATTAATGTCAATAGAATAGATTACTAAACAAAAAATAGTATAAAATTATATAGCAGAGAATGATTATAGAATCAAGTAGATGGGTAAGGTTGTCCCCATACCTGGCCTGAAACCAAGAAGCCTTAAAGGTGAATGTTGACAGATTTTTATCTTATTACCAAATAATTCATCACACATTAATTTAAAAGATAGAACATATTTATGACATATATTTCATGTGAAAATAAAGCTGTTCCTATGAAAAAATTTAAAAGGCTATAATCTGATATTTGAGAAGTAGAAACCTAAATGACTAATAAACATTCACAAATCTTATGAATTAGTAACGTAACAAAACTATAACAATGAAATATCATTTATAAGACTAAAAAATTTAAACACTTTACCACTATTAAGTTTATAGACGGCACTGATAAACAGATTCTACTGATGGAAACTTTAACTGAATAAACTTTTTGAGACAATTTGTCAATAGTGCCCACTGAAAAAAATGCACAATTTAAAAGTTGAGAATTACGTTTTATTCGGTGGACATTCTTAGAACTTAAGCCCAAGACATGAGCCTCTCAGACAGCTCTGAGGGACTGTTCCCAAGAGGTAAGAGAGGAGCCAGGATATGTAGGAGTTTTTGCCAAAAACAAAACAAAACATGGGAACATCAAAAGATTACTGTTAATTAAAGAAAAAAAAGATATCTCAAGGTAATGAATTTAGTACTTTTCTTTGTATGGGCTCATTGAAATTGTTCCTTTGATATGCACCTTAGCTATCTAGGGCCAGTATCCTGTTTTTCTCCATCCTGAATCACCTCAGGGTGCACAGTGGGGGCAGCTGCAGTGGCCGATGGCTTGATGGCTGAAACATCATTTGTTTACCTATGTGGCAGGTGACGTTCTTTGTCCACGATATCTATCAAAATTTGAAATGATCATATATTCTGATGACAGTCTCATTACCTCACCCTAAGGAGTAAGGCTATGACCAGCTCACAAAGCCAATCTTACATTTTTAGGAATTTTATGAGGCAGTTTATAAACCAAGTCATTTTTATTTTATTTTCCCCTCCCCCTCCCCGACCAATTCATTTTTTAAAATTATATTACATGAACTTAGAATTAAATTATGTTTTAAGCAAAAGTAATCACTCGAAACTCATGACTACCTAATTATTCCTCTACATTTTACTGTAATCTATGCTCTTAAAGTTATTTATGTTTATTCTCTTGTTTCTGTATAGTGGAACTATTCCATTTTATGGTGTACAACTGCTTATTTCCTCTCAATTCCATTTATGGTGTCATGCTGGTAGCTTGATCTGAGCTGTGGTGGAAGTGTTTACACCATGGAGAATAGGTTTGTTTTTATACATGTTTGTATACATAAATTGTGGAATATTCAAAAATTAATAAAATAGTCACCAATGGACAGGGAATAGGAATAGGTTAAATGGGGGCTAGAGGTGAGAGTGAATGATTTCACTCTATGCCTTGGCCTGTGTTTTTTGGGTTTTTTTTCTTTAAATTTTTGTTAAGCAAGTAAATAAGAATAAACAGTTTATAATGTTCGAAACTGATAGAAACTTAGACTTTTGAAGCAAACAAAACTTGCCATGGGAAGCATAAATATGTAAATTAAGACCTTCAAAATTCTAAATATTTTGTCTAAGCAGAATATTATTTTAGGTTTGGGAGAGAGAAGCGTTCTGTAAGTTCTTCTAATATCAGGTATAGAAATTATGGTAATTGAGCTTAAGGTAATTGCTTTGTTGTTGAAAGCATTGCTTACTCTAGTGGTTCTTTTGACATATTTTAGGCTGAAAAAGTACTGAACTTTTCTGTGACAAATCTGTAAGTTCTTCTAATATCAGGTATAGAAATTATGGTAATTGAGCTTAAGGTAATTGCTTTGTTATTGAAAGAATTGCTTACTGTATGGTTCTTTTGACATATTTTAGGCTGAAAAAGTACTGAACTTTTCTGTGACAAATCTTGCCAAATCTGAACTCCAGGAGTGGGCCAGTGTAACATTCTTCTCATGTTTTGGTTCATCACATGTTCTTTGACTTCAGTTCATATTACATCAGTTTTTTATATTAAACAGATTTATAAAGCACCATAGATTCTAGTTGTACATTGAAATTCATGGCACAAACCTACTTCCAGTGTATTACTTTGAATAAAGTCAAATATTTAATAAGAAACCCAGTTGCAAAATCATGTACATCCTCAAATGAAATTAACTCAGTAGAGACCAGTTTGACACCTTGGACTTGTATCACTCTTTTCCCCATTGCTTTATTTGCAATCTAATTTTCAAATTTTAATGTAAGAAAAATAAAAGCATCATGAAACCATTTAGTAGTTCTTTTTATCAATACTTTGTACAGAATATAGCAAATGAAATAGTGATTCAAACAAAATTTATTCCCTGAAGCCCATTTGTATTTATCTATGTATCTTCCTTACTCAGCAGAGAGAATTTTGAGTAAAGTAAGTATCATATTGCCATTTTTTATTTTATCCTAATTCTAGGAGCTAGAACACATTCAGCATTTTCGGGGTGTTGTTCAGAAGTCAGAATTCAACGGCCTGCAGGGGCCTAATTAGAACTAATTTTGAGTTCTTTTAACTTCCTTGGCTGTATAGGCTTATTTTTGAGCCCCAGGGTGTAACTCATATTTTTTCTTGAGCTACACATCTAATACTTTTGAAGATCAAACCTTATTCCCAGCCTAAGGAAAGGCAATCAGGATGCTTGACCAAACTCAAATAATTATAGAGGAGACTAAAAGAGAAACATATATAAATATTTCACTATTCTCTATATTTGGCTTTTCATTTATGGTTACATCAGGGCCTTTTGGGGCTGCATAGTTGTCTCAAGGCCCACAGAGTTGAGATTGTTTTTTTGATTTAAGTTTATATGGATTTTCTTTTTCTGATCAGCTTTTGCCTTTTCAGAGGGCAGATCAAGTTCATCTTCTTGATTTCCACATTAATTGTACTTAAACATTAATCTCAGCTTAGAAATTTAGAATGCATTTGCATTCTTCCAAGTCAACATAATATTTACAGCATAACTGACAGGTATCCTCACATATAACACAGATTAGGAGCTAATAGGAAATCTTACGAAATTGAGAAATAAAGCTTGCAGCATCTTGTGAATTGGTGTCACCCATTCATCTTTCAAAGATGCTCAAAAAAAGCAGATCAGCAGTTGTCACATGGATGAGGGTCAGGAAATTGACTCATTCATTTAACAAACATTTTTACATACATGTCATTTTACCACTTCTGAAGAGAAGACTTTAAGATGAAGTAATTCTGATTTGTAATTTATTTAGCTTTTTCTTTTTCTGAAAAGAGAGTTTTAAGTATTTTTTCCTTATGGGAATTGATTTCCTTGTAGTCTTCCCAAAGTGTGTAAGTTTTTGCTCTCTCAGCTTTCATGCCCATCTTCGTTGCAGTATTTATTGACCTTACATGCCTACTTTTTTGAACATTTTAACACTTTATATGCTATCTTCCTCTTCCTGATATCACTGTGGTGACTCTAATAACAATAAAGATTATCCATACCCTCGTCCATTGACCTTGACCACTTCACACATCCCCAAAACTCTCACCCATTTAATTACCTCCTTTTACAGCTTTAATCCACTTCTCACAAATAATACCACCACATCTGAAACCTTGATTTCTAAACATCTCACTTCCTTATCATTATCTCCTCCTTCAGTGTTTTGTAATTGGATGTTGAAAATCTCTCTACAGTGAAATATCAATTCCTTTTCCTATTGCAGCCTGACTCTCCCATCTGTGCACTAGATTCCAGCCTCTCTCTTCTTTCTATTCGTGCTTTGCCTCTGCAATTCTCTTCTTTTTGGCCTGTATTATAAATATTTTCTCTCTTTTTGTTAATATCATCATGATAAAAATGCATTACATCTCCCACAATAAAGCTAAAAATTATCTTGCCATCAAGTTCTCCTCTAGCTACTGCTCAATTCTCTGCCAAATTTTACAAGATAGTTTCCCAAAAGTAGCATGTATACTAAATGTGTCAACTTCCCACCTTTCACAGTTCATCTCTAACTTAATCTAATAGGCTATAATTTTGACCACTGAAACTATTTTGACCACGGTCATAAAAAGCCTCCCTCTTGACAACTACAAAAGTTAATCTCATTTTTTTGTTTTTTTGTGGGAGGGTCACATTGTCCTTTTAACAGCATCTGCCTCTTAATTCTTTTCTTTTAGTTTTGGGTTCCCACACTCTTCATATTTTCATCTTACCTCATGGCTACTCTTCCTTTTCTCTTTTCCTGGACCTTCTTGTTCACAACATTTGAGATATTCTTAGAAACATCCCTCTGCCCTCTTCCTCTCTAGCTACATCATTTACTAGATGATTTCATCAAGGCATGGGATTTTAAAAATCACGTATAGACAACCAAATTTTAGATTTGGGGGTCCTTACTTCTCAACTGAGTTCCAAATCCACATTAGCTGCCTTTTAAACACCTGTACTTGGATGTATCATTGGATCATCTTCTGCCCTTTTTGATCTTCTGCAACTCACATCCAATGCATCAGTAAGTCATGCTTTCTCTACCTGAAAAATATTTCTCAAATACGACTGCTCTAAGCCTACTTCAAATCATCATCATCAATTTCCCATAACACTCTAAGATTCTCCTGGTTAGTTTCCCAGCCTCCAGTGCTACACCCATTCTGCCCTTTACCCACACTCTACCTAGAACGAGATTGTCAAAGGACATCTGATCACCTTATTTCCCTGTTTGAACTATAAGACCTTTACCATAACCCGGGAGAATTTTCATGATCCAAAACCTGACTATCTTGCCAATCTCAGGTCCTAACTCTCTCCATTGTGCTCACTCTGCTCTAGCAACATTGGCCTTCTTGCTGTTCTTAATCCTGCCAGCTAGTTCTTGTCTCTAAGTCTTTGCTATGTAGTTTCTATTGTCATAATTGTTCTAATAGGTCTCTAGCCACTAGGAGTTTCATATGCTTCAGGTCTCTTCAAATGTTACCTCCTTAGGTAAGGCCTTTCCTAATCACCTTGTGTAAAACTTGTTACTCTTCATTGTCTCACTAGCCTTCTTTTTTTCATAGACTTTATCACCAGTGGAAATTACACTAATGATTCATTGATCTAATTTCTAAATTATCTCCCCACCACCACTGCTATTTAAATTCTATAATAGTAGGTCATGGTTTTGTTCATGTCTGTATTCCCAGATTCTAGAACCGAGCTTCATACATAGAAAGTGCTTGATAAATATTTGGTGAATAAATGAATCTTTACCATAAATTTGTCCAGTTATCTGATCCAAGGTGAATTGAATAAGTGTTTAGGATGAAGCATTTGAAAATACAAAGTAAAAACTCCCTCCTAACTTTTCTTGGTTTTGTATGTTTCTGGATGCAGAGTAGATTTTATTAATTATTCATGAAATATTTCTAAAAATCAGGTATACATTAAAAAAATTCTACATCAAGATACCAAATGCAAAGAAGCATTATTGAGAAACATCAGTCTCTAATAGTTATTTGTTCAAAGATAGGATAATAGTATTTGATTATAGAATTGATCTTTCTCAGAATTCCTGCCTTCTCCATCAAAATGGACATTCTGGGCTTCCCTGGTGGCGCAGTGGTTGAGAGTCCGCCTGCCGATGCAGGGGACACGGGTTCGTGCCCCGGTCTGGGAGGATCCCACATGCCACGGAACAGCTAGGCCCGTAAGCCATGGCTGCTGAGCCTGCACGTCCGGAGCCTGTGCTCCGCAATGGGAGAGGCCACAACAGTGAGAGGCCTGCGTACCGGAAAAAAAAAAAAAAAAAGGACATTCTATTCATGCATAATAGTATATAGGAAACTACTAGTTATGATATGTGATAGTACTTAAATCATTCACCATTTTTAATATTTATCTAGAATTTAGATACTTGTATCTAAATACAAGTACAAGTGGATACTTGTATCTAATAGACAATTTATTAACGTATTAAATCTTAACTACTTACCCAATCTTGAGTCACTTATTTTAAAATACTAACACATTATTTCTAATAAGGCAACATAACTATATGATAATTTCCTTGCTAGAAGAAAATACTCCTAATCTCTGGAAGCATATAGAGAGGCCTTCTGTCCATAGACTCTCTTTATATCTCTGTATCTATCCCAGTAAATTTGTTTTAATGATTATAAGTAAGCATCTCAAATAAGACCCTGCTACTTTCCATGTATGTTTAAATTTAAACTTGATACTTTGTAAAATTATTAGCACCTTCTGGGTTTCCCATGGTTCTAATGATAAGTGGAATAGCTCCCCTTGGCAAGAAAGAAATTGAATTCTATTTGGGGAAAGTCAAAGGGCTGACCTCCATTACAGGGTGTGTGTCAATGTCAGTCCTCTGTATTCAAAATTATTCTTCATTTGTAAATCATCCTCCTGAGGGATTATTAAAGCACCAAAGTAGTTTAAAAGAAAATTGGTTCATTATTTCTACGACAAAGTTATTTTCTCACTAAAGAATTCAGTGTAGTTTAGGTCAGTAAGCTCTTAAGCAAGTTCTATGTAACAAGAACTGGGTTAAGTGCTATGGAACAAATAAAATAAGAAATGTCTCCTGCTTTTAAGGAACTTAAAATCTAGACGGTAGTGTTAGTGTCAGACATACAAACATGTAGATTTAGTTCAACATGCTAATTTATAAGATTCATAAGATAAAATATATTACTATACAATACATTTTTCTGGTCAAATCTCTGTAGAGCCTTGGGGTAACATAATGAAGACAAGTAGCAGTGACTTGAGAGATTTTATTAACTTCATGAAGCCATCCAGTAACAGAGATAAGGACAACGTCAAACTTTCCTAGAGAGGAAATCATTCACAAAAATTTTGTAGATGAACCCCTGACAATATATATTTCCAGTATTTCCTCACAGATTATTTTGAAATGATTACTGTTTTTAACAAATATTACTTATTAAAATAGGCATAAAGGATTTTTGTTGCTTTTGTTATTGCAAAAATTGCTTGTCAAAATGGTCATAGAAATAAGTGGAAATATTTATTAGGTTTCTTAGGGCATGGGGATTGGTATAATTCAGGTTCTTATCTTCCTCTTGCTAACTCTTGACATGCAATGTCTATAGCACCATCAGGCTACACAGTTCCCAAATCCTTCTGGCCTTTAGGGTGTTAGAGACTGGGGACAGAAAGAGAACTGTGATGCTTTACAACATATTGCGTGTGTATGTGTGATGGATCACTTAATAAAAATTTAATGTATACAAATAGATTTATAACGTCTCTATTTCTTAGTTGTAAATCTTTCTCAGTTAAATATAATTTAAAATATATACCTCATAGGGTTCTACTGAGGATTAAATCAGATAACATGTGTAGAGCCTAACTCATTCATAGTGTATGTTATTAGCCTGTCCTTTCCCCCTTGGTTATATCACATACTTTGGGTACAAGCATACTCAAACTATTTGCGAATAAATAATGACAAGTAATATATGTTGGCATCCTTGTAAAACAAAATTTGCAATATCAAGTAGATAATGATATCATCAAAGTAAAAAGGAATGTCCTGGTTTCCATTTGAAAATAGGATTTAATCTATTTTAAAATTATCGGACATCATCTTATGACACTTTTCCTTTTTCAGTTAATTTTGTGTTATATTATATTTAGGAGTGACACTGAATTCACTTTAAATTGTCCTTAATAAATTATAAAAAATCCTGTTACTTAACACTTGGAGTAGGTTCAGGATCTATCATTAAATGATAAACTCTGGCTTGAAAGTGTTCTGAGTTTGAAAGTCATCTTTGTCCTCTCAGTTTATATGCTCTGAGCTTCAATTTTATCATTTATGAGTTCGGATATCAATAGAGTTTCAATCTAAAATAATGAAACAAGTAAGTGGAAAAAAAGAACATAGAACATAGAATTTACAAAATAAATGCTATTTAATTAGTCTTTATTTTCCACATTTAAGCGGTTTATTTTGTTACACAAGAGATTTAAACTTCCTAGATGTATTAGTATTTTTGTTCCAAGTGTTTTTCTAATTTTAATTAATCTGTAAATCTTGCACATGAGTAAAACTGGCATGAAAATATAATAAGGAATCTTCATTTAAGATATTTTAAAGATATTTTAAGATATTAAGAAGATTTAAACTTCAAGCAATGCCAATTAATGCCAATACTATATTTGTTCATAAGTTTCTTAATTATTATTTTCTGCATGAAGATAGTGTATTAAAAGCATCCTGGAATACAGACCTAGTTTTAAATTCTGATAGACCTACTTTTAAATTGGGGTAGAGCTACTAGCTTTGTGTGTGATCTTGGTTATTTGTTTTTTTTTGTTCGTTTGTTTTTTTCTTATACTTTCTGAACTTTAGCTTTTCATCTGTCACATATGTCTGATAATACATACATCATAGGTCATTATGAAGATTTAATAAAAACATATTTATAATTGCTAGCCCATATCTTGGTAATAATAGGTATTCAATTGCACATTTTCATTACTTAAACTATTACTTAGAAAACCAGCAGTATAAAATCACAACTTAAAAAATTTATGTATTTATATATAAACATTATATATATATATATATATATATATATATATATATATATATAGTGTGTGTGTGTGTGTATATATATATATATATATATATATAAACACCATACTGATTGTTTGGCTATTCTAAAAGAAATAGAAGAGGGTCTTATTGTTTTATTATAGAAATATGTATTAAAAACAGAAATATGGACAGAAGGTAAATAAAACTCAAGTTATAATATATAAGAAATAGTTGGGCTTCCCTGGTGGCGCAGTGGTTGAGAGTCCGCCTGCCGATGAAGGGGACACGGGTTCATGCCCCAGTCTGGGAAGATCCCACATGCTGCGGGGTGGCTGGGCCCTTGAGCCATGGCCACTGAGCCTGAGTGTCCGGAGCCTGTGCTCCGCAACGGGAGAGGCCACAACAGTGAAAGGCCCGCGTACCGCAAAAAAAAAAAAAAAAAAAAAAAAAAAGAAATAGTTAATGTAGTACCATATTTATTCCATCCATCTACCCAGCCATCATAGCATGGATCCAATCATCAGTCATTCAAACAACAATTTAATGGGAGGCTATCCCACTTGAAATTACAACTAAGTAGAACACACTAATCTATAGATTCTGATCACAAAATATGTCCAATAAGGCCATTTTTTTGCTCAATTATATCCCTTTTCTGAACTTACTTCAGATTTCTCTTTACATCCTGTCTAGTGCTCATCTTGACTGTTGTTACTTATCTGCTGTGGCCAGTACTTGTACCTTCAATGTTTTTGACAAATGACACCTAGAAAACCACACCAGCTCTGAGAACACTCTGAGATGGGATAAACAAAGGCCAGCTCTTGTATCTGTCCCTTGGGTGACCACTAGACAGGTCAAAATGGACAACCATGTTTCCTTGCAAATAGAGTCTGGGTTGCGAGCTCCGGTATAAGCAGTGTGCACCAGGGGTACTATGGGCTTCCATGCCAAAATGAGGATGAGGGATGGCAGCATCAGAAAGCAGAATTCTTTTGTCACCTAGTCTTTCCCTGGTTTGCTTAAGTTTTTGGCTGATTCCAGAATTCTGTAAAAGTTGACTCTCTTTGTTTTCACCAGCTCATTAGTTCCTTTTGTAGAGAGACAAATCCCTGGAGTTTCCTACCCCACCATTTTTGATTATGTCACTCTCCTGAGTTTTCTTTTAAGCAGCATATATGAAATAGCAAAGGAAGTTAAGGCCAGTCTTTCCTGTCGTCTTAGAAGAAAGCAAGTACACAAACACACAAACCATTCCCATGTCATCTGTGAATGAATACTTCTGACCTATTCACCCACTCCTGTTTCTTTTTCCAAAGAAAAAGGCTTTATCTATGGCAACGGTATACAAGTTCCTGTCTGCCTGCCCTAAGCTCCATTTTTCTATCAGTCCAGGCTGAACACAAGATGGAAGAATTGCCCTCCCTTCCCTGAGTCTACATGGTAAACTCATCTAGTTGGGGTTGAGGTCTGTCTGTATTCCTGATTATTGACTGGAGCCTGGTGGGCATAACCCATAAGCACTTTATTTTTTTTTAACATCTTTATTGGAGTATAATTGCTTTACAATGGTGTGTTAGTTTCTGCTTTATAACAAAGTGAATCAGTTATACATATGTTCACATATCTCTTCCCTCTTGCATCTCCCTCCCTCCCACCCTCCCTATCCCACCCCTCTAGGTGGTCACAAAGCACCGAGCTGATCTCCCTGTGCTATGCAGCTGCTTCCCACTAGCTATCTATTTTACGTTTGGTAGTGTATATATGTCCATGCCACTCTCTCACTTTGTCACAGCTTACCCTTCCCCCTCCCCATATCCTCAAGTCCATTCCCTAGTAGGTCTGTGTCTTTATTCCCGTCTTACCCCTAGGTTCTTCATGACTTTTTTTTTCTTTTTTTTTCTTAGATTCCATATATATGTGTTAGCATACAGTATTTGTTTTTCTCTTTCTGACTTACTTCACTCTGTATGACAGACTCTAGGTCCATCCACCTCATTACAAATAGCTCAATTTCGTTTCTTTTTATGGCTGAGTAATATTCCATTGTATATATGTGCCACATCTTCTTTATCCATTCATCTGTTGATGGACACTTAGGTTGCTTCCATGTCCTTGCTATTGTAAATAGAGCTGCAATGGACATTTTGGTACATGACTCTTTTTGAATTATGGTTTTCTCAGGGTATATGCCCAGTAGTGGGATTGCTGGGTCGTATGGTAGTTCTATTATTAGTTTTTTAAGGAACCTCCATACTGTTCTCCATAGTGGCTGTATCAATTTACATTCCCACCAACAGTGCAAGAGTGTTCCCTTTTCTCCACACCCTCTCCAGCATTTATTGTTTCTAGATTTTTTGATGATGGCCATTGTGACCGGTGTGAGATGATATCTCATTGTAGTTTTGATTTGCATTTCTCTAATGATGAATGATGTTGAACATTCTTTCATGTGTTTGTTGGCAATAAAATTGAATTGAAAAAAATTAAATCTATGATCACAATTGGTTTTCTTAATATTGTCTCCATTGTTCGTGGAAGGTTCTTTCAATACATCACCTGAAGGAGATAGTTATCTAGCCATCTGAAGTGATGAGAGCATAATCTAATGTGCTTATGTGTTTATACAGATTGCCAAACACATAAGCACTTTAGATTATGCTCTCATCACTTCAGATGGCTAGATAACTATCTCCTTCAGGTGATGTATTGAAAGAACCTTCCACGAACAATGGAGACAATATTAAGAAAACCAATTGTGATCATAGATTTAATTTTTTTCAATTCAATTTTATTAATACTAAAACTGATCTGTTTATCTTTTATGATTCTGTGTGTGTGTGTGTGTGTGTGTGTGCATTTTCTCCATTAGTACAAGCAATATCAGTGGTTGAAAGGGTATGATTCATTATTCACCACAAATGATGCTTTGTCTGGAAAACACTTTTAAATAGAGTGAGACTTACATTTAGTAACCAGAGTAAATAAAGTTATGTGTATAGATCAAAGTGGAGTCATTAATGAAGGAAACATTTGCTCAAACCTTTACTTGACAAGATAAAGCCACTTTCTCTGTGGCTGTTCTCCATCATCACGTGGTTATTTTTTAACTGGTATAGTGTTTTTGGACCTTCATACCTAACAGCTGTTTGAGCCTTGGCTTGTTGGCATTGGCCTACCTAGGAGCAGCACAGAATTAAATAGTCTACAAAGAGTTATCTTTTAATCCCTAATTATTGTCTATGTCGAATTGTGTTTTTTCCACTTGGATTGCAGGCCAGCAATTTGTACATGAGTTATAGATTAATAGTGTATGATACATTTAGCTATACATTTCTAGTGGTAGACATTTGTGGATGGTATCAGAAGAACAGCCTCTAATTCTCTTCCTCTTTATATTATTTCAAATTCTATATGAGACCAAGAGAATATAGAGATCTTATTTTAAGGGAGGGAGTAGAAGCTATCTGTCCTAAAGTCAATGATCGCCCACTCATATCCAGCTAGCACATGACAGCTTTGTAATACATAGGTTCAGATCATGGTTTTGAACTTAAAGGACTCAGAAAACTCAGAAAGGGAGAATAGAATGGCAAAGCTGTTTTTCCTCATACATCTTGAGACCTTCATTTGCTGCCTCTCTGATATATTTCTTAATGTCTTCACTTTCTCTTCTTCATTTACAAAAGACATTGACACAGTAGTCAAGTATGGCTTTGTTTGTGTTTTTGCTTATAATAGAAATAAAAAGAATCTTTCTTAAAGTCAGGAAAAAAGCAAAAGTTTCATATGAACAGCAGAAGACACGGTATGTAGCCATACATAATTTCACTTGCACAAATAGTTTACCCACTACATCATTTTTCTGTTTGTTCTTATTTGGCCCTTTTTTTTTACTCCTAAATATTAGTTTGAATCATATAAAATTGTTTCCTATGAGAGGGGGCAACATTGTTTTAGGTTGAATATTGACACTTACACTGACAGTGATTCAACTTAAAGCCATATGCCAAGAAGCAATCTAGTAATTGGGACTGTTGGAAAATCTACTAGATAGGAATTCTAATATCAATTGTAGGAATAAGTTTTGAACCATTGGTTTTGGAGAATAATATGCTCAAGGAATATCTATCCATATGAAACTAAAGGATTATTTGAATGGAGAATTTGAAAAAAATATTATTGCAATAATAGGTTGAGTGAAATTTTTCCTAATGTCCTGGAATTTTGGCTAAGTCCTAAAGGAGGAAAATATCCTCACATTTTAAAGAAAACACCCAATCAGCCTCCAGGATTTTACAAGTGTCTGCTTCAACTTAATACAACTTAATACAAATCTCCTTTCTGTATTCATTGAGTACTAGGATGGATTGAGAGATGGTTGAATGATCTTCTTGTGGTGAATGGTTTTCCAGGGAAACAAATGATGATTTCCCATCCCAAAAGCCAAGTGAGGGGAAGTACTCACAGAAACTGAATGGAGAGTCTGGAAGAGGAGTGGGTTGGCATTTCTTGGATTGAGCATCTAACCAGACATTATATGTGCTCATAATTTTTGTGTGTTAACCTGAACAAATACAGGATAATTGGAGAGAGGTGAGGAAAGGAGAAAAGGAGTAGCAGTGCAATAGCCTGAAGTTTCATGATTTGCCTTGTCAAGAATTTGTGAAATTCTTGTAGATTGAGTGTTCACCATGAAAGGTAACTAGGCTTTAGTCATTTTGTGGAGGATTTCAACAGTAAATGTTGCACAATGGACTATCAATCATAATTTTTGAGGTGAGGTTTAAGAGATAGCTTTTAAGACATACTTGTCATAGCAGAGAATCGTGCAATGAGGAGGTCTTTCAAGATACTCTGAAGAACCCATATATATATATATATGTGTGTGTATATATATATATATATATATATATGTATATATATATATGTGTGTATATATATATATATACACACACAACACACACACACACACATACATACACAAAAGACAGTCAGTACTTGAACACCTGCAATATATCTTCCCTGACTATGGCTTCCATGGCCAGGAACAGTGTGTTAGAGAAGTATAAACCAAAACACAACAAGACAAACTGAAGACAAACTTACTACTTGTTCACCCAGTTTGTTAAGAGACATTTGCCCTTTTCTTCTTCTCCTCTCCACTCAATAGTGGAATCTCTCTAGAGCCTAGATGATGGATGTAGGTGAGATAATGTACATAAAGAGAAGGATATGCCCTAGCACCTACTCCCAAACCCACAACCCACATGTTAAGCCTGCCCTTAGGGAGAAGAAAACTTTGAATTTGTCTTGAGATTGATGGCCAAACGCTTGCTAAGTTTTAATAGTTAGAACTGACAAACAAATTATGAGACCTACTCAAACTGTTGTTAAGAGATAGGAAAGGAGATCTGACAGAACATAGTTGAATATAATGATGGAAGAAAATAAATATATTACATATTTTATACCCTAGAATAGTAAGACTCATCAAACTCATTATATAAAACACTATAACAAATAAGAGATGATGAGGAATGATTAGGTAATTGAATTTATGGTTTTCCTTATCAGGGAACAAAGCATAAGGTAGAATGAAAGGTTTACAGAAGATTTCTGAAGCTTAGACTTTCCTTGCTTGACTTGAAAGAAGTCCTCTCTGAGGAGTTAATAACCTGATAAGTGCACTCCTCTCAGATCAAACAGACCTTCATGATAAAAGACATCTTTGTCTCACCTCTGCAAAACCAAACTGACCAAGATGACAGGATGAAAAAAGAAATATTTGTCTCAAGATATATAAGTCCTGACCCTACAGAGCACAGATTGAAAAAAAGACAAAAGTTCAGTCAGTTACTTTGAATTTGTCCAAAAGATCACTGGAAATGATGGGATTCCTTCTTAATCTTCCTTTTGCTTCACTTAAACCACGGTTACCTCGCTCATGGATTATAGAAACTATGAACACCTAGTCATGCAAGGTGGTTGTGTCTGAGTGTGTGTGTGTGTATGTGTGTGTATTCCTGGAGTGAAATTTTTGATATGGTAATTTTTCATAAACTTTTCATCTTATGGACATTGTTTATCATTTTATTTTACTATATTAACTTGAACAGAACTCATAATATGATTCCTTATGTTTATCTCCAAAGGAACCAAGTCCCCATTATACTAAACAAAGTTAAAACAATTGTAGATATTTTGGCTTTTGGAATTTTCTAGATAACAAGGCATTCCTGATATAGTAGACAATAGCAATAATTTATAAAACCATCCAGTACAGGTTTATGTATCCTGACCATGATATGAAAGGATTTCCTGTGGAAGAGATTGAAAATTCCCTCCCATTATAATGAGTACAAAGGTTTAGGGATACCACCTGAATAACCTAATGTCCTTTTTAAAAACCTACCTTCTCCAAATACATTTTATAATTTTTCTACTCTGTAATTTTTTTCCCCTTTTACTCAATGAACTGTATGTTTACATAAAGTATGAAATTTATATTTGGCTACCTTGTCTTCCCAGTAAAAAGATAGCTGTTAACATTATTGATCATGATTCTATTTTTCCATTTCAATAAAATACAAATAGTCAGTAACAATATTTATTGAATATGTGTTGGTATATTTATTCATCTCTAAGTAAACATGACAAGTCAGTGTGAGCTTGGGAAGTAAATGCTATTGAAGATTTGGCCTTCAAGGTGAGGCTGACTTTCATTTTTCTTATCTATTGAAGTATAGTGTTCAGTAATATGTACATTCCTTCTGCTTTTAGTAGCACTTACTGTTTCTCTGTAGCTGGTAGCAAGTACTTACATTTTAAACAGAATCTCAAATAAGTCCACTGACATTTAAAAACTGTTGATGCATCTAAAACATGGAAATTTAGAATGATTTTTTGGCTTGGGAATTGAAAACATCCAGCAGTAATTAAGGTGTCTTATTTAGTTCTGACCTGATGGTTCTGTTGCTTGTAATTTATCATGTTTAATTCTTGTGGAGGTATCTTAAATAACTCTTCAAAGGTCACTGAAAATATCCCAGGGATTTAAAGGATTCAGTGGATTTTTGCGAAAGGATTCATGTTTAACCTTTAAAATATACAGTAATATAAATTTGCAAACAACCCTTAGGAATAGCTGATAATTGATCCTTTCAATTTTTAATCAAATAATAGTGAAAAATAAATGATTACATATACTGAGAACAATTTAGATTGTATATATGTATACGTGTGTATATACATATATAGAATATATGTAAATATACATGTATGTATACTATATACAAATATATCTAAAATAAAATGTGTACATCTTACAATATATCTTTTTAAATCTTGTAATAGTTGTGAAAACTCTATTTTTTAGTTCAGTATACTACTTTACTCAAAGGTCTAGATTGTTTTTCATGAATACCTTGTCTATCCATCACTCTTGAGCAGAGAATTACATTAAGAAGTTTAATAGAAGACTTCATATAAAAGACTTTAAGCTGAAAATTCCCTTTCCTCATAAAATCCAATTCTGTGTTTAAAATGATCCTCTTATTAGGAGTTAGAGAGGAAGTTACCTTCCAATTCTAGGCTCACAATGACTACAGAGTTGGTGGTTGTGGTGGAGCCATATTCTCATCTGCAGTGGGTTATTAAAAACATATTTGAAAATAAAGCAATAAAATTACATATTATAATTGAGAATTCTATTCATAGTAATATAAAACATATTATAATATCTCTTGTTCTTGCTTTAAAAGATACTGAGTTTCTTTGACCCTGGCAACCCAGCTGAGTGATAAGACTTCGCAAAGCCATGATGGTCTACTAGTAATCTCTTGCCACCAATAACTGGAGGCTTTGAGCTAGGAGTTACCTTTCTGTATTACTATATTCCTGTTCCCCACCCAGTGACCACCAACCCTCCACCACACACACACCTTACAGGTTAAGGGAACATATTCAATTCCAATCATTAACGGGTTGGTGTGGTAAAGCAGGCTGAGTTTGGGTGTGTCTTGAATAAGTGCCCAGCATGATCAAGAAGTTCTAAGTTATCCGGAAGTTCAAGGAGTTCCTTCATCAAATTGGCAAGTGGAGAGAGAAGAAAGAGCAGAGGGCTGTGACCACATTCCTTTCCAGGGCAAGATGGAGGATCTTATTTCCTCATCTTAATAACAGAATCATCTATCAAATACTTAAATTATCTTTGAGGATGCATAACACTTCCTTCATCTGGGAGAAAAATGTCATTATCATTTATCTCAGTAAGCTGATTCATGAACCATATGTGCATTAAAATAGGCAAACAGGTTGTATATGATGGTTAAATATGGCATTTGAATGTTGTATCTATATCTTACTAACACCATTGCTTCTATTACATTTCCAGTGTTTGTGGGACCTAAAGATATTACAGTCTTTGGGAATTTTTTTCCTATCATTCCCTTTTCTCAATTGCTCTGACATCTACTGGACACATGAAGTCTCAGCTGATAGAAAAATAAAAGTATTTTTTTCACTAGTGCTATTTTTTTTCTTCCAAATATCTTAGCCCTTCACTTTTTTTTCTTGGCAGAAATAATGTTACTTTTACAACCATGGGACTTCAGTATGTAGATTTCTTCTCTATAGCACTTCATTGTATCAATCTTATATAACCTGATAAAGAGTAACTACGGCAGAAACTCTCAGCTACTTTTCTGTATACCTTGAATTTACCTGATAATCTAACTCCTGAATTATTTACCTTAAAAAGGCAAGCCCACATCAAATGATTTGTCTGTTTTTGTGAACACAGAGAAATTAAACTTAGTACTGCCGATGAGCATCATCTGATGATGAGAAAAAAAAATTCTTCAAAACAGCATCTTTCTGAAGAAAGAGTCAAAGACAGGGAGATAAAAATCTGTTTCAAACTTTATATTTAAAACAGTTCTTCACATAGAAGTGTGCCTTAACTCCCACAGGGAAAATAAAGAAGATTAGTATAGCACTGATTTGACATTGAATTAAAAACTGCTCGAAAGAGAGAAAATCAGAAGATCTAAAGGGTTTTTGTTTAAAGTGTCCAGGAAGGAATCTGAATATTAAATATTTAAATTCAAAGAAGAAATTTGAAATAGCAAGAACTAGAAAACAAGTTGAAGGGAGAGGTGATTGTAATAAGTATGATTAAGAACAGAAACAATGAGATTCAAATATAAAGAATTCAAAGAATAAGCAATAAAAAACTGCAAAAAATAGGCATCAAAAGACTATGCTGATAGAATGAGAGTATGATTTTATATTACAGACAGGCATGCAATTAATAAGGTTATAGTCTAGTGACTTATTTGTTTAAGCTTTTTTAAAGGGTTGTCTTAAAAAGTTTTATTTCTTAAATTGGTCAACATGAAAATGATTGGTGGTTTGAGAGAGTCTAATCAGTTTATTACATGTATTTTCATACTCTAATCATACCAAAAGAAATTTATTTTTTTCTTTAAAAATAATTCAGGATTTTAGGTGACCTCCTAATATATACTACTAGTAACATTTTATCTCAATGTCAAAAGGGAGGGCATGCTTATTTGGCTTCATCTATGTGAAAATCATAATTTTGAAATAGGCTTTTCTCAATCTCTCTTCAGTCTTCACATGTTCAGTATAAATTTTCTAATCAGTATTTCTCCCTTCTGATTTTTTTCTGTTAACAGCATTGAATAATTAGAACTTTGACAAACTTGCAAATTAGCAATGTTTTATGATCAATAATAAATTTGTTACAATTCTTTAGACCTTAATAATTTCATAACAATTTCAAATTTACATTCAAGGGTGAGTTTATTAATTTGGAATTCAATTAATATAAGGTGAAATATTAAGAACTCTTTAAACTGTATTATTTATTCTATGTCTGGGTACAGTTGATTCCTCTAGTTTATATAAAAAGTAATATAAAAGGCAGGAAATGGAGTAAGACTGCTGAAGTGAAAAGAGAATATATATAAGACCAGACCATAAGAGTGAGTTATACCATACCAGACATCAAATATTTAATTTTGAAAAAACTGTGGCCAAGGCAAAGTTTCTGGTAGCATGTGATTACTTTAGAGAAGTGTCAAGTTCCTAGCCTTTGGCAAAACATTCAGTGCACTGAGTTTGCTCTCAAATTGAGTGTTTTTCTCGATATATACATGATACCTTGTAGTGGTACCTGCAAGTTATACCCAGTTCACTTGGCTGTGTATGTTTCATTAAATTTAATTTCTGTTGTATTATCTTATATCACAATTGGTGATAATTTGCATATGAAAATCATTGTACTATCTTAGTTTATATCACTGACATTCCACGCATCCTTGTGTTACCAGAATTTGTTTTCTGGTTCAATCATTCAGCAAACTTTTATTGAGTCAATACTCTGGAGTAAGATTTTTGCAGTGAAAAAAATATATTGATATGGTCTCTAACTTAAAATTAATAAACCCTTCAAAATACAGAGAAATCCATATGCTTCAATCACAGTAACAAGTGTTTTAAATAATGTGAAAAAGGTTGGACAAATAATACAATTTATGTTGAAAGGACCCTTGAAAACTCAGCTCTGGAACTTTCTTTCACTGTTTATATGCTTAGCATCCCATGAGAGATGATCAAGAGGATATTCACATTTCTATTTTTAAGAAACTGATTTCATTATAAGGCAAGACATTTTTGCATGTATTCAAACTCTGCTTATTAACATGTTCCTGCATAAATCTTTAACATTTAAATTGCCCTAGTGTGTTGACTTAAACCACTGTAAACTAAAATGCTGTTTGAGTTTCATTAATATATAAAACAGATATAAGAGAGAGCCAGGGCATAAATATAAGGAGCTGATAAGATTCAGGACAAGTCAGAGAGGCCTAAAATTGGGGTGAACATCCAAATCAGTCACTTTAGAAACTGTAAAAAGATACTATTAATAATTACACCAGTACAATAGACATAAAACCTACCATCACTCACTCCCCCTTGCCATTGACTGTGAGAGTTTAATACAAGATACTTTAAAAAGGCTTGGGATTTGGTAGGGGTTTCAATTTTCACAGTATTCTAGAGATGTAAAGCTTGTTTTATCATGTTGTTTTTTATTAATCATCTCTTTGGCCTAATGCTGAATGTTTGCCATTGGTGCAAAAATAGCTTCCCAGTATTTTTCCACATTTGCAGAAATTTGATTCAATTTTCATGCTAATTAAAATGTAATACTGTACCTGAAACCTCACACACACAGACACACACATACCCCTTATACATAATTCTAGGATCATGTGTCAAATAAGAACAGTGATAACTATTTATATCAACTGTAATCTGTTTCTTTTTGTTACTAGCACAGTTGATATCCCATGATGGAAATTATTTGCTTAATGACAGATTAGATTTAAAGCACAAATTTGCTCACTAAATCAGGTATCTCTGCATCTTACAATATTTCCAAGAAATAGAGAATTAGATTTGAAAGAGACTGACCACTTAAAGTTACACAAACCCAGAGATTAGTGATTTGATCAAAACTGTATCTCACTTGATAATAGTTTTTTAAAAAGCACACCCTAATGATAGGTAAGGTTTCTTTGTACAGCCTCTACTACCTGTCTTCTCCATCTCCAATCTTCTTTCATTCCCCAAGTGCTTTATCCCCCAAATGTATCATTTTGGATTATTGTGATAATCTTTAATCTCCTAATTGGTCTCCTTCACTAGAATCTCACACTCTCCAAATTCACCCTAGATCTTTTTACCATAGTCATCTGGATGAAATACAAATTTAATCATGTACCTTGCCTCCCATGTTAATAATTCAAAAGCTCCACATTGTCTATGGGACAATGAGGTATCTAAATTGCTTAGAGTAATAGGCTAAGGATCCTGTGTGTCTTGACACCTCTCTGACATTTCTCATTTCCATACCCCTTCCTCATGGCATTCACTCTTAATTGAATTCACTTTTCTTTCTTCCCAACTGGTCAGCATCTGCCGATTTACAAAATTCAGTTCAAGCTGGCTTTTTCATAAGTTTTCTGACTCCTTTCATTCCATTAAATTTAATCACCAACTTCTTTGTGATTCCACTGTACTGTGTATGCATTTCTGTGATATTTTACTTAGGCTATTTTATTTCATACAGGTATCTCAGGATCAATAGGTATAGTTTCATTTTCAATTTCTAACATCTATAATAGTACCTGAAAAAAAGTAAACATTAAATTAAAAAAATGTAAACATTAAATAAATTCTGTTCGATAAGTGAATAAGTGAGTTACCATGGATGAGTAATAAGTCTTTCCCAGTTCTAAAATTCTGTGATTTTAGGTATTTGGACTCTAAGACCATCCTTGATATAGCAGCTAAATTAACTACGTTGTCCACTTCAGATTTTATTCTCCCTCCCACTCTTAGTACACTATGCCTCAGCCTATTTAGGCCAGTTAAGTGGAATCCTAAATTGATCTTCTCAAGATCTTTTGGATTAGTTAGTACTGTACAGTACATAGAAGATATCTATCCTTTATTCTAAACCTGGAAATCACATTTCTTCATGTACCACATGACTGATGAAGCTAAAAGTGTGGAACCTTAGAGTAAATGCATCAAGAGTAGAGAGATGCATTGCTCTTTCCTAGCAGATAATTTGAGCTATCTATCAAAATGTCAGGCCATGCTATAAAGTTTTACTATAATACCTGAATGTTATAGAATGTTATGCATCGTATTTTAAAAAGAGTTTTCTGGGATAAAGGAATATCTTTTTCGTCTCTCTTAGAGAGTTGCTTTAATTAGCTTTAAATACAAGTCAAATGAAAACTTTAAAGCCAATATTACTACATGTTTGCAAATAATATCTAAAAATGATAATAGGAAGATTGACTTATTTTATTTCCTTTTCTAATTAGATATGAAATGAAGTAAAATTTATACCATATATGGCTCAGATCTTAATTTTATATGTAGTCTCCTCTTTTCCCACCCACATTTTCATGTCTAATTATCTTCTCCCATTTTCCTACTTCTCACTGTCCCTTATTTTTTCTTCTCATGATTTTCTTTTCCTTTTCTGCATTGTATATATTACTCTCCATTCTCTTCATTCTGGTTTTCACTGAATTTTAATTGCCCCTTTTCTTTATATTTGTAAGAGTAGATTACAAGGAATCTGATGATTAAATTATTTTATATACAAATTTAAGCAACATTTTGTTTTTAAGCCATTTATACTTAATGTAATTACTAAAGTACTTAAGTTTAAATCTGCCACTTTCCTCTTTGTTTTATGTTTGTTCTATTTGCAGTATATTATTTTCACCTCCTTAAGTTATTTTGATTATTTTTTCTAACTTTCTCATTTTTCATTCCTTTAGAATTTTATACTAGTACCATAGAAATTAAACATGCATCAATTAATTAAAGTCTATCATAAATTAATTCTTTTATGAATTTATTAACATTTCACATTTATTCAATGCCTCTTGCCATTTAAGTTACTATGTATTTTTAACTATATTTATATTTTAAACCACACATATTATTATTATTTAGTGTCTGAATTCAATATTCATTTAGATTTCTTCAAATATTTACTCTTTCCTTTGCTTGTCATTCCTCATATATCACCATGCTTCCATCTTGGATCATTTTCCTTCTGCCTAAAAACCGCTCTTTAGTGTTTCCTTTGGTCTTGGCTTATGGATAATGAATTCTCTCAATTTTTGTTTCTCTAAATATATCTTTCATGTCCATTTTTAAAGAATGTGTTCACTTGATGTACATTTGGAGGTTGACAGTGATTTTTCTAGCATTTTTTTGGGGGGGGGTTGATCTATTTTTAGTTTCCTTTAACACCTGGGGTTTTAGCACCCTCAGGTTTCAGCTGAAAGTCTGGAGTCTTTACCAGCAGTCCTCTTCCTCAGTGGACCCTGAAATACAAATACTTTCCCGGGTCTGTGAGATGATCTAAAAGCTCTGCTTATATTCTTAATTTTTAAGCTTACACTTTCTTTGTAACTTCCCAGTTTCTCATTTCTCAAGAGTAAAAGCTAACACCAAATGTTAGATTCTCTTCTTTGGGCCTCTCTTATTTCTGGGATCTTGGTCCTCCAACTCCTAGACTGCCTTGGAGCTTCCCAGCATCTTCAAACAGTTGTTTTTATTTCTCTTATTTTAATTTTTTCAAACTTTTTCTGGTTGAATTTTACAGAAGAGTTATTCTGAAACAAGCTATTCCACTGTTGTCAGTGACACCAGATGACAGCAGAAATCTCAAGCGTCTTATCGTATCTAGCTTTTATTTGTCAAACTCAAAGATTTTTTTCCCTTTTTTTTCTTTAATGGGTACCAATAACTCTGTTAATCTCTGTTGGCATGTGAGATATAATACCTTCAAGACTTTACTGAGTCCATCACCCAATCTTCATGTAAAATCTTTATCAAAAATTACTCACTTTTAAATAATAACATTCATCTCTTAACTTGTTTAATTTTCACAAGCATTAAAAATGGAGTTTGGCTCACCCAGGAAATTAATTACTTTGTCCGCGCCATTGAAAGACCTATCTTTCTTTTTGCTTAAAAACATATTACAGATATAATATTTTAAAATGGTGTTTGGAACAATTATTACAAGATTAATATTAATATTCTTTAATTTCTCATAAACTCCTTCACCTGCTTTCCTCTGTGCCATTGATTCACACCTAAGTACAAACTGTGTCCCCAAGCTTAGAAAACATGATAAATATGTGAAGTTATGATATAGCAAGATGTCCCATTGCTAATTGAATTTAATACTATTTTTCTGAATCTTGAAAGAGGAAACCATAAATCCATACACATTTTTCAGGCTGACTATTCTGTACTAGTTAGATATTGTGTAAGGCACAGGAATTAAAAAGATGTACATACAGTGAGTGCTCCTTAATTTTATAGAACCTGTTATTTTTCTATTTCTTATGTCTTATTTCTTTCTTATATCTCCTCTTTGAGAAGATAATGTACTGTTTTTAACTCAGGAAAGAATTATTGAGCCTACCACTCACTGTGCTACATGCTGTAGAAATAATGAGACTGTTATCACTATACTTGCCCTCTTGGAAATTGTAATCAAGGATGTATGGGGGATACCATCTATTTTATGCTTTGGTGTCTTAAGAGATGAAATCAAAATTAAGTAAAATTTAGTAGGATTATATTCTTACTTAACATTGAGTACACATTATTTAATCAAAGGGCTTTTCCAAATCAAATAAAATTAGAGATCAAATAGCCAATCTTTTCATTATAATAGATAGCTAACTAGGAGGTAAGTCTGGATATGTCATAGAAGATATAAAGATGTTAGCACAATTCAGCAATGAGAACCTCATCTTGGATATCACAAGTCTCTTTCATTTTTCACTGCAACATGCTATACAAAACAAAATGAAAACAATAAATTATCACATCAGCTCTACTGCTACAAACATATCCTCATATGCTAGCATATAAAGGCAAAAATGTATGCACAAGATATTATTTCAGCCTTGTAATAGAAACCTCTTTAAAACAACCTGAATGTCCTTCAGCATTAGTCATGAAAACAAAAGCTGCGTAAATTATTACAGCAACTATAAAATAGAATAGCCTTCAACTATCAAAAACAATGAGGCAGAACTAAACGTACCTTTTGAAAAAGAAGTGCAAGTTAAACTTGAGTGAACAAAAAACCAATTAAATGATAATGTGTGAGAAATTCTCTCATTTGTGGAAAAAAAATGAAGAAACACACTGCACACACAGAGGCATATATATGTATATATATGTATGTGTATATATATATATATATATATATACATGCATATTCTTGAAGAGTATATGGAACTTTGATATTTTGGTGATACTGGTAATATCTGTTAAATGAGAATTGGTCCTGGAATAGGTGGGAGAATGATATTTTTTAGTATATGTGTTTTACTGTTTATATGATTTCTGTGCATTTAAAAAATGTATTTTAGGAATGGGTATGGGGAAAAATGACTTATCTCCTGTTTAGACTTAATATAAGTAACACAAAAATTCACTAACATATATATAGAACTTGTTAGTAACAATACATGGAGAAATACAAAGAAAAAGAGGTGAACATTGCTTTGGTATTCTAGACTGTTTCATAGGACAGTTTACTTTGGATGTTTAATATTAGAAAAGATGCAAGGGTACTCTATTTTAAGTTTGCTAGCCATTGAGTTTACTGCTATACGTTTACTGGTATTTAAATCAAAATTTAGTAGTCATGCTTATGGAGAGGTGTTTTGAAATGGTAGTTTAGTTTTACAACGTTTTGTTTATGTTAGTAACAGTGACCATTCTCTCTACCCTTTCTGGTAGAAAGATACATATAAAACACCAGAAATAAGACTTGTGCTCTAAAATGAGCTCTTTTGTTTTTCTTTTAAGTCGAAAACTACATCTTCTCACTATCCTTATGATCAACAGTGTACATTTCCATATTTTTAGGCTTGGTAAGAGACAGATTATAGGTGGGAACACTGAAGACATCAGAGCTAAAGTGACAATAAAAGCTTAATACCATGACTTTAATTATCAGTGGACTTTTGGTGTAACTAAATGAGCTAGTCCCAAGTAGGGCCTAATTTCCAGTTGCCATAGGACAATATAAGATAAAAAATTTCATGTGTCAGAAGGCTTGACCATAAGATCTTAGCAGAGAAGAACTGATTGGTGTCTTCCCTTCTTTGAGGATAAACATCTTATTGACACGTGTAAAATCAATGTATGATTTGTGGGGGGTTTTTTAAAGAAAATAGTATTGTGAGAACAAATCAAAGTGTCATTTCACCATCTTCTGCATTGAAACAAATTAATAATTTACCTTTGAACTCGTTTTCGTATAATACTGTTCATCTTTCCTTTTATTCCAGAAATGTTTTCTTTTCTCTCCAGCCAGATTTCAGCTTGGCTGTGCACTTCTGGTCTCATTCATATATTTTTAAAACAGGTCCTAGTGTGTCAACAAGGTATTGATTACAAGGTTAGCATGAAAAAACCTACAAATGAGAAGTGTGCTGTGCACTGTAATAGTGTATTAATACATAGATACATTACAGAGGTGGAGGGTCATTAAGAAAATATAGCAGCTGTGAACAAGGGAATGCCACGTTATTTATGATTTATAATTGTCAGTAAATCTCTTGATATCTAAATATTTTTACCTCCATTCATTATTCATTTACTCATTCATTTATTTCTTCATTCAACAAATAATGAGTGAGCTTTATCATGGGTCAGGCACTGGGTCAGGCGTTTGCTTTTTCAATTCTTGTTGTTGGTAGAGTTTCTGTAGGATGTTTTCTACCTATATATGACCCTAAAATGTATTAATTTTAATAGAAGAAAAATCATCCAGATAATCCTGGAAAGTGTTCACTATATATGTCTGTTTAAGCTTTTGTTTGTTTTTAGTGTGTTGATTAATTTCTTATTAGGAAAATCTTTACATAGTTAAATAGCTAAAGACAGAGTTTCTGAATAGGTTTTCTATGATGCACAACATGGTGTTGGAGGTAAGCTGATTTCTGGAAAAAGCACAAGGGCAATGTGATCCAATGAATGTCAATCTTGCATGTTTGAATATAAATTTTTTCAATCTCCATCTCCTTTCAGGGAGTTAGGTGGCTCAGAGATCAGTGAATTTACAACTTAGAAAACAATATATTTATAATTATTTTGCATTCATTCCATTTAAAATAGACAGCACCAGCCAAAGGAACAAATGACTTTTTAATAGTGCAACATTTTTATTATCTTTCTTAGTTTTGAATATTCTATTATTACCTGTTGTTTTCTCGCATATGAAGATAGTCTTGGTTTATAACTCCATTTCTATTTCCTCATGATGAAAAGCTATTTTTCCTTCATATCTGTTTGATCCATTCTCTCATCTTCTTCATTTGTATGCTCAAATATTACTTTTCCAGTGAAACTTTTCTTGGCCATTTTATCTAAAATGATATTCACACCAAGATGGCACTGCTTATGCCCCTTCTCTGCTTTATTGTCCTTCATAATATGTTTCCATCTGACAGATTGTATTAACTGTCATGTTGGTCTACCTCCACTGGAATACAAGCTCAGTGAAATCAGAGAAGTGCATCTCTTCTGTTCAGGTCTCTGTGTCTGGCAATAGACTGTGTCTGGCAAATAGTAGATGCTCAATACACATCTGTAGAAAGACTGAATAAACAGATACCTTTTTGGAAAAGAATCCAATGATGTAATCTACTTTTATGTAGCCTATAAGTCTCTTACAGGCAGAAATATGATCATATTTTAAACTTGGTTTTCCATACCTCTAATGCACTGCCTTAAATAATCCTATGCTTAGGGCTTCCCTGGTGGCGCAGTGGTTGAGAGTCCGCCTGCCGATGCAGGGGACACGGGTTCATGCCCCAGTCTGGGAAGATCCCACATGCCACGGAGCGGCTGGGCCCGTGAGCCATGGCCACTGAGCCTGCGCATCCGGAGCCTGTGCTCCGCAATGGGAGAGGCCACAGCGGTGAGAGGCCCGTGTACCGCAAAAAAAAAAAAAAAAAAGAAAAAGAATCCTATGCTCAATACATTTGTATATAAATTGATCAAATAAGTAATTAGATGAAACTCCAACGCATAATTCTCTAGTTACAGATTAGATTCAGTCCAATATAACCACAGAACTGAAAACTTCTAACAGCAGAATTTGAAATCATCATCTTTCTGGCAGGAAAAAAATACATTTTCAAAATATCTTTTTCCTGCAATCAAATTCCATTCTTCCACTTAGAAGGCATAAATTTGACTTGCGTGTGATGGAAGAGAAGTGAGACAATAAATAAGTCATGAGCATACATAAAATAGGATGTTAGGTGTTAAAGGATAGAAGAAAGTAAATCAAGAGAAGGGTATAGGGAGTAATTGATGAAGCAAGAGATGATGATAATGGCTTAATAATGGCTTAGTCCAGATGCTGTGGGTGGGGCTGGTGAGTTAAAGAAAAAATCTCCAAACCTTGAGTTCTGCAACTAAAATATTAAGATGATCATAGTGATTGATTTAGAGAGTGGTTGTTAGGATTACATGTGATAATATATGTGAAATATTTAACCTCATGTCTGGAGTGTAATCAAGTCTCAATAACTGTTAAATGCAGTGTGTGGGGCTTAGAGTGAAGAGTCATTATTTTATCCAATTTATCATTGATAATAGACTTGTGGGTATCTGAATACTGTCCTACTCAGGTGCCTGAGGTAATCTGTAAATTATTACAAAAGGCAGGATTCTTCCCCAACTAGAGAAGACAAATACACTTGGAAAAAACCACTGAGAATGCATGATGTTCACAGATTTGTTAGCAGTGAAGTAACATGTGATTTTTCTAACATTGCCTACTACAGACTGTTAAAGGCCTTGGGCAATTAGCAGACTTATGGAAATGTCTAGAGTAGGGAAACACTGTTTTCACATTTTTGTTGTTTTTCTTGATAGCTTGCTTAGTCTGCATGTTTAGACCACTTGTATTGATAGACTATCTGCCTTCAGTATT
Organism: Mesoplodon bidens; assembly: GCF_964165515.1. NCBI lineage: Eukaryota > Metazoa > Chordata > Mammalia > Artiodactyla > Ziphiidae > Mesoplodon > Mesoplodon bidens. Next base: position 47,929,073 of record NC_138162.1, read on the forward strand.
CCAGTCTCTAACTCATTATTACTCTCAATAAATTGAGAGTTGTTTATTTCAAAATATTATATATATATATATGTATATATATATATATATATATATATATATAGCACTGATTTTACTTAACTCATAAAATGCTATTCTTTTAGGCACCCAGTTTCCATCTCTTTCTTTCCCATTAATAACACAGAGGTATCTTGATATGTGTCACAGCTCTTTACATTGCCCACATTAGAGCTTCATAACATCAACTGCAACAGAAACAAACAATAAAAGGCTTCAGCCTTCTGTATGAATTAGATGTGTTCAAGCTTTCCAAATGCTGAACCATATTTTTTATTTCTTATATTTGTAATTAAATCCTGGAACTGAAAACAAAGACCACATTAAATTACATATTTATTTAGCACATATTAAAGGGTACTGTGTTAAGAGGGAATGAAGACTTTAGAAAGTGTTTAAAGCCTGGACTCTGTTCTGCAGGTATCAAAAATGTATTTCATCCTGAAAAGTTACATAGAACATGCATTGGATATATTTCTTTAAATAGTGGACTGTGGAATCCTCAATATCAAGAATAGAGTCATCCCTCAGTATGCTTAGGGAGATTGGTTCCAGGACCCCACAGATACCAAAATCTGAGGATGTTCAAGTCTCCTATATAAAATGCTGTAGTATCTTCAAATAACCTATGTGCATCCTCCTGAATACTTTAAATCATCTCTAGATTACTTATAATACCTACTACAATATATGTAAATATTATTTAAATAGTTGACAAGACCAGCCATTTCAAGTGTTACTTTTTGGAACTTTCTGAAATGTTTTATTTCCTGAATATTTTTGATCCCCGGTTGGTTAATCCTTGGATGACACTCGTGGATATGAAGAACCTACTGTATCTATGTGGTCCAATCATCTTAGCTCAAGCTGATACAGTAGAGGTTGTGGGGATTTTGTTTGTAAGATTGGATGAAAGTATTCCCTGTCTTTTCTTTATTTAGTGATTTTTGAAAACTTCTTTGTCTAATTAGGTGACAAAGTTATTCTATCATTCTTTGTAGTTTTATTCCTGTCCTGTTTGCTAAAGAACTTTTTCCTCTTAAAGGTAAATCTCCTCTTCCCACTCCCCAGTGGACATGCTTTATCCTGACTTAGTCTCTGTGAATGGTTTCTCCATATCTTCTTTTTCCCTAGTCACATTTTTCTTTCCTGAGGGAGGCCATATAGGGTCCCAAGGACCCAGGAGATTGAAATACTACTAAAGAATACAGGGAGACTTGAGTTTAGTAGTACAGAGGCAGGCACTGGGTACCTGAAGCCGGATTCCTGGGTTGAAATTGAGACGCCACCAATTGATTGTATGAATGTGATCAAAGTACAAGCAAACTCTTGCCCATTCATTTTTTCCCTCTTTAAAAAGGATAGTAATATTATTTACCACATAGGAATGTTGCAAAGATTAAATGAGGTTATATTTTTCTTCTTCTCCTCCTTTCCCTCCCCCTCCTTCTCCTTCTCTTTCCTCTCCTTCCTCTCCTTATTATTATCATTAATGTGGCCTTAGTAAACATTTCCAGGAAAACAGGGAACTCAGTTTTTTACAATGGGAGAAACCATAAGTCATACCCAATTATGTATGCAATCTGAAAAATATATAAATTTACGTTTAGAAACCACTCAAAGAACATGAATCAGAATAACTTTGACATGAATTAATCACCAATCCGGAATGTTTTTGTCCCAAGACAATGGGGATAAAGATGAGAAAAATGTTTCTGGCTTTACATTCCTTCAGGATGGCAGTCAACAGCATATGTACTGTAAGAAATAAGTAGGATGGATTTAATGCTAGAGGATTATTAGGATCAGCAGGTGAACATACCAAGAGAATGTGGAACAATACCCTGAAGGCTGAGTGCGGACACATTTTCATTTACAGGACATGAATATGAATATATATCCCAGTTGTATCATATTTTATTCATGGATAATAGTATCATATCCACAGGCTGGTATTTTCAAAGTGCTGTTTACTGAATTTAAAGAGATCCAATTTGTGGAATAAACACGTTTTCCCAAACATGTTGCTTAGTGATATGTTGCCTCTCACCAGAATAAAATGATAGAATGAAGGTAAATTTTTAAAGATGAGATAGGTTGAGAGCAACCCTAAGCTCTAGGCCAGTGAAGGAAGAAATGGAAGAGGATAGTTGCGTGTTATTCATCCTTTTGTTTCTAGTACCTAGCACAATACCTGCAACATAGTCAAAATGCAATAAATATTTTTGAATTAATACATAAATTAGAGATGGTGAATTTCTTTAAAATCATTTTTCAGTGTATTTATATGACGGAGTAAGAAATTTATTATGTTATTTATGTATTCAGATTTTCCACTGCAGATAAAACTTTAATCATAATATTATTGCACCAAGGATACTATTTTTGAATCTGTCAAGCTGAAGTGTTTAAATTCCTAATAACTTATACTTCTTCCTAGTTGCCTTCGTGTTCTCTTCCAGTTAAAGCCAAGGAAGGTAGACATGCAGTATGGGGTTTGAAAACAGGGTTTTCAAAGTGTATGTGTCAAACAAGCATTTTAATCTGTAAGGAACAATTTTTTGAAAGAGTAAACAGTAAATTTTGAGAGTGCCAAGCCTGTATGACTAGAGCATAGAAGTCTTCAATAAACTATTTAGTAGGAAGCTGACACCATGCTGACCCTAGGAAAGAGATTAAATCCCCCTCTGAGACTGGAAGGAGGGGCTCAGAGAAAAAAACATAGGAGGAGGACAGGAATACATCACAGAAACTGGCCTGTTCCCTGCCAGTAGCCACTATGCCTCCCTGGTATCTTGCTCCAAGTGCCTTCAATGGGGGCTTTGTAGGATAGGTGTAGTCCGAGAGACTGATGCTACTGCCCTGCTTAAAATGTGTGTATCTACATATACACACATATATCAATATGTATATATCTATATCTATCTATATATACATATACATTTGGTTATCATTTTCAATTTCTCTTTGGCAACATTTTTCTACATTCCTACTCATTTCCTTTTTTTCTCCTTTTCTCTTTCCCTTCTTCTTACTCCTTTTATACAGTAGCATGTTTGAATAGATCTATTTCTGGTTACATTATGTAATATTACTCATCTTGAGAAGTAGTGGGATTTTTCTCAATCAGCTATTTGAGGGCAGTCCCATAGTAGCAGAATTTATTGTGCCCCCTTTTAAGTTTTTTTTTTTTTTTTTTTTTTGTTTCCCCAGTAAACTGAAAAGGGCAGGGTTGGTAAAAATGCAGTGTCTTCTCTTTACACTTATACAGGGTTTGCTTTCTGCAAAAGTGATTTGCCTGGGTTCTTTCTAGTTCAGTTCCATCTTACCTGCCTCCCCAGACTTGCTGAATGGGGTATCTGGGAGTTTTTGCTACAGTCCTGGCCTTGAGTTCCACTGTCAAAAACAAGGAATTGTTGGTTTCTCCCACGGGATGTACTGTTCCTGTGGGAATTCTGACTTTACGAGATAATCAACAGCTTCTATCTCTCTTCACTAGATTTGTCAATCCTTCCTCATTTATTAGGTTCGGTCTTACAGAAATACCAGAGTTTTGTTGAGGATGCTGTTTTTCAGTCATTAATTCTCCTTGTTGATTTTGTGTAAAATCCAGGAAGAAATGAGGTAAATCTTGTTCTTTCTTCTATCATGCCATTTTAAAACTGGAACAATGAGACTAAGTTTGAACTCAAAAATGGCTAAATACCTTACATGAAACCCTTCTTTTTCCTTCTGAAAATGGATATGGAGGTGATAAACAAGCAGTGTCCATTTGCAATAATTCCTCATATTTTTGTTCACCAGTTGAATTATATAAATTTTGAGTTCCTGTTATTTTATGATTAATAAATATATGTTTAGTAAAAGACAAAATGATTGAAAATGCTCAACCTGATGAAGAGCTCTATCTATGGAAACATTTCTGACTAGTCTTCCTGGATCACAGATAATTGATGAATCACAGGATCCTCACATATAGGGCATGATTTCTGTAGATTGTCAAGTTCAGCATTACTATGTGAGTAACAAAATCATCCTATGAGTAACGTAATGGATGTACCCAATCCTTCAGGAAACTCTCCATCACTGAAATCCTGCCTTTTGGTCATTTTAGTACTTAATATTCTTTTTCCATGAAGAGCATTTTTCTTTCTATTTGCTTAATTATCACAGTGTTTTTTAAAAATTTATCTCTTGTATTCCTTAATTTAATTCCTCTTTTCTGTGTTTACTTGTAAAAACATCCATACTATACAGTTACTCTGATCCTCTTTCAAAGAAGTTCAATAGCCCACTCTTTGTGGGAGAGGGAGTGAGTGGCCACGTGGTGTATGAGGCATCTCTATGGGTCTTTACATAGGAAATGTAATTGAACTCCACTCAAGGGCATGGCTCTCTTTGGTCATAATTGTTGTAGTAGAAATATGAGAAAGCAAGTTTGAAAGTGAGCATGACCCTAAAGAGGGCAAGGCCAACATACAGCCATGGTGCCACTGACTAGCAGCAGAACTATTATGAAGATAATAACTCACACAGGAAATCAGAGGCTTGCATAAGTGCATAGGCTGTTTGAAACCCTGTCACTCTTCCTCTTCCCTGAAGAGGTGACTGAGTGACATAGTACAATTTCTCTTCTTTTGGTGCCTGTCGGTGTCATGTGGTGCCTGTCGGTGTCATGATTTGCTAGTCTTTCCATAGTACAACAGAAAACCATATAATTATGTATTTCCTCTCTACACCTGTCCCTCTATATTTCCCTCTCTAGTTGCTGTTATTTAACTAATGAAGTAATTATGCTATTCATTTAATATTCAACAGACACCTATTCTGTACCAGGCATAATATTAGAGTAAAAAAACACATTTTCCTCCCTAGTTCATGGTTTTTGGGAGGAAATACCTATAAATAAATAATTATAGCCTCAAATTTTAAGTGTACTAACAGATGCATATACATGTGTCTCATTATAAAATAACTAGAACATTATAAGCACCATGAAAGCTGGTATTTAGTTGGGAATTTGAAGACTAACTAGAAGTAAATGGGAGAAAGAGTTATGGCAGAAACAAACTCAGTCTGTTGTTGCCTAGGAGGTGTGATGCTTTTCCTTCTGCAAGATCTGAACCTGTTACTGAAATGGCCACAAGCATCTTTCTATCTGAAAAGGTCCAAACAACATAAGAATCAGCTTACCAGTGTATGAATAGGAACATGTTAAGAGTTGTGAACATATCATTGTTTTATGAACCCGAGAATAAAAACCTTTTCCTATTTTCATCTCATTTTTTTCTGATCTGAGAAGATCAGTAATAGAAAAGAGGTAGCAGGAAATATTGTCGAACAAAATGAAAACCCAAACTGTACTCAGTGAAGTAAGTCAGAAAGAGAAAGACAAATACGATATCACTTATATGTGGAATCTAAAATATAACACAAATGAACCTGTCTATGAAACAGAAACAGAATCACGGACATAGAGAACAGACCTGTGGTTGCCAAGGGGGAGGGGGTTGGGGGAGGGATGGAGTGGGAGGTTGGGCTTAGAAGATGTAAACTTTTATACATAGGATTGATAAACAACAAGGTCCTACTGTATAGCACAGGGAACTATATTCAATAACCTATGATAAACCTTAACGGAAAATAATGTGTGTGGGTGTATGTGTGTATATATATATATATATATAATATATATATAATCTTTGCTGTACAGTAGACATTAACACAACATTGCAAATCAACTATACTTTAATAAAAAAGATTGATAGCTTTAAAATAGAGAGCTTTTAAAACAGAAAATAATTGACACCTTAATTCATGAAAATAATTCATATTAAATGCAAGATATAAACATAATTAATAAAAATGGAATATAAATGACAAATAACCGTGAAACATAATAATGAATTTCATGAATACTTGTAGAAATATTTTTAAATGAGATATAATTTTCACATATTAAATTGTAATTTTTTTTTTTAACTTGGACATGCCTGACAGGGTAAGAAAAACATGTATACTCTGTATTTGAAAGTTAATATTGGCACAATACAAAAAAATAATTCAATGTTACTTACATTAGAGAAAAACTGAAAACAACCTAAATAGTCAACAGTTCTGAAGTGGTTGCATAAGGTAGTATAATATTCTTAATATGATAATTAGAACTCTTCTTAAGTCCTAAAATATTACTAGTAACATCACATAGAAATAATTAGAAATAAGACTGACATGACTATGGCAAATATATAAAAACCTAAGTGAGAAAAAGGCTTCAAAAGTACATATCAGGGCTTCCCTGGTGGCGCGGTGGTTGAGAGTTTGCCTGCCGATGCAGGGGACACGGGTTCGTGCCCCGGTGCGGGAAGATCCCATATGCCGCAGAGCGGCTGGGCCGGTGAGCCATGGCCGCTGAGCCTGAGCGTCCGGAGCCTGTGCTCTGCAGTGGGAGGGGCCGCGACAGTGGGAGCCCCTCGTACCGCAAAAAAAAAAAAAAAAGTACATATCAGTAACTATGTAACCATTAAAATAAATTTTTTTCTTAAATATGATAAAACATTCACAGTGGATTTTGGTGGGTGTGGGGTCTTTGGATGATGCCTTTTATACATTTAAAGTTTTAATTTTTCTGTGAAAGGAAATTTAAATAAAATTAACGGATATGTTGAGAGCTTATGTCATGGGTTTGGCACTAGCCCATTTATGGGAAATGAGGATTTCAATGAAGTAGTATAGGGCACTTGAATGAGACTGTGGTCTGATTCTCTGTGTGGTCAAAATGACAGGAGGTTACATGTAGAAAGGCATGGGATGTGGCTGGCAGAGACAATAGGGGATTTGGGGCCAAAATTTGCCTAGGAGCCTTAGGCTTCCTACTTTCTTAAGAAAACAAGTCATTCCTTTGCCTGAAGGCAAAAAGGTCAGTTTTGAAATTAAAGTAGTCAAGTGCTTGATTTCAATATATGATGCTGTTCCTGTGAGTTTGCCAAGCCAATTATCTTGTCAAGTTCTCACTGAAGCCCTGGGGAATATGAAGCCCATCCCTGATTTGAACTTTTTCCACGAAGGGTTCTTTTCCTTTCTGAGTTCTACTAATGTATTTTCCCCCACTGCTGGCATCAACTTGTCTGCAGTGTCACCTTTCCTCTCTTTCTTTTTTAATAGTAAGCTATTTTAAAGGTCATTAGAACTTTGAAAGGTAAACTAAAATCAGCTAGAGACTTATCTGTGATGTGATATCTAGACAAATAAAGACCTTCTAGGATACTGATGATGATGTTCACACCTCTTAATTTCTTACATGGTTGTTTTAAGATGAAGGTTAAATAATTTACATTCATAGAAGCTTAAATGAAAAGACAGCCATGTCCATTAAATTCCTAAAGCCTACCAGCATTGGCCATGCTTTGCAGTTTTTGTGAAGTTTATCAAACAGAGTTCGTACTGTCCTTTTATCGTTAAAACACATATGACTTATATGTTTCAGTTATAGCTTTATTAAAACACAGCACCACAAACTTTTTCATTTTTGGTTGTGGTTTTACTTATTTTTCCAAATGAAATTGGTGTTTTAAGAGACATACATCCTTGAAAAGAAATTTTACCACATGGTCAAAATTCATCATTTTGATGAAATCACTTGTTCCTGTATTTAAAAAAGGGACAAATAATGAATGCCTCTAACTAGCTATGTTTGCTCTCAAAAAGCAAGTCAAATCTTGTGCTGCCAAGCCTCCAGTAAATACCCTTGCTTTGGAACGTGTCCTGAGTTCTTTACTTTCCTATACTGACTGCCAGTTCCTCTCCATGCCAGGGTGTAATGAATGCTTTTTCATTTACATTTTCTTCTGCAGCTTGAGGGAAAATGGTGCAAACATCACAACAATCACAGTGAGAAAGATGCTTTTAATATCTTTTTAATATCTTTGCAACTTCTCCCTGAATCATTTCTAGAAATACCTCTTACCATGGTCATTTCCATAGCATTTCCTAGCTTGGGTCATGTGCACATAATCTTAGGGGAATGGAAGCCTCAAAAAGAAAGCTGAAATAGCTCCCAGCCAGGGAGCTATAAGCATGTGCTTGAGAAGCGAAGGAATGATAGATTTGGGCTTTGTTTCTGACCCCACTTTCATAGCATCTCTGTATTTACATAGCTGAAGTGAGCAGGGAGGGAGGCTGGGCTGTCAAAGAGCATTTCTTTTATCCCTTATGTCAACCACACAATGAAAGAAAACACAACTCTCATCTAATAGCTAGAGTCAGGACCCAGAGGCGAAGGAAGGTGCATTCTCCGTTTGCCCCCTTTTGCCTCCTGTGTCTTGTGAGCCACTGTGAATCAGCAGTAGTTTTTACTTTCATCAAAAGATTCTATAAATGCCCATTAATCATTGGTTATGGTGTGATTTAAGGTATTTACAAAAAGCTGTTGGACAAAAAGTATAGGGTCTAATCACATTGGCAAAACAGGTATTTATAATTAAACTGGAAGATAGTTCAGTAACAGAACTTTTTTTTTTTTTAATGAGGTGTTATCTGATTCTTTCTAGGCAGAAATAGCTAGTATGGTAACCGAACCCAGGTTCAACTGTTTGCTGCTCAAAAGCCAATAATTCCAGAGGCAAGTGTCAGTAGAGAAGAAAGGTGCTTTAATCAGAAAAGCCAGAAATCTGGGGAAGAGGTGGACTTGTGTCTAGAGACCAACTCCAAAGATTCTGCTCAGCCATGACAGTTTTTAAAGGAAAAAAAACGGGGGGAGAATCTCAGTGAATCATTGAGGCAAGACGTTGGGTTCTGCATCATTGAGTGCAGACTGTCTGACTCTCTCTTCAGATGTTACCTTGCCTGCATGATCTGCCTGCAGAATTGTTAAGGGGGCTGTCGGGGACAGAAGGCGAGTCACTTTTCACCTGCTTAATTCTTCATTTTTTGTTGTCTAGGAAAAGAATCAACAGGTTAGACAAGGCATGGTGTACATTCAGGAGTGCATGTCAGGAGCTAGTTTTAATTGCTTAATGATCTCATTTCTATACTTAGGTTCTTTTAAGGTTAGAGGGGAATAGAAATGTGCAAACAGGAAAAGGGCAAAAGAGGTGCTTTCAGTTTAAAGTTTGTTTTTTTCCATGATGATGAACCATCTCTTTCTCTAACTTACCTGGCAACACATTATTTAGAAAGAAACTGTTCTGCTACTTTCTGAGTGCATAAAGAGAAGGGACAGTGAAAATTATTGTTTGTATTGTGATAAAAGGTAGGCTAGCACTGAATGTTAGAACTGGAAGGGAACTAAAAGGCCAATTCATCCAACTCTTCATTATGAAGATGAATAAACAGAGTATTTAAGTGTTTTGCTCGAGGCCATTGAGACAGTTGCGGTGGGCTGACATAGCGTTATCCACAAAACCAAGAACCTTACATTTATAGAATTCTAGGCTTCTGGTCCATTCCTTTTTATTATCCCATAGAGCCTTCATTTTCATTAAACCTATACTGGAAAAATCAAATAATATCTCCTGCAGTGTACTTTCTCTAGGAAGAGTCAGTTTTCATCCTTGATTCAATGTTCAGTTTGTACTGTAGAAGAATGTTAGAAGAATCCATTAGAGAGCAATGCCATTCCATTGGAACTTATATTGTAGTGATATTGGCAAAAGGAGACTGTGGGGCTGAGATAGAATATTTTTTATGAGCATAAGCCTCTTTATTACTTGCAATGTATTCTACCATTTACTTTGAATAGATTGAATAAAAGTAAATAGTAACACACATCTAAAATATGTTTCTTCATTCCTAAATCCCATATTTATACAAATGTTCTCAGAACTAGATATTAAAATAGTGTTGAGATATAATGCTGTATTTTTACTCTCATATACTTAGTTTGGGAATGTGCCTTAAAAAACTAAAATAGCATTCTGGTTTCAATATAGGCACTTTAATATGAAAAATGGAGTGGACATAGATTATTATTCATCTGTGCTGGTTATGATTTCTTAAAGACTGCATCACCTAGTTTTATATTAAAGTCTACATTACAGTGGTTTCAACACAGGCACCATAACATTGTTTCTCACCCAAATAAATGGTTGTTCCCTTACTTTCAGTAGATAAGTGAAATGATGGCTTTATGAGGAACTCCATGTTTGATATAGTAGAAAAAAATATATATGGCATTGGTTTTTAAATTTAATCAAATTTAGAAGATACCATCTTCTTTCCCATTTTTATTGAGATGCAGCTGACATACAGCACTGTGTAAGTTTACAGTGTACAGCATAATGATTTGACTTACATATATCATGAAATGATTACCACAATAAATTTAGTGAACATCCATCTAATATAGATACAAAATAAAAGAAAAAACAATATTTTTCCTTGTGGTGAGAACTCAGGATTTATTCTCTTAACTTTCATGTATAACATATAACTGTGTTAATTAGTCATTTTGTACATTACATAAGATGTCATCTTTTGAAGATTTGTTATACATGCATTCCATTTCTTCACAATCCTATGCCTATGAAATTTTAGGATTTAGATGTGCCAATGTTACAATACCCCCTTTAAAGGCTATCCATGTACCCTGGATACTTCTTTACAAATTAGTCCTTTTTCTGTCTATAGCCTGTGAGTCAGTGCTTCCCAATGTGAACTCATGCATTCTTAGGCTACTCAGAGGCTACTAATGGAGCAGGGTTGTGGGTGGTACACAAGCAATATCTGCTCTCACAAAGAGCCTATAGGGGGCCTCCCTGGTGGCGCAGTGGTTGAGAGTCCGCCTGCCGATGCAGGGGATACGGGTTCGTGCCCCGGTCTGGGAGGATCCCATGTGCCGCGGAGCGGCTGGGCCCGTGAGCCATGGCCACTGGGCCTGAGCGTCCGGAGCCTGTGCTCCGCAACGGGAGAGGCCACAACAGTGAGAGGCCCGCATACTGAAAAAAAATAATAATAATTAAAAAAAAAAAAAAAAAAAAAAAAAAAGAGCCTATAGGACAGTACACTTAGCACTGGAAAACCTGCTATGACTGGCTCAAGAGTCCAAAATACGTGAGCAGAAGTTACTTCCACTTTCTGTGATTGCAAAGGTCACATGTAGCTAATGCCACATGGTCTGCCAGGCAAACACATGTGTTTTAAATAAATAGGAAAATAAATTCCTTATTGTTAAATCAATGCTGATTAGTGGCATAATCTTTCATGATATGGAACCCAATGAAGAGAAATATGAAATGAGGGGTGTTGGTGAATCAGTTACAAATTATTGCTCTAAATCTTTTTTTTTTTTTCCCTTACTAACATTTGATCCCAGGGAACTTACGTATCTGTCACAGTACTGTCAAATGAGAAAATGGGTAAATGCCTGAATCAGGATCCAGTTTATACTTGGTCTGAAGGTTGATTGTTAATCAGCATAATAGAACATGCCTCAGTTTCAACTATCATTTGTGTGTATGTGTGTGTGTGTGAAACCTCAAAGCAAAATCTAGTGTCTAATTCAGGGTTTCACATGCAAAAACATCCACTAATCATGATTAATTATAATATACAGTCTTTTGCAACCAGAGTGTTACATTTTTAGTTTCAAATTTTGATCACTTCCTTGTTTCTTCTCATCATACACATGTGCCTAGTCTCCACATCCAGTTCATAATTTACTGACATGCTTAGAAATGAATTTCTCAATCTCCAGGATTCATACAGTAGTCACTTCCTGTATGTTGGTTGATTCACCAATTCACTAAATACAGAGGATGAACTCAATGCCGTATAATGCAGAGTGTGTTTCTTAAGGAACTCACAGTCTAATGAACTGATTGACTAAGGATTTTGATTGAACTATTGTGTGATAAATAATACACAATAATTATCTAATAAATAATAAGTAACTAAAAAGTAAGTGAAGGTTCAGTTATGCATAACACTGAGCCTAACATCAGGCCCAGACTAGACAGCAAGTCTCAAAGCCACAAGAGCTTCATTTTGAAGTATGTATCATATCTTTCAGCCCCTTTTTGGTTGTCATATTCAGGTATTGCCCACTATATAATAATCCTTGCATTTTCACCCCAGTTAATCTGATTTCTTTTTTGTAAAAAGTTAATCTTAAATTATGAAGTATTGTTACCAAAAACAATAAATGACTTTAAATATTCCAAGTCATAATCCAATAACATTTCAGAAATAATATGCCCTATGTAGAGCATTACAGACTTTGCTTTTCTTAAAAACAGTATCTGAATATTGCCAGAGATAGAAGTGACCAAAAGATCTCATGTAAAAGAACAATGTCTGTATTGTTTACTATCTCCTTTCCAAAAACCTATACTAAGAGCAGATTTCAGGAAAGTAATGTCTGGAAATGCTGTCAAACATTAAATGAACCCAAATTTTCAGGTTAATAAAGGTCCAAAATAGGTATTTTCCTTTTCTGCTTGAATAAGGCAAAACAGTTTTCTCTGATGCGGGCTACTGAATTCTTTTAGAAGAATTCCAGTCTACATTTAATATTCATTGGACATCAGATTAAATGTCCTCATTGGTAGAATTATGGGCCAGATAGCTTCTTAATCTTCTTTTTTTTTTTCAAAGCAGTATTGTTAGCTATAGTCGTCATGCTGTACTTTAGTTACAAATACAACTGTACAACTTATTGTACAAATAAATACTTCGTACAAAACCACTCAATACATAAGAGGTCCTAGATCTGAAGACCTTCTTGGAATGACTAAGTCCATTTCTTTTTAATATACAATGTTTTTATCCTTGAAAAACTTCCTGGTTAAATGACTCCCATGACCTATGATTCATATGCGATTCAGTTACAGTTGGGGAACTTGATAATTGACTCTACATTAGATTCCCAGAAATCATTCATCTTATAACTGAAAGTTTGTGCCTTTTAACCAACATCTCCCCATTTCCCACCCCCCAATCCCCCAGCAACCATCATTCTACTTTCTTTTTCTATGAGTTTGATATTTTTAGATTCCACATATGAGATCATGAAGTATTTGTCTTCTTTGACTTATTTCATTTCACATAAGGCCCTCAGCATTCACCGATGTTGCTGCAAATGGCAGGATGTCCTTCATTTTTATGGCCAAATAATATTCCATTGTAGATCAGGACAATGCAAGTCAAAACCAAGGAAATTCAAGGAATTTCAAGTTCCTTGAAAGATCATCTGGTTGGTGTATTTGCCTGTGAGCTGACTTTTCAATTTTCCTTTTGTTTATTAACCTTTATTTTTTTTTAAAAAAATGTGTGTGTGTGTGGTGGGGGAGTGGAGAGGGAGAGGGAGGGAAAGAGAGAGAGAGAAACAGAATGTATAACATTGTAAGCCAACCAGTGTTTACCCTACTTCCAATACTTACACTCTTCTTTCTGGTACTAATAGAAATGAAGTCTGTGATGTAACATTTTCTACTATGGCTTTCTTAAGGGAAAGAAAGGGGATGAAAGTTAAAGATATAATGTTCTTTTAAATATATATGGCTGTTTAATCCCTTAGCTCATTTTTTCTCATATCTCTTTCAAGAACGTATCATTAATATAATCATTTTATAAGGTTCAAATATGTTAAATACTTTATACAAAACCATACAAATAAATGAGCAATCCTAGATTTGAAGACATTTCTGGAATGACTAAGTCTGGTTTCTCTCTAATATACAATGTTTCTATCCTTGAAAAACTTCCTAGTAAAATGACTCCCATGACCTATGATTCATATGTGATTCAATTACAATTGGGGAACTTGATAACTGGAAACAAAGAAATTTATTTTCTAAATAATGTTCTTTATCTTCCTCAAACTCTGCATCACTGTTTCACTTCTTATTCAATGATTGCTAAGTAATAATAGCTAGTAACTAGTGAGCACCTCATAATGATCCTGACATCTATTATTATTATTATCATTATCATTACCTTCATGGTATAGCTGAGAACACAAAGACTTGGAGATGTTAAGTGATATATGCAAAGTCACACACACTGCTTTCAACTAAACTAAACAAAATGTGTGTATGTGTATGTGTGTGTGTATTGTTTGTTTTGTTTTGTTTCACTTCAAATGGTTCCAAGATCTCGAGAACTTTGAATAATTTTTACTTCATCTTTTCTTTTACCAGTCTCCTTTGGGATTCATCTACTTGTCCAGCTATGATATTATAACAAAAGAAAATTGGAATTCTATGGCAGATGATCTAAGGTTTTCATTTCATTAATGGAGAAATTTGGGACCAGACAAGGGATAGAGGAATATTCGGCAGAAATTGCTGGGGGAACAAGTAGTAAGCTGTGTATTGATTTTCTGTGGATCATGTTTGAGTGGTTGAGATTTCACTGCCCTGAAACAGGTTATATTACAAACCATTTATTTGTCAGGGTATGGTTTTATTAGCAACCAGTTCCGGGCCTTGCATGAGAATGAATCTTCTCACAGTCTGAGCATAAAAGACTAATGAAATTCAAAATCAAGACCGCATTTGAAAGCTTTAGCTCCGGATCAGTGAGGGGAGGAGGTTGGAGTTAATGTCCCATTCTGTTCTGCTCAGATGAAGCTGATAACAAGTACTACATGTGTGGATGCGTTTTCATCTCCATCTGCTGTGTTGAGTGTTAGCTCTCTATTTATTCTAGCTCATCCCCATGTTTGTGCTGATGGTAAATAAAAGGTGTAGCACAGGCATGAAAGGAAAACAGTGATTTTAAACATTTTGGAAAAGAAAAATAAATGGTGGGGTTAGGCATTTCTTATAAAATAAGGGAAGTACAAAAAGACTTGTGAAGGCACTTAAAGCTAACTTAAACTCTCAGGGCCATTGGAAGTTCAGCTTGCAAAAAAATCCCCAAAACAAAAAAAAACTTTATGTAAAATTTAATCAAATTGATCAGAGCATTTAACATCTATATACTAATGTTTTAATGATATCCTGTTTAATAAGAGTAGTAAAAATGCTAAAATTGTTTTAAAAATTATTCTAGATTAGAAACAACAGGCTACTTATTTTATAAGATGATCTAAATAAGTCTATCTAATGCAGGAAAAAAAAAATCTCTTTAACTCTCACAGAATGTTTAAGGCTGTTTAAACAGTTGCCTGCCGGAATTTCTCAATTTATATAGGATCCAGGAATCCAATGGTAAAGAACTTGAATCCACCTCATATATAACTTCACACACCTGATATGTTGAGATGTATGTTTTATCTTAGGGGTGGAGTGCTGGATCCTGGACAGTTGTGTCTAGAGAGGGATGAAGAAGAAGGAAAGCATCATGGTGGACAATGGTGCTGGTAGGGTCCATAGACTTAGCAGCAGCTCTGGGAGTTGTGAGTGAGCCCTGGTCACTGGTACAGTGTAACGCTGCATTTGAATACATCCTAATACAGCTTCACACCAACTCTCACCTCTTTTTAAGTTTACTGTGAGGAGAACACTGATTTTTTTTTTTAAAGGCTATTACTAAGAACCTGGTTACCTTGGCTGCAACACCCCGCTCAACACTTTAAAAAGTTGTTATCTAGAAAGGAGAGGTGCTTGCCTGCAGGAGAAAAACAGAATGAGTTACAAAGCAGCAGGTGGTTCAAGAAGAATACAGCACCAAGCAGCAACAGCAGGAAAACAGTGACAAAGCTCACTTCATTGGTGGTTGAGTTGAGCATTGATGACAATTTCAAAGCTCTGGAGACAGGGAGGCAATTAACAGGGAGAGAGGTTCTCCAAACACAAATGACCACAGGACAGAAGTGGCCTGTATGAGTAACTGTGAAGACAAACCACCCCACCCTGAAGACTCCTAGAAAATTACCTAAGTGGGTAAGAACTGAGGTCTACCTCTTGGCAATTGGGAATTCTTAATGCCAATGATGTAAGTCCAACTTATTAAAGTGATCTTCTTTTAGATCTTCACACCAGTGGGTCCTTGATCCTTACAGATGGTACTTCAGACTTTGCAGTCAACTGATCCCTTGAGGGTTCATCACAGTAACAGAACCTCCTACCTGTCTGCCTTCACCTTGAAAGAACATAACCTGACAGGTTCAGAAGCCTACCCACAGGGATCTTACCACACACAGAATAATTTACTTTTAGTGTACAACCTGGAGAATCATATTTTTTTTATGATAGTCTCAAAGCTTCTCAATTTCAACTTCATCTTTGGGTGTTTCTTTTATCTCCTTGCCTTAGTAGAATCCAGTTTTTACCTGAGGAATTGCTTCTTATCATGACCTCTGTAAAAGAAATAGCTGTGTATTCATAATTCTCATACCTCAGGGTCAGAATATGGAGCTGGTACCTATCATCTTACCATACTGCACCTCCTTGCTTATTATTGCCTTTTATAAAATGTTTAGTGTCTGGTCATTGAATATCTTCTGGCCTTCTTTATCCTGCTATCTGTTAATCACCCTGCCATTCATCTTGATTCAGCAAAGATTTGGCACCTGGATCACCATATTTCTCTTTACTAAACCTGGCATCATTCTGGATGATTTTAATATCAGTTTTAATATCTGAATGAATTAGCCATTCTAAACTTCCTTATCTCCAAACACTTTTTGACCCTCTATCTTAGCTACCCACTTACTTGACCACATGTCTGTAACTGTAATTCACATTTTTCATTCATCTGTAAAAATCTTTGTCAAGTATTACATGCTGCTATTATAATCTTTTAGTTTTTCAGTTTGCCTGTCTAATTACTCCCACTTCAGTCTTTTATAGCTTTATTGAGACTTTGAGTCTAACATCTCTTTACCTGCTCCAAATACATCATTCAGGTCTTTTTATCCCATCCTATCCATATTACTCATAATCTTATTATGTTGTTTTCCATTTCAAGAAACATCATAATATATTTGTTAAGGACATGGACTCTGTAGCCACAAAATCTGGGTTCACATTCCATCCCTGAAGCTTCCTAGATCATTAATGTGTGCTTTGATTTCTGTTCCTTAATATTCTCAATAGTAGTATTTATTTTACAGGGTTGTTGTAAGGGTGAAGTGACTTCACTCTTGGTTGGTAGTTATTAACATTACAATATTTAATTTATATATAAGCATTTATTATCATAAGTTTGACAAAACCACAAACTCCCTGTTCATCCTATTTTTACCCCATTCCTCTGGCACATCTCAAAACATGGATCAAACCAAATGATTCATTTTAACCATACCTCTACTGAAGTAGCTAATTCCTGCTGGAGGGAGTTATATATTTGGTACCAGTACAAATTCATGGTCACAAAATGCAAGGTCTTATGATTCTCTGGACATTCTATTATTTCTCTTTTTCAACCCACTCTCACCCTCTTCACTACAATTAGTGAAATTTTCACTCTCCCCAAATTCCTAATGCCTAAAATCACCCCGCCAAACACACACAGCTTAGTCAAGTGATGTCATCTTCTTCATATAAGACACTTAAAGGGCAGTGGGCCAGTAAGCATGAATTCTATTAACGTCCCTCCACTAAACAAAGCAACTACTTCTAATTGTCATTTTCCTCATTCTTACCTCTTGTAATAAAAGGGATGCCCTTATTATTTGAAATCAATTCTGCCACCTGTGTTTTGATTCATCCCTCATACCACCTTCGAAAATACACTTTTTTTTCTGTTTATTTGTGTGCTTATTAACTACTGCCTCTAAGTTGAATCTTGCACATTGCTTATGAGTGTTTTCACATCCCTTTCTGCATCAGGAAACAAACAATTATCTACCCTAAACTGCCAGATGCCATTTCCTATCGCTTTCTTGTTCTCTCTGAAGAAAACTTCTGATAACAGTTTCCTTTATTCAGTCTTTTGTTCATCATTTCTCATTCACTGTTCAGTTCACTTCAGCTTGACTGACAATTTATGATCTCAATACTATCATCAATGCAAATTAATTTTTTTTTCTTTTTTCTTGACTCGGGCAGCATCCATTGATTTTCTTCTCCTTCTCAGAATAATGTATTGACTAAACTTCAGTAACACTACACACTCTTGGCATCCTCACAGTGTTCCCTCTTATGGACTCATTCTCACCTGTGCAACTCTTACAAGTTGGAGTTCTTTAGGATTTGAGCCTGGATTCTCTTCTCAGTATATAATCTCTCCAAAATTATATCTCTTTCACTCTTTAATACTTAAAATTCGATGACTCACTGTTTTATGTCTTTAAGCCTGGATACCCTCTGAGGTCTAGACCCTTATATCCATACAAAAATCTCTTTTTGGAAGCTTCAGTGTCACTTTACACTCAACATATGCAAAAAGAATCATGATCATTCACTCTAAACCTGTATTTCCTTCTGTAACTCTTTTCTAAATGAATGGCAACACCATCCATCTAGTTGTGCAGATCAGAATATAAGTATCTATTGTTGAATGCCTCCTTTCCCCTCATTTCCCACATCTAATACATCTCCCAGTTCTCTTAGTCATTCTACCAATATATCTTGATTCCATTTCTTTCTACATTTTATTTATTATTCCCCATTCCAGGGCCAATCATCCCTCACCTATATTGTTTATATAACCCCTGAACAAGTTTCTCCACATCAATTTTTGCCCCTGTTCAATCAGTTCTTCTTAATGCAGTCACAGTGATTATTTGTCTTTTCAAAAAGCAAATTTTATGTCACTCCATTTCTTCTCCCTCTCATAACTCTCCAGTTGCTTCCAAATGCCCTTTGAAACAGTCAAAATCTTTAACATCACCTAAAAAGTAATGTGTAGTCTTACCCCACCGTAAAGCCTACATCATTATTTCAGACGTGTCTCAAATTATTCTCTGAGCTCTTATTTTTCAGAGAGGTAGGGATTTTCCTTATGTATTTATTTATGATTTATTTAAAACAGCTTTATTGAGATTTTATATACAAATAATGCACATTTTTAACGTGTATAACGATGAGTTTGGACATATGCAAACACCTGTGGTACCATCACCACAATCAAGATAATAGGCATATCCAAGACCTCCCAGAGTTTATTTTCTTCCCTTTGTGTGTGTGTGTGTGTATGTGTGTATGTGTGTTTGTGTTAAGAACACTTAACATGAGATCTTTCGCAGTACACAATACCATCTTGTAAATTATAGGCACTATGTTGTATAGCAGATCTCTAGAACTTACTCATTTTGTATAACTCAACTATCCATTGAACAGCAACCCCCGTGTACCCCTCCATTCTACTTTCTCCTTCTATGAGCCTGACTATTTGATATGCCTCATATAAGTGGAATCCTACAGTATTTGTCTTTCCGTGACTGACTTATTTCACTTAATATATTGCCCTCAAGTTTCATCATGTTGTCGCATATTGCAGAATTTACTTCTTCTTTAAGACTGTATAATATTTCATTGTATGTATATATGACATTTCCTTTTTTCATGTACTTGTCAGTGGACATTTAGATTGTTTCTTCATCTTGGCTCTTGTACTTCAGTGAACATGGAGGTGTTCACTGAACACTCCTTGAGTTCCTGAATATCTCTTGTGATCTTTTTTTTTTTTTTTTTTTTTTTTTTTGCGGTACGC
Source organism: Mesoplodon bidens (assembly GCF_964165515.1). Classification (NCBI taxonomy): domain Eukaryota; kingdom Metazoa; phylum Chordata; class Mammalia; order Artiodactyla; family Ziphiidae; genus Mesoplodon; species Mesoplodon bidens. The sequence continues at coordinate 47,948,669 of NC_138162.1, forward strand.
GGGCCTCTCACCGTTGTGGCCTCTCCCGTTGCGGAGCACAGGCTCCGGACGCGCAGGCTCAGCAGCCATGGCTCACGGGCCCAGCTGCCCCGCGGCATATGGGATCTTCCCGGACCGGGGCACGAACCCGTGTCCCCTGCATCGGCAGGCGGACTCTCAACCACTGCGCCACCAGGGAAGCCCTCTCTTGTGATCTTAATTTCAATTATTTTAGATAAATACCTGGAAGTGGGATTGTTGGATCATATGGTAGTTCTATCTTTAAGCTTTTCAGGAACCTCCATAGTATTTTCCATAGCACCTCTACCATTTTAATTTCCTCCAGCAGTATATGAGGGTTCCAGTTTCTTCATATCTTTGCCAACTCATTATTTTTTGTGATTCTTTTTTATAATAGCTATCTGTACAAGTGTGAAGTGATATCTCACTTTGGTTTTGATTTGCATTTTCCTGATGGTTAGTGGTGTTAACATCTTTTCATACACCAAATAATTTTGTTATAACAAGAAAACCAATGAATTTGAAAAAATTAATCATTTTTTACATTAAATACTGTGACTCAATTATCAACTTTAGTTTTGTAATATCAGTACTTAACTCTAATTAGGTTTAGGTCTATGGAAATATTTAGATTTTGCATTAGTTAAAATTAATATCTAATAGAGAAATGGCTTTATATTGACCTCAATTTGATGAAAATCTAATTAGGTTTTTAAATGTAATCCATATTTTAGAATGCATGTAATGACTTTTCTTTTTCTCTATTTCTGGCATAAATATTTTGTCACATTTTAGGAATGTCGTACAACAAAATAGGGTAAAGGAATATATGGACAATTAATATTAGTGAAAATCTTTGTGCTTATGTAAAAATCATTTTGTTCACACCACATTTTATAAAATAGAATACAATGAATATAATAAGTTAGAGAATTCAACAAGGTTAAAGATGATTTTAGAAATGTTTTGAAAACAGTAGCTTGTTTGTGAGTGTGGTTTGGCTCCCCGAATGCTTTCATGTATATAATGGTTCAGAACTAGGCACGTATCTTTTCAAATAGCAGTTCTGCTACTGACCCACAAAATGTATCAGGAAGCATACATAAAATCAGTACTCTGGTGTCCTTATCTGTAAAGGGGGAATAGTAATACTTACCTCAATGAGCTGTTATAAAGTTTATACTTAATAATGACTTTAAGCATTAAGCACAACCCTGGCCCAATTAAGTCCTAAATTGGGAAATTATTATTCTACCCCAAATGATTTCTACCTTGCTAGAATAGCACACTGAGCACAATAATCACTTAATAAACACCATACCATGCTGTGGCTACTCAATAAACATTATTATAAATCAGTGGCTGATCAATAAGGAGGAGAATATGTCTGTTAAGGCTTTTTATATGATATATCTAGTTTTATCAAAGAGCAGTAGAATACCTATCTGACCAGAACCTAATCAGCTTCATAAAAAATAGGAGGTATTGTCATATACAACTTGAAGCTTTCTTGATACCCCATTTTATTTTCAGATTTTAGAGGAGAAATGGTACATTCGAATTATGTTAAACCAAGCTAGATAAAACTGTAACATTTCCAGCTTCCATAAGCCTTAACTAATTCATTGGCTAGCCACATTGGATTTGTCTATATGGCAGAAAGAATGGCAGCACATAAGCTTGTTCAAGTCTATGCCCATAATCTTGTGCATAGCAGGGCTAGGCTGACTGATGACCTTGATTGTAAAATCGAGGTCAGAATTGTTAAGCAATAAACTTTTACCTTCATGTGTATATGCAATTTTGTTTTTTCACCCACATTTTGTTTTGCTTTATTGTCTCCCTAACTCATTTTTCCTCTGTTATTTGTGGTAATGCCTACTCAGGATGTAATACCTGTATAACATTTTAATCTTTATCCTGAAAATTTATATATATGATTTAGTTTGAAGTACAGAATAGCTTCACGATAACCAGAGATTTGAAATACAGAAACGAATATTTAATACATTTCTGAGAAATGGATCTTAAGACCCTGCTTGGAAATTTAATCAAGTTTTTTACCTTAACTAATTCTTGGTTAAAGAACCAATGTCAATCTGGGAAGACTGGCCTATCTGACAGAGAATGCATATTAATAATTGAGGGACGAAGGAAGGAAGCACTTAGATATCAGTGTGACAGATAAAACAGTCTCACAGTCAATCATAAAAGTTAGGAGATTTTTCTGAATGTACTGCAACTGGTAAGCTGAAAATCAGCCTGACAATTAAAATAGACTGTCCCCTGGCTTGCTCTAAAATGATATCCATTGCATAGAATTTGAGAAGTGCTAAATGTTAGCACATACATAAATACATGTAACAAGTTTTACACAATGCATCTTGCGTGGTAGAGGATCTATAAATACAATTTCCCTTAATGTTGAGGCAACTCCAACTGAGAAGTTCTATTTGTTTTTACAGTATGCCCCTAGAAGTTCATAACTGTGTCACAGCCTGAAAAAATATTGGACAATGCTGCCCCAGGGCAAAGGGAAGAAGCCAAGGCATTACGCTGTGGCATGTCACACAGCAGGCAATTTAAGATTCTAGGTTCTGAAATCCATCTCTTGAAATAGTTCCTAGAATAGATATAGGACATTTATTTCAAGAAATTCAAAACCAATCTTTTATCCTATCTCATTTATTCACACTACTCACCTGTGAGAAATGAGAAGGTCAAATAATACCAACCCCAGAGTTTTGATACATAGATCTGATAAGTGATTTATTCAGAAACATAATGTTTAATAGATCTCAAGGTTCTAATTCCCAAAGCTTTGCAATGTTTCTTGACTTAATGAATTAACTAATTTCTTTGTGAAGAGGGCAGTGATTAGTTCTTGTTTTACTGGCCCTTATGGATGAAAATGTGGTCATTTATCTTGAATGTGTTCACAATAATGGTCACCTAGGGCCTTTTTGGGATCGCAGCTCAAATAAACAAATAAAGTCCCTTTTGGGGATTGCAGCTCTAATAAACAAAGTCCTGAACTAAGCATTAGCATTGCCAGATTTAAATCACTTTCTCTATTCAAGTTAGTTTCCTAGGACATGTGCACGGAAAATTCCAACTTTATCATGTTAGTGAAGAAGATTTCTAAGGATCCCTTTTGATGGGGTCTGAAAGAGCAACAGCATAACCACTGTTGCCCAGGACCCTCACTCAAATGAATAATAAATATAAACTTATTTAAAAATAAGATTTTAAATAATAAATGACTACGTTGCGTGGAAAGAGCAGGTTCACACATCCCATTAGAATGGCATTCATTATCTGCAGGCATTTCCACAGTTCTTGCTGACCTTTATTAAACCATCACTAACAAACTCCTTCAGGTGACTGGTAAAACATGTTGAAATGAAATGAAATGAGGAAGTTAATATCTGGATGTGGAGAGACATTGCTGTCTTTACAAACAGAGAAGTTAAACTCCCAGTCAGTTTCTAAAGTGGAAATATACCATGCAAAAGTGTGCATAGCACAGAGCTTACCACTGTAAAGTAGATTTTGGAAATATAGCTAAACAGCCAAAGTAAAAAAAAAAAAATTCCTTCTTAGGGAGAGAACTGTCAAGTTTAGAAAAAATTTCTGTTTGGCATCATAAGTTAGGGCACTACTTTAGTCATGGATTAGAAGGAGATACAAAGTGATAGCTAATGTAATTTTCATTACAAATAAATAGGAGTTTAGGAGAAGCTGAAACCTGTGGGAAAGATGGAATTAGGAATTTCTAGAGTCAATGATGTAACTGAAGGGGTTGTAAGAAAAGATACTTAATATACAGTTCCTTAAATCACTGATGTAAAATCCCTCTCCCTCTCAGGCTATGTATGTATGTGTTTGTGTATATGAAACGGACAATCAACTGACTGAGCCTTAAATGAAGAGAAGAATCATGGATACATGAGGCTTAATTGGGATGGGAAATTACAAGGAATCAGAATCATAAAGTCAGAAGCCATAGCAATCATGAAAATACAAGTCCATGGACATGTTTAGGAATCTTGGGAACAAGTAAAACATACACTTTTAATTGCCTTCTAGATAAACCTCGTTTTATTTTCCATTCTCAAGTAATATTTAGTTGGAATTTCCTTTTTTTGTAATTTTGAGCCACTTGAAAAACGATTTCTTTTGCATATCACCATCCTCTAATAATATATTGCTGGGCTTTGTTTTCTGTAGTTTTTTTTTTTCTTTCACATCCCTCCCCCTCACGTCTGACCTTACTCCTTAATGACAATTCAGTATCATTGGTTTTAGGTGTCATCACAATCTTAATTAGTTCCTGTTTTTAGTCTCTCTGTGCTACATGCCTTTGTCCACAATGCCACCAGCTACCTTTCTTAAAATTTTAAATCATCTTTCCCTTTTTAAACAACTATGATAGCATCACTTCATAGCAAAATATTTTGATCTTTTCATTTTTATACTCAAGGGTATTTTGACTTCACTGTTTGACCCTTTGTTTTGTCTTTGCTCTGTTACTGGTGGGGAGAGTTACAACACCTTGTGCAAAGCAATAAAAAGATGGGTGCAGAACAGAGTGAGTGGTAGAATGTGTGCAATCTGGTCAGTAGAAACACTCCTAGGACATCTGAAAGCAATTTGGCATATTTTTCTCATTGGTTAATTACCACCTCAATCATAATGCATATTATTGGCATCTGTCTTTAATATAAAGTAAAATGAACAATAACCAAAACTTCTCATTATAAAAAATGAGTTCTGCAATATTTTTACTGTCAACCATTTGACATCACACACACACACACACACACACAAACTTATAATGGTGAAGTTATAAAGAGTAAAACTTGAAACTGAAAAAAAATCTAAGTGATGCATAAAATTTAAAATATATTTACAGAACATTAAGTAGGATAATGAAAATATAATAAATGGAAATGGTTTAATACATTTTAGTAAAGATTGATCAGTGTTGATATATATCTTAAGCATTAGGCTTGTTCTTATTAAATATATATTATTAAAATGCTGTCAGGGTCAGAATGGTATGTCTATTATCTGGTCATTCTCCTCATTGGTTAAAGAATTGCTTAAAATAGAGAATTCAAATTACTTTCCCAGCTAGCCTCAATCAACCTCCCCAACAACATTTCCTAATTCCTCCCCAATTCCTTAACATAGTCCTTAGGACCCACACTGCTATAATCATATTGAGGGTCTTATTTGTATTTTCACAATCTCTCACTTTATAGTTCCTGAAACATCTCTTCAGAACCTCTTCATCTTCCCTCATTTTTCTGCCTGGCAAATACTTATTTACCCTGAAGGTTTGGTTGACCTCCATTACCACAGTCAGATTTGATCACTCCCACCTTAAGAGCATAGTACTGACATGATGGTATTCATTGAACAGATGTCCATTTCTCAACATATTCCATCCATCCCTAATCATCAATTTAATAAAGGCCAAGATTTAAGAACCAAGGTTTACACATTTGTATATTCCCCTCAATATTTTGCAAATATTTTGTGCACGTTCCAAAAATTTTGCTAAATAGCCGAAAAGCCATATAGTAGAATCCTTGAAGAGCTTCACAATGAATTACCATGTACCCTCTGGGAATTTTCTTAATCTCTTTGTACCCTAGAATTTATTTTTGTTTGTTTGTTTTGTTTTTCTCATTTTAAAAACGATGATGGTCATACCAACCTCATAGAATTGATATATACATGAATGTATGTATGCAAAGGACTCAGAACTGTGATTGGAATAAAGTACGCATTCATAAATTCAGATATGTAAATTAATTTCATGTCTTGAATATTTACATCAGTCCTAACTGGAAGTAAGAATACACAAAAGTTCTTGAACTATCTACCAGCTCTGGGATTTCCTATGGCTGGTGAGTAAAAGGCAGACATATGAGAATTGTTCTGCTTTTGTTTACATATCCTGATACATTGTATAATGTGATTGGGATTTTAACGTTCATGTAAGCTGCAGTGGTAACTTCCAAATAATGGACTGTGGCACTAAAAATCAGAGAATTCAGTTGAAAGGAATTATGGTAGTGTTGGCTGTTTTCAATGAACTAGTTTGAAAGTTAATTATTTTTTTAATAGCTTTACCAAGAAAGTAACTCTTCAGGAAGCTTAGAAAGCATAATTTCTCTGACTGCTTTTCATCAAAGTCCTTTTACTCCCTGTTGTGCTGACCTATTAAAATGAGTATTGAATCACATGTTGAATGCAGAACTTTGGATAATTCTTTGCTAACAAGTAAATAAAACATTTCAGGGATAGTCACAAGGTTTTATTTCTGCCAGGTAGGGGCTCTCGCATTTGACAGTTATATCTTAATGTCAAACTGAAAGCAGACATTTACAGTGATTACTCAGTGCAGTAAGAAAGGGGACCTTTCCCTTCTAGATTCTTACCCTTTAAAAACACTCCTTCACCGGTCTCAGCTTTTGGCAAGGAAAGTCACTATGGCCAGTTTTGTGGTTGCTTCTCCATACTTGGTAGTAGTTGTTCTGGAGAAAGGAAAGGAGGAATATACTTCAGTGAAAGAGGGAGACTTATACTGGTGATCACTTTTATGAAAGAGAAAAAAGATGTTTGGACTCCCTCAGTTTTTTTGAGCATGACCTATAACAATAGTAATTCAGAAAAACTGTTATTCAGGCAATTCTATGACCCTGTAAGGAGGGTAACACAGATATCTGTCTTCAGGGAGGGACAGTAGTGGTGGAGGTTATGATATAAATAGAAATAGACATATTATTTCCAAAATAGTACCCCTCACCTTTTAAAAAAAATCAGTTTATGAAATAGCTTATAAACGTGTTTGCACGAGTGGTTTTGTAAAGGGATTTATTTGAGAATTCATTCTTTCAGCAGTTTGTTTTGTAAGAGGCAGTGGCATATATAGATCTTAGAGAAGAAATGTAACTATCCTAAAACAGAGGTGAGGATGAATACCACAAATTGCCCTGGAATAGAATAACAACCAGATTTGAAGTTTATAAATGTTCTGGAAATTGCTCATGCGTCTTGGCCTCTGGACATTTTCCAAACCCTTCCAAGACATGTCTCTCCAGACAGAGGTGTAGCTTGCTTCCTATTCTCCTGTGAGGTGATGTAGCAGGAATATGGCTTGTCTGCCAATCTGCTAGATCCATATGAGACATCAGTTCAGAATGGAACAATATGCAGGCAACATGAGGAAATCCACACAGGAGTCTGGTTTTCAGGGCCATCAGTAGCACTGGAGGTTTTACTGTACAGTGTCCAGCATCATCATCGTGAACTGCAGGGTAGTGCCCAACATAAGGGCAAGGAGGTCATAACTGGAAGAGCCTTCACACCTAACTTTGTGATCCTACTGACGAGTCTGAGAACATTTAAGTATCTTCTAATAAGTCTATTGTCTTCTTAAGCTAGTTAGTGGTGGTTCTCCTGCAACTAGAAGGCATGATACACTGAGATAGCAACAGGAACTCATACTTCTCCCAATTTCTAGAGTATATAAATGACAGTGACCCCAGCTTGAATGATATTAACTATGTATATATAAATGAATAGATAACTATGTGATACTGAATACGAACTTCAGAATTGCATTATTTCAAGGTCCTGGTGAAAGTAGTCCTTTGGACAAGTCACTTAAGCATTGATACAGCTTTTTGCAGCTCAGAAATTTGCTTTTAAAGTATCAATGTAAATAACTCCCTAAGCCCATAGTTATGAGGGTTAAATAAAATGATTTTTAGAAAATGATTCAAAAATACCTGGAACACATATAGCACTCAGCAAATTTTGGTTGCCTTTGCTGATGTAGTAGTAGCAATAATAGTAGTAGTAGTAGTGGTGGTGGTAGTATGACCTGATAAAAGTTTTTTATTATATTACCTCACTTATTCTCACAGAAGCCTCAGTAAATATTATAATTTCCAGTTTTAGTAATGAAGAATATGATGTTGAAAGTTTAAGTATCTCATCCCAAATCACACAGATTTGGAATAACAGTTGACATTTCTCCAAAACCTGTGTTGCCCAATTCCCCATATCGCTTACCCAAGTCAAAGGCCGACAAACACAAAGGTACGAGTCAGGATGCATCAGTGGTCAAAGCCTGCATGAGTGAAGAAGGAAGGCTCAAGAGTCAGGGCAGGTGCCAATTTGTCCCCAGAACTGGAGATCAATAGCTTTTAGAGGACTGAGTATGCTCCATGTACTGCTGTAAGCTCTTCCTAGGTATCATTTCATTTAATGATCACAAGAAACCAAGAAGACCAGTTATATAGTGAATTAACAACCTTTTACAGGAAAACTGAGACATAACCACTTTTGCAGTGTCACAGAGCTTGCAGATGCTGGAGCTGGGAACTGAAGCTAAACTGACTTCCAAGTCAGTCTGTGTTGATTAAGCCAATGTTTTATCATCTCCACTTTGCTCTGGTTAGCAACTCTTTCTCTGGTGTCAGACTAACCCGGATTGCTGTGTTTGGTAGTTAAGAAGTGACAATATGTGAACATTTGCATTGTTTAAGGGGTTTGTTTTTGGCCTTTTGCTTGTTTGTATTTGTTTTATTTTTTGGTGTTCTTTTTCTCTTTGTTTTTAAATGGACATCAAAACTCTTTGTTCTCCGAATTGTCGGTTGCTGACGTCTTTTGATTTTGCTCCTAGGTTTTGAGCACCTACTATGAAGAAAACAACTGACAAAATGTTGATGGAGTAACATTATAGGGAAAAGTTGTAGGGGAGAGAGAAATGTGGCTGTTCCCCACAAGAATGGGAGGGAATAGTCTTGGGCATGGGGTGGGGGGTAGTGGGGGATGGAGCAGTGGAGACTGTTTGCCTGATTCTTGACAGTGCCCAAGGCAGACAACCAAACCTGGGTCTGTGCGGGGAAGCAAGGAGATAAAATCCTCAGTCTCACAAACAATTCTCAAAGCTCAAAGTTCAGGCTTGGCAAGGAAGTAGTGAAGAGTGATTTAAGTATGTGAATAATGATTTATAAAGTCTAATACATAGAAAACACAGTAATACTCTCTCATGGGTGTGTATATGTGTGTGTGTGTGTGTGTATATTAGTGAAGTGACATAAAATCTAGGGAATGGAGAACACAGTACTTGATAATTTCAAGTACTCGTACATTTTAATGATTATTATTGATATTTCCATCATGAATTCTTGTTTCTGTGGAATGGATCATATTAAAGAGCCAAGAATAAACTTGTTTAATCTTATATATCTTAAGATTATAGATGTCAGTAATTCTTATATTTCTGTATATCTTAAGTTTATCACTAAATATTCCCCCTATTTTCTTTCCTGACTGGTCGTCTTCTCCCTATGTTCTCCCTAGACTATAGTTATCAGTCTAAATGGAACCTAAATTTTACAAGAAAAATAGCATCTAGGTTAATATGTAGAAAAACTTTGTGAGAAGAGTAAAAAGTAACTTTGTTTTTGATGCTTTGCGCTAAGTTGATGTCTGTATATATGGTGGCAATAAACTGACTTTTTTAGTAGTATAATTTCCGTCCAATTAAAACATGCTTAAAATATGCTTATTAGCATGTGTCTGAGTTATGTATGAATAAACACATACAAATCTTCCATTTGTTGTACTTGGAGCAGATGAAACAAATAGGAGTGCCTACAGCAGGTGAGAAATAGTCTGGCTGCTGTTCAACTACAGAGTGCACATGATTCTTACTCTTAAAGCCTTCATGTCATTAAACTGTTATTTATTGATCCTGCTGTCAAGGCAGCAAAGAAGAGTAATTTTAAAGCTCAGAATGAAAAAAATAAATTAAAAAATCCCTTTTCTGATAGATTGTGCATATCCAGTGCAATCCATTTTCATATGATCCCAATTCTTGATTTCCTTATATGCCCAGAAGTAATGTAACCATAAATGAGATAAATGCATGAAATATCTTCTCTGCTTTTTCAATTGATAGTATCTTGTGTTTAATTCATTTATCAAAAGTATTAGTATAAGGAAAAGAGAAAATGTAGTAAGTCAGTGCCACATTAAAAAGATAATAAATGCTTAATTTTATCTTTTGATATCAATTTGTGACATTTTTTTTAAAGAAGAGATTGCTAATAGGAAAGATAGATATTATGGTGATGATTAAAATGATCTATTCCTCCCTGTTTTTGTTTTTATTTTTGTTTTGTCTTCTTCCTGTATATATTCTTTATTTTCAACTTGTGGAATCTACAAAGAAGCAGCAGCAAACAGCTATTTAAATCAGGCTTGACCATGTGATTGGCATTGACCATGGAATGTGACTGAATGTGATGGGTGGTGCTGTGGAGCAGAAACCATGGGAGTCATTTATAGCCCAGCCATTGCTCTTTCTCTCTGTGCTACAGGAGGCTTTTCTCCTAGAGAGACTTCTGCAGATCTACAGTGTAACACAAGAACAAAAGAAATGTTCAATATAAGCTGTAGAGGTTTTTGGGATTGTTCTTTGATGCATTATAACCTTGCCTAAACTGATTGATAAAAATTCATAAAAAATATGTCTATACATTATGGGCAGCAATTCTTTAGGTTTCTTTATTGGGGTTTTGTTTTCCCCACAGCATTTGCTTCCAACAAACTCAGCTACCAATGTAGAATTAAAATGCTCATTGAATGTAAGTTTCCAGTACTTCAGTCTTCATTTTTAGATTAATACACAGTCTAACTTTTTGCTCCAATAAGCCTATGGTATTTAGATTTTTAAATCTTTTTGACAAGATAAGTATTCATTGTAGATATTCTGTCTGATGATAGGTATACATTCATGGTTCTCTTTAAAAATTACAAGTAAACTGACACCTAAAGGAAAAACAAATAGAAAGCCCCATGTTATTTAATATCACTATAAAATTTATTTTTGTAGGAAAAGGACACATCCTTGGTTTTCTTTCCTCTCCAACTACCTCATTTGCATCTCCTTAGGTATTTTTTATACTTCCGCTGTAATCTGCTGAGCCAAATTCTCCTAATTTTATAGGACCCAGTTTAAGCTTTACTTTTTCATTAGTACACTTTTTTTCCCTCTGTATTCTCATAAATCACTGTAGCACTTTTAGCTGGTAATTGGTATTTAACATTTTATTACAAACTGATTTAATGATAACTTGGTTTGTATTCACATTATCTCCCTAAAAAAGTAATATCCCTGATGTCAGAATTCAGACCTTAATCTAAAGCACTCAGAATACTTAGCATAATACTAGACAGCGAAGAAATGGTCAATACATTTAAGCCTTAAAACAGATGTATACATTCTTCATAGTTTCAATCTCATCACAAAATAGTCAGCACACTATATGTTCACTCCTCATTCTAACTCATTCTTCATCTTTCAAACTATTAAGTAAAAAATATGTGTGATAAATATGGAGGAAATAGTTTTATGACTGGTTGAGAAATGAGAGTAGTCATTAATTGGACTTGACCAAAAAGGGTTCCTACCAATTCAGCTTCATTATTTTTATTTTATGTAACAAAAATTTATCAAAGTAGGCATAACACCAAAAATTGTTATTTATGTAAATAAATCTTTATCATTTTATCTAAGATGACATAGTATTGTAAAAGGGAAAAGCAATATGAGAAGATTTGTTATCTTAAAATTAAAGTGGGGCTTCCCTGGTGGCTCAGTGGTTGAGAGTCCGCCTGCCGATGCAGGGGACACGGGTTCGTGCCCCAGTCTGGGAGGATCCCACATGCCGCGGAGTGGCTGGGCCCGTGGGCCCTGGCCGCTGAGCCTGCACGTCCGGGGCCTGTGCTCCACAACGGGAGAGGCCACAGCAGTGAGAGGCCTGCGTACCACAAAAAAAAAAAAAAAAAAAAAAAAAAAATTAAAGTGAACTTACAATAAAATATATGCTAGAAATAAGGAAATTTAATAACAGCACAAGGAAAGGACAATGGATAATAATGTTAGGGGTAATATCTTAAGTTAGTATATCATATTTTCATTATTACCATCTAAGTAACTCAATCTTATTAAAACTAAGTTAAAAATTGAAAAAAAATTTAAATATTGTTTACAAAGACTTGCACAATATTGTTGAATCTTAATTTCAATAGAAATTTTTAGATACATCTCTTTGAACATCACATGCAAATGTCAAAATATTGACTCAGTGAGAAAATATATGAGAAGGTATTTGGGGCATTAATTTATTTTCATTTGAATTGACTCAGAGTGAAAGTCAAAATATTTGTGTTTAGGAAAAGAAAGTAACTGCAGTTTTTGTTCCAAAGTAGTTCATTTAAATAGAAGCCTCCTACTTATGAGTGGGTTGTATTCTAAATAGTGATGTGTAAATCAATTATTTGAACATTGGAATGTATTTTCCCTTGCTGTAATGTAATAAATGGTGGCTTTGTTACTTATATAAACAGCTCCACAAACTCAGGGTGCAAATATAGTTAGACTTTCTTTTTTTTTTTCTTTATAATTAATTGTCTAAAACTCTGCTCTGTTAAAGGGGTACCACTGTGAAATATCCTATAGAGAAGATGAGAAAAATAAGACTACAAACTGGGATGAAACATTTGTAAATCACATGTCTGGTAAAGTTCTTTTATCTAGAATCTGTAAAGAACTCTCAAAACCTAAGCTTAAAAAATCCAGTTAGAAAATCTGAGAAAGAGATATGGATGGCAAATAAACACATGAAAATATGTTCATTATCATTTACTATTAGTGATATGCAAAATAAAATCACTATGAAACATCACTGCACACTTATTCAAACATTTACATTTTTAAAAATGTGACAAAACCAAATACTGGTGAGAAAATGGATAAATTGGATCATTCATACATTTCTAGTGAAAATACAAAATGGTACAGGCAACTCTAAAAAATAATTTGGTAGTTTGTTATAAAATTGTACAGGTACTAACCAGACAACTCAGCAGTCATATTCTTGGGCACTTATCCCAGAGAAATGAAAACATACATTCACATTAAAACCTGTACATGAGTCTTCCTATTGGATTTTTGTAACAGTTCCAAACTGGAAACATTTGAATATCCTTCAGTGGGTAAATGTTTAAATAACTGTGCCATATTCACACCATGGAATTCTAGTCAACACCAAAAATAAACACAATACATGTAATAATTTAGATGGATTTCTAGGATATTATTATTGGTGGAAAACAATTTCTGAAGTTTAAAAACCATATGTTTTCATTTGTATAACATTATATAACGTTCTGGAAATTTTAATGGTAGAGAACACTTTAGTAGTTGTCAGGAGACAGAGACTAGGCTTGTAAATGTAAAGGGCTAGTATGAGGGAGTTCCCTAGTAGTGTTGGAAGAGTTCATATGTATGATGAAATTGTTTGGAACTATGTACCCATGTTTACACACACACAGAGGAATGCATGTAAAAATAATTTTAAAAAGTGAATAAGGACTGTAGTCGACTTAACGTTGTACTGAGGCCAGTTTCCTGGTATGGGCATTGATCCTGTACTACAGTTATATAAGATATCACCACAAGAAATCTGGGTGAAAGGTACTGTGGACTCTGTGTACAATCTTCCCTACTTTTTATGCATCTACAATTACTTCAAAATGAAATGTTAAGAAAAAGGGAAAGGAAATTCAGTATCTCACTTTGCAGATTTCTACCACCGTCTGACTTCTCCAGGAACCCCTAAGGCTTATACATTTCAGGGAGAGCATCTACTTTGATGCCACACACAATGGAGAGGGGACTTAGGTCTAGTTAGTATATTACTGCCATTGCTTCTTACCAGTATAGGGTGTCATTTTTAAAGATTGATCTTATATAGACTCGAGACAATTTTTCCTCAGTCTGTGATGGTAGAATGCAGGTTCTCAAGATTTTCTTTTCTTTAAATTAAGATTCTGATGATTCAACTAAAAACCCTCTTTAGGCTCACAAACCATGCTGAGCTGCTTCATTTCTCATACACTGGCAATTCTCAAAGCGTCTAGCATTCCACGATGATGAAATCATAAAACTGTTAGCATTCTGTCTTTCAAACAACTACCATTTCATCAACCAAACTAGGGACCTCCTATTTTTTAATATTCTTTATATAAATCTACACAATAATGTCTCATTAGACACTCTATCCACCAGTGAGGCTATTTACCCATTCATTCATCTAAGGATACTTCCCAGTGGCTACATGCAATCTACAGCCAGCCTTATGAGGAGGCTACTATTTTTTCTAAACGACCCCTCCCAATTGATATTCTTTGCTTCTTTACCCTTCTAGAATGATTACACTCATTTTATTATAGTGTGAATTTATAAAATATGTATGGAGGGAGAAGAAAGACACAACCATCAGTTTAAAAATTTATTCACTAACATGGTACGTTGGTATAGTCAGGATCCCAGGGGAATTGACAAAAGCCCATTAAACCCAGCTCTTGAGACTATCAAATAGCCACCAAATGGAAAGAAATATATATATGAATTGATTTTACCTCAATGCAAAGGACTGGGACAAAAAGGACAAAAGTTTCAGGAGACTGATTTGAGTCTAAAAAAATAAAATCTATAGATTCAATGTATTTACATAATAAATGGCTTTGTCAAATAGTGAGTTCTCAGAAAATTTTTCAAGTAGTGGTTACGTATGTGTCAAGAATTTCAAAGAAGATATTACTGTTTTGGTTTTCTCTTTATATGCCCATTTGTGTTTGCTGGGGCTCTTGGTTTCAAATAACAGAAGTACTTTAGCCACTTCAAACAAAGTAGGACAATGCATACTGTATTAAAAAGAAATATCCATAAAGATGAAACACAAGGATTCATTTGGATCTCAACTAGAGGTCCAACTAGAACCAAGCTCTCAGATGACACTGGAATTTTCTTTTGTTCAGTTCCTCAATACTGCATTTACTTCATTTTCTTTCTCTTTGGTAATCATCCACTTCTGCTTATTTAGTCCATGGGTGGGGGAAATAGAACTTTTTGTTTGTTTGATTTTAGTAGCTCCATATTTTATGATTTTGTGTAGCCACTTGAGACTAAATGGAATTTATCTTCTCATGAGATCATATATCCCAACTATGGATCCATCAACTATGGACAAAGAGTCAGTTTCTAGATATGGGTAGGTAAGAAGCCCAGTATCCTGGTCAAGTATCTGAGTAGTCTGGACTGTGGTCTATGTGTGATCTTTCAGACCGAATCATAGACAGTGACAAAGGTTTTAACTGGCAGAGCCTTATGGGAAAAAGCTGCCCCACAACACACATGGTACCTATCTAGGTTACTGCAGTCTCTGTAAGGAGTTACAGTCAAGGACTCAGGCCCCCCTGGCCATTTACACTCTTATGCACATCTCCATTCCTAGCCTAGGTGCCTCCATTGGAAGATCTCCTTATGGGGGGAAAGCTTGAAGACACCTTACTCTGCTCAGACTCAGTACTAAGTAGTTTTTCATGCCTAGCCCTTCTCCTCAACTCCCTCCGTGGTTCCTGAGCCCATAAAATGACAGCCACCTTATATTTGAAGCTCCCTCTTTAGTGAGAGTATCCTCATGTCTATGCTGATCCACTGGACCCCCTGCTGCCCCCCACCCAGTGCAGTCCCATGGCAAAACATGGAACAGTGGAGGAGTCATTCCTTTCTCTAGCTTTAGCCTCTTACTTACCCTATAGCAGGAAGTAATGAAAGGCTTGCATGTTACTTTCATTTCGGCTTATTGTTTTAATTGACTAGTACTCCAACACCTGGTGGGTCAGCTCTGCTCTTGACAGTATCTACTCCTATCAAATAAATGTATTGAGGGGACATGCTGGTTGTCTAAATATGACTGTTTATAGTACACGCATATAATTGAACTGCAGAAAGATTAACTCCTAAAAAAAGTGTACATGATATCACCCAGTTCTACTGTTATACAAGTTATGTTGCCTCTGGGGGGAAAAATCTTTCAAATTGTCTGAATATAATTATTACTGAGAAGATGTGAACTACCTATTCAGAAGGGGGAAACAAATGAGCAGCAGTGCAAGATTCTGTAAGCCTACTCAGAAGGATGTGCATGATATTTATTGCAACAATATTATCTATCTACAGAAAGATTGATAATAAATATTAAATCAATAACATGTGTGAGTAAATTAAAAACATGCTTCTGAAGAGTATAATATCCTGTAATTAATATGCTACTAAGAAGATATATGATCTGATGTCACCTTGATATCAAATTATTCATTTTAAATAAAATTGGCTTGACCTCCCATCTCTGTCCTGTGAAAAATCTGATACCCAGTATAGGATGTCTACTAGTGGCTTAAATTCTCATTTCCAACGTCTGTTCTTATCACTTTCTTGTTCCCATTTTAATAATAATTGCGCTTCCAGTAATGCCTGTAGCCTTCTCTATGCCTTATATTTAGCCAAATGTGAAACACATACCCACTTCCAAGATTTATTAAAAATACTGGGCACACTCTTTCTAGTATAATTTTAGATTTGATAGAAAATATAAACCATAGCAATAAAAATACAATATAAAATATTCCCCATTCTTAAAAATTCCCTGGCTGTGTATTTCCACAGAGGATTTCAGTGGACTTGCTTTTCTCTCTTGTTATCTCTCCTTCTCTTCAGACTTGTTGTTCATCCCTGCCCATTCAAGCCAGGCCTAGAGAATGTTACTTCTATATGCATCCATATGCGTTGGACATTTTTCTGAACAAAGGTATTTCTCTTCATGAGAAGAAATCTGCAATGGTCTCTTATTTATTTATTTATTTATTTATTTATTTATTTATTTCCTATCTTGCTATTAGGGCATTCTCAAACAAGAGTTATAGTTAAGTGATGTAATCCATTTAATAAAGGTCACATTTGAAATGCAGTAGCTCCAGAATTAATAAATACTCCAATATGTGAATAGTGAGAGAGTGCACAGAATATGCATATCTATACAATGGGAAATGTATTAGAGACTGTGGCAAGAATCTTTAACTCAGTACAACAGATAAATGGAAAAAATATATATTTATTCATCGCTTTCTATGTGCCAGGAAGTATAAGAACATCACCTATTTTATTTTTTAAATCTCTACAACCACACTCTTCATTAGTATTACTGTCTCTCTTAACAGATTTGTGAAAACTGTCACCCATGGTCCTATACCTAATAAAATAACAGAGCCAAGAGTCTAAAAAATTTATTCTGATTACAGAGTCTACACTTGTATCCATAAATCAGGATTTTTTGGCTCTTTGTGGGAGTATTTCATTGATAAGATGGAATTTTTAAAATATTTTATCTCATGAAATCCAAAATAATTACCAAATGTTTAATTAGCAAAAAAATATATTATTTTAATGTGATATCAATTATTTGTGTAAGATCTGTCCTACTCTGCAAAGTCAGTATATAACCTTCCAATTCTTTGATTTAAGGGAAAGTAATTTATATGCATTTCTCCATAGTAAAATATGCAAAGTCTTCAGGAAGACAATTAGAAACTGCATTGAGAAATGCATGTTTAGTAACAAGAAACATACTGAAAGTGCACAGAATGTCTTTCTTTTGTATATATTTTATTCCCTTCTTTGCTCTCACACACTTTATTATAACTCCTCTAGCTTCTAAATAAGATTGATTGGTGAGTTGATTACAGGGGTGCATGAGCACAGATTGTGGGAAGTCTTAGTGTGACTCGGTATGCCATAAACCAAACAGCAGGTGAGTGGGAAACACAGTTCCCCGACTCACAAAATATAATAATAATAATGTAAATAAATAAACTAGCCTCCTTTATTAGGAGATAATCAGTATCAGTAATAACTCTGATAATATATAGGATTCAGTTACACATTTTCCTTTTATATACAAATTTTAAAATATTTATAATATACAAGCTATTATACTAGGCAGCATGGGAGATTTAAGTGTGAAAAAACAAGGTACTTGTCAATGACATCACCATCAAGTAGAGGAAATAAAATCGAGCACTATAGCAGAGAGTAGAAATTAACAGCAAATGTTTAAGATTATTTGGAAGAGAAGAAATTTATGTTTTCTGAGGTAATGATTTGAAGAACAGAGAAAAATTCTTAGAAGGGGCTTCCATGCACATAATGATGAAAAACAATGGCATTCAAAGTGGAAATAGCAATGTGAGTATTGATCCTCCCATTTTCACAACAAAACAGGCTTCTTCATTTCCTTACTCGCACTCAGTGTGGACACAATTTAGGCATCCATTGCCGTAAATACTCTTTTCATTCATCATTCTTTCCATCCTGTTCTTTTGATTCCTTAGTGTGTGCCAGTCACTACAATAAGCTCTGGGAATAAAGAAGAGAGAGCCAAAGTCTCTGTCCTCAAGGAAATCTTAATCTAGAGAATCTTTTTCCATGTCAGAAATGCCTCTTCAATTTTCCCTCCTGTCCATTTTGTGGTCACTGCTTTAGTATATGTTATCATCACCTGTTCACAGAACTATTTTGACCAACAGTTTCTTAGACTTCCCCACTTTACACCTACTTGTTGTTGAGGGTTTTCCTTGGCGCTCTCTGTTGGCAGGAGAGGAAATCAAGCCACACTACTGAAATTAGGCAATCACTGAACAAGTACATGGACCAAAATATAGATGACAATTATGTGCATAAATGATAGCAGAATACATGAAAAAATATCCACATTATAATGTTCATTTCAGAGCTATTTCTAATGGTGAAATAAAAATATAATTCAAATCTCCATCAATACTATGGTGATATAAAAAATAGTGCATAATCGTTAAAAATGATGATACCATTTATAATTTCTGACCTAGAAAAGATGTGCATGATGTATTTTTAAACGTGTGTGTGTGTATGTTTGACAGAGATGAGAACCCTGAAGGAATATGTTTTAAATCACTAAAATTGGTTACTGCTGTGTCAAGGAATTATGGTTGGCAATTGAACATTCTTTCTAAGATCTTTATAATAATTCCTAAAAATCCTAATATAAATAATATTTATTGATTTATATATAAAACAAATATATTCATATTATAAAAATGGAGTTTTTACATAAATAAACATATTAAAGCAACACTATTTTGTATAGTTAATGATATAACATTGGAGGTTATGTATACATAGGAAAATATACTTAGCAGTTTTTTAATTTACTTATCTGTATTATAAAAAAATTCTGGCACTGTTTTTGGTTAGATTATCATAATTGCATATTAAACACTTTCATGGAGCTGGCCTAAATTGCTCAGCAAATTATAGGCATTATGATTTAGTCAAAAGTCTACTAGATATAAAAACCTGAAAAAAGATATTTTTATAGATTTAGCCTGTGAAGATCTCTTTATTTCTCCAAGGAGTGTATAAATATTTAAAGATAAAAAGGCTCTCTAACTGTAACAGATGATTTAGGTAAAATATTTGAAAAAACATTTAAATGATAAATTTTTCTGACAGTGATCAGTAATACCAGGTTTCACATAACCAGGGGAAAAATTAGTGCCAGGCAGAAGTTTAGCTAATAATATGGGATCACAGTATGAATATTCCTGGGGATAATTTTTTCAAATTGTGTCATATTTTATCTGGGTTATTTTATCGCAGAGTGAAAAAGTCTAATTTGTAAAGAAATCCTCATGAGGTGTTGGGAGGCTAAAAGAATCAAACTCTGAGTATACAAAGAGCCAAACAAGATCCACGTGAACTTCTATCAATCCTCCAATCCTTTTCATAGTTTACATTATTGGGTGTTTTATTCTTTTCCCATCATTCCATTCAATTTAACTCTGGGTTATACTTGGGATTATGATCTGGTTAGATTCTAACTCAACAAACATCACAGTATTCTTCCACAACTTCCTTCCTTAGTTAAAACTTGACAGTTTCCAAGTTCAGTTTTGTCTCCCATAACGGCTTCCTCACTTTCTTTCATGACTTTTGCCACTGTCATAACTCAAGCTCCTCTCTTTTCTTTCCTTTAAAGACCTCAATTACCCATATATTAGGTCACTTGGCATTGTCCCACAGTTCACTACATATTTTTTTTCTTTGTGTTCAACTTCAGTCATCTTTTTTCTACAGTGTCTAATCTTCCATTAATGCATTAATGCTCTCCAATGTATTCTTCATCCCGGACATTGTAGTTTCTGTCTCAAGAAATTCGATTTGGGTGCTTTTTTTTTCAGTAGCTCTAAGTTTTTAAAATATATGTAATACAGTTACAATACTTGTTTTAAAGTTCTTATCTACTAATCTAACATCTGTGTCAGTTCTGGATTGGTTTCAGTTGGTTGCTATTTTCTTCATTATGGTTGATTCATCGAAATAGAGACTATATCCTCCCAGATGAAGCTCAGCCACAGAGAACTGAAGTGATATGTCAGATTGGTAGAGTATTCAAGAGTAATATTCCATGAAATACATGTGAGGAGTTCTGTGTGATCTTGGAGTGGTTTTGGAAGACTTTTTGGTTGAGGAAAGACTAGCTGGCTACTCCCTTAAAGTTCAAAGTGCTTATTTTCCCCGGTGGCAGGACACATATCATTTGAATAATAATGAAAAGCAGAAGAATTTATGTTCCTCACTTTTCTGTTGAATTTTTAGCACAATAACAGCTTGAGGAAAGACGTAGAATGATGTTCATTTCAAACAGTAAAACATTGAGAAGTTAATTTCTAACTAAACTAAAACCCAACTGTGTGCATAAAAATGGTTGGAATATAATGATTCCTTGGCAAGTGAGAAAAGGGGAGGACTTTGCTGAAGAAGTGTTTATCATTTGTCTTTTGTTTGCACATTTATTTCCTCCCTATATGATTCTGATAGAATGCATCAAGGATATAATTCTCTTTCTGGTGCTTGCTTTGATGTTAACCCTACAAACAGAAAGGATAGTGTATGTTTCTGTATAAACAGGTCAAAGATGGCCTAGAAATTAGTTCACATTATGCTGTCACTTACATCATATTACAAGATTCCTACAATAGCTAGGGTGTCAGCATTGATGTGGACTCACTATGCCCATTTTATAATTGGTGGATGTAAAATTTGGAAAGGTTAAGAGCTTGCAATCATAAGATAAATCTATGAAGGATTTATAAACAAGCCCAGAATTTCCAGTTTCAAATTCAGTATTCTGCCCTCTGCCTCAGCCATTTTTTTAAGTTTGCATGTTAGAGGCAGTAGGATTTCTACTGTTTTAGATAACATCAATGAAATACCATAATTATACTCTTGATTATGTTTAAGATACAAAAAAACTTCATTTTTTTTAACTAACAGCTTCAGTTTGAATATTAATTTTATTTAAATAATGTTCTTAGAAAGTTTAGAGAGAAAATTAAAATGACTTTATGTGCAGAATACAATCTCCATTTGCTTTGACAACTCTTAGTTCATGTATGCAAAATAAGTCCACCTTTTTGTATACAAAATTAAGATGCAATGCCAGGGTATCATTGACTGCTTAATTAAGCAATTAGGATTGTAGTGAATCATGGCACAACTTACCTTAAGAGGTGTGAGCAGACTACATCACAGGCTATGATACAGTAAATAGTCATTGAGTTCAGAATACTTCCCACATAATAAAACATAAAGCATATTTGAGTGCTAAAGCTTCATTCATTCTTAACATTGTAGATGCATTTAGAAAAAAAGAAAAACCTTAGAGGTTACCTACTTTTCAAGACTTCACTTGGTGCCCATCATATAGAAGGACTTCCATATGCTGACTTATTACTTAAAACAATGAAGTCCCCAATAGAAAGCATTTCTTTGCTTGGAGTGTCCTTTAATGTACCTGTCTTAGGAAGCTTTGGTGGTGGTAGGTAGCTGGCTGAGGGTTCAGGGAGATAGACCCTGCCTGTGTCTCTATCTTTCTATTAGAGAGCTATTGCCTCTCTCACCTTATCTGAGAAGGGATTAGAAGACTGGTCGCACTGCATTAGCAGAGACTTTGAAATGACAATCTCGTAATCAAATTCCAGTCTCAGCATTCATTTCCCGGTAAATTAGGGCAGGGTACTTAATTTTTCTGAGAGGCAGTTTCAGCAGTGATACAATTATATCTGCCTCATAGACAGGAGTTAGATCCAGATTTTATGGGACCTAAAGCAATACTTTTGGGAGTGCTCTTTAAGGAAAATGATACAACTAGGAATGATTGTGAATATTTATTTGGAATTAACAAAGAAATCACAATAGAATAGAAATTTGAAGAAGCTGACAAATTCATCATACATTAAAAAAAATTCAACTCTATAATTAACTGCCAGGCATATCATTTATTGTACTTTTTCTTTGGCTTTGGCTATATATTTTCTGATTAGTTCTTTATAACACTTCTAAATTATTGTTTTCTTTAGAGAGAATGGTATTCAATATTTCCACTAGCACGGTTGATTTTTTTTTTTTTTTTTTTTTTTTGCGGTATGCGGGCCTCTCACTGCCGTGGCCTCTCCCACTGTGGAGCACAGGCTCTGGATGCACAGGCTCAGCGGCCATGGCTCACGGGCCCAGCCGCTCCGCGGCATGTGGGATGTTCCCAGACCGGGGCACAAACCCACGTCCCCCGCATCGGCAGGCGGACTCCCAACCACTGCGCCACCAGGGAAGCCCATGGTTGATTATTTTTAAATTAATAATGACAATTTAGAAAAGGTTCTTTCAGTTTCACAAATAAGTATTGATTATGTCATGTGGATTTTAAAAATTATTTTGAAACTTGGGAAACTTCCATTGAGTTTCTTTTGTATATGAAATATTTCAGATATACTTTCTGTAGTATTGCTATAGGTTTGTGTCCTAGAAACATAGGAATTTTATTAAATTTTATTTTACATAATTCTCATTTTTAAATTCATGATGTTTTTGTAGTCACATATATTACTGAGTATATGCCTGACAGAGAGAAATTCTCCTCTGATTTAGGCGCTGATGAGAACTAAATACTCTTCTTACAATTTTATACTTCTTATGACTAAAAGAATATTCCAATAACAACAACATCTTTTTTAAAATATTTATTTATTTACTTGGTTCTTCTGGATCTTAGTTGCTGCACGTAGGCCCCTTAGATGTGACATGTGAACTGTTAGTTGCAGTATGCATGTGGGATCTAGTTCCCTGGCCAGGGATCGAACCTGGGCCCCCTGCATTGTGAGCGCAGAGTCTTAGCCACTGCACCACCAGGGAAGTCCCAAATCTTTTGAGATCTGTCCTTTTCATACCTCTATTATTTACATATTTCTTTTGTTGTGTATCTTGGGACACATTTATATCCCATCGTGATCTGTGGCTGTAAAAGTTTGTGATATGGTGATGGGTGACTCAGCACAGGGCCCTTAGGGGTACCCACCATTCCTATACAGTGGATCCAAAATGCCTTGACGGTACATGAAAGGGATTTCATCTACTAAATACAAAGTTTATGTATCCCCAACTCAACTTCTGCTACCAGCTAGCAAAGATGCCCATGGATGCTTCAGTGTTTCCTGACACAAAAGGAGAGGTGTGACAGAGGGGATATTGTTGCTTGAAGAGATTATCAGTCTTAACTAACTGTCAAAATATTTTTTTTAACATCTTTATTGGAGTATAATTGCTTTACAATGGTGTGTTAGTTTCTGCTTTATAACAAAGTGAATCAGTTATGCATATACATATGTTCCCATATATCTTCCCTCTTGCGTCTCCCTCCCTCCCACCCTCCCTATCCCACCCCTCTAGGTGGTCACAAAGCACCTAGCTGATCTCCCTGTGCTATGCGGCTACTTCCCACTAGCTATCTATTTTACGTTTGGTAGTGTATGTCATGAAGAACCTAGGGGTAAGAGAGGAATAAAGACACAGACTTAACTAGAGCGTGGACTTGAGGATATGGGGAGGGGGAAGGGTAAGCTGTGACAAAGTGAGAGAGTGACATGGACATATATACACTACCAAATGTTGAAATATCTTAACTGTATAAATTTAACATAGGGCCATATGAAACAATGGCTAGGGTCTCACCTTTGAGTCTTTGTGAGCAAATGGCTCTGAAGTTTAAGATTCATTAGGTACATGGTAAATCTTCTTGTTTAATGTTTACTGAATGTGTAAATTAAAGAACGTATTCAACTGTATATATTTTGATATCCCCACAAAAGCTACTGACATATAATGCAATAAAGGAATACCACCTATTTTTCTATTTCAAATTCAGAAATTCTTATGCTAATTAGAAACAAAGTTCTAGCTACAATATTAATAAGATTCTTCTTGGTCCTCATCATCAATAAAGAATTGACCAGATATTTCCAGCTTAATTTTTTAAGTCAGAGAGTAGCATTTTTTTTTTTTTTGCGGTACGTGGGCCTCTCACTGTTGTGGCCTCTCCCATTGCGGAGCACAGGCTCCGGACGCTCAGGCTCAGCGGCCATGGCTCACAGGCCCAGCCGCTCCGCAGCACGTGGGATCTTCCCGGACCGGGGCACAAACCTGCGTCCCCTGCATCGGCAGGCAGACCCTCAACCACTGCGCCACCAGGGAAGCCCCAAGAGTAACATTTTATTAAAATACAACCATATACATTTAAATTATAAACCTCAGATTAACAATTGATTAAAATATACAAACATCTTGGTAAAATTAAGTATTTTCCTATTTTTTCTGATTTTTTTTGACAATTTTATCATGAAAAAAAACCTGTAATCATTTTACATCGTCTAAAGAAAATAATTTAATAAACCTATTAGGGCATTATTGAAGGTTTTATTATCCTGTAATAACTCCTTAATAAATGAAAATATTCTCTTGAAAAGAATTTATTATTATTATCATTTTTAGAGGTCTAGCTCTTGTCGACTGAAAAAGATACACAACCTAAAAGTTGAGAATTGTTTTATTTGGCAGACAGAACTGAGGACTTAAGCCAGGAAGATAACTTCTCAGCTCTGAGGGATGCTCTGAAGAGATAAGAAAGGAGACAGGATATATAGGAGTTTTTGCAACAAAACCATGCAGTCTGAACAAGACACCAAAAGATTACTGTTAATTAAAGAAAAACAGACATCTCAAGTTAATGAATTTAGTGCTTTTCTATGTATGGGAACATGCAAGAGTCTGGGCTCTTTAAAATCATTCCTTTGATATGCACCTCAGCTATCTAGGGCCAGTATCCTGTTCTTTTCCATCCTGAATCCCCTTAGGGTACACAGTCTGGGGCTGCTGAAGTGGCTGATGGTTGATGGCTTGATGGCTGCAACATCCTTTGTTTACTGATATGGTGGGTGACTTTCTTTGTAGACAATCCCCTGGGTGATGATTTTGCATGAATTCCAGAAATTCTCTAACATTTTTATCAGCTTCTTGAAATTCTGAGTGTTAGAATTTGCCATTTCACTTGATAATCAATTTGAATTCCATTTCCATTATATTTTGTGATATCTAATATATAGAAAAGTTAGACTGGTCAAACAGACAGGGATACACATTATTGTAAAATAGGGACAGCTGATTTGGGGAAGAGTGTATCAGTCTGCTTGGATCACCATGCCAAAATACCAGACTGGGTAGCTTAAACAACAGAAAATATTTTGTCACAGTTTTGAAAGCCAGAAGTCCAAGGTCAAGGTGCAAGCAGAGTTGGTTTCTGGTGAGAACTCTCTTCCTGACTTGTAGATGGACACCTTCTCATTGTGTCCTTACATGGCCTTTTCTCTGTGAATGCATAGAGAGAAAGAGAGAGAGAGATCTTTGGGGTGTCTCTTCCTCTTCTTATAAGCACACCAGTCCTAAAGTGTTAGGTCTCTAGCTTTATGACTTCATTTAACCTTAATCTTCTTTAAAAATTCTATCTCCAAATACAGTCACGTTGGGGGTTTAGGGCTTCAACATATGAATTTTGAGGGAACACAATTCAATCCATAACCAGGACTAATATAACAAATTCTCAGTTTATTAAAAATATGTTCATATTAATGTTATTTTGCTCTGAACTCTGCATAATGAATATTTAGATAAGAAATAGCCACTGTACTGTAATTTTTCTTTCAACATGTTACATATTCACTCTTTTCTCTTCTTGTCTGCATGTGTTCTAAAGAGAAGTCCCATGTAATTCTTATCTTTGTTCCTTTATAACCATAATTCTTTTTCTCTTCTTTCGAGATTTTTCTCTTTGTTTAGTTTTTTTGCAATTTGATTATGATACACCTAGGTGTTTGTTTTTTGCAGTTTATCCTGCTTGATGTTCTCTGAGCTTTCTTGACCTGTAGTTTGGCGTCTGTTACTAATTTTGGAAAGCTCTCTGTCATATTTCAAACAGTTCATCTGCACCTTCCCTCTTTGTTCTCTTAGTATTTCTATAATATGTATGTTTTACTTTTGAAATTGTCTTACAGTTCTTGCATGTTCTGTTCTTTATTTTTTTCATTCTTTCTCTCTTTTCATTTTAGAATACAGAGTTTCTACTGACATATTTTCAAGCTCACTAATCCTTTTTCAGCTGCGTTCAATCTACTACTGGACCCATTAAAGGCATTTTTCATTTCTGTTGAAGTTTTTTTTTCTAGCATTTATTTTTATTCTTTCCATCTCTCTGCTTATAATACCCATCTCTTCTTTCATGGTGTTCACTTTTTCCATTAGAATTCTTCACATATTAATCATAGTTATTTTAAATTCCTTATCTGATAATTTCAAAAGCTGTGTCTTTTCTGAGTCTGGTTCTGATTCTTGCTTTGTCTTTTTGGATTGCGTTTTTCTTGCCTTTTGGTATGCCTTGTAATTTATTATTGAAAACTGGGTAATAGCAACTGAGATAAATAGGCTTTTAGTGTGAGGTTTCATATTAATCTGGCTGGGCATTGGACTGTGCTTAATGATTACTATAGCTGTAGGTGACAGAGGCTTCAAATTTAAGTGTCCTTGTTCTTGTCTTGCCTGTAGTCTTTGGACTTCCCCATCAGTTGCTCCTCAGTTAGTCTGTGTCTTGCAGTTATTTTTTTTTGGCTGTAAGCCACTGTTATTACACAGGAGTCCTTTTGGTGTGGCGGTAAGGTTTGAAGGATGGCAACAATTCTATAATCCTATGATTGCATCTCAGTCTTTTAGGGGGTAGGCCTGTGCACTTAGACTGTATCCTTCATAGGGATTTCTTAGTTCCCCTTCTGGTAGAGTAGGCCTTTGTAATGGAGAACACTATGGGCATATTTTAATGGTTACCTTTGCCCTGTCCCTGCCAGTGTCATTAGGGACTATTTCTTGGCTGTTCATCTTGAAAACCTGGTGAAATCCCTGGATATAAAAGCCTGGAAAATGTGGCAGCCCCTCACAAGCCCCATGGGTTTCTCACTCTCAAGTCAATGCACAGTAGCTTCCAGCAATTCATTAAGAGAATTTCCACTTAAATATTCCTACCAGTTTATGACTCCAGGGCATTCTCCAATAAACAGATCTCAGCTGTGACTCTGGATTTGCTTGTCTCCAGATTTCAAGGCAGCAGTTTGCCCTGTGACCTCAATCATCTGATGAGTCCAGGAAAAGTCATGGGTTTTCAGTGACTTTTTTCCCCTCATATTCTTACTAAAGATAGGAGTAATGACTTCTAAGCCCTTTACATAAATGTTGGAGCTGAAACCAGAACTTATATTGAAATTTTACCTCTCAAAAAGTTATGCCAACTTATAAATTATAGTGTATTAATTTTTAATAATAATAATACATATCACTTGAGAACTTAGTTTGCATGAGGCATTGTGCTAAGCATTTATATGTCCTATTTGATAGAAACAAAATGCAAAGTGGTTGAAGATACGTAGTTTGGAGCTAGGCTGCCCGGGTTGCTGAATCCAGGCTTTATCACTACTATGGGACCTTAGGGAAGTTACTTTTCTGTACCTCAATTTTATCATCTGTTCATGAGGATAATAATAAGACCTACCTCATAGAGTTTCTATGAGGATTTAATGAGGTAACACATTAGCAGTGCCTCCTACATTGTGAGCGCTATGTGCTTGCTATTATTACCTCATGTAATCACATGATAATCCCCTGAAATGAATATTCTTTTGACAGAGAGGAACAAAGCCACAGGTGGTTTAAATTACTTGACTAAGTGCTCTTCAGTAGCCAGTCCAGATTCCTAAACTATACCTATGACTTAGAGATAATATAGAAGAAAAATCCCCCATCCTAATTTTCATAATTGGCCACACAATTTTTGTAACTTAATATAATGCTCCTAGCCTACAGAAATGAGTTAATGCTATTTAGAAATTAATTTTTTATGTATGTGTAATCCAGATATTGTAGATTAGTTATATGAATCTCAGAGCCCAGCCTAATGTGCACAAGTTTTGATCAGTAAAAACAGTCTTTGTTGTAAAAAATATGAATCTGAAAGTGTACCGATTGGGGCTCCTGCAGTGTCCCAATACTTTACCTCATCTGGCTAAATATTTGGTTTTTACAAGACCACTCATCAAATATTGAAATGATGGATAGCAAGATCATGCAGGGCTTATTGAGGGCCAGGCAATCTCAAGTCCCTCCATGTGTTCCTATTCGGTTCCCCAGGGAACCAAAATATTTATTGTTTTCATCTGATTCATCTCTTTTACTTTGGAACTTTCCTTCCCATTGTTTTTTTTTCTGTTTGGGTACCTGTGCTTCAAATCAAGCAAGTGTGTTTTTTTTAAAACCTCAGCTTGTACTGGCACTGGGAGTACCAGACAATCACCAACATGATGAACAGGTTGTACGAATAATCAGTATTTACAGCATATGAAACTTCCAGCTTTCAAATGCCTTTGTCATTATTGGCACAAGATGCCTCTCCACAAAGTTTTGTGCTTGCTGGTAGATTTTAGAGGTTGTTCTGCTTTCCCAAATCTAACAGAAAACTGCAAAGTATGGTTTTCATTCTCAGGCAAACCATAAAACCTACAGTAAAAAAGAACAAAACTGCCAAACTCTTCTGAGAGGGATTCCCACTTGGTGAATCTTTAAAACCTTGTAAATCCAGAAGTATATTTATTGCCTTTGATGCAGTTCTCTTCCAGGGGACTCCCCACCTTCCTCAGTCTCTTAAGTTCTGTATTACCCTTCTTAGATATACTGCACCCCAGTAGGATTTCCCTGAACTTTGGTAAAATCCCCACATACTAATAGGTCTTTCATTCCAATGGATATTCAGACCTCCTTCCCAATCATTCGATTCCTTAGAATTTGGCCCCCGAATCCATTATTGTTTCAATATGTCTCATTATAACTTGAAAGAGACACAGTACTTAAACAGTTTTGACTTCCTGCTTTTTTTTTTCTTTCCAGAAAGCATTACTCACATTCGAAAGAGGAAAAAAAAAACCTAGTTTAAGTAAAAATGAGATACTGTGGTATGTGTCTGTGGGGGGGTGAGAGAGGGGTGCACATGCTTTCAAGTGTGTATGTACCAAATGGGATATTTTGACTGAGAAGAGGGATGAGGCTTTTATTTTCTTGGTGTGTTAAGTTAGGTGCCATCTTTCTCCCAGTAAATAAGTTTAAACCAGGAATTTCGTTAAAGCCAATGTGTCCCAAAAGGTAGCACATTATCCCTGTATATACATTCAAATTCAATTAATTTGTATAGTGAAGCTTGGAACTCCCCCAGCGAATAAAGGGTCTTAAATACTTACCTAGTTAAGGTCAAAACATGTAAAAATAAATAAAAACGTTTGCTATAGACAAAGGTGGATGGGCACTGTGGGTGGAGTTGATGGATATCTCATTGAAGATAAGATTGAACCCAGAATGTTATAAAGGAAGGGGAAATACTGGGAGTGATGTGGATTCAGAAATAGGACTTTTTTTTTAAACCGAAGTATAATTAACTTACAACATTATATTAGTTTCAGCTGTACAACATAGTGATTCAATATTTTTATGCACTACAAAATGATCACCATGATAAGTCTGGTTACCATATGTCACAATACAAAGTTATTACAATTATTGACAATATTTTCTACACTGTACATTAGATCCCCATGACTTATTTATTTCATAACTGGAAGTTTGTACCTCTTAATCCCCTTCACCTACTTTTCCCATCTCCTCATCCCCTCTACTCTGCCAACCACTAGTTTGTTCTCTGTATCAGTGGGTCTGTTTCTGTTTTGTTATGTTTGTTCATTTCTTTTGTTTTTTATATTCCACATTAAAGTGAAATAATATGGTATCTGTATTTATCTGTCTATCTTATTTCACTTAGCAAATACCCTCTAGGTCTATCCAAGTTATCATAGATGACAAGATTTCATTTATTTTTATGGTTGAGTATTATTCCATTGTAAATATATATATCTATATTTGGCTATTGTAAATAATGCTTCACTGAATACTGGGGTGCCTATAGCAAAGATAAACAAATGAGACTACATCAAACTAAAAAGCTCTTGCACAGCAAAGGAAACCATCAACAAAAAGAAAAGACAACCTAGTGGGAGAAGATATTTGCAAACAATATACCAGTATACCTCATTTTATTGCTCTTCACAGATACTGCATTTTTTTTTTTTACAAATTGAAGCTTTGTGGCAACCCTGTGTGAAATAAGTCTATTGGCACGATTTTTCCAAAAGTATTTGCTTATCTTGTGTCTCTCTATTACATCTTGGTAATTCTTACAATATTTCCAACTTTTTCGTTATTGTTTTGGTGATCTGTAATCAGTCACCTTTGATGTTACTACTATGACTTGCTGAAGGTTCTAACAATGGTTGGCATCTTTTAGCAATAAAATCTTTTTAAAATTAAGGTATGTACCTTTTTTTAAAGACATAATGCTATTGCATGCTTAATGGACTACTGTATAGTATAAATACAACTTTTATATGCACTAGGAAACTAAAAAAATTCATGTGACTCACTTTACTGCTATATTTACTTTATCGCAGTGGTCTGGAACCCAACCCCCAATATTTCTGAGGTATGCCTGTAACTGATAAGGAGCTTAAATCCAAAATATGTGAAGAATTCATACAGTCCAGTATCAAAATAAACCAAACAACCTGCTAAAAAATGAGCAGGTATCCTGAATAGATATTTTTCCAAAGAAGATACACAAATGAGTAACAGGTACTTGAAAAAGTGCTCAACATCACTCATCATCAGGGAAATACAAATCAAAACCACAAAGAGATATCACCTAACACCAGTCAGAATAGTTGTTATCAAAAAGACAAGAGGCGACAAGGATTGGTGAGGGTGTGGAGAAAAGGGAAACCTTATACGCTGTCAGTGGGAATGTCAGTTGGTACAACCACTATGAAAAACAGTATAGGAAGCTCCTCAAAAAATTAAAAATAGAACTATCATACAATCTAGAAATTCTACTTCTGGATGTTTATCTGAAGAAAACAAAAACTCTAATTTGAAAAGATATATTCATCGCAGTGTTCATTGCAGCATTATGACTTAAGCGCCCGAGTTTTTTTTTGTTGTTGTTATTACTATAAAAAAGACTGCAGTTGGTTCTAGAACCCATGCTGAACTGGTTACCCTGAGTGTGTGTGTGTGTGTGTGTGTGTGTGTGTGTATACATTAAAAGAATAGTCAGTTACACAGTGGGGCCTTTTTAGAATCTCAGCTGATGGTGATGATGGCTGCAAATATTCCTCAGTATTTAATGGTATTTATTTTGAGTTATCAATTCATTGTTATTGAATTTGTTGAGCACTTGAAAGCTCCATTATGATTTTTTTCAAATTATGTGAATATGTATATTTCAGAAAAATATACAATGTGGGATAATCAACCAGGAGAGAAGCCTGGAGTCATTGAAAATTGAGGTTTTAATGAAGAGGTAATATTAGTTTTATTCCTGAGGTTATGAAGCCAATTCAAACCAACTGTACCCTGGATATGTATGAAACTATAATCAAAAAAGCCATGACAAGAAAAAATAAGTTGAGTATTATAGATGTCACATTTATCTTTGCTCTTGCTGACTTCTAGCAACTTAGAAAATCCATTAGGTGTGTTTTCTTATATAAGTTCACTGACACCACTGTCATAATCAGTGACAACTGGACAATTCATTCTTTCCTCATTGGTGTCTGAAAGTAATTCCTTTTTCTAGACGAGATTATAATTCACAGAAAAGCATATCAATCATCTACTGTCTTAGACTGTATTGTCAAGGTATCAGTTTTCACATCAACCAGACTTGAATTTTAATCAATGTACTAGTTCAGCAACATTGGATATGTTTTTCAACCTTTCTGATATGCCTGTTTTTTTGTCTATATACAAGGAATATAGTGGGATAAAAATTTTTAGAATGCAAAGGTCATGAATATTGAGCAATGAGCAAATTGTGGTGCAATGAGTGGTGTTTGCTGCTATTTAACCTACTTGCCTCTCTCTTCTTGTCAACATTATTCCCAAGGGTATTGTCTTGGCTACATATTAGTTCCACATTATAGGTTGTTGGAATTTTATACATTGAAATAGGGCACCAGGAAGATTTGTTTGTTTGTTTATGAAAAGAGGTAAACCTTTTCATTCTAGAGTTTTTCTAGCATCCTGTAATAGTACTATTAGCATTAACTCCACACAAAATTGTCTTAACTTATACATCATTTAAGTCCTACTTAATTTTCTGCTGTATTATTTAGAAGGTGTTGAACTGGCTTTATTGAATGTCAATTCAATGTAACCTGACGAGAACTGCCAAGTCATCTGATGTTAGGGGGCTTATAATACAAATTTAACATAAAGCCATACAATTTGTATACGTAACTAGATTTAAAAAAAGAATTAGCTGTGATGTTTCATATCACAATCAGCATATGAAACAGTGAATTAGCTGATAAACTACTCTGAGCTATCATATTTAATGAGAATTATTTTTCATAAAGTTTGTAGCTGTGAAGAAAATTAATAAGGTTTTGAATAATGAATTCTTTTACATTTGGTAGTATTATTTTACTAATTGAGCTTTTTTTTTCTTTGCTCACTGAGGTTGATTTCTTAGATGTAGAAACTTAAGTGATACATACATTTTTTGTACAAGATACTGATATTTATTTACTCCACTAGTACTTATTAAATATTAGCTTAGTACATAGCAAATCTACTAGATATTGGTTGATGATATAGAAAGATAATAAGACAAGTTGTATATTAATTAGCTATATGAAAGTGACAGTGAACATGGAAGTGGCCAATTTTGGACTGAGGATGGACTGAGGAATTTATGAATTTTAAACTTGAATAATCATATAGTGGAATCATGACATATGGACTTAATTAGATTTAGCTACATATATTAAAAATACTGAGGCATAAATGAGACAGTTTATTTTTTTTATACCTAAATCATTGTTGGTCAAGGGCTGCTATGGTAGCACCTAATATCATCAGGGAACAAGGCTTTTTTCTTTCTGTTCTTTGATCATAAATTATTCATAGCTTCATTTATCAAAATTATTGTATCAGAAGGGCACCAAATCAAAGGCCACAGGCCAGATCCACTCTGTCAAATTCTGTATATAATGTTGTGTTGGAGCACAGCCACCCCCATTTATTATGTGTTGTCTAAGGCTGCTTTCATGATACAAATGGCAGGATTGCATAGTTGTGACAGAGACTCTAGTCCTACAAAGCCAAATGTTTGCTATCTGGCGCTTTATAAAAAATAGTTTGCTCATTCATGATCTAAGACAGTGCTATCTATTAGAAGGAGTATAATGTGAGCCACATATATAGTTTAAATTTTCTAGAAGCCACATTAAAAAAGTAAAAATGAACAAGCAGAATTCATTTTAATAATGTAATTCTTAAATCCTTTATATCAAAAAATATCATTTCACCATGTAATACATTTAGAAAATAATAATACATTTTACTCTTTTTTTTCTAAATCTTTGATATTTAGAGTATATTTCAATTTGAACTGCTCATACTTCAAGTACTCAATGGCCATATGTTTCAAGTGGCTATCATGTTGGACAGAACAGGACAGATACATCAAAATGAGTACATCCGTATCCTTTGCTTTCTTCATAGGAAGAAGAAAGAGAAGTTTTGAGAGGAACAAATAGGATAAATATAAAACAAATAGCAATATTATATATATATATATATATATATATATGGACACACTTGTATCAATATTTACAATAAAGGTAAATAATTTAAAGATCTCCATTAAAAGGCAGAGGTTGTCCAATGGATAAAAAGCAAGAAAAAATGATATGCTGCCATAAAGAAAGTGATTTTAAATATAAACATGCAGATTTAAAAGTAACATGCAGGTTAAAAGTAAAAGAAGAGAAAAAGATATACTATGCTAACACTAGTCAAAGAAGACTTGGATGATTACATTAATATCAGCCAAAATAGATTTCATTGCAAAAATATTACCAGGTGTAAAGAGGCTTATTTAGTAGTGATTAATGAGTTAATTCATCGTGGGAACATGATAATTATAAATGCTTTGGTATCTTATCCCAGAGCTTTTACTTCACTGACATTTATAGAACATTCCACCTAATAACGACAGAACACAAATTGTGTTCAAGTATACAAAAGTAAATTTACCAAATGGAACATTTTCTAAACCATAAAGCAAATTTAAATAAAGTTCCATGGAATCAAATCACAGAGAGCATGTTTTAAGACAATTCAGCAATAATTAGAAATAAATATCAGAAATAAATTTGAAAAATCATCAAATATTTGAAAACCTAAATAATAGACTTTTAAAATGATAGGTCAGAAAAGCAATCAAAAATGATGATTAGAAAATAAAATGCAAATACAACATACCAAAATTTGTGAGATACAGATAAAGCACTGCATTGAGGAAAATTTATAGCATTGGATGCCTTTATTATAAAAGAAAATATTATAAAAGAATTTATTATTAATTTCAAATTAATTTTCTTCCATTCTAAAAATGTTTTAAAAATATCAAATTCAGTCCTAAGTAAGCAGCAGAAAATAAATAGTAGAGGTTAATATGAAAATAGAAAACAGAAAAATAATAAGTAAATCAATGAAACCAAAAATGTGTCCTTCCAGACAGGAATTTAAATTGATAAACCTATAACCAGAGTAACTAGGAAAAATAAGAGAAAAGACACATATTACTAATATAAGGAATGAGAGAGGTGAAGATGCTGCTCATTCTACTAGTATTAAAAATATACTAATGTAATATTGTCAATAACTCTATGCCAACAAATTTTACAACTTGTATAAAATGGACATTTCTTCAAAAATGACAAACCCAAAGCTCAGTAAACAATAGATTAGCTGAATAAATTTCTCTGTATTTGTAGTTGAAAAGGTAGGTCCAGATAGCTTCATTGATGACATCTATGACATTTTAAAGTAGAATTAATATCAATTCTATAGAAACTCTTCTAGAAAATTGAAGAGGAAGAAATACTTTCCAAGTCCTTCTATAAAATAAGCATTACTCTAATAATCAACAAAAGGTAAACTTTTCCACAACGGCCCTGAATCAATTTGAGATAGATAGATAGATAGATAGATATGCACATACATACATACATATTTACACTTTGATCCATATCTGTAACATATGCAAAAACTAGTCAATATAGGCCTAATGGAAAAGAGAAAACTGTCAGACTTCTGGAAGATTATATAGGGGGATATTTTCATGATATTACTAAGGCAAAGATCCCTTTGATACAATATCATAAGCATGATCTCTCAAAAATTGATAAATTGGATTCATCAAAATTAATAATATATGCTGTTCAAAAGACACTATTAGAAGAATTAAATGACAAGGCAGAGACTGGAAATAATTACTTGTAGGTCACATGTCTGACCAAAGGACTTATCTTTGGGCTGTATAGAGAATTCTCAAAACTTAAAAAAAAAGATTACTAAAAAAAGAAATATTTAAACATACACATTATAAAAGAAGATATGTGGCTATTAAATAAGCACATAATAATGTATGCAACAGTATTAGTCCTTAAGGAAATGCAAATTAAAACTATGATAAGATATTACAACACACTTAACAGATTGTCTAAGATTGAATAAGACTGACTGTATGGAGGTCAGGAGGATGTGAAGTAACCAGAACTCTCATGCAATGCTGGTGGAATGTACATGGTACAAGTACTTAGAAAAGACTTTGAATATTTCATTAAAGGTTATACATACACCTTCCATACTACCCAACAATTTCACGCCTAAATATTTACCGAAAGGAAATGAAGGCATATATTTACATAAATATTTGTATACAAAATTTATAGCATCTGTATTTGCCAAAAAATGGATACAACAAATGTCTGTCAGTAGATGAATTGATAAATTGTGGTATGGCCATAATTGAAGTACTGTATTACTGAAGAATAAAAAGGAATAAACTATCAATATATACTAAAGATGGATAAAACGCAAAGTAATTTAATTGATTGAAAGAAATCAGATCCCCCCAAATCCATCCTATATGATTGTGTAAAATTTTATAAAATTCAAATATATTGACAGAAAACAGAAAGAAGATCAGCACTTACCTTGGGATGAGGGTATGAGGAAAGACAGAAATTATTGTATGAGAAAGAAGTTATGAGAAAGAAGTCATGAGAAAGAAGTTAAGAGTGATGGATATATTACTTGCCTTGATCGTGATGATGCCTTCAGGAATGTGTGTGTGTGTGTGTGTGTGTGTGTGTTAAACATTACATTGTCCAATAAAACTTTTGAAAAAATATACAATATATTTCACCATACCATTCTAAATGAAATGCATTTAAATGTAAAAGTGATATAAGTTAATGCCAGATATCCAAATGTACGTATTCACGGACCGGCAGAAAAAATTGGTTTGTTCTTGCTATTGTTGTTGTCATTGTTTTTGTGTTTTTACAAATCATAGAAAATAGCTAGCTGGCTATATAGATGCTATGGTCTGAATTGTGTTGCCCCCAAATTCATTTGATGAAGCGCTAACCCCCAAGGTGACTCTATCAGGAGATGGGAGTCCTTAGGAGGTATTTGAGGTTAAATGAATCCATAAGGATGAGGCTTTAATCCAATAGGGCTGTGATCTTATAAAAAGAAAAGAAATGTTTCTTTCCCTTTCTTATTTTCTCTCTCTCTCTTCAACATATGAAGACATTGTGAGAAGGTGGCCATTGGCAAGCCAGGAAAAGAGAGCTCTCACCAGAACCCAACCATGCTGACACTCTGATCTCCAATTTGCAGCCTTCAGAACTGTGAGAAAATTACATTTCTGTTGTTTAAGCAACCTAGTCTATGGTATTTTGTTATGACAATCCAAGCTTATTAAACAGAAACATATAAGTGTAGAGACCATGGTCTCTACAAGCCTGCAAATTAAGTTTTAAGTTTTATAATGATTGTCAAATTTGAGTTAATATCTACAACAGAAAAGAATATTTAAAATTTAATTTGAGCACAATTTTATGTCAAAGAGTAGAGATTAATCAACTGCCTTTTATTAATTTAGCATAGATAAGTATATATTACCTGAAATTTATTAATCATTAAATATTTATATAATTTATTAAAATATGGTTTTGAACATCTGGTGAAGCATGCACAGTTGACTCACTCAGTTATTAAGGATTTCAGATGCCCTTCTTCCTTCTCACTTCGATACAAAAGACAGAAAATCTATATACTTGCTTTCCTAGCCTCTCTTGAACCTATGAGTTTCTTGGAAGCAGTTCTGTCCAATTCAACATGATAGTTTGGGGAAGTTTCTGAAAAGTGTTGGGCTTTATCTGATAAAAAGAAAAGAAAAAGTTTGTCTCCAGATCTCCCAGTTCATTTGGCTTTGAATGCAAATACAGTGTTTACTGCCAGTAAAGCTATTTTGCAATAATGAAGGAAATGATATATCATCACAGATATACCAGTCCTAGTTTTGGGCAACTGAATGAACTTCAGTGCACACTTGCCTCTATGCATCTTGTTATATATAAAAAAAATCAAATATTTAAGCCATTGAAAGTTAAGTATTCTGTTTAATGCAGCCAAACATTCTTAATCCGTAAGCCCAGTGCATATTAAAAATATTGGTTGGCACCACAATTAGAGAAATGGAAAGTGTTGATTTTGATTCTGAACACTTCAGAGTCTCCTGAGGATGAAAAGCAAGTAAAGAAATGCTTGGAGAGAGTTTCTTCTGTAAGATGAAGGCATGGTGCTAAGGCATCAATCAGAAAACTATTATTCAGTGAGAGAAGGGTAGAGAAGGCTTCCTGGATATGTAAGCTTGGCAGGAAAAGTATCATTTAGCCAGATAAAAAATGGAAGGGCATTCTAGCCTCAAGAAAGAACTGTCCATCTAAGTTGTTTAATTCTTCTTTCAAAAGGTACCTTTTAAGCCATCCTCTTCTTTCTATTCCTGCCTTATCTACCTTAGTTCAGATCACAGCCTGACCTACTTGATTATCCTGTTTTCCTCTCTTCTGTACTCACCCCCACCCCAAATCCATTTCTTACTAGCAGCTAGAGATATGTCTTTAAGAGAAAAGCGATCATGTTACTCCACTACTTTAAATCTTGCAGTAGACACTATCTCCCTTAAAGTAAAATGTTTGTAAGTTATTCTATATAATGTCTGAAAAGTATGGAGGCAAGTTAGAAAAATAAAGCAAATTGGGCAACGAAGTAATATCAGACTCTTAGAATTAAACCTGGATGATTATCTGAAGTGACAAATACATCAACTATAATATACAAACAAAACACATCTTTTAATGCTTTTTACACAACTAACATCTTGACTGTAAGACTTATTCATTTTTTGGGGGAAATGTTTCCAATGAAAAAAGAGGGGGTAGAAAAAGAAAGAAAACATTGCTGAACCAGTTGCCCTGAATGGCATTAAGCTCTCAGTGTGTACAGTGTGTGAAAATGAGTCTGACATACTTTATTACAAAATCAGTGAAATAGCTTCATGCAGGTTAGCAGGAAAACCTGGCTTGTATGCCGACATTGTTGAAAGCATTTATATGAAGGAAAAGCCAAGTACTCCCTGGTGTTAATACATACCATGATCTATTGTTGGAACAAGGGTCTGAGCTGTAAGCCTTTGGGAACAAAGGGAACAAAATCTTTTACCCATGACTTTATGCAGATGCTTTGTTTTTGCAAAACCTTTTTCACTTTTGCCTCTAGAAAGGTACTGAGATTTTCACACAGTGCAAAATGACTAAAACAGTATATCACAGAGGAATGTGTATAGTATTTAGATGAGTCAAATAGGTTGGTTCAGGACAAGGATGACTCTCACAATACTGTATTGGCTTAACTTGAATTCAAGGGTCTGGGGTCAAGAATCAAGTTACAAAGTAATGTTCTTTGTTTTCTGACCGATGGAACTGTGACAAATGGGGTTGGGAAGTGGAACAGGGACAGAACAGTTATGAGAAAATTATGAGACCTTGAAGTTATTAGCTGGAGACCTTAGTATGGCAGGTCATACATTACCAAAGAAAGTTCCCAGACTCCTTTAATTTTATGTTACCAAGAATGTGCTGGAGTTATAATGTGTATTGCTGTGTATTTCTTCATCTCACTTTAAGAGCAATTTTGTGCTGGGTACGATGCTACGTCCTAGGGTTTTCTTGATGCATAGCACTCAGTCCTTCTTTTCTTAGAAACTTCTTGATCCAGTTTGTGAAAGGAGACATTTGAACAATGAATAACAAGTGCTCATCACTCAGTAGTTCAGGTTGTGCTGCATTTGGCTGAAGAAAGGATCATTAATTGTTTTCCTTAAGGAAATTAAAGGAGGCTCCATGGAGGTGGTACATGAAAGACAAATATTGTGATAAAAGTTTGAAATAATTTTATCTTCATGTGCAGCAAATGGGAAGTTAATAAGAGAATGTGAAGAGAAATAATATTGCTATTTGTAGGCTTTTGGTGTACTATCTTTTCTTCATATTAAATAACATTTCATTTATATAGAGTTGTATTTGTTGAATTACCTCATCTTCCAAAGCTTACATGCCACATGGTCAGTCCAGATATCTTCTCATTTTTACATTCATTTCTCATTTGCAATTAATGTATGATTTAAACATCATGCACGCATAATCAAATGTCTTTCATTAGTTCAATAGAAAAAAGCAACTTTAGGAAATTAACATGCAGTCTACTATGTCTCCTTTGTATTTAGCTTAAATTTTTATATGTTTAGCATAAATATTTATATATTTCACAATATAGCACTCTCTGAATTCATATCTACTGTTCCTGCTCTCACACTGCTTACTAGATGACTTGCATTTTGTTATTGGTCTGTTTTTCCTTTCCACTGCTTAAAACACTTGAACAAATTAGTTATTTGCATGTAGTGCTTTTGTACGAATAAATCAAGGAAGAAAAACTAAACCTATATTTTGTAGAAATGAAATCATTACAGTGGGCCCCGTATTACTTCTGAGTCTAGTTAGATGTATTCGGTCACGGCACTGCCTGACACCTCTTTCTACTGTCACAGAGTAAGGTCTGTGACTGATGATGTATAACTCATGAAGAAAGGTGGCAGAATTGATGGGAATGGAAATTCAGAACGGCCAAATTTTGATTCAGGCTCCTAGAATTAGGCAGCCATGCTGATCAGTTCCCAATATTACTGGCGAGGTTATAGACATGGCCAAATGTTGTTAAATTCATAAGACATCAATTTAATGAAACTACAGTCCTGCAGTCACCAGTGAGCATTTGTTTCCCACAGGACACAGAAAATAAGCAATCTTTCAAGTACGGAGATGGGAGGAAATCAGCTGTGTGTAGCAATTCAAAATGAATAAAGAGACTATATTTTAAAGTGAAATAAAGTGGCTTCAGCCATGGCCACTTGTGTCAAATTCAATCTTTTAACTGCAAATTTGATTGGTATGATGTTTCGGGATAGAGTGGCAGATGGGGTGACGAG
This sequence comes from Mesoplodon bidens, assembly GCF_964165515.1. Classification (NCBI taxonomy): domain Eukaryota; kingdom Metazoa; phylum Chordata; class Mammalia; order Artiodactyla; family Ziphiidae; genus Mesoplodon; species Mesoplodon bidens. The sequence goes on from NC_138162.1 coordinate 47,989,636, forward strand.
GTCTTCAGAGTCATTATAGAACTGAGAGAATTGAGACAAGTTTCTTCTTGTAAGACATGGAAATCACAAACCTTATTTTTAGGTTGGTGAGGTTAAAATGAGAAAAAAATATATGAAAGATCTGAAGCATAGTAGAGTGCTAAATAAAAGGCAATTTCCTCTCTTTCACTCAAGATTCCTTAGCAGTAATTGGGAACAAGTTATTCTTAGGAACTCTGGAGCAATTCACTAACTTTTGCCTGTTTAAATAATAGAAAGGAAATCCACCATAAGTAATTGGGGGAGAACTATATGATAGAATTTCCATCAGTCAAAGTAATTTTGCACTGATGATAACCAAAATGGAGTCTGTGGTTTATACAGTGAAAGGTAAGAAATCGTCTGTTTTAAAGTCTCTAAATAGGAAAAAAGATGAGAGTGAAAGTTCTGGTCCAGATAGTGATGATTGTTGTTGTAAAAATGTGCATTTCCATAAGTGAGGAAATGGAGATATTCTGTAGGCAGAAAGAAAGCCTCTAGTAGAGTTAGATGAAATTAGAGAAATTGTTAAGAACCGAAGGAACTTTCATAAAGGAGTTGCATCAAACATGATAATTGACAGTGAAACACCTTCTCCAAATCATCTAAACACTCAAGAAGATTAACAGGATAAAAAAGTTCCCAGAGTTTCAATGGCTGAGAAGCAGAAGGTTTAGTTCAATGTAATTCAAAAAGCATGCATTAAATATTTATCAAATGGCAAATACTGTACTGAGCATGAAATAGTCATAAGACATTTTTAGTCCCTGTCCTATAGAAGCTCATGTTTCAGTAAAGAGGAAAGCAAGTTGGCAAATATTTCTTATGCCATCTTATTTTAAGTTTGTTAAGTGAAACCCCCGACTTTAAGCTCCATGGGGCTAGAGATATTTGATGTTTTAATTTTGTGTTGATTGTTTTATCTTGGCTGATAAATCTGAAATACCTCAATTTATACCTCACTTTATATAATTGGTACATATTAGGTATTAAATAAACTTTATTGAATGACTGAATAATCAAATTAAAAAGGAAACATTCTGTTTAAATGGAAATAATTTTGATTTCCTATGGAAAACCTATCCAAACTTCACACCATCAACCCTATTAGTAAAGAAAGGTACACATACATCCCCATCATAGGTATATGAACCTTTGTATGCAGGTACTGCTATGCTGATCTGTTAAGAACATAGAGAATAGAAAATTTAAAAAATAAAGATGAAAATAAGATAAAAATAAATAGGAATAGAAGTTTTAATATTTTTCTTCCCATTCACTTATAAAATGTGTGTGTGTGTCCCCTGAGGTGCATGAAATCAGTTTGGTTTATTTTGTTTTGTTGTGAAGGAACAAATATGGGAGTAAAAATGTTATCTGACATGTATATGACCCAGTGTAAATTTAGGGCGATCTACACTTTTTTATGTCTATAATCCTAAAAGTGAGAACTAGAGGAAGACATACTGTGTAACTGGTAAAACTGAGTAAACAATCTGCTATATTTCATTTGGGCAGAGTCAGTCATGAAAAGGACATATGAAATGACAGTTATAATGGTATTGAGTGGATCCTTGAGTGAGTTAATTCCTGATCTGTGGGTAAAGAAAAATCCTTTCTGAAGATAATAGAAAAAAGTTTCCTGACAAAATATATTCAATTGTCTAACCTTTAAATGTACTTAAACAGTTCTCTCTTTTACTACAAATTTCTCAGAGACCAATTAAGTAACTACTATGAAGACAATACAGGAAATGAAAAAATGCATTTCAAAATTAGTGGAACTTTATTAGCTAACATAAAATGATTCTTGATTAGGTTTCAACTTTTATTGAAGCTTTCTGTAGAAAAAAAAAAAATCTGGTTAACTTGTTTTACGATTCTTTCCAAGGTGATGTGATTGATGGAATGTGGCCAACATAACCCAGGCAAATTGAAACGAGTTACCTGAATGTAGATAAGTTGCCAGAAAGTATGTAGTTACTACACACCAATTAACAGCTCTGTGATAAAGGTCAGGAAACCCTGCCCTTTGAGGTCCCCTTAAAGAAAGCTACTGCTTATACTACCACTTGATGGCTTGAAGATCCTCTATGAAAAGCTCTCCTTACTAATTTATTGGCATTGTTTGATCCCACTGGTCTCTGTCATCTGTTCTGGAGATCCTGTTTACCTTTAATTATGTGTACTGGTTATCATAATACATTTAGGAATGGTTTTCATCAAGGTCTAAAAGTGGGCTGGCTGAAGTGATAGTAGAACTTGGAAGTCGATGTTGAATTCTTCCTAAAAGAGGGCACTCAAAATGTCCAGGGACAAGTAACAGGAAGCCAGCCCAGCGTATTGCGAGTGTTCCCTGCATGAGTCTGATATATCAATCTCCTGGGTCTACCATCACTCTCAGGCCTGGCTGAAATTTATTCCAAGGCATTATGATACTGCTGCACATTAGTAAATTTGGTCTTGGGCATCTGTGGCGATAGAACAGGTGGAATTTCCCATATGGATCAAAAGACTCAAAGATGGCTATCCATAAGATCCTGTTTTACTTCTGACAGTGGTATTGTCTTAAGCCATACATGGTAGCCCTAATACTGGCAAGATTCCACCACCTTTATCATGAATAATAACCTTAGGAGAATAGTATCATTACAACAATTTCATAAAACTCCCATTACTGAGATTTATAAGCTTAAATTAAGTCATATGTACAGCTTCAAGCAACCACTGTGGCCAAGGAGATACAATGTTCCAATTAGCAAGGTACTCTTTCTAAAACTGAATGTGTAGAAGTTGTTAAATATACCCAAACCAGATGTGCTATTTGTTTCAGGGAGGGCTATTCCCAACTGCAATATCATTGTTATCTGAAGTCAGAATAGATGATGGGTAATTAAAATTATCTCTATAAAGTAAAATCCTAGGACCTTTCTCTCTTCAGGGAACTATCATTTGAATGGCACCCACTTTCATTATAATAACAGTCTTCCTGGGGAAGATATCTTGACATAGGCTGCTCTGTGCCAGGGTGAGCCTTTTCTTATGGAAGAGTCTTTCTAAATGTTCCCTTAGAAAATTTATCATGTATCTAACAACTATCTTAAAACGCGCCTGTTTTACAAATGCAGTGACTGTTTCATTTTATAGAGTTAGCATTTTCATCATTTTATAAAGTCTAATGTTTGATATACTTAAGAAACTGAGTTGAGACTCTACCATTAGGCATAAAATTTATGAACATCTAGTAGAATTTTTTTTTTCTACCTGAGTCATTTTTCCTCAAAGGACATCCTGTTGAGATGGGAATTAGCAAATCATTCATGTTTTATGGAAGTTTATGCTTCTGGAATTCAGAAATCACAGCAGTTAAAGATGAAAAGACCTTTAAAATGACCAGTACATCAAGCTTATGCCCTCCTGTGAAAGCAGGAGACAGAGAGTGAAAGAGAGACAGAGACTGTTACTGATCTTTATTCTAAGAAAATCTCTATACTATTAAACGTCTAATGTGTTGAAATATAAATTTATTTCCAATTGCTGATAAAGACAAAGTTTTCAAACACTTTTAACTGAAAAATATTTGCATTCTTACCGTGGTGTTTTGATTTGATTTTGATTTTTTTTTAAATTGATGTGTAGTTGATTTGCAACATTGTGTTAGTTTCAGGAGTACAGCAGAGTGATTCAGTTATATAGATGTGTGTGTATATGTGTATTTTTCAGATTCTTTTCCCTTATAGGTTATTACAAAATACTGATTATAGTTTTGCCTGTGCTATATAGCAGGTTCTGGTTATTTATCTATTTTATATATAGTAGTGTGTATCTTTTCATCCCAAACTCCTAACTTACCACCCCCCCACTTTCCCCTTTGGTAACCATAAGTTTGTTTTCAGTGTTTGTGTGTCTGTTTCTGTTTTGTAAATAAGTTCATTTGTATAGTTTTTTTAGGTTCCACATATAAGTGATATTATATGATATTTGTCTTTCATAAGTGATATTATATGATATTTGTCTTTCTCTGTCTGGCTTAGTTCACTTAGTATGCTAATCTCTAGGTTCATCCATGTTGCTGCAAATGGCATTCTTTCTTTCTTTTTTATGGCTGAATAATATTCCATTTATGGTGTTTTGATATGTATCTTTTTTCAACTTAATTTATTTTAAAGGTGCAATCTGAATTACTCAGGAGCCTTTACTTAATAGCAGAAATTGAAAATACCTAATAGGATTTCAAACAGTTTATTTAGGGAGGTAGTTAAGTTTATCACACATGTTTGGGAAAAAAAAAACACTACTTTTCTATGTGTAGAGCACCTTGATTGTTTTTAGGTTATTGACAAAGTAGTTTAGTAAAAGTCATATTATTTCCCACTGGTGCTAAATACATTTAATAAAACATTATTATAATTCCATTTTATTTTTAATCTTTGTTTTCTCACCACAATGTGAAATTTTCTTATCTAACTTTAAAACTGAAGAAAGCAAAATCTAGCACATGAGGATAGAAATAATGTGAAAATACAGAAATACATAAAAAAGGAGATTATTATAATGTATCCAAATCATTTGAAAGGTTTCTCAAAGTAACATTGTAAGTGGGAACCCTGAACAAAATATCAATATTGTGGTATGTTGTATCTCAAAACATTCTCATCAAAAGTGATACAAATTTTTAAAAATAACTAATTTTTATATTTAATCACCAAGTGTTACTAAACCAGGTTTTTTCATTGCCAGACATGTAGCTAGCCAAACGCTGAGATGCTGAGATTTGCAGCAGAGAAAGGATTTATTCACAAGGCAGCCAAGCAAGGAGATGCGAGAACAAGCCTCAAATCTGCCTCCCTGAAGGACAGGGGCTTGGAATATTTTTGGAATAAAGTAGCAGGGTACTTCTTAGGTGTGGGGAAAGGAATTTGGAGGTAGGGAAAAGGTGAGGTAATCTGTGTTCTATGCAGGCTTATCTGAGTTACATGCGTCTTCATGGGATGTATGTTTTAAAATGGAGGCACTTAGCATGATCTGAGGGTGGAGTTTTGGGCCCTCTAACGTCAAAAGGTCATTCATCGGACACCTGCACAGGTCCAGTTTTAGGGTCGGTGGTCCCAACCAGTCTTAGCCAGCTTGAGCTCGAACTAGACACAGCTGACTCCAAGTTTCTAGAAAACACTTCAGGCAAACATCTGTTTAGGCTAGGTGAAGCTTGAAGGTGTACCAAATAATAAAGGCGAGCTTGCGAGTGAAGGTGGGCTGCAAGTGGAGGGGATTTTAGCAAGCTGAAAGACTAGCTCAAGAATTTCTGTTAGTCACCAGTTTCTGTTAACCCTAAGGGGCATGGTTTCCTAACAATCAAGAAGGGGTTAAAAAAGTACTGTAATGATTAACTCTAGAAGCTTTTTTGCGATCCTCAGTGTGGTCAGAACTGCCTTTTTCCACTTAGTCCTGACTGCCTTATCACATCTGATATTTTTCTAGGTTAACTGAATAAAGAGAGAAAGCATTCCAATATTTTTTCAAATATGCTGATTTCCTACCCTTGTTTAAAACTTTTTGATGGCTCCTATTTTGTCCAAATGTGCTTTTCAAAGTCATTAGATATTTTACTCAATTTCCCCCTTTTTTCCTCCAGCCTAGTGTTTCAATCAACTGTGTAGCCATAGGGGGTTACTGAGGTTCTCAGAAATTACCCTACTCTGTTTAATTTGGCACCTTTGCAAAACTGTTCCATTTGACTTAAACAGCTTGGTTCAATTCTGCTCTTAATTTTCACAGATATAATTCCTGTTAACTTTTCGTATTCTTCTTAAACATCACCTTGTCTGGGAGCCTTAGCAGATGACACAATATTGGATTACTTTCTGCTTATATACCTTTCCAGAGTGTCCTGTATCATAGAACTTACCATATGCTCTTAGCCTGACTATAATCTTGCATTCTTCCTTCTGCTATCTAATTGAGGACAGGCCTGTGTCTCATTTATCCCCAGAATCTAAACACTGCTTGACACATAGTATGGGCTCAATATATAGATGCTTTCATACATTTGTTGTGTTTCTAACACATTTGTGGAATAGGAGTGTATTATTTGAAGACAATGGCAATTCTTCCAAAGCATATCAAATAAATTAAATTTATTTCATCTACTAATTTTTTTTTCAATTTCCAAATGCAAGTTATTTAAATCTTTAAATTCGTTATGAGCTACATAAAAATATTCATTTTCCCAACAGCTAGAGAAATATATAAAACACAGCTTAAAAAATCTGAACCTCCCACTGGCTTTCTGGAATTCTTTCACTTCACATTCTAAATGATTTATTCAAAATAATGATTAGATTTCATCATAGTGTTTGTTTGGAATGGATTGCATTATATATCTCAGCAAAAGTGCATTTCTCAGCATCATGCAACTTTAAGTCATATTTCACACAGAGTAGGGTGGATTTAAGGGATTATACTTAAGGAAAAGTTTAAAAAAACACAAAACTTTGAAAAACCTATTATCATTTTTCTCCTAAATTTCAAATTTTGGAATGTGACTCATATGCAAAAGTTGACATAAAAAATTATAAAATAATAGTTTCCACTTCTCTAGTGTGACTAGCTCAGTACATCACTTGCACAGTATTTCATGTTATCCTGATGATGCCATGTGGATATGGATACATTGACAATTATGTTTGTGATGGTTGTGCTCAATAGCTTAGCTAATATGGTTGTGATGTAGCAGTGTTTTTCTACCAAATATTCCTCATCCTACCTGTTGTGTCATTTTCAGTAAGAGGATTCTATTATTCCCTTCTCTTTGATGGCACTGTTGCCTACATGACTTATTTTGGCCAGTAAAATTGGGAGCCCAAGTGATGGGCATTATGTCTTTTCTGAGCAAAAGCTGTTTGAGTAACCTCACAGCTTGTCATGTTTATTTTTCCTCTATACCAAGACTAATAATGTCCCAGATAAGGGATGCTACAGCACTATGAATTCTGGAAAGATGGCATGAAGCAGAGATGTAGTTGACTACTTGAGATCCCTCCTTCCTACTGGCTACGTGAACTTTAACCCATTACTTAACCTCCTCTCTGAGCTTCAGTTTTCTTATTTGGAGTCATGAGTGTTGATACCTTGTCATATAATTTTTATGCATAATTAAATGAATATGAAGAAACTAGCTGAACACCTGGAAGTACGTGTATAAGCAATAAACGATGGAAATCACTGTTCTTAATCTTTGAAATTCAGCTGGAAGAAAGTCACTCTGGGTTTTCCTTTAGTGTTAATGCATAAGTTTTTAGCATTTAGAAATCAGTATAAAATAATGTTAAAAAACCCCATATATACATTTAACAAGTATTAATATTTATTACTGATAAAAATAATTAAGATTAGTATAATCTTATTGTAATAATAAGTAGCTGTTACTACTATGTAGCATTTTTCTGTTCTATGTGTATCTAAAATAAATTATGAATTCACATTATTTCAACCCCAAATGTATTTCTAAAATTAAGGGCATCCCCAATACAATGCAGCTATCATAGCTAACAAATTAGCAATTCCTTAAATTCAGTTAATATTTCATTTCAGTTAATATTTCATTCCTTAAATTCAGTTAAAATTTCATTAAATTTTACTAATTGTTTACAAAATAGTTGTACATTTTTTTTTCAGGACTAGGATTCAAACAAGACCTTCATATTATATTTTCTTATGCTTCTCGAGTCTATTTTTCATGTAGTTTTGGAGAAATTGTTTTATATATAAAGAAAAGTAGAAACAAATAATACAATGAGCAACTATTTATCTGGAATCTAGGTTCAATTGCTAGTATTTTGCTACATTTAATAAATCTATTTATCTATCGAATCATCTGTCTAACTATATTGCTAAACTATTTTAAAGTAAATTCCAGAGGTCCTAACACTTAACCTTTAACAATTCATAACACATTTTAAAAAACTATATTCTCTACCATATTTTATACCACGAACAGCTAAAATTAATATTCCTAATATCCAATACCCAGTATTTTAGTATTTCTAAGATGTTGTTACTTAGCTGGAATGAAAAGGCAGAGAAGTATATGCTGGACAGTGAGGGATTAAAAGAAAAAGCTTGCATAAGTGTCTGCCTTCAGCCCTGCCTTTCACAGCACCCGTATGCACATATTATTACAACCAAATGTGAGGCAAAACCCTTAAAAACAGCTTGGAAAGGAAATATATCACAAGTGCACATTGTTCAGTGTATTAGACTATAATGAGAAGATAAATGGTACTCATCATTGACAGGAAACCACTAAAAATATTGAAAGTCGATATTGAACTCTTCAGGAGAGAGTGAATAGTAGCAGTGAAAGAGGCACTGGTTCATTGGAGAGTGGAATAGTGATAGGAGAAACTTTAGTGACATGTATGGAAAGGGAAACCTTTATACAAAACGTGTGCCCATGGCCTTAGGAAGTTTCTGGTTCTATTTTCTGAGAATCTACTGTGGATCACCAGACGCTATGGTAAAATGGCCTGGCAAGAGTAAGTCCAGTAACACAAAGCCTTACTAGAGAGAAGCCAAGCTGGTGCCCATCAGTTGTCCCTCATGGGCTTACTTTTTTGCAGAGTAGACGGGCACCCACTGTCTGAAAACATGGACAATGAATGTGAGAAACTAAGGCAATTTCTTAAAAATGCTGTGTCTCATGGATTAATATGTGAATAAGGTATAGGAAGGAATTAAAAGGGCAGAAAAGTTAATAAAAGTTGAGAAGACAGAGATATGGAAAAGTAGGCTTCTAAAGACAATTTTAAAATAAAATTAATCCATTATGCTTACATTTAGGAAGGGTGTTCTTTCCTTCCTGTCAGATGGTATGTAGCACAATAGAATTCCTTAAACACTGTTGGAAGTGGCAGTGCGCGGTGATGGCTGCTGATGTATTACACTAATACTTTTTTAGAGTGACAGCACTCTTGATGATGAATTATACTAATATTGTAGTTTATCACCTGAGCAGAACTCTGATGATGCATTACAGCAATATATCATCAAAGCAGTTGTGTTTATTTTCTTTCTCACCAATCTAAGTCAAGTTAAAAATTCTGTTAAAAGGGTAAATCTTTAAGTCCAGGATGGCTTTCAATCTGTTTGTTTTGGAAAAAAAAAGTCTTTGAGAAAGGGCATGACATTTGTAGTTACTATAAAAAATGCAAATGACTACCGAGAAGTCATTATTTTGCTTTAGTGCTTAACATTTACATCTCATAACCTTGCTTTAAAAAAGTATAGTATATATGTAATGAAGTTTTGCTTTGTATTGGCAGAACAAAATTTTATATCCACTGTATCTACAATAACATTCCTGGTCTGATAGAAAAGTCTGAATGAGGCTGAGGATAGAGATAATACTTTATTACATAATTCAGGGACTATGATGAATAAAATGAGGTCAAAGTGGTTGTATTAATTGTCTTAATTTAAGAAAAGTAGAAACTACTATCATACAATGAGGAATTCGCTCCTGAAAGTACCTCATTATCTCCAGTAACCAGGTAAACTTTGATATAGATGATTATGTGATTAAGAGAACTAGAAAGAATGATTTAATTCTGGATATTGTAGAGAAACTGAGGTTTACTGGTGGGATGGGCATTATATGGAGGGCAGCAGGAGACATAAAGGAAAATTAAGGGGAATCAGAAACCTGTACTAGCCGGAAGTTTAGGTCCATCGATGGTGGTTCCTAAGATCAGTTTGGACTGTAGTTTAGGGTTGATTATCAAGGGCAATTCCAAATGTACAATGTATATTTATAAATGAAAATTATCCATAAGAATTTGGACTGAGAACTAGTCAGTGCACAGAGGTGAGGTGGATGGGGGAGTGGTCTTGGTGTACAAAGAGTAAAGAGCAGTCTTAGAACACTCTTGACTACCTCTCACCCAACAAATCTGAATTGTGAGTTGTCTATTACTTTTTTAAACTTTCTAGAAATATAATTTATTTTAAAATTAAACAACTGCACCCTCTTTAAGTGTCAGCTCTCTTTTCTCCACATTTAAATCATTTCATTTACAGATTATCCTCCATGATCCATTTCATGATGTTTTGCCTCTTTCCAGGGATATATACAACATGCAATTTAACCAGCAAAACATTTTTTTTCTAATGTGAGAGTGGGTGAAGTAGAACATTTGGACCAAAACACAGTGTCATAATATTGATGCTCTTGCTAATAGATCTAAGTTGTGCTTCTATAGATAAAAAATTTTTCAATAATGACAAAAAATATGTACAAAAATTATATGTTTTGTAGCCAACTCAATGATATCTTTTGCCTTCATTTGATTTAGCAGACAAAAAATTTAAGATTAATCGAAGTATGTGGCAGATGAAGGCTTTGTTATTGTATATTTTTGCCTTCTTTTAAATGCCAAGTCCATGAAGCACAATATTTAATCATATAATGAAGTCAGTGAGTAGGTGTGAATGTATTAGTGTGTATCTGTTAAAGTTAGGACAATTGACAAAGGAGAACTAACAGAAGTAAAAGTCATATATCTTGCAATTAATATATTTATAGTATACTTGGGGAGTCAAATACTAGTAACAATAAAAAGCTTTACTATGTAAAGTGCTATGAAGTCCACAGGGCCATAGTGTTCAAGATTTCACTTTGCCTTTATATTGACTCTGGAAGGTGAGTGGCACATGGGTTAAGATCTTGGACTTTCAACAAATCTGGGTTTTGAATCTCAGCTCTTTAATTTACCATATACATGGTTTTGTGACAGTTAAGTGTGTAAATCTCTTAAGATCTCCAACATTCAATTGTTTTCATCTGAAAAATGGAGGATAGAAAGAATATATATATATATAATAGACATTGTGTGGGATTAAGGCAATAATATGATTTTTAAAGGTTTACTGCAGTATTCTGGGCATTGAAAGTGCTCAGTATATACCATTATTGTCTGTTTCTTCTGAATTTTCAAATTAGAAAAACTAAGGACCAACTTTTGTCAAGGGCACCTAGAAAGGAAAAATGAATTGCAAACTAGTGTTAATGATTCTTGCTGATAGACAATTCTGCCTCTCCTACAAACTTAATCAGTGTTGGTGTTGGTAGCAATGGCTTAGTTTGTCCCTTTGTTTTCTTTTCTGAAACAAAGAGCTCTATGAAGTTGTTGGCTATATTAATTCAGGGAAAGCTTCTTAGATGAGAGAGATTTTCTATCTTTTCTAAGAATTGTGGTAGGATAATTTATTGAATTAATAATTAAAGTTTGCTTTTTCTTTTTTAATATAAAGCCTGACTTCATTAGTGGGGATGAAAAAGAAATGCCTACAATGAATGATGTATTCTCCCAGCTGGAATGGAGCCTAGGGCTTAGAGTTGAAGATGGAGGGGTGACAAGATTGGGGTGAAGGGAAGTAAAGCGTTTCCCTAAAAAGAGAAAGATGCATTCGTTTCTGAAGGGATTCACACACAGTCCACAAGAAATGGATTTCTTCCAGAAGATTCCTGAAGATGGGAGGGAGAAGTGGGAATAGATACTAAGAATTACGGGTCTTGGGTGCCTTTTAAAAAACAAACAAGCACAAGCACAAGGAAGTCAAGGCTTTGCGGTGTCTACCTTCCTGTATGTTGATGTGAGCATGCACAATGACCAGTGTGAACCCACAGAGTAGAGAGCCCGGCCCCGTTTCCTCTGAACTGAATATATGTATACATATTCATATAATTCATATATATATGTATGTATGTATACACACACACAACTGAACAGAAGGAGGAGTGCAAGGAGCCCCAGAAACCACAGGATTTAAAGCAAATTACATTTGAATGAGTAAAAAAGTCTATTTTCTTATACACGAGGGAGGCTGGGTACCTTGCTAGTTAGTAGCACAGTCAGTTGCCAGTTTGGCTGATGTGAACTTCCTATAAATTGTGGCATGAACTTGAACAAGTTATTTAACCTACCCATGCTTCAGTGTCCTTATCCGTGTGATAATATTAACAATACCTATAATATAGAGCTATTGGGAGAATAAGTTAATATAAAAATATAAAGTTAGGGTAATACAAGTTAAAAAATATTTGTAGGATTATGTGGATGAAATAAAATAATTTTTATTGCTTATAAGAATAAATTTGCTATGTAATAGCAAGTAATGATAAATTATTACAAGTAATAGCTGCAAGTGTGAACCAGGACGCAATGATACAAGGGATGTGTCTCGGAATTATTTATAATAATTTGGGATAATTTATTTTCTAGTCACCGTGTACCTCTATACTTACAAAACTATATATTGCCTCTATAACTTAATAAAAAGGAAGCTACAGACCGGAATGGAATATTTGCATGATTTTATTAGTAAAGGTAAACAATGATCTATTCTCTCTAGGATATAGTTTCTGTGAAAACAAAAGATAATTCAGTTTAGAAAAACGTAACTCTGTGTTTAGTCTGGGGACTTTTATTTACTAGGTAGAGCTGTAGAATCACTGTTGATAATTATTATAATGACAGTAGCCTATCTAAATATTTTGAAAATATATTTGATCTCAGTCTATGAAAGATTTTGAACAATTGTCATATTATGGTTGATTTCAAGATAAAATTTCTTTCTAAAAATGAGCTTACATATATGTAGGCAATTTCTTAATCTCAAAATTAATTTACCCTGAGCAGCTCCCAAAATTATAATTGTCAGATAATTAAAAAATAAAACATTAATAGTGGAAGAATGAACATGCTTACAAAAATTTTTGATTAGGTAAGTTAAACTGCTTACTATTATGTTTTGTAAAATGCCAGCCTTTGAATACTGTAGACAAATCCCCTATAAAAAGTCTTCTGATGTCTATACTTTTAATTACACAGATTTGAAAATATATATTAGGATTGAATATTTATTACAAAATATAATCCTTAAATTTAAAGACTTTATGCAAATTAAATTACACTTATAAAATTATGAGGTCATTTTTTTTCTCTCTCCTGATACTGAAATACAGTGCTATGCATTTTCTTCTTTCCTCTCTAGAGGATAAATTGTGTTTTGATTGCATTAGGAAGGACATAATTTAGACATAAGGGAAGGCTGTGTTTTATTGTTTTAGATTACAAAATGTTATAGAATATTTGGTTTTGAAGGGACCTTTGCAGTTATTTAATCCACCGTCTCCCTTTTACAGAGGAGGAAACCAAGTCTTCCACAGTGACTTGCAGAAAGTCAAAGTAGCCATTGGCAAAGCTAGAAATGGAAATCAGGCCTGTTTGTTTTCCTTCCAAGTTGTGGAAAAAAACTGTATTCATTTTGTAGTATGTAAAATTTCTGACATTATTTACAGTTGTAATCAAACATCTTTGAGATGGGCGTGTTTGTGGTCAAATGGTGTTGGATTGGGTGGGGCATTTTTCTTTTTTTTTTTTTAAACATCTTTATTGGAGTATAATTGCTTTACAATGGTGTGTTAGTTCCTGCTCTATAACAAAGTGAATCAGTTATACACACACACACACACATATATATATATATATATGTCCCCATATCTCTTCCCTCTTGCTACTCCCTCCCTCCCACCCTCCAACACATTTTTCTTTAATGGGTTTAACTGTGCCTCCATGAAGGCAGCTGCATAAACTCATTTTGGGTTTCTTCCCTGCCAGCCTGTTGTTTCAGCCACAGGCTAGAGACAATGGAACATGAAAGTTAACAGTATTTTGAAGTCCATTAGTTTCTCTTGAAATGAGTGCTCAAATAAGCCTTATAGAAAGTTATAAACAGAAATAAATGAATAAATAGCTCTGTGTTAAAACAATTGAATTATATGTCGGATAGAAGGGAATGACAAATGTGAGGATCAGTGAAATGCTATTTAGTGAAATAGGTCTCTGTGTGTCAGTGAGCATACCTCTATTCTTACAGTGTTAGCATTAAACATTATATTTAAACAAAAGAAATAAATACAGCTCTTAGTGTTACATGTAACCCCAGCACTGCAGTTGTGTAGTTATTTGAGAAATCAGAGTGTGACCTAAATTCTGCGAGCTGGTCTGCTCTGGCGCACATTGTGAGACAGCATGCTCCACTTCTCAGACTTGGAGCCAAACATTAATGAGATTGGACCAAAGAGAAAAATCCTCATCAATTTTTCCTTTGGGGCCTCATTTTGGTTTTGTGTTTTCTTAGCTTCTCATTCAATTGTCTCCTGTGTCTGATCCCCCAAATTGTGTGACCATCCAGATTCTAGGGTAGTTTTATTTAGTTCAGATATTTCCAAATCTGAAGCCTGCAGAGGTCCTAATTTTATTTAATAGTCAAATGACCTAATCGAAGCTTCCTTCTTAGGTGCCTTAGGGAAGTATACTGATTGATCAAGTTCTTTCCCCCCAGCGATTTCTGAAAATCTTTGGAGAGTACTTGAATATTCCCTAAAGACCTCCTGTTTGCTTAAGACCATGTTGCTTGCTTCTACCCTAGTTTAAAAGCATGCTAAGTGATGTGTGGTCCAGGTCAGCTCACCAATTAAGGACACAGAAGAACTTCAGCAGGTACTAATGTTTGAACTGATCTGGAGGGTCCCCTTGGCAACTGATCAAAGATTCATCAACTCAGATTTGACCATGGCTCCTTTGTCACAGACAGAACTAAGAATTTGCCTGTAATTCTTCTCTTGATTCCTATCCTATCTTGACCCCCAGACTCTGAACTTCTTATTTATAGAATAAGTCTCCGAGTTTGATTTACTGTAATGTCAATGAAATGACTCCATCCAGCTGGGCAGGCAGCCCAGCTGAGTTCAAATCATACTTTATTGCCATTCATATAACCACAACATGAAAGGAGGCCAATGACAGCTTATTGGACTCTTAAATGACACAGAAAATGAAGTGATCAAAACACTGTATGGGGTTATTGTTAAACCCACTGAGTAGAAAGTCTGCTGCATATTATTTAACTTCCACATAAGAAAGTATTGCTGCATGTGCAGAAAGACAAAATGATAACAGAGAATTAGGGGGCAGACAATTAAACATACCTGGTGATAATAAGTTTGTTCTCAAGTAGCTTTAAGTAGCTTTTCTTCCTTTCATCCCATTAATAGTTGATTTTCTGGTCAGGTGCACTATTGATCGATTTGCACTGAAGCCATTTCTTCCTCATTAGCTTTCCAAACTTTTCCTTGCTTCAATTTTCCTAGATACAAAAGCCTTACAAGATTATAGAAGACATGTTGCTTAGCAACAGCCTCATCCCTGTAACTGTCATGGTTGAGTGCACAATGTCACATTTTTGGGGGGAGAAGTCAGACATTTTCTTATTTCCAAAGTTTACTCCATTTAATTACCAATGTAAGATATTTAGTTATTTTTAATTATATCTTTCCTACATGAATGTTTTCAATATTGGTAATTGTACACAGCTGTGTTGAGACAGAACAATCGTTTTTATGCTGTACAAATATATCCAGAAACTTATTCCTGGTTAAAAAAAAATACTAGCGGGGCTTCCGTGGTGGCGCAGTGGTTGAGAGTCCGCCTGCTGATGCAGGGGACATGGGTTCATGCCCCGGTCCGGGAGGATCCCACATGCTGCAGAGCGGCTTGGCCCGTGAGCCATGGCTGCTGAGCCTGCGCGTCCGGAGCCTGTGCTCCACAACGGGAGTGGCCACAACAGTGAGAGGCCTGCGTACCACAAAAAAAAAATATATATATATACTAGCAAGAAAAATGCCTATTCTTTTTTACTCTCAGAAACTCTTTTCATACCTTAGGCAAGAAATCTGGACACTTCTTGTAGTAATAATGGCAATCCACTATTCTGTTCTAAAGCATTAGAAAATACAGAAATTTATAGGTAAACAAATTGCCTCTAGTAAATTCCTGTAACAATAGAATTACAGGAATTCTGTAATTCCTCTAAAATGAAGTAACTTATGAAAAATAACTTTCCATAAGTTTTCTCTTTTCTACCCACACCTGTACACCAATTATACCATTTGTATCTATTTGATATAAAGTATTCTATGTGTTTGGTATACAGAATTTAAATATAATTCAGAGGTGCTCATGAATGTAGCTATTATGATGTTTTGTGACTACAATATAATTTTGTACAAAATTGAGCACACCAGTAGTGAGATGTAGAAATAAGACAAAAAAAAAGTTGGAAATAATATACATAGTTGACCCTTGAAAAATGTAAGGATTAGGGACACAGACCCCGTGTAGTTGAAAATCCTAGTATAACTGTATAGTAGTCCCTTTGGATCTGTGGTTCCACATCCATGGATTCAACTATAGGAGGATCATGTAGTGTGGTAGTACATATTTACTGAAAAAAAATCTGCACATAAGTGGGCCCACAGAGTTCAAACCCATGTTGCAACAGCTCAAGAGTCAACTGTGCAGCCATTTCAAAGAAGTAAAACTTATTCGAGATTAGAAAATTTTGTATCTACCACTGGGAGCAAGGCAAAGTATCTAGTGCATATTTTTCCATACTGCAGAATAAGTGTCAAAGAACTGAAGTGTGCAGAATTTGGGTTAAAAGCACTATACTAATAGCCTAACATTATGGACCTCAACACAACTGGCTGGAATGAAGAACAATTTAGAAAATGTTTTATTTGTCTATCAATCTATAATTATTTTTAGTAATTTGGAAGATAAATCAATCATGAGAACTTAGTAATTATCCTTGATGGTTATTTGGTGGGAGGTTCTATATGCAAAAATCTAGATCCCTGTAATGAAATGTGTTTTCAAATTTTTCTTCTTTTATCAAATGCATTTAGTTATTTATCTGTTTATTTTTGCCTGTGTAGTTACTAGGTGACAGAAGGTATACACGATTGTGCAGGGAGATTGCTCTTGTCACGTGACTTCCCTGTACGCTGTGGTAGGGAATCCATATGAATCTGTCCTTGGGGAGCCAACTACAGAGGAACATGTAACTTTTCTTATCCTTCTATTATTATTTATTCAACTTAGTGGCATTTCGGAAGACAAAGGGAATAAAATATTCATTCCATGGCAATGTTCAACTGGAATTCCACATTTTATTTTAGATATGAGGACTAGATCAATTTTCTTACCAACATTAAAAAAAGCACTTATACAGAGATCTGAAGTTTATTCACAGTTACATTTTTTTTTTTTAATGCTCCTGTTAGTAGGTGCCTGAGGAAGCATACTATTGTGCATGGAAAGGGAATTGCTTTTATCAAGTGCCTTCTTTGTATATTGTTTTGAAGAAATGCATTTAAATCATACCACAGAACTGACTGACAGCAAACCCAGGTATAACTAATACCTGAAGCCTCTAAATCTCACTGATCACCAATTGCCAAGATTTTGGACATTCAATATGAAGAGGGTGTTCCTTAGATGGTGTATTAGTTTCCTAAAGATGCTGTAACAAAGTGCCACAGACTGGTGACTTAAGACAACAGAAATTTTGCTTTAGCAGTTCTGGAGGCTAGAAGTCCAAAATCAAGGTGTCTGCTGGGTGGCACTCTCTCTCAAGTCTTTAGGGGAGGATCCTTTCTTGCCTCCTCCAGTTACTGGTTCTCCAAAGTGTTCCTTGGCTTGTAGCAATGTAACTCCAACCTTTGCCTTCATCTTTACACAATGTTCTCCTTGTGTTTCTCTGTCTTCAGAAATCCTTGTGAATCCTTATGAGTTTTGAGTAGAGTCTTAGAGCATAGAATGTCCCAGATCATCAAATTAGTCTAATTTATTGACTAGATATTCAACTCAAATAATGGGAACTCTAGACCTAGCTTTCCTGATTTTCTCACACTATTTCCTGACTAAAGATGTTTTGTTTGTCTTACTATTATAAATATTATTATAATTTTATCAGAGTAGAATATTACTCTACCCACACACATCTTTTTCCTCAACATACTTTCATTGGATGCTGGCTATTCATAATTATTCATAGGGATAGTCCTCTCTCATATTTTTTTTTGCACTTTTGCTTAATTAAAATATACATGCATGAAGGACAAATGCATATAGATAATACAAGAAAAAATATTAGTGTGACAAGAATTGAATATTTATGTTTTATTTTTAAAGAAGGGGATGTACAAATGATTGCTTTAACCTTACATCTAACTAGTACCCTAAGAGATTGAGGCTGACTAACTTATGCACTCATATTTACAGGAATAAATTAATGGGTAAATAGATGGATCAATGGGTAGATGAGTGAATGGTTGGATGAATCACAAATTTATAGATTTATGAAGTCTTTGCGAATCAAATAGGTATTGATATTCTAAATAGCACATTAGAGGCTCATACTTTAACAGATTTCTTCAGTACAAGGATTTTATAAGAATTTTAAATTGATTTTCTAGTATTTGCTATATCTAGACAAAGTTTACATATGTAATCATATTTCATCTAGAAAACTTTTGATGTCAGTAGGGCCACAATTTTCATTTATTTTCTTGTACTACCTGTGTACTTCCTGAGGGTATAAAAGGCATATAGAAACATTCATAAAAACTTATAAATTCTGAGAATGTATTAATAATGCATTAATATGTCTAAGCCCTGGTTATACTGCCAGTGTGCTTTGGAGGATTTAGAATTCCTCTGGGTAATTTGTTTTGCTAAAAATATATTGCTTAAAAATTCAGGCCACTAATGTATTGAAATTTTCAGCAACACATTTTAAAAACAAATTCTCTACAGACACTTAAATTGTGAAAAATCTCAAAGTAGAGCCATTTAAATACTTTCAAAATGCATCAGGGTAGTTCCTCATTTCACATCCTTTATAATTATTTTGAATTGTGGATCAGAATAACAGTCATTGAATAAATACTGGATTCCCATGTGTACACAGGACTGTTTCATTCAGGTTGGAGACTTTGATATTTGCACCCAAGGAACTTATTCTCTAATGAAATGTGCAGGGCTACCCTAGAAAATGCTAGTAGAAGGGAATGTAATTAAGTGATAAGACCTATATATATATATTTAAAGTATCAAAACAGAGGAATCTAAAGGTTTTCAAGGAGTTGATGGGACTTTTACTGACTCTTGAAAGTGAGAAAGCATTAGGCAAGGTATAAAAATAATAAGAAATAAAGTCTCAAAAGCAAAAATAAATAATGAAATATCCTCATCTGTATAGGCTTAGGGTAATGTAGAAATCTATTTTGTCTAAGGGAATGATGTGTTTTCATGTAATGAAAAATAAATTGGGGTGGCTTTATGGAGAGTTCTGAAAATGAGACAAGTTTCTGGAGTATTAAGATGCATTGGCTTATGAAATGACCAGACTTTAGAATATGTAATATTCTAAGTACAAATAATATATGAAAATTATATTGACCATATCAATAGTACTGTATTAAGTATTAATGAATACTGATTTATTGTATCAATATTAATTAATGTGATAATATTAATATATTGTAATAGTATAATAAACTAAAAAATATAAATTTTTAAAAAACACAAGGTCATAGGTACAGAGAAGAGATTGATGGTTGCCAGAGGTAGAGGGTAGGGGGATGGGAGAAATGGGTGAGCTGTTTATTTTAAAAATTTAAATAAATTGAATATATATATAACTTTATTTCTCTGTAACTGTAAATTCAAACTTCACCAAAAATTTATTTCTCACCTATGGTTGAAGTCCACACATATTTTGGAAGGTAATCTGCTTTAGTCAAAGTTACTGATTTAAATGTTAATCACATCTAATAAATGCCTTCCAAACAACACCTAGGTTGGTGTTTGACCAAACATCTGGGCACTGTAGCTTAGCCAAATTGACACATAAAATGAACCATCACAGCTGCTCTTTGTTACCTTACGTGCTCCTACAGGTTACCAATTCTATTTTATCTATGAGTCTTATCTGTAACAATACTACTATCCTGGCAAATGAAAAGCATATAACACTGATATACAAATCACTGATTCTGAGGCTGGGAAAGTGGACTTTATCCAAACAGTTGGAGATCAAACAGACTGAGGTCCCCCTTGGCCAAAAAAGGAAATTCTGCCTCCAGACTACCTTCGAGTTTGAACTTCAGCTCAGGTCAACTTTTTCTTAGGTCTTCAGCCTACAGGCCTGCTTTGCAAACTTCAGTCTTGCCAGCCCACCATCATGTGGGCCAAATGCTTAAACTAAGTCTCTCTCTATGTGTATATACATACACATCCTATTGGTTCAGTTTCTATGGAGAACCCTGAGTAGTACAGTGGCCAGTGTTAATTATTATGTTATAACAACCCATTTTATATGCAATACTAGCAAGTGCTAACAAAACAGTAGACAGTTTTCATGGTAAGAGCACCTATAGAATAGACAAAATAAATTAAATTGCAGATAATTCACAGGTTAAAAAAAAAGAAAACTTAATCTTAAGGATTTGATATTTAATTTCAGATATGCTGACATGTTGCCCACTATTGCGAAGACTACTTGGCCAGAATTAACTTAGTATGAGTACTGTCTCCCTAATTTAGCTCTGAAATGACTTCACATTAAGTAACCAAAAACTCTGTACACCAAGGATTCATAATCTGTAAACTTGTATAATATCAATTACCTTCTGTTGACCATGCTTTCTTGGTGTAGGGTTCCTAGAAGTTTATTTTCATTAAGCCCTGTAAGAATCACTTTGCAAGAGAGGGTAGAATTAGGATCTTTTGCTGAGAAAAGGCCAAGAAACATGAAATGGTTAATTATACCCAATTCTGTGCTATGACTTGCTCAACTACGGTGTGATCGTGAGCTTTCTCTGAGCTAACAGAGAACATGTATCAGTGATATCAATTTGTATTGATGCTGCTTTGTTTAGAAGGGTGGTGTATTCAATAATTTATGGTCCTTGGATTGATATCTTCTTGTCTAAAATTGCCACCACTTACAAGTGAGCTCTTAAAATCGATTGATCTACTTTAATGCAGAATATGCCTTCCTGTTCTGATTTACAGTAAAGCAATGGATTATGAGAGCTCACTTGTAAGTGAGGGTGGTCACCTATATGTAAGCAGACTGCACCGAAGCTATTAACTATGAGCAGGTTTGGAATTCTGGAATTTGAGTACCTGTCAATTGTGTTTTAATTATCTGTTTGGAAGCAAGGAATACCACCACCTGGCACAGTGCATAGTTAATGATATGCAGTTAATAAATATTAAAATTTATTAAGTTAAGTATTAAAAGAATCAATTCATGACCAAATGGTAAACTGGGGTATAGAACTTTGGTTCTGAAAAATACACAAGTAAGACTTCCTATATTTAAGGGACTTCAGGAAATAATTGCAAATTTTGGTATCCAAAAAGTTAATGACTTACCTAATATAAACTTACAGCTCCAGAAAAGTAATTAAGGTTGTCTAAGAACCTAAAAATATATAAACCATTGAGCTCACCAAAATGGACAGAGAACTACCCTAGACCAGACATTATAAGGATTCTCAGCTGTGCTTAGTTAGGCAAAGTAACTGATCGGGGAAGCCAAGTATGAAGTGAGTTTGGACAGATCTATGCAGCAGGAAGAATTATAGAGTACAAAAAAAAAAAAAAAAAAAAAGGTTGAGTCATCACAAGAAATTTTTTTAAATATATCGAAAGGAAAATATATAGCATCCATGAAAACGAAAACATGTTAGAGAAAGATTTTCATGAAAAAAAGTCTTAGAAGCCGTTTGGCATTCTTCCTCTTTTCTCAAATGGAACTTATGAAATAATGAAAGGGAAAATGTGAGTCTTAATTAAGCAATGTGCACATGAGTCTATACACATAGACAAACCCATGTAGAATTTAGCTTTTGGCTTTGTTTATTATGAACACTTGACATTCATCTTAATTCAGTCTGGTTTAGGAGACTCCAATCCCCCATGAGAAAATTGCTTTGTAATCTGTATTTTTGAATAAGCTAGACTGTGGTGTCTCATTGCTTAAAATACTCTTGGTACTATTCCAATTCTTGTGTGTGTATACGGGGAGGGGTGGGAAATACAGTGTTTCTCCATTTCAATATTTTCCTTTACAATTTTTATCAAAATTTTGGCTCTCCTAATTTATCTGATAGTGAGAGATGACCAAAGTCCAACATAAATGAATTTAAAAAATTGTAATTATTTCCTCCCCAAAAGATGTTGAAGTCCTAACCTTTATACCTATGAATGTGACTTTATTGGAAATATGGTCTTTGCAGATGCTCAAGTTCAGATAGGGTCATTAGCGGAACCTCCTTATAATATGTATTAAGGGGAAATTAGGGTACAGAGACAGACACCCATAGAGGGAATGTGAAGTGGAGACATAGAATGCTATCCACAAGCCAATGAATTCCTGAGGCAATCCAAAGCTAGGAGAGACTCATGGAAAAGATCCCTCAGAAGAAGTCAACCCTGATTTTGGATTTCTAGCTTTCCGAACTGTGAGATGATAACACTTCTGATGCTTAAATCATCCAATTTGTGGTACTTTGTTATGTCAGCTCCAGGAAATGAGAACAAGGTATACTTTAAACATGTTTATGTGTATGTACAAATTGCTATGAGATAAAATTTAAAAGTTTTTAAATTATAGTTGCAGAGCTAACCTCAACTTTCGTCAAACTTCCATACATATTAGCAAATGCTGTTAACGTGGCTTATAAAAGGGATGTCAAGAATTCTAGAGAAAATATTTTCCTATTTAGGAGAAAAACTGGAAGATTCAGTTCAGTGTTATGTGAAAGTTTGGAGTCTACTTAAATTTATGTAATCCGCTTATAACATTCTATTTTTGAGCAAGTCTCCAGATAAAGACTTTTTAAAAAAAACAAGCATTGTGCTAACATATCTTCATCTGTTGTTTTTACTGAGTTCCTTTCTCAGCTCTTACATAATATAGTTCTGCTTATGAATCTCTGTTTTCCTCAGTAGTTATTTCTGGAAACGTGGTCAATTTGGCTTTGTATATAGTGAGTCAAACTTTTTGTTCATTATCTACTATTTATGACTCACTGTCCCTCCTGGCATGGAAATATCTTTTACCTTTCTGTGTGTTCTTTCAAAATATTATTTAACATTTCATTTTTTAGCAATGAAAATAATTTTCATTTTTGAAGTATTGTTTTCCCCTTATCAAGAAATGCCACACATCCTCTTTGTTCAGCAAAAGTTTTCGGAGCACAGGCTCTGGACGTGCAGGCTCAGCGGCCATGGCCCACGGGCCCAGCCGCTCCGCGGCACGCGGGATCCTCCCGGACCAGGGCATGAACCCCCGTCCCCTGCATCGGCAGGCGGACTCTCAACCACTGCGCCACCAGAGAAGCCCCCAGCAAAATTTTAATTAATATATTTCTGAAAGTGTGTGGTACTTCCATTATACTAGTTTTTGCTTTGAATTTTTACTTAAGTTTATGTTTTATTCCCTCTGGATGTTTTCCGTGAAAGCACCGGCAAGTGTTTGGTAGTTTGTTATTTGATGCTTTGGCAGCAACCAAAAGAATAAAAGATAAGCAGGTGTGGTGGGCTGAATAGTGGTCCCCAAAGTGATGCACATATTAATCCCTGGAATTTGTGAATGTTACCTTATATGACAAAAGTGAGTTTGCAGATACCAATAAGTTAAAGATTTTAAGGTGGGGAGATTATCCTAGATTATCTAGGCAGGCTCTAATGCACTCACAGTATCCTTATGAAAGGCAGACTGAGGCAGATCTGACTACACGGAAGAGGAGAGGGTGAGTGACAATGCTGCTTCTGGCTGTGAACCTGGAAAGAAGAGCTGTAGGCCAGGGAATGCAAGGAATGCAGCTCTAGCAACTGGAAAAGACAAAGAAACAGATTCTACTCTAAAGCTTCTGAGGAAGCCTGGCTGTGCCAACACTTTGGTTTTGGCCTATTGAAACCATTTCTCACCTCTGGCTTCCAGAACTGTAAGAGAATAGATGCATGTTTATTTGAACCACTGATCTGTGTGTTGTTTTAAACCACAAGTATGTGGTAATTTGTTACATGCCATAGACAACTGATAAAGCAAAGCTCCTCTTGGGAGGTGACCTTATGAAGAAGAGGGGGGCTCCCTGAACATCTGACCATTTGTGCCCATCTGCTGTGTGGGCTGATTTGCATTAGGAAAAGGGATGTGGAAGGAGATGAGGCTGTGAATTGAAGGGTAGGGGTGAGGAAGGGAGAGCTGGGAGAACAAGAATGGAATGGTGGGCATATGACTGCTTGGACTTTGTAGTAACAACAATTCACTTACCTTCCCTCCTCTGAATCCCCTATGAAAACATTTTATTAGCTTCTGTGGAAGTTCTTTGTAAATCACAGATTTAAGTGGCCCAGGGACTATCACTTAGATACTCAAGTGACAAAATGAAACGGCATAGAAGAGGAGGTTATTATATTGCCTTGGTCTGGGAAATGAGCTCAGTTTAAGTCCAATAAATATCACAGTGAAAAAGACTCCCTCAATCATCATAAGTAATCTGCACTTTTGGGACTTCAGAAGACTGACCGTTGCTGCTAAATCTTTATTATGACGGAGGGTTCCATCCACGGCAATGATGAAGCCCTTCCTGTAACTGGATTTACAGGCAGCAAGCATCACTGATGGGGTCTGGAGCCAAAGAATCTGGAAAGTCTGTTCATGATCTCAAATGTGTCAGATATCAAGACTGCAAGTGATAAATGGATGAGATTTTTAAAGGACCACGGAAGTCTTATGTCATCAAGGCAGAGTTATAGCACGTTACTAGGACTTAATCTGAAGTAGTTAACCCCTCTTTCCAAACTTATAAGAAGTCTTAGGGCCTAATGGACTTTCAGTTGTTGTCTAAAGTCACAAGGGCTCCTTTCTTAAAAGTTGCTTGCCAAGGGGAGGGACACACTGTGCTTTTCCATCAACTCCATTCGCTAGTCAGATGATTGTCAGTGCTAGAAATACCTCTGTGAGGTTAGAAAAATAAAAGTACTTGACTCTTCAGAGATTCTGATGAAGTATGACCAGGCTGAGTTTCCACATTGCTAATTAGGAATTATTCACACACACAGAAGGAGATTTCAACAGAATGTGTTTCGCAGTAATCAAACTATGTTCTTTTTCCTGCCTAATCAAACCCTTCCCAACTGAAGCTCTCTGTCTTGTAGGCAGCAGCCCTAACACAAACAGCCCACACTGGCAAGTAACTCTGGTTTCAAGAGGAAGAACACACAAAATCTGTAGTCAGTTCATTGGTAATTGTGTGTTGGCTCCTAGGTGATCTTTTTTTTTTTTTGCTATACGTGGGCCTCTCACTGCTGTGGCCTCTCCCGTTGCGGAGCCCAGGCTCCGGACGCGCAGGCTCAGCAGCCATGGCTCACGGCCCCAGCCGCTCCGCGGCACGTGGGATCCTCCCAGACCGGGGCACGAACCCGCGTCCCCTGCATCGGCAGGCGGACTCCCAACCACTGCGCCACCAGGGGAGTCCTAGATGATCATTTTTTAAAAAGATAAAATTATGACTTTTATAAAATAATCACCCAAAGCTTTTATTTAACACATTAATTAGTGAAGGAACCAATAAGATGATAAGATGTTACAATCAGGAATTGTTACAAAGGAATACCTGAATAGCAAACATACATATATATATATATATATATATATATATATATACACACACACACACACACACACACACACACACACACACACACACACATAGCAAATTAGGAATGATAAATGAATTTGTCAAGAGATATAAAATACTTAAACTCTATAGGGCTATAAAATAGAGTATTTGTATTTATATATTTATAAATTTTTATTGAAATATAGTTGATTGACAATGTTGTGTTACTTTCAGGTGTACAGTAAAGTGATTGAGGTTTATATATATATATATATATATATATATATATATATAATATATATACATATTTTAGATTCTTTTCCATTATAGGTTATTAAAGATATTGAATACGGTTCCCTGTGCTATACAGTACGTCCCTGTTGTTTATCTATTTTATATATAGTAGTGTGTATCTGTTCATCCAAAACTCTTAACTTATCCCTCCCCTCCCTTTTCCCTTTGGTAGCCATAAGTTTATTTTCTATGTTTGTCAGTCTATTTCTGTTTTGTGAATAAGTTCATTTGTATCATTTTTTAGATTCCACATATAAGCAATATCATATGATGTTTGTTTTCCTCTTTCTGACTTACTTCACTTAGTATGATAATCTCTAGGTCCATCCATGTTGCTGCAAATGGCATTATTTCATTCTTTTTTATGGCTGAGTAATATCCCATTGTGTATATATGCTACATCTTTTTTATCCATTCTTCTGTCGATGGACACTTAGGTGGCTTCCATGTCTTGGCTATTGTAAACAGTATTTTACGAATGTTGGGGTGCAAGTATCTTTTTTTTAAATAGATCTTTATTGGAGAATAATTGCTTCATAATACTGTGTTAGTTTCTGTTGTACAGCAAAGTGAATCAGTCATATGCATACATATGTCCCCATATCTCCTCCCTCTTGAACCTCACTCCCACCCTCCCTATCCCACGTCTCTGGGTCATCACAAAGCACCAAGCTGATCTCCCTGTTCTGTTCTGCTGCTTCCCACTAGCTAACTATTTTACATTCGGTAGTGTATATATGTCAATGCTACTCCCACTTCGCCTCAGCTTCCCCCTCCCCCGCCGTGTCCTCAAATCCAATCTCTATGTCTATGTCTTTATTCCAGCCCTGCCACTACCTTCATTAGTGCCATTTTTTTTTAAGATTCCATATATATGTGTTAGCATACGGTATTTGTTTTTCTCTTTCTGACTTACTTCACTCTGTATGACAGACTCTAGGTCCATCCACCTCACTACAAATAACTCAATTTTGTTTCTTTTTATGGCTGAGTAATATTCCATTGTATATGTGTGCCACGGCTTCTTTATCCATTCATCTGTTGATGGACATTTAGGTTGCTTCCATGTCCTGGCTATTGGAAATAGTGCTGCAATGAACATTGTGGTAAATGTCTCTTTTCTGATTATGGTTTTCTCAGGGTATATGCCCAGTAGTGGGATTGCTGGGTCATATGGTAGTTCTACTTTTAGTTTCTTAAGAAACCTCCATACTGTTATCCATAGTGGTGGTATCAATTTACATTCCCACCAAAAGTGCAGCACACCCTTTCCAGCATTTATTGTTTCTAGATATTTTGATAATGGCCATTCTGACCAGTGTGAGGTGATACCTCATGTAATTTTGATTTGCATTTCTCAAATAATTAGTAATGTTGAACATCTTTTCATGTGCCTCTTGGCCATCTGTATGTCTTCTTTGGTGAAATGTCTATTTAGGTCTTCTGACCATTTTTTAATTGAATTGTTTGTTTTTTTGATATTGAGCTCCATGAGCTCTTTGTATATTTTAGAGATTAATCCTTTGTCTGTTGTTTCATTTGCAAATATTTTCTCCCATTCTGAGGGTTGTCTTTTTGTCTTTTTATGGTTTCCTTTACTGTGCAAAAGCTTTGAAGTTTAATTAGGTCCCATTTGATTATTTTAGTTTTTATATCCATTACTCTAGGAGGTGGGTCCAAAAAGATCTTGCTGTGGTTTATGTCAAAGTGTGTTTTTCCTATGTTTTCCTCTAAGAGTTTTATAGTGTCTGGCCTTGTATTTAGGTCTTTAATCCATTTGGAGTTTATTTTTGTGTATGGTGTTAGGTAGTGTTCTAATTTCATTCTTTTACATGTAACTGTCCAGTTTTCCCAGCACCACTTATTGAAGAGGCTGTCTTTTCTCCATTGTATGTTCTTGCCTCCTTTCTCATAAATTAGGTGACCATATGTGCATGTGTTTATCTCTGGGCTTTCTATTCTGTTCCATTGATCTATGTTTCTGTTTTTGTGCCAGTACCATACTGTCTTGATTACTGTAGCTTTGTAGTATAGTCTGAAGTCTGGGAGCCTGATCCCTACAGCTCCGTTTTTCTTTCTCAAGATAGCTTTGGCTACTCAGGGTCTTTTGTGTTTCCATATGAATTGTAAATTTCTTTGCTCTAGTTCTGTGAAAAATTGCCATTGGTAGTTTGATAGGGATTGCATTAAATCTGTAGATTGCTTTGGGTAGTATAGTCATTTTCACAATATTGATTCCTCCAATCCAAGAATATGGTATATTTCTCCATCTGTTTATGTCAACTTTGATTTCTTTCATCAGTGTTTTATAGTTTTCTGAGTACAAGTCTTTTGCTTCCTTAGGTAGATTTATTCCTAGGTATTTTATTCTTTTTGTTGCTGTGGTAAATGGGATTGTTTCCTTAATTTCTCTTTCTGAATCTTTGTTGTTAGTGTTTAGGAATGCCAGAGATTTCTGTGCTTTAATTTTGTATCCTGCAACCTTACCAAATTCATTTATTAGTTCTAGTAGTTTTCTGGTGGCATCCTTAGGATTTTCTATGTATAGTATCATGTCATCTGCAAACAGTAACAGTTTTATTCTTCTTTTTCAGTTTGTATTTCTTTTATTTCTTTTGCTTCTCTTTTTGCCATGGCTAGGACTTCCAAAACTATGTTGAATAAGAGTGGCCAGAGTGGATATCCTTGTCTTCTTCCTGATCTTAGCGGAAATGGTTTCAGTTTTTCACCATTGAGAACCATGTTGGCTGTGGTTTTGTTATATAGACCTTTATTATGTTGAGATAATTTCCCTCTATACTGATTTTCTGGAGAGCTTTTATCATAAATGTGTATTGAATTTTGTCAAAAGTTTTTCTGCGTCTATTGAGATGATCATATGGTTTTTATTCCTTAATTTGTCAATATGGTGTATCACATTGATTGATTTGTGTATGTTGAAGAATCCTTGCATCCCTGGGGTAAATCCCACTTGATCATGGTGTATGATCTTTTAATATGTTGTTCGATTCTGTTTGCTAGCATTTTGTTCAGAGTTTTTGCATCTCTGTTCATCAGTGATATTGGTCTATAATTTTCTTTTCTTGTGATATCTTTGTCGGGTTTGGTATCAGGGTGATGGTGGCTTCTAGAAGGAATTTAGGAGTGTTCCTCTCTTAGCAATTTTTTGGAAGAGATTGAGAAGGATAGGTTTTAGCTCTTCTCTAAATATTTGATAGAATTCACCTGTGAAGCCATCTGGTCCTGGACTTTTGTTTGTTGTAACATTTTAAATTACAGTTTCAATTTTGTTACTTGTGGTAGGTCTGTTTATATTATCTAATTCTTCCTGGTTCAGTCTTGGAAAATTGTACCTTTCCAAGAATTTGTCCATTTCTTTGTGGTTGTCCATTTTATTGGCATATATTTGTTTGTAGCAGTCTCTTATAATCCTTTGTATTTCTGTTGTGTCAGTTGTGATTTCTCAATTTTCATTTGTAATTTTATTGTTTTGATCCTTTCCCTTTATTTCTTGATGAGTCTGACTAAAGGTTTAGCAATTTTGTTTATCTTATCAAAGAACCAGCTTTTAGTTTTATTGATCTTTGCTATTGTTTTCTTTCTTTCTATTTCATTTATTTCTGCCCTGATCTTTATGATTTCTTTCCTTCTGCTGACTCTGGGTTTTCTTTGTTCTTCTTTCTCTAGTTGCTTTAGGTGTAGGGTTAGATTGTTTATTTGAGATTTTTCTTGTTTCTTGAGGTGAGATTGAATTGCTATAATCTTCAGTCTTAGAGCCACTGTTGCTGCGTCCCATAGGTTTGGGTCGTTATGTTTTCGTTGTCATTTGTTTCTATGTACTTTTTTATTTCTTCTTTGATTTCTTCAGTGATCTCTTGTTTATTTAGTAGCACACTTTTAACCTCCATGTGTTTGTGTTTTTTTCCCCTGTAATTGATTTCTAATCTCATAGCGTTGTGGTCGGAAAAGATGCTTGATATGATTTCAATTTTCTTAAATTTATCAAGGCTTGATTTGTGACCCAAGATGTAATCAGTCCTGGAGAATGTTCCGTGTGCACTTGAGAAGAAAGTGTATTCTGACACTTCCAGGTGGAATGTTCTATAAATAACAACTAAATCTATCTGGTGTTTTGTGTCATTTAAAGCTTGTGTTTCCTTATTTATTTTCTGTTTGGATGATCTGTCCATTGGTATAAGTGGAGTGTTAAAGTCCCCTACTATTATTGTGTTACTGTCGATTTCCCCATTCATGGTTGTTAGCATTTGCCTTATGTACTGAGGTGCTCCTGTGTTGGGTGCATAAACATTTATAATTGTTATATCTTCTTCTTGGATTATCCCTTGATTATTATATAGTGTCCTTATCTCTTGTAACAGTCTTTATTTTAAAGTCTATTTTATCTGATATGAGTATTGCTACTCCAACTTTCTTTTGAGTTCCATTTGCATAGAATATCTTTTTCCATCCCTTCACTTTCAGTCTATATGTGTCGCTGGGTCTGAAATGGGTCTCGGGTAGACAGCATATATATGGGTCTTGTTTTTGTATCCATTCAGCCAGTCTATGTCTTTTGGTTGGGGCATTTAATCCACTTACATTTAAGGTAGTTATCAACATGTATGTTCCTATTACCATTTTCTTAATTGTTTCGGGTTTGTTTTTGTGGGTCTTTTTGTTCTCTTGTGTTACCCACTTAGAGAAGTTCCTTTAGCATTTATTGTAAAGCTGGTTTGGTGGTGCTGAATTCTCTTAGCTTTTGCTTATCTGAAAAGCTTTTGATTTCTCCATCAAATCTGAAGGAGATATTTGCCGGGTAGAGGAATCTTAATTGTAGGTTTTTCTCTTTCATCATATTAAGTATGTCCTGCCATTCCATTCTGGCCTGCAGAGTTTCTGCTGAAAAATCAGCTGTTAACCTTATGCGGATTCCTTTGTATGCTCTTTGTTGTTTTTCCCTTGCTGCTTTTAATATTTTTTCTTTGAATTTAATTTTTATTAGTTTGATTAATATGTGTCTTGGTGTGTTTCTCCTAGGGTTTATCCTGTATGGGACTCTGTTTTTTCTGGACTTGGGTGACTCTTTCCTTTCCCATGTTAGGGAAGTTTTCCACTATAGTCTCTTCAAATATTTTCTCAGACCCTTTCTTTTTCTCTTCTTCTGGGACCCCTATAATTCAAATGTTGGTGCATTTAGTGTTGTCCTTGAAGTCTCTGAGATTGTCTTCAGTTCTTTTCTTTCTTTTTTCTTTATTCTGCTCTTCAGCAGATATTTCCACCATTTTGTCTTCCAGCTCACTTATTCATTCTTCTGCTTCAGTTATTCTGTTATTGATTCCTTCTAGTGTATTTTTCATTTCAGTCATTGTTGTCTTCATCTCTATTTGTTTGTTCTTTAGTTCTTCAGGATCTTTGTTAAACATTACCTGTATTTTCTCAGTCCATGCCTCCATTCGATTTCTGAAATTCTGGATCATCTTTATTATCATAGCTCTGAATTCTTTTTCAGGTAGATTGCCTGTTTCCTCTTCATTTATTTGGTCTTGTAGGTTTTTACCTTGCTCCCTCATCTCTGACATATTGTTTTACCGTCCCTTTTTTTTTTTTTTCCTTTTTTTTTTATGAGGGGCATTGTGTTCTTGTCTTACTGGTTGTTTGGCCTGAGGCTTCCAGCACTGCAGTTTGTAGGCTTTTGTGTAGAGCTGGGTCTTGGTGCTGAGGTGAGGACCTCTGGGAGACCTCACTCCGATGAATATTCCCTGGGCTCTGAGGTTCTCTGTTAGTCCAGTTGTTTGGACTTGGAGCTCCCACCGCAGGAGCTTTAGCCCACCTGCTGGCTCATTAACCAAGATCCTGCCTCTTTTCTAATTATAGTTTTCTCTGGATATATGCCCAGGATTGGATTGTTGGATCATATGGTTGTTCTATTTTTAGTTTTTTAACAGACCTCCATACTGTCCATTGTGTAGTGGCTGCACCAATTTTCATTTCCAGCGACAGCACTGGAGGGTTCCTTTTTTTCCACATCTTTCTAGCATTTATTATTTGTAGACTTTTTGAGGATGGCCATTCTGACTGGTGTGAAGTGATATCTCATTGCAGTTTTGACTTGCATTTCTCTAATAATTAGCAATGTTGAGTATCTTTCCATGTGCCTTTTGGCCATCTCTATGTCTTCTTTGAAGAAATGTCTGTTTAGATCTTCTACCTGTTATTCTGTTGGTTTTTATTATTATTATTATTATTATTATTATTATTATTATTATTAAACTGTATGAGCTGTTTGTATATTTTGGAACTTAAGCCCTTGGTTGCATCATTTGCAAATGTTTTCTCCCATTCCATAGGTTTTCTTTACATTTTCTTTATAGTTTCCTTTGCTGTGCAAAGCTTTTGAGTTTGATTAGGTCCCATTTGTTTATTTTTGTTTTTATTTCTATTACTCTAGGAGGTGGATCAAAAAAAATATTGCTGCAATTTTTGTCAAAGTGTGTTCTACCTATGTTTTCCTTTAGGAGTTTTATAGTATCTTGTCTTACATTTAGGTCTTTTATCCATTTTAAGTTTATTTTTATGTATGGTGTTAGAGAATGTTCTAATTTCATTCTTTTACATGTAGCTGTCCAGTTGTCCCAGCACCACTTATTGAAGAGGTTGTTTTTTCTCCATTGTATATTGTTGCTTCCTTTATCATAGATTAATGACCATAAGTGCATGGGTTTATTTATGGGCTTTCTATCTTGTTCCATAGATCCATATGTTTGTTTTTGTGCCAGTACCATACTGTTTTGATGACTGTAGCTTTGTGGTATAGTTTTAAGTCAGGGAGCTTGATTCCTCCTGCTCTGTTCTTTTCTCTCAAGGTTGCTTTGGTTATTCAGGGTCTTTTGTGTTTCCATACAAATTAAAAAAAATTGCTCTAGTTCTGTGAAAAATGCCATTAGTAATTTGATAGGGGTTGCAGTGAATCTATAGATTGCCTTGGGTAGTATGGTCATTTGAAATAACCTTTTTATTTGGATAGAAACAGCTGTATCTCTGCCTGACACTTGCATTTCTATTGAAAAAAAAACTTGGAATGTCTTCAGTATTCTATAACTTACAAATTTATAGTCAAAGAAAATAAAATTGCAAATCCTATAGTGTTAGGTAAGTACAAAAACCCCAGCAAGCCCAACATACTGTTGAATGGGCCCCCAAGCAACTTTTGCACATTTTAGAGACTTTTCACGTTTTCTCCTGACATGTCTCTATTACATACCAATTGTGTGAACATGGTTAAGCCATTGCAACTCTTTGCAAGCATAAGAAGAAAATAATTTCTTGTACCATAAGAAGAAAATAATTTCCAGATTATTTTAATTACTGTATTCCCATAGGATTCCACAGGAATATAAAGTAGAAAAATTAATGTGTATAAAATAATTTTGGGTATAAAAATCACTTTATGAAATTCTATAGGTAAATTAAGTGCTTGTAAACATGCTATATTTCTCAAGTAACACTTTTTTTCCATATCCAAAAAACAACTTGAGCCACCTTTCCACGTTAAGAGAGTAAATCCTAAGATTTCTCAACACAAGGAAAGCATTCTTTTTTTTTTTTTTTATCTATATAAAATGATGGATGTTCAGTAAACTTATTGTGGTGATCATTTCATGATGTATGTATCAGATAACTAAGCTGTACACCTTATACAGTACAGTCCACCTTTCCATACCTCAAGTCCAATTTCCAAAAATTCCCTTTTTTTTTTCTTGCGGTACGCAGGCCTCTCACTTTTGTGGCCTCTCCTGTTGCAGAGCACAGGCTCTGGATGTGCAGGCTCAGCGGCCATGGCTCACAGGCCCAGCCACTCCGCGGCATGTGGGATCTTCCTGGACCAGGGCACGAACCCGTGTCCCCTGCATCAGCAGGTGGACTCTCAACCAATGCGCCACCAGGGAAGCCCCCAAAATTCCCTTTTAATACTAAAGAGCCAATTAGTATAATTTTTGGAAACTATCATATCACCCTAGCATAAAATTTGCAGGTAACTTTTAAAAAATAGAATAGTTTTTATTTTAACAAATATGTGTTATAATTTATACTTTAGGTATGTATATGTTATATATATTTAACAAGTATAATTTAAATTTAGATTAATATATATTGCATGCTAATTACCATAGACTAATATTGAAATGTTCTCTAAAGATTTTAGTTTCTAGAAACTACAATCTACCTTTAACTCATGCACTTAACAAATACATTAAAGATTAATCATATACCAGATAATGTTCTAGATAGTAAATAAAAATATGCTTGATCTCATAAAGGATACAGTTTAGAAAAGGGAGCATACAAAACCAAGTAATCAGTTAAGTAAACTATAAACTGTGGTATTTATAAAATAGTATTTTAAGAAAGAGTTTATGAAGGGAACTATTCCAGAAAAGGTAGTCAGAAAAAACATCTCTGAATAGTCAACATTTAAAATGAAAAGTTTAATAAAAAATAAAACCATTTAAAGAGTAGGATGAAACACTTTTCTTGGAGTGAGAACACAAAATGCAAACCATTTTGAAGTAGGAAAGAGCTTGATATATTTGAGTATTTAAAAAAAAAATCAAGTGACAGAAATTTAGTTGTTAAGAGAGATGAGTGAAAGCCGATGAAGTCACAGGAGTAGATATGGACAAAAACAGGCAAAACCTGGAAGATCTTAGTAAGGAATTTGTATTTTATACTACATGCAATGAAAAACCATTGAAGACCTTTTCCTTTTTTCTTCCAGTTATATTGAGATATAACTGACACATAGCAGTGTATAAGTTTAAGCTGTACAGTCTAATTATTTGGCTTTTATATATCATGAAATGATTACCACGGTAAGTCTTGTGAACATCCATCATGTCATATAAATACAGAAAAATATATATTTTTTTCCCTGGGATGATAAATCTTAGGATTTATTCTCATAATGACTTTCATATAAAACATACAGCAGCTTTATTATATTTATCATGCTGTACATTACATCCCTACTACTTATTTATCTCATAACTGGAAGTTTGTACCTTTTGGCTGCCTTCACTAATTCCCCCTCACCCCACGCCCTGCCTTTGGTAACCACAAATCTGGTCTCTTTAGCTATAAGTTTGTTTGTTTTTGAAATATAATTGACCTACAACACTATGTTAGTTCCTGTTACACAACATAGTGGTTTGATATTTCTATACATTTCAAAATGATCACCATGATAAGTCTAGTTACCATCTGTCAACATAAAAATATATTACATGATTATTGACTATATTCCTCACACTGTGCTTTTCATATCCATGACTTTTTTATTTTGCAACTGGAGGTTTGTACCTCTTAATCCCCATCACCTATTTCTCTCCTATCCCCGCTCTCTCTACCACTGGCAGCCACCTGTTTCCTGTCTGTATCTATGACTCTGTTTTTGTTTAGTTATGTTTGTTTATTTAACTTTTTAGATTTTACATATAAGTGAAATTGTACAGTATTTGTCATTTTTTCCTGACTTATTTCACTTAGCATAATACTCTCTATTCCATCCATGTCACAAATGGCAAGATTTCTTTTTTTATGACTGAGTAATAGTCCTGTGTGTGTGTGTGTGTGTGTGTGTGTGTTTATACCACATCTTCTTTACCCATTTTTGTATTGATGAGCAGTTAGGTTGCTTCTGTATCTTGGCTAATGTAAACATGATGCAATGAACATAGGAGTACATATATATTTTCCAATCAGTTTTTTATTCTTCAGATAAATACCCAGGAGAGGAATTGCTAGATGATGTGATAGTTCTATTTTTAATTTTTTGAGGAATCTTCATACTGTTTTCCATAGTGGCCGTACCAACTTGTATTCCCACCAACAGTGCACGAGGGTTCCCTTTTCTCCATGTCCTCAGCAACACTTGCTATTTGTTGTCTTTTTTTTTCCTTGAAAATTAAGTTTATTTTATTTTTTTAACATCTTTATTGGAGTATAATTGCTTTACAGTGGTGTGTTAGTTTCTGCTTTGTTATCTTTTTGATGATAGCCATCCTAACAGTTGTGAGGTGATTTCTCATTGTGGTTTTGATTTGCATTTCCCTGATATGTTGAGCATATTTTATGTGCCTTTTGGTCCTCTTTTATGTGTTCTTTGGAAAAAAAATGTTTATTCAGATCCTCTGCCCATTTTTAATTTGGGTTGCTTGTTTTCTGATGTTGACTTGCATATGTTCTTTGTATATTTTTTATATTTACTCCTAAATGGTTATATTGTTTGCCAATATCTTCTCTCATTCAGTAGGCAGTCTTTTTGTTTCATTGATAGTTTCCTTTGCTGTGCAGAAGATTTTTAGTTTGATGTAATCCCATTTGTTTTTGTTTTTGTTTTTAATTTATTTTAATTTATTAAAATTAAGCAGTGCATGGGCTTCTCTCTAGTTGTGGCATGCGAGCTCAGTAGTTGTGGCACGTGGGCTTAGTAGCCCCATGGCATGTGGGATCTTAGTTCCCCGATCAGGGATCGAACCCGTGTCCCCTGCATTGGAAGGTGGATTCTTTACCACTGGGCCACCAGGGAAGTCCTGTCCCATTTGTTTATTTTTGCTGTTGTTTCTCTTGTTGAGGAGACATATCTGAAAAAATATCATTGAGACTGATGTCAGAGCATACTGCCTATGTTTTCTTCTAGAAGTTTTATGGTTTTGTGTCTTACATTTAAGTCTTTAGTCTATTTTCAGTTTAATTTTGTATATGGTGTGAGAAAGTATTCCAGTTTGATTCTTTTGCTTGTAGCTATACAGTTTTCCCAATACCATTAATTGAATAGGCTATCTTTTCCCCATTGTATATTCTTGTCTACTTTGTTGTAGATTAATTTCCCACATAAGTGTGGGTTCATTTCTGGAATCTCTATTCTGTTTCATTGACTATGTGTCTGTTTTTGGAATAACTCTAACTGAAGAGGTAAAAGATCTGTACTCAGAAAACTATAAGACACTGATGAAAGAAATTGAAAACGGCACATACAGATGGAAAGATATATTATGATCATGAATTGGAAGAATTAATATTGTTAAAATGACCATATTATCCAATGCAATCTGCAGATTTAATGCAATTCCTACCAAAATACCAATGTATTCACAGAACTAGAACAAATAATTCTAAAATTTGTATGGAAATGCAAAAAACCCTGCATAGCCAAAACAGTCTTGAGAAAAAAGAACAAAGCTGGGGGTATCATGCTCCCTGCTTTCAAACTATACTATAAAGCTACAGTAATCAAAACAGTATGGTACTGGCACATAAAGCATTGAAGAATTTTAAGCAGTGGTGTAACTTAACTTAAAAAAAAAAGACATTCTATGGAATGTGGAAGATATTTAAATGAGGTAAAAATAAGGAAATAAGGTATCTGAATTATACATTTGGGAGGTATTGACTCAGGTTG
The DNA here is from genome assembly GCF_964165515.1 of Mesoplodon bidens. Lineage (NCBI taxonomy): Eukaryota > Metazoa > Chordata > Mammalia > Artiodactyla > Ziphiidae > Mesoplodon > Mesoplodon bidens. The sequence goes on from NC_138162.1 coordinate 48,027,012, forward strand.
GTTCAACAATGTAGACAGAAAAGAGCAGAGCATCTGGGACAACTATTGGAGTGCTCATTTTTTTAAAGATTGCTAATAATGGAGTGTATTTGAATGCTAAGGGAACTATTTAAAAAGAGAAAACTGCTAGAAGATGTAGGAGAGAGTGGGGATTACCAAAAGAAGATGTATTTTTAAAATTTTCATTATGAAAAAGTTTACACACAAACAAGAGTACAAAGAATGGCACAATAAATGCTGATGTCTCTTTAACCTGGTTTCAGATTATCAAAATATGGTTCATCTTGTTTCCTCCATACTTCCTATGCTTCCTCCCCTCTCCTACTCCCAGATGTTGTTTTTAAGAAAATACCAAATATCTTATAATTTCTTTCATAAATACCCCAAGGAATGAAATCTTGAGAAAGTAAGCAAAAATGAGATCCAGAGCACAGTAAGCCCTGTCCAGGTCTAAGTGCCTGGTCAGATTTTGAAACAGAACAAAGTTCATGCTGGAGGCTTAAAGATTATAGAACAGTTCTGAAGCAGGTCCTATAGAGAATAAAGCTATTATAAGAGAAAAACTTTTCAACACTCTTTGAAAGGAGCACTTCTATTATTTATAAAAAAATAAAACCTTATCATTATGAAAAATAAAAATAACAAATAAAAGCCAACATTCATACATTCAGAAATGAGGGTGGTATGTGTGTGTGTGTGTGAATAGATTACTGTCTATGAGTAAATATAGATAAAGGAGTTGTTGATTGTGTTTTCTAAAATTTTCCATGACTTCTCTGAGAGTTTAGTTATGTCAATGCATTTCAATTAACCTCTGTCATAATTGCTTTCTTACATATCTTATAAATTACATTGACATTTACCTGTCTTTGATAATCACTCTTTTGAAAAATAATGATTAGGGAATTTCTTTAAGAACCATTTTTTAAAACATGAGGAATGACTTCTCCCCAAAGTAATGAGATAGATAGAGACTGAGCTGTATAGAATTCATTGAAATAAAATTTCAAATCCAATGTGATTTGTGAAGGAGATATACATAAATGGACATTGGTATATTCACAGTGTTTTATTGAGAGGCCAAGCAGAAATACTGATTACTAAGTGTACCATTATCCTAGTTTTAGTTCTTTCAGTGCATGTGTTAGATCTGCAAAGGAGTTAAAACTTGGATAACCAATGATTGACTCCCCTCAGTGCATCACATTCATGTTATATTCTGAAGACCTTAAGGTTTTGCCAAATTGCTAAATTATATATGTATTATGTAATTATACCATTTTGCTAAATTATGTATATGATTAGATATTGCTAAATTATATATATATATATAAAATCAGTGGGTTTATATATATATATATATATATATATATATATAAACCCACTGATTATGGTAGTACTAGCCATAGAAAAGTGCAGCAAGAATGAATTAGAAACATAAGTTTTGAAATGAGCCACATAGTAATAATTTCATCAAATTTGTGATCTGGGATAAGATGGAAGGAAAAGACACATGCTGACATTTTGATAAAATGACAGGTATAAATTAGGTGGTTATCTATTTTTGAATAAAAATACTACAGTAAGGAAAAAGTGAGCTGCTATGTTGGGGAGGGACTTGGTGCACCTTGATGTCATATCATTTTGTATATTGCCTCAAATGCTATATGTGTGTGTTTGTAAATTTTTAAGATAAGCAGAAATAAAATCACAGTTATATTTTTAAAGTTCTATATTACTTTATAAACTGTATACTAAAGTCATTCCAAGGTTCTTTCTAAGCTGTTCTAGAAGTCTTTGTAATAATAGCTACTTTCATTCTTCTAATATGTGTACATTCTTCTAATATTTTAAAATCTTAAAATATTTCAAATATATGTAATGCGAAGAATATTTAAATAGTCTTGAAAGGCAATAAATTTGAGGGACAGGTCTTCCCTGGTGGCGCAGTGGTTGAGAGTCTGCCTGCCGATGAAGGGGACACGGGTTCGTGCCCCGGTCCGGGAAGATCCCATGTGCCACAGAGGGGCTAGGCCCGTGAGCCATGGCCGCTGAGCCTGCGCGTGCGGAGCCTCTGCTCCGCAACGGGAGAGGCCACAACAGTGAGAGGCTGGTGTACCACACACAAAAAAAAAAAAACAAATTGAGGGACACATATAATTAGTTCAAACCACTCTTTGACGACAAATGCTACATTGTCTGTAAAGAGCCACGTTTGTGTCCAATTTTCCAAATTTTCCTCACCACTCCTGGTACATGCAGACATACATATTTTCCTTTTTTGTCTCAAGGTATATCAAGAATCATACTAACTATTAAATAGAGATGTGTGAGCAAGTGGCAAGGAGCAAGCATATTCTAGTGAGTAATAGCAATAAACTTTAATATGCCAAGAATCAACTGTCAATCTGGTTTAAATGCAGATTTTGTTTCAGTCAGCTCAGAATGGAGACTGAGAATCTCCCTTTACAGCAGTCCTCCAGGGACTGCTGACGGTGGTGTTGAATAGACAACAATTTGAGTATAAACAGAATCAACTTAAATGGATTTGCACACCTTTGCCTTCCAGTGATAGAGGAATCCCCCCTCTCAGATAAAACCTACCACTAATAACCATTATAAACTTTGGACAAAATATTAAAACAAAAAATAGTGCAACCAACTGAAGGCATCAAGGGGGAATTAAAAGTGTGCAAAAACTGGAGCAGATTGTATATGTGAAAGAAAGAAGTAGCAATTGGTGACTTTCCCATCTTTTGTAGATTTTTCCAAGAATGTGGACCCCAGTTAGTGTTCTGGATATTTTGTGTAGAAAGGCAATAGAGATTGATGTAAATAATATTTTTCCCAGTGTGCTAACGTGAATAGTTACCTCCAAAACTATGTATTCCTAATCCCTCGAACCTGTGAATATCAATCACCCTATGTGAAAAAAGTGGGTCTTTGAAGATGAAATTAAGGATTTTGAGAATCGATCATCTTGTAATTCCAACAGAGATGTCTCTGTAAGAGACATAAAGACCAGAGACACACAAACACACAGAGAAGAAGCAATGTAAAGAAGACAGAGATTGGAGTGATGTTACCATTAGCCAAGGAACTCTTAAGGCCTCTGCGGAGCCACCAAAAGCTGGAAGAGCCAGGGGATGAATTATCCCTCAGAGCCTCCTGGAAGGAGCACAGCCCTGATGATACATACCTTTTCTCCTCCTCCTTCTTTTCTGCTGTGGATGTCTAGAGTTGTCTTCATCTTTTCTCTGCCGATTTCTCAGTGGGCCACACTCGTAATAGAAGCCTTAGCCTTCCTTAGGCTGAAGTTTCAAAATCATTAGGAAGCAATTTTCTGTATAAATTTTCCCACAAAATCACTGCTGTGCTTTCTTCTCTGTTTGTCTGTTAGGTTGTCCAGTTGGTGGTAACAGGAGGTAAGGCATGTTAGGTTGGATTCTGTGTCCAGAGGAGGAAGTGGAAGTTCACTGATCCAGTTGGTGTTACTATTATCCAAGGACGTTTATACCTGTAAACAATTGCTGTGCTCTTGATGAGTTGAGTGTGTTTTATTTTTTCCTCATGATCTAATATATTTTGTGGTCTAAAATATAAAAGGATGATTTACACTCAGACTACATAATTTTGAGTCCCTGCTTTGCCTTTTACTATCTGTATGTACCCAGAAAATGTAATGTCCTTGAGATTCAGTTCCTTTATCTGTAAAAAAAAAAAAAAAAAAGGTGAAGAATATTTACTCCATAGCATTTTTGAGGATTTTATGATAAAAAGTGTAAATTTTAGTGCAGTATATGCCAATTTGCTAAACTAAATTACAGCATAGTATAGGCCAATTATTCTAATGTGGTCCAGAAAAGATAATAAGTAATTCTTTACTTATCAATCTTGTAAGAGATTTCTAAGATGTCTGTACTTATTTATTTAAAGTGCACAGATATTTGCTTGCCTATTATTTGCACATTACCATACAAGGCAGCCTACTGTTTGTCCATGCTCAGTCTAACCCGTGGGTCACTTCTGTCTCTGGAGTCTCTCTTGGAAATATCAAGTGGCATACAATAAAGGATCGTGATTTTCTTCTCTGCTGGTGACTTCAGGAACTTGGCACACACTAACAAATATTCTATTTTATACCAGTGAGCCATCTTGGTCTTAAGTCAAGGAGTCTCCAAAATCTTATAAATCCTTCCTTAGTTTTATCCTATACTAGATATGCAGGATGTTCATTATAGTAAACTCTTAATCCAAGTCTAAATGTTATTTACACAAGTCCTGCATTTCCATGTCACCTCTGCCACTTACTAGTTGGGAGCAACTAGTAAGTTTAGTCACCTTATCTATAAAATGAAGAGAGTCATTCCTACATCCTGGGGCTATTGTGACATTTAGATAAAAAATTAATTGGATGTAAAATCTGACATATGTTTGTTACCCCAAAACATTATAGTTATTTTTAATCTGTGATTATTTTTTTCCAAGTGACAGATTTTTTTTCCTGCCTTCTGTTGTTTCAGGATTTTACTTAAACAAATGTTTATAGTTTAATGGATTTTAATTATATCTTCTTTTAGTCTTTTCTTTTAGGCTAAAGAAATGACACTTTAAAGAGTGTCTGTTTTATGTGTCATAATAATCCATTAACAAGTAAAGCCTATTACAGTGTAAAAGCAGCAGAAATAAAAAAATTGTAGATAAACCAATGGCAGAGATGGATGGACATTCAAATATATAAATAGCAGATAGATCGAAAGAGATAGAATAGCAACTGATTGAAAAAGAGAGTTAGAAGGATAACAGATTTAAGATAGAAGATAGGCTAAAGACAGATATATGTGTAAAAAATAATGGAAAGATACACAGATAATTGATAGTAGAGTGATTTATAGATGATAGGTAGAAAAGGTAGATGGTAGATAAAAAAAAGACAGTGGATAGATTAAATAGATGATAGATAAGTTAACTGGAAGATAGATGATGGGGGAATACTACAGATTAGTTCACGTTTCCTAGTGTTTTAAAATTAGATAATATGGAATCATATAGAATTTTTTTTCCTATCTGTCTCCTTTCACTCAGCCTAATGATTTTGAGACTGATGTATATCATTGCATGTGATGGTTGGGTTATTTCCAGTTTGTCCTACTGTCTAAAAGTAAAGGCAAAGTGAAAAAAAAATTAAAAGTAATGAGAGGAAAAGGAGATATGTTTCTAGAGAAATAAAAATTGTGGGAATTAACCATATTAAAACAGATCTTAAATGGAGTTCTCCCAGCAGAAAAAAAGAATAATTCCAGATAGAATCACAGTAATGTAGAAAAAATGAGGAGCAATGAAAATTGAATGTGATGCTAAAATAGAAGTAAATATTTACTTATAAAACTAATTGAAATGCATTTTGAAAGTTAAAATATATGTAGCATCAAAACACGTAAAATAATATAAAATAATGCCAAAATATGGAGGGCTATAAATGGCTATATAGTGCTCTCAGTTTTGCTGTTACTAAGGCAGGATAAAATCAATCATTTCGTTTTACTATAATAAGAGTGTATGTTTAAATCATTTACCCAGTAAAAGAACAAGTAAAATTGTTTTATTTTTAAAAAATGAAAAACTAACATTGAGCTAAAATAATACATTAAAATAAAATATTTGACCCATCTGAAAGGAGGCAAACAAGGAGAAGAAAAGGAACTTCATGAGACAGATAAGTCGAGTATTGCACAAACGGAAAGAAGGTAGATCTGAAACCAAATATATCACTAATCACATCAAGTAAATGTGAATTTCAACTGAAAGGTTAATATTTCAAACTGGAATTTTAAAATATGGCTTCTAAAAGACAGGTTTTAAATATAAAGAAACAAAATGGTTCGAAGTAAAGTGATGGAAAAAGATATACCCACCAAGAAAGCTAGTATAACTATATTAGTACAAGATAAAGTAGACTTTAAGGAATGAAGTAGTACTTTTGACAAAGAGTGATATTTCATATTGATGAAAGTTCAATCCACCAACAAGATATAAAAATTCTTAATAGGTATGTATCCAATTAACATGGACTCAAAACATATGAGATGGATGTTGGGATGAGCCACTATGATCATATTGCAAAGGTAGATTTGTGGTCCAGTCCTGAAAGTTAGTATTCAACTGCCATCCCATACAGGGATTGTCTCGGCTTCAGAAAGCTGCCTCACCCAAAGTGACATGAAGACTAGGTTCTTTGGGTTACAATTATACATATGATGTTGTGGAATCTGGCCTCCAAATCTGTTCCAATATTTTGCTGTAGATTTGAGAAAGAACCATTTCTATGCCTTGTATAAACAGGGTTTGAAAACAAATCTTATGGTACTATGAAGAAAACTTGACATCCAGCTCTATTCTGCCACTTCTTCAGAATTCATTGTCAGGGAAGTAGCAGTCCCTCATGTGCAGTAGTCAGGGGGTTGAAGTCTGAGTCTTATGGCTGCCTCTGTATAATGTGGTGGACCAGTGGCACTCGGTCTTTACTTGCCACCTTCATGTTAGACCAGAATTCATTGATTTAAGCAATTGTTTGTGGTTGTGCTTTAGGAAACAGGTATCATTTCTGAAATGGTCCTTCACTGAAGGAGGACAAAATACAGTTAATCATTTTTGAACATGTTCAATCTCACTTCCCAGATATGATTTAAAATTCAAAATAAGGTTATCCCAAAAGATGGTATAGGGGTGCAGAGCACCTTAAAGTTCAGACAAGCATCCGGTAGGTTTGTCAGTATTTATCACATTTTGAGGCACTGGGATGTAAAGCGTCTCTCAGCTCTTACTCCCTAGGATAGAGGATAGTAAAAGTAAAACTGTCTCTGTAGGGAAAGGACCTGGGATAGTGGGCATATAATTAGAATAGTAATTTGAGGATAGAGAGCAAGCCCAAAATTTAGTTAGCAAAACCAAGTCATACAAGTGACCCTTGAACAATGCAGGGGTTAGAGATGCCAAACCCTAGGCACAGGAAAATCTGCATACTGCTATCTCTGCCTCAAAACCAAAGGAATTGATGAATGACTCACCCAAGGGCAGGAAGCTGAAACAGTTTGGATATAATCATGACTCAAGCCCTAGTCCTTTTGATTCCACATATTGTGATCTCTAATTGAACACAACCTGATTTTGAGTCCCCACACTTTATTTTAAAGATCTGTAAAATGAAAATCTAGATACTATATTTATTGAATAAAAAAACGTGTATAGGTGGACCCATGCTGTTTAAACCCATGATGTTCCAGGGTCAACTGTATTATTAGTATCTAGGGCTTTAAAATGTTAAGCAAATAGAATTATCAGAAATGAAACACTCCATAGAATAGAATTAAGATGTAAAGTGATTTGCTGTTGAGGCACCTAAGGTGAGAATGGGCTACTCAAGTACCTTTAAATTCCAAAATTTATTTAAGGTACTGAGGGAAGAGTTCAGTTAAAAGAGAGAGACCAATTATCGACATTAGAAATGCAGTGAGATGACTACCAGGGTCATGGCTTGAGTTTATTATAAGTCATTGTGCCTTAAGGCTATGTCTGCCTTGGTCATGTCACCTCAGTAAAGACCTGAATAATCAGATTAATAAACTATGAAGAACAATCAATGAGTAATGAATTATTTAATTATATAATTTAATAAATTGTCTAAAACTGGCTATTACACACACACACAAACATACATACCTAAACATGCACACACACCTTTAGTGAAATAACCCACCTAAATATTTTCCTGGCTTACACCAAGAACATATTTACTTTTTAATTGTCTGGTTTTATTTTACTTCATTTTGTTTTATTTTAATAGCTTTATTGAAATATTAACATGCAAATAACTGTACATATTTAATATATACAATTTGATGAGTTTGGACATAGGACGTTGTAGTGATGCAGTCACTACGATCAGGGTTATAGTCATGTCCAACACTTCCCAGAGTTTCCTGGCCTTTTGTGTTTTGTGTGTGTATCTATTTTTTTGTGAAAAGAATACTTTATATGGCAGCTATTATCTCAACAAATTTTGAAGTAAACAAGACACTGTTATTAACGATAGGCATCAGATTGTACAGCACATCTCTAGAACTTATTGCTCTTGAATAAATGAAATTTATGCCCATTATATAACTCCCCACTTCCCTCTACCCTGCAGCCTTTGGCAACCACTTATTGTATTCTCTGCATCTATGAGTATGATTTTTTTAGATACTTCATGTAACTGGAGTTATTTGTCTTTCTGTGACTGTCTTATTTCACTTAGGAAAATGCCCTCTGGGGTCATCCATGTTGTCACAAACAGCAGGATTTTCTTCTTCTTTAATATTGAAAAACAGTCAGCATGTATTTACTTTATAATATCCACCGGGTAATTAAGCTCAAATTTCTGAGATGGCATGGTTTTATATTATTGTCATTTAATGATTACATTACATTAAATATGTGGACACAAATCAGAATTCTTAATTGTCATTGCAATTAGAGGTAAGGCTACTGGGAAAGATGCCTTTCCCATCATAAATTTGGTGGCATTTCCTATTTTAGATAGATGAGGCTTGTATAATTAAGTGATCATTAAATTCTAAGTTTAGGAAGCAGAAATACCCTCATTAAATTACTGTTAATGACCCATTCTTTTTTACTATGGAGCTTTATTTGGAAACCATCACAGACATTTTTACTATCATCAAAGGACTCAGACAAACAAGTGGCTAAATAAGGATGAGTACGACACTGATGTTAAAATATTGATATGGCGCTCCTTTTGGTGAGAATATAAAATATTGACTTAAAAGAGAGAACTGTAACTATTGATTTGTCTCCAAGGGGAAGTATTTAAGTTTATGTTCCTTGTTTCATCTACAAATACTTAAAAGTCTGAATTCTACAATTTACAGCTTGAAAAAAAAAGGCAAAAATCAACACACAGTAACAAGTACAACCTTTTATTATTATCATTAAATTGCCTTTTCTTCAGGCTGGCAAGACTCTTCAATATTACAAGTCTGACTGAGCTGCTGATCCCACTACTCTTTGCCAATCATTATTTTATTTTACTTGGTAAATCTCTATGACAGTTTTATTGCAGACTGAAAGCAGAATTGATCTTAGCCCTAGTTTACTTAGACTATCTTTTCAAAGGATACAGATATTCTCCATTAATGGGAACTTTGAAGAGAAATAAAATTAAGTACAATCTTAGCCTAACCTAAAGCTCTATATCCTGTAGCAATTTCTACTCTCATTATATATTAACTCTTTGGATTGAAGTATCCATTAAAAAGAAAGGGACTTTTTTTTAAGAGTAAAATTATATTAAATATCTAATTCTTCACTTATATAACCTCAAAATGATTTAAAATGTTCTCATTCTATTTTGAATTTCATGTTTGAAAACCAGTCCATATGGCATGGAATACTGCATCCTGTAGCATTATAGCACCTGCAGGGCAATCTGCTAGCTTCAGTGAGGCTAGCAAATCTTACAGCATAGTGTTTCTGCATGCTTAATAAGGAGTTATGTGGGAGCAGGGTTCACATTGATTTTTAAATTTTTTGATATAATATTTATTAGAATGCATGCTTACACTGTTACAGGTGCTATTTTAGTAATTAAAGATACATATGTCAGTATCATTGATCTCAAAAACTAATGAACAGATATTTATCAACCACTGTGATAAATGCTTTAGTAGACATGAATAGAGTGCTATTGAAACATGTTTAAGCAAGTAACATTGGATGAGAAGGCAAGGAGCAGCTTTCTAAAGAAGATGGTAGACTGAAATTAAACACATAATTGGAAGTCACAGTCAGTCAGATGAAGACCGATGTTTAGAGATAAGGGCTCAGGTAATAGCCTGAGTGAAAGTCTGAAGCATGGGACACCATGATAAGTTTTAGTAAAAAAGATGCTGGAGTAATTCAGTTTAAGTATTATTTGTGCTTGGGACTTCCTTGGTGGCGCAGTGGTTAAGAATCCGCCTGCCGATGCAGGGGACACGGGTTCGATCCCTGGTCCTGGAAGATCCCACACGCTGTGGAGCAACTAAGCCTGTGTGCCACAACTACTGAGCCTGCACACCACAACTACTGAAGGCTGCACACCTAGAGCCTGTGCTCCTCAACAAGAGAAGCCACTGCAAAAGAAGCCCATGCACCACAACAAAGAGTAGCCCCCGCTCACCACAACTAGAGAAAGCCCACATGCAGCAACGAAGACCCAACGCAGCCAAAAATAAATACATAAAATAAATAAAATTTTAAAAATAAAAGAATTATTTGTGCTTGAACTAAGTTAGTAATAGTGACAGTACAATGCAGGGATAATATTGAAGAGACATGAAGAGATAGAATTGATAGAATTTTCTGACTGGACATAGGGAATTAGACAGAAGTTGCCAATGATAGCTCAATTTATAATCTTGAGCAACTTGGTAGATAGAGTATCATTCAGTGAATAGAGCAATAAATGAATGTGTGAGGTGGAAGATGGTGTGGTCAGTTTGGCAACACATAGGAGGAGTCATTTAATATATATCTTAGATCAGAATTTCAAGTGTGACACCCATGCTAAAGATAGATATAAGTAATTTATATGAATATAGATGACAATTTAAGCAATGGGGGAGTGAATGAATAGAGAGTGATAAAAGAGTAAAGGGGGCATCTAGAAAACTGAAATGTAAGGGCCAGGATATGGAAAAAGACTGGTTTAGTGAAAGATTCTAGAAAGAAAAACAAATGGAACTAGGCAGGTAAGAGGAAATATAATTTCAAGAAGAAATGGATAGTCAGTGAGGATCCTGAATAAAACAAGTAATAAACACAAATTTGATAATTTGAAGATAATCTAATAAAGCAATAATTTTAAAAGGTATGGGCAACATGCAGGAAAACAGAAATAGTGTACTATCCCAGGTTTACAAATAGGGTAGATGGGGCCATTATTAACAGCCAGGTCCTGTTACTTCAAGGGGCAAGTGGAGGGAATGATTAGCTTAATTGGAGAGAGGCCACCTGACAGTCTGTGACTTAGTCTCATTCTCTCTTTTCCAAATCTTCATTGCTGACCTTAATGAGAGTGATTTAAAGAGAATACTTTAGGAAGAAATCCAATTGCAGTGAGTTGAAAAGTGAGTACAGATAACTCTTGGTCTTAATTAGCAATTTCTAGAAAAGTCCATTCAATGAATAAAAGAAGCAATGATTATAAAAATACCAAGGAAAGGTGGCAAATGGAAGCAAGGGGCACACTAAGCACACTTGCCTTCTCCATTATTAAAAGAAGGATATAACCAAGTAAACAAAATAATACTTGCAATATAGAATGTATAAAGGTAGTAAGTTTTCTTTATGTTTCCTTGAGGTCAGAGCATGGTAACAAGAGGGAAATTGAGACATCAAAACAAAAGGACCTGGACAAAAATATTCTTAGTTAGTATCCTGATTCTGAATTTTATAAACTTTCAGCAAAGTCAATGCTTTGTAGCATTCAATTCTCCTTGACCTGCTGTCATTCTGTCATTGTCATTTATTCATATTGGACTTGCATTATGGGCAACAGGGGTAAAATTACTAACACTATTTTGTTTATTTATATACAAATACATGTTATATACACACACAAACACAAACACACAGACATTGGCATTGCTCCCTTTATGATAGAAGTTACCAAAGCTTTGTCAAAATGTAGCAACCTTTCAACAATTTGGATAAAAATGGCTTACCAATTCAGTCAAATAATCAGTCAATTTAATCAAAATGCTTTAAATACTATCATTTACAAACAGGAAAATAACCACTACAGCTGGAGATATTCATATTTAGAAAATTTAATAGAATGTCTTGGTTTTTCTCACCTAGAGATCTAAGCTACATACTGTTTTCCAATTTTAAACAATTTTTATGATGACCTTTTTATTTTATTATAACTTAATTAACTGAGAAACAGTATTATAATTTTCATCATTATCGTAATCAATTATTTTTCAGTTTTCCCAAAGAAGAATCATTGTTGTACATAAAACAGTTGAAAAGGGAGACACACATATTTTAAAACTAGTTAAAAAGCAGTAAGGTGATAACTAGAAAAGTAGTCAAGTTTCTCTCTTGTTCTCTTGAAACTCTTGTTCTTGCTCTTCACCAATATGTGTTTACACACACACACACACACACACACAAAGTTCCTCACCAACTATTACTACTAATGAAAAGCATACCAAAAGAATCTCACTGATTGATAACATGTTGTGTTTCTGAAGCTGTTTGCTGCTCCAATTGAAAATATTCTTGTTCATATTTATCTCACTTTGTATGCACTAATACATTTCTCTCTAAGACTTAGTAGAAATGATCATAATCTCTTCAGAGATTTCACAGAATTCTTGATTCTCCCTCTCTTGTGATGCATTTTAAAGGAATATATCCCTTCATAAACATGTTTTCTTCAGACATTTAAAAGAATAACTTTGGACTCAGTCTAGTAAACTTACTGTGCCCACAGTTAGAGATCTCAAGACAAAAATACATCTTGTAAGAAATATTGGGAAAAAACACAGAAAGTGTCTTAAACTTGAATTTCAATTCTTACACTTGAAGTTTTAAAAATAGGTACATAGAATCCTTGAAATTATATCTACATAATTGTATAATGGGACATGTATATATCTGTCTGAAGGCAGAAGATTTATCCCTTCTATTTATTTTATAGTTATATATAGATAAATTGAAATATGCTGTCTAAATGATGAATGAACAACCATGAATTATTAGATCTACAATAAGATTAAATATCTCTCAAAGGGAAGTTAGTAATAGTTAAAATGTGTAAAACATTTCACAGTTTATTTCACACTGTAAAGTGTACTATCATTCCCATTTTCATTACTGTCAATATTGGGATTTCATTTTCATATATAAATTGACATCTTTTATTTATCAACAAAAGTAAGCTGGCAGAAGCTAGATGTAAAGCACTTTTCCCATATTATATTTTGTATTCCAAAAGGGATATGACTTTTTGGTCTCTATTGCATAAGGAGAAGTTTGAATATTGATAACATATTGATAACTAACTTAAATGTAAATGGATTAAATGCTCCAATCAAAAGACATAGACTGGCTGAATGGATACAAAAACAAGACTCGTACATATGGTGTCTACAAGAGACCCACTTCAGACCTAAGGACACATACAGACTGAAAGTGAGGCGATAGAAAAAGATATTCCATGCAAATGGAAATCAAAAGAAAGCTGAAGTAGCAATTCTCATATTAGACAAAATAGACTTTAAAATGAAGACTATTACAAGAGGCAAAGAACAACACTACATAAAGATTAAGGGATCAATCCAAGAAGAAGATTTAACAGTTATACATAATTAGGTACCCAACATAGGACCACCACAATACATAAGGCAAATGCTAACAGCTATAAAAGGGGAAATTGACAGTAACACAATAATAGTAGGGGGCTTTAACACCCCACTTTCACCAATGGACAGATCTTCCAAAATGAAAATAAATAAGGAAACACAAGCTTTAAATGATACATTAAAAAAGATGGACTTAATTGATATTTATAGGACATTCCATCCAAAAACAACAGAATACACTTTCTTCTCAAGTGCTCATGGAACATTCTCCAGCATGGATCATATCTGGGTCACAAATCAAGCCTTGGTAAACTTAAGAAAATTGAAATCGTATCAAGTATCTTTTCCAACAAGAACGCTATGAGACTAGATATCAGTTAAAGAAAAAGTCTGTAAAAAATACAAACACATAGAGGATAAACAATACACTACTAAATAGCCAAGAGATCACTTAAGATGTCAAAGAGGAAATCAAAAAACACCTAGAAACCAATGACAATGAAAACACGACAACCCAACACCTATGGGATACAGCAAAAGCAGTTCTAAGAGGGAAGTTTATAACAATGCAATCCTACCACAAGGAACAAGAAACATCTCAAATAAACAATCTAACCTTACACCTAAAGCAATTAGAGAAAGAAGAACAAAAAGCTCCCAAAGTTAGCAGAAGGAAAGAAGTTATAATGATCAGATCAGAAATAAATGAAAAATAAATGAAGGAAACAATACCAAAGATCAATAAAACTAAAACCTGGTTCTTTGAGAAGATAAACAAAATTGATAAACCATTAGCCAGACTCATCAAGAAAGAAGGAAAGGGAGAAGACTCAAATCAATAGAATTAGAAATGAAAAAGGAGAAGTAACAACTGACACTGCAGAAATACAAAGGATCATGAGAGATCACTACAAGCAACTATATGCTAGTAAAATGGACAACCTGGAAAAAATGGACAAATTCTTAGAAAAGCACAAACTTCTGAGACTGAACCAGGAAGAAATAGAAAATATAAACAGATGAATCACAAGCACTGAAACTGAGACTGTGATTAAAAATCTTCCAACAAACAAACGCCACATGTCTTCACAGGCAAATTCTATCTAACATTTAGAGAAGATCTAACACCTATCCTTCTCAAACTCTTCCAAAATATAGCAGAGAGAGGAACACTCCCAAACTCCTTCTACAAGGTCACCATCACCCTGATACGAAAACCAAAGATGTTACAAAGAAATAACACTACAGGCCAATATCACTGATGAACATAGATGCAAAAATCCTCAACAAAATACTAGCCAACAGAATCTAACAGCACTTTAAAAGGATCATACACCATGATCAAGTGGGGTTTATCCCAGGAATGTAAGGATTCTTCAATATATGCAAATCAATCAATGTGCTAAATTGTATTTAAAAACTGAAGGAGAAAAACAATATGATCATCTCAATAGATGCAGAAAAAGCTTTCAACAAAATTTAACACTCATTTGTGACAAAAACCCTTGAGAAAGTAGGCATAGAGGGAACTTACCTCAACATAATAAAGGCCATATTTGACAAACCCACAACCAACATTGTTCTCAGTGGTGAAAAACTGAAACCATTTCTAGTAACATCAGGAACAAGACAAGGTTGTCCACTCTCACCACTATTATTTAATATACTTTTGGAAGTTTTAGCCACAGCAATCAGAGAAGAAAAAGAAATAAAAGGAATCCAACTCAGAAAAGAAGAAGTGAAATTTTCACTGTTTGCAGATGACATGATACTATCCACAGAGAATCCTAAAGATGCTACCAGAAAACTACTAGAGCTAATCAATGAATTTGGTAAAGTAGCAGGATACAAAATTAATGCACAGAAAACTCTTGCATTCCTATACACTAATGATGAAAAATCTGAAAGAGAAATTAAGGAAACACTCCCATTTACCAATCAAAAAAAAAAGAATAAAACACCTAGGATTAAACCTTCCTAATGAGACAAAAGACCTGTATGCAGAAAAACTATAAGACACTGATGAAAGAAATTAAAAATGATACAAACAGATGGAGAGATATGCCATGTTTCTGGATTGGAAGAATCAACATTGTGAAAATAACTATACTACCCAAAGCACTCTACATATTCAGTGCAATCCCTATCAAGCTACCAATGGCAATTTTCACAGAACTAGAACAATAAACTTCACAATTTGTATAAAAACACAAAAGACCCCGAATAGCCAAAGCAATCTTGAGAAAGAAAAACTGAGCTGGAGGAATCAGGCTCACTGACTTTAGACTGTACTACAAAATAGTATGGTACTGGCACAAAAACAGAAATATAGATCATGGAACAGGATAGAAAGCCCAGAGATAAACCCACACACATGTGGTCACAATATCTTTGACAAAGGAGGCAGGAATATACAATGGAGAAAAGACAGTCTCTTCAATAAGTGGTGCTGAGAAAACTGGACAGCTACATGTAAAATAATGAAATTAGAACACTTCCTAACACTATACACAAAAATAAATTCAAAATGGATTAAAGACCTAAATTAAAGACCTAAATTAACACTATAAAACTCTTAGAGCAAAGCATAGGCAGAACACTCTATGACATAAATCACAGCAAGATCCTTTTTGACCCACCTCTTAGAGAAATGGAAATAAAAACAAAAATAAATGAATGGGAACTAATGAAACTTAAAAGCTTTTGCACAGCAAAGGAAACCATAAACAAGACAAAGAGATAATCCTCAGAATGGGAGTAAACATTTGCAAACGAAGCAACTGACAAAGGATTAATCTCCAAAATATATTAAGCATCTCATGCAGCTCAATATTAAGAAAACAAACAACCCAATCCAAAAATGGGCAGAAGACCTAAATAGACATTTCTCGAAAGAAGGTATACAGATTGCTAGTAAACACATGAAAGGATGCTCAACGTCTCAAATCATTAAAGAAATGCAAGTCAAAACTACAATGAGGTATCTCCTCACACCAGTCAGAATGGCCATCATGAAAAAATCTACAAACAATAAATGCTGGAGAGGGTGTGGAGAAAAGGGAACCCTCTTACACTGTTGGTGGGAATGTAAATTGATATAGCCACTATGGAGAACAGTATGGAGGTTCCTTATAAAACTAAAAATAGAACTACCATATGACCCAGTTATCCCACTACTGGGCATATACCCTGAGAAAACCATAATTCAAAAAGAGACATTTACCTCAATGTTCATTGCAGCACTATTTACAGTAGCCAAGGCATGGAAGCAATCTCTAAGTGTCCATCGACAGATGAATGGATAAAGAAGATGTGGCACATATATACAATGGAATATTACTTAGCCATAAAAGAAATGAAATTGAGTTATTGGTAGTTAGGTAGATGGACCTAGAGACTGTCATACCGAGTGAAGTAAGTCAGAAAGAGAAAAACAAATACTGTATGCTAACACATATATACAGAATATTAGAAAAAGAAAAAGAAAAAATGGTTCTGATGAACCTAGAGGCAGGACATAAATAAAGACGCAGACCTAGAGAACGGACTTGAGGACATAGGGAGGGGGAACGGTATGTTGGGATGAAGTGAGAGAGTAGCATTGACATTTATGTGCTACTAAATGTAAAAGAAATAACTAGTGGGAAGCAGCTGCCTAGCACAGGGAGATCAGCTAGGTGCTTTGTGACCACCTAGAGGGGTGGGAGGGAGGTGCAAGAGGGAGGGGATATGGGTTATATGTATACATATAACTGATTCACTTTGTCATATAGTGGAAATTAACACAACATTGTAAAGCAATTATACTCCAATAAAGATGTTAAAAAATGTTTTATATTTTAATAAGAATCATTTTCATTAGGGAAACTTATTGATCTCACTGTTGGAAAATATCAGACATGTACTTTGTTTGTCCTCATTAGCATGGTCAATCTTTAGATTGTTTTCAATTTCAACATATTTAAGCAATGTGCTGCCTTGTCATTTTACCATATCATGATAGTATGATAATTATTGTCTGTTTAGAGTCTTATCAGGTTCAGATAGACAATATTGGGAAAGTTCAGCATTTGGAAGAAGATTCAGCCTAGTATAATTTTAAAAAATTAATCACAATCCTTATTTTGGATTAGAGGATTGAAGTAGAGGAATGAATCTTAAGACAGAAAGTTAATATCCATATCATTGATTTTTCTGAAAAACTACTTATATAATTGAAAATATAAAAATGGAATTTAATTGAATGTGATGAATTATTTACCTTCATAAAAATGCTTTTTTTGTTTTTTCGTTGCAAGGAGAAGTACAGATCTGTATTCAGTCTTCAATTGCCATCTCCTCAGTAGATTTTCTTTTTTGTTTTGATTTATAAAAGTATTCAGAGGTGCTCTGTTAACTTTTTTCTTTTTTTTTCTTCCAGTTTTATTGAGATATAATTGACTACAGCACTAAGTTTAAGGTGTACAGTATATTCATTTAACTGACTTACATTATGAAATGTATGCCACAGTAAGTTTAGTGAACATCCATAATCTCATGTAAATACAAAATAAAAGGAAAAAAATTTCCTTGTGATGAGAACTCTTAAAATTTGCTCTCTTAACTACTTTCATATAAACCGCACAGCGGTGTTAACCACAGACATCATGTTGTACACTACATCCCCCGTACTTACTTGTCTTATCACTGGAAGACCCCCTCCATCCAATTCTTCCCCCCACCCTTCACCTCTGTTAAGCCCAAATATGATCTCTTTTTCTGCGAGTTTGTTTGTTTGATTTGAAGTATAATTGACCTACAACACTGTGTTAGTTCCTGCTGCACGACATAGTAATTTGATGTTTCTGTACATTGCAAAATGATCACCACAATAAGTCTAGTTACCATCTGTCACCATACAGAGATATTACATTATTATTGATTATATTCCTATTAACTTTTTTTCTTAAACTTTACTTGCAAACTCTTATAATTTGCTATTCAACATTATTATTGCCTCTTCACCAAGGGCAAAAACGGAAAACAAAACATACATATTTATGTATATATGTGTGTAGATAGATAAATAACACCTAAATATACATAATACTACCTAAATATATATAAATATACATACTTTACATCTATACAAAAGAGTAACAGTGTTAAGAAATGATCATTGGAGTCAGACTGCTAATATTAGGTTTTTGGTTCCCTTACTTACTAGATTCTTAAGGCCTAGGGCAAATTAGATAACTTGCTTCCTTTAATTTCCTCACATATTAAATGGCAAAATTATTAGCACCAACTTCTCATTATTGTTCTCAGAACTGAATGTTAATATATATGAGATAATAAATAAAGAGCTCAGTAAATGATAGCTGTTATAATTCATAAATAGGTGACTAGAAGTAGACCTTTACTCTTGAATTGCAATTCAATTAATCCAAAAAGCAGCTGTGTAGAAATTCTTGTTTCTTATGTATTTTAATATTGAGGAAAAAATGAGTAGATGTTTCAATATAATATCCTGTTGTCACTATATATTCTTAAATATTAATCCTCCCAGGGAATTCATAATAGTGATTATAAGAAAATAGATAATCATTAATTTTCAGAACTTAGTCATAATATATATCATTATTGCTGAAAACTAACCTCCTGTTTATTATTGTCACTAAACTCGTACATTTAAAGTGTTCATTCTAATTGGGAGCTCCAGATCTCTGAACTTCATCACTCGTAAATGCAGAAAACTGTCTCTTACACTGAGTGAGATCCTTGAAGCCAAGAAGAGCGTATGCATAGTGACCTTCTTACAGATTACCTGACACACAAAAGGTGGTCAGTTAATATTTGCTAAATGAACTAATGAATAGCTAATTAATTAAGGCACTGTATGCATATTGAATTACCAAGATTTTTATATATGTTACAAATGAAGGGATGCTGGGCAAACTTCCAAATATTAGTTGGACCTCTGTTATGAACCTATTTTCTAAGACAAGTGCATTCTGCTTAACCATCTAAATGCATTGATCCAAATGTTTCTTTATGCTTCTTCTCAAGAATCAGATGGCATAATTAGAGTACAGATTTTACCGCATTTGACATTGATTCTCCATGGTAACTATTTCTAGAATCCTATCACCTTCCATAAGGGCAATGTCAAACAGGAGAGTTTCTGATTAACAGTAGCTCTTGGCTATAATTATTCTAGTATAACATATTATAATTACTGGTCTTTAGTGTGCTGTATATGTGTATGTGTGTGTAACAGGTATGGTGAGGTACAAAGGGATCAGATCTGTGATTATATAAACTTGTTAACTAATGGATTAAAAAACATTGCATTACTACCTCTAAGGGGGTTTTTAAGAATAATGATTTCTAATATGCAATATTAATGTCTAATATTGTTTGGAGTATGACATTTTACTAAATTAACATTACCCAATTATGGATTTATTGTAAGTCTATTTTCTAAGCATATCAAGGTGTTTCTGTTGTTGACATTTGTTGGTTTCCTAGGAATCAATAAATTTGCTAAGTCTTTGAAACACAAGGGAGGCAAGTAAAACCAGAAGTTTCTTGTGAATATTAATTTGGGGACATGTATTTGATTTTTATCTTTGCATATAAGTAATACTTATCTGGTCATATAGAAGACAAGATACAGATTTTTTTTTTCCTGAAACTAGCTAACAGTGCAAATAGATTCCACAAATATGTTTTAGAGAGTTTGTTTTGATTTAATAAGAACCTAGTATTTCTATATAAATATAGCCACAACTATTTAATCCTTTTTCCTGGGGTATGTGTCCAAAGGAATTTTAGCAGGAGAGGGGGAAAAAAAAAAAAATATATATATATATATATAACTGGAATCAGTAACCATGGACACTCTTCTGGATCACATTCTTACATAGTACAGTTTCTTCTCGTTCATCAATCAGAGTTACTCTCCTCTTCTTCCCAGTGTCACAAGGGCACCATCAATCAAAAAAGGATACTTTGGGGCTTCCCTGGTGGCTCAGTGGTTGGGAGTCCGCCTGCCGATTCAGGGGACACCGGTTCGTGCCCCAGTCTGGGAAGATCCCCCATGCCGCGGAGCGGCTGGGCCCGTGAGCCATGGCTGCTGGGCCTGTGCGTCCGGAGCCTGTGCTCTGCAACGGGAGAGGCCGCAACAGTGAGAGGCCCACGTACCACAAAAAGAAAAAAAAAAAAAAAAAAAAAGCATACTTTGTTGAACAGGTGAGTGTCATAAATGACTACTCACTTGAGAAAACTGTTTACCCCATTAGAGACACAAAAGTTCCCACTGAATTTTCCACTAACACCAGGGTTAAAAGAGCAAGACTTCTGATATATCTAAGAGGAGTGAAAATGTTTTATGTCACAAGATTTTGAGACTCATTGACTGTTAGGGTTATGACTTTAGGGTCATACTCTGAGGCCCATTGAGGTCAACACCAAAGATGGTAAGCAGAACCAATTTTTGGTAATTTGGATTTATTTCTTTATTTCTCCGGCATCCCTAACTCCTGATAAATTATGAAACTTCTATTGCAATTTAGGTAAGACATACTTTGAAAGAACTCTTGGGAAACAACATTATTTCTGAATATAAATATACTGTTTGGCGTTACACAATGAAAAATGAAGGAATAGCCAGGAACTTCCCTAATGCTGGCTGCTCTTTGTATAAATGTTAAAGTTCTGACCTGACAGTGATTTACTACATGCATGGGCTTCACCTTCTTTGGTTCCACTGGGTCTTTGGATGTTTTCCTGAGGAAAACGTTTAAATCAAACTTTGTCAAAGCTGATTTTGCCCCATATTCCTATGTTGCTGAAGTTCCAGATCATGGTTTTTTCATCCAGTGAAGCTTCACATTAATAGACAATGCTTTGTTTTATTTTATTTGGGGATTGACAGATCTTCTAATTCTGTGATATTTTTGTGATATTCTGTTTCTGTAGGACTTTTATTATCTATCACTTGCTTTCTTCTTTCATTTTATCACTTGTCCTCCAAGAAACCTGTTCTTTTCCAAGGTATTTTCCTCTCTTCATAAAATACCACCTTCCCAGATTCTCTGGTCCCACTCACTTTGAAGTCCTTTTCTTTGGGTTGTTCTGTAGACATTGATCTGGTTTGTCATATCTCAGACTAGTTGTTGGAAGCTGACACACAGCTTGAGACTGTCTCTTTCTGAGAGTGATTATGTGTGTGTGTTGCTTCTGCTAGGATTCCCCTGTCCTATCCTCTTCTCTGCAAAGTTTCTCAGACTGCTTGTTTGTTAGAAACTCTGAACCCACCTCTGCTGATTTCAGGTGTTTCCTTTACGTATGTATACACTGACATTCTCCAGTTATATGTGTAAATTGAACTTTAGTGTTTTCTCTCTCCTAATTATGCTATAAACATAAGTGTTTCCATTCTGTATTATATGTTTTTTTGGAATGGAGGCAGTCAGTATAATCTCATGGGAAAGTGGGAATTGAAAGGGATCTATTTTTTCTTTTTTTTCCAATGGGAGAAAATACTTCCAATCGATGCAACTGACACAGGATTAATTCCCAAAATATACAAACAGCTCATACAACTCAATGTGAAAAAAAAAACAAAAAACAAATAGCACAATCAAAAAGTGGGCAGAAGACCTAGATAGATATAAAGATGGCCAACAGGCACATGAAAAGATGCTCAACGTAGCTAATTATATGAAAGGGATGTATTAAATTATTACCTTTAGGCCCAAGAATGGTAGTCCAGTTAATCAACTTCATAAATTATTCACCTTTTATTCTATAACCCTCATCTCCTTCACTGCCAAAATATACAAGTCTGAGGCTAAAGAATGGATACCTGTGTGGATTCAGACCTCTTGAAACTTGACTTCTTTGTGAAATAAGCTTATTAGTTGTGTTTATTGCATTAACTCTGGCTCCATCTCTCTATCAGTGGTCCTCAAATTTGATGATGTATCAAAATCAACTCAGAAGATATTTTTAAATGATTTCCAGGAACACAGTACTAGAGACCTAATTCCATAGGTCTTGAGGGGAGAACATAATTTACTTATTTAATAATTACTATGAGCTCCTTTTGATGTAAATATTTCATAGACCATATGTTGAGCACTGGAACAAGGAAATCAGTTTTGATACGTTTATCAGAAATGCTGCGAATCATATGGGTGGCTGGGGGAGTGTAACATTCTGGGCATTGGGAAGGGGATTTGAAGTTAGAGTATCTTAGTACTTTAGAGGCTTAGTGATAAGACCAGTGGAGGTGGACTTGAGTGTGTGAGGAAGACAAAACTAGGAGATGAGATCAGAAAGGTAGCCCGGCAGGTAAAAATTAATAGGGCCTTGGAGGCTATGTAAATTACCTCTGATTTTATCATAAATGATTTGGAAAATTACTGGAAAATGTGGAACATAAGGTTGACATGGTATGACTTTAGGGATATCAGTCTGTTGTATGGAAAGAAGACTCTAAACGTATCAGGGTAGAAAGTGCATGAATATTAGAATGCTATTACATTAAACACAATGAAACATTATAGTAGCATTGATAAGCATTTGTGGTGTTGAGAAGTGGTTGGATTCTGGAAATATTTTGAATATATAGGAAAATGTTTTTGTTGATCGATTAGATATGGGTTGTGATGGTAAAAAGAAGAGTTTAGAAATAAATCTAGGAATTTTGATAGAGCAATTAGAACTATGATGTTATTTATTGAAATATGGAAAATCTGAGATGAATCACATTTGGGTATGGATGGTTAAGAGTTTGGTTTGTGATATACTGTCTTGGAGATTCTTAAAGGCAATCAAGTGGAGATGTCATATGAACAGTTGAATATAGAAATCTGTAGAAGTGGGTCAGGGTTAAAGATATAAATTTCAGAATTATCAGTTATCATATTAGTTTAGATAAGCCTTCCTAGAGTATATTTAGAGAACAGAAGACCAACTTCTCTGGCATTTACAGATCACCATATGGAAGAAATGGGCCAAAGAGACTGAGAATGTCTGAATAGAACCAAGAGAGAATCACATACAGCTGAAGACAGAATGTCATATGTATCAATTGCATCAAATTCTGCTTAGATGTCAACTAAAATGAGAACTGAGAATGAACCAATTGATTTTGCAGCATGGACATCATCATTAATATTGACAAGAGCAGTAGTAGAGACAAAAGCCCTTAAATGCAATTGTTTCAAGAGTGGATGTAAAGAAGAAGAAAATGTAAATAGAGAATAAATTAGAAATTTGATTGTTTTAATTAGTTAACACATGTTTTAAGACCTATAGAAGCACATCAATTAGGACATAAATTTTAAAAGACTACATTGAGAAAAGGACATTCTTTCTTTTTTTTTTCCTTGAGATTGATGTTAAAGAAAAAGTTCTTATCTAGGAGAAAGTAGATTAAATTGTGAATAGAAATGAGATATAATAACAAAATCATCATCTCCTATCTCTGCATGTATTGGCTTCTTCAATAGTGAGTCAAATGTGAGGCAAGCAATTTGTGTTTTAAATAGTTACAGGGAATGCCTCTTGCAAGAGAAGTTTTTGATAGACATCTCAGAAATATTCCATGAACCATAGATTTTTACTGATACATACTCCCTCTCTTTTTATGTATTCTATTATTTAAAGACAGAGAAGATAAATCCTCTTATCACAGCAGCATTGCCAGAGTAACAATGATAAAATCCTTCTATTATGTGACCCTTCTCAAAAAGCAATTTGTATTTCTCACACCCTGCCAAGCTGGTTCTTGGGAATTTTTAAGTAGTGTCTTTAAGCACACAATTTTTATTTTTTAGGGTAAAAATAGGAGACTTTACTATAATTTATTGAATGTGAATTGTTCAGCATTTCAAGAGAAAATAATCCTTAATACCAGGTTAAACTGACTTCAAAGTTTCCAGGACACCAAGTTGTTTTAATAGTAGCAGGCATGGTCAGCTCCATGGAACATAATTCTCTTTCTGCTGCTCTTAACCTATCTGTGGCCAGGTATAATGGGAAGATTACTGAAGTGTGTTTCAGGAGGTATTGGCAATAAAATCCTGCTGTGCAGGCATGGTTTGCTTTGATCAGGTAATGGGAACTGTTCCTTAATAAGACCTTGAACAGTTTGAAACGACTATTCTTTCCTTCATTGAATTGTCCTGGGACACTTGTGGCAAATACATTGACCGTAAGTATAAGGGTTTATCGCTGGATCTCAATTCTATTCCATTGATCTATGTCTATTCTTATGGCAGTACAAACCTATTTTCATTACTGTAAGTCTGTAGTAAGTTTTTGAGATTAGAAAACAGGAGCCCTGCAACTTTGTTCTTCTTTTTCAAGATTGTTTCAGCTGTTCTGGGTTCCTTGCATTTTTATATGAAGTTAGGGATAGCTTGCCATATCCTTCAATAAATAAGCAAACAAAAAAAAAAACAAAGAGAAAATTCTGGTATTTTGATAGGAATTGGTTGGATTTGAAGATAAATTGGCAATTATTGCCATTTAAAAATTCTATTTTCTAATCCATGAACACAGGGTGTCTCTTCATTTAT
Source organism: Mesoplodon bidens (assembly GCF_964165515.1). Lineage (NCBI taxonomy): Eukaryota > Metazoa > Chordata > Mammalia > Artiodactyla > Ziphiidae > Mesoplodon > Mesoplodon bidens. Next base: position 48,051,997 of record NC_138162.1, read on the forward strand.
ATAAATCTTATTTAGTTTATTCCAACAATGCTTGTAATTTTCAGTATGAAAGTCTTGCTCTTTTTTTGTTAAATGTATTCCTAGGTATTTTATTGCTTTAGCTTCTATACAAATGAGATAATTTTCTTAATTCATTTTTGAATTGTTTATTTCTAGTGCATAGAAATATGATTATTTTGTATATTTATCTTGTATCCTACCATGTTGTTACACTCATGTAACAACAATAGTTTGTTTTAGTAGTCCTTATTCTGTACATATATGATCATTTCATCTTCAAATAGAGTGTTATAATTCTTACTTTTCCATATAAATGACACATTTATTTTTATTGCCTAATTGTTTTGGCTAGAACCTCCAATAGAATGTTGAATAGTAAGGGCAAGAATGGACATTCTTGTTTTGTTCCTGACTGTAGGGGAAACCCATTCAGTCTTTTTCCATTAAGTATAATGTTAACTGTAGGTTTTTCACAGGTGCATGTTATCCAGTTGAGAAAATTCCCTTATAGTCTTAGCTTGGTGAGTTTTCTTTTTGTTTTTTTGTTTTTTGGTTTTGTTTTTTTTAATAATCAAAACAAGTATTTGTCCTGGTTTTTATTGAATAGCCTTTTTTTCCAAGTACAGATTGTCCCAATTAACTTTATTTTCTCTTTACAGATTTGTATCCTATTTAGTGTCTACAGAACTTTACCTCATTTGCCTTTAGGTTCCCTCTTCCCTTTGATATTCTTTCACATTCTTATTTCCCAAACTTGACAAATTCTTACTCCTCCTTGTTAACAAATCTGTCCCCTGTGGCGATTGCATTGTAGTTCCTGAGAATGTTACTTAAGCCTCTTAACCCAAACCACCGCTTCCCACTGAAATAGCTTTCCTTTCTCTGTAATGATAAAAGTAAGACATTTTCTTTATAAACATTACAGTATGCTGAACACTTACTAATTACTATGTGCCAAGTGTTGAACTAAGTACCTTATAGTTTTTAGTCTGATTTTAATCCTCACAGTATGAGGTCAGTGCCATGATGAGCTCCACTGCACAAAGAAAGAGAGGTTAAGCAAAATGTCAAGGTCACGACACTAAGAAGGAGCAGAGCCAGGATTTGAATCCAGATCTCTGTTTCCAAACCCTGGCACAAACAAAAAATAATTTAAAAAACAAAATAAAACAAACAACAACAACAAATACAAAGTCTAGCTCAAGCTGCTGTGTCAAACTATAGTATCCTTCCCAGTCTTGCCCCAGTTAGAATCACTGATAACATTGGTTTTTTCCTTCCAAAGTTTTTCCCCAGCTTTATTGTTATATAATTGATATATACATTGTATTAGGTTAAGATGTACAACATAGTGATTTTATAAATGTGTAGATTGAAAGATGATTACCACAATAAGGTTACTTAACACTTCCATCACCTCACAGTTACAAATTTTTTCTTTTTTATGGTGGGAACTTCTTAAATTTACTCTCTTAGCAGCTTTCAGATATGCTATATAGTATTGTTAACTACAGTCAGCATGCTGTACTTTACATCCCCAGAATTTATTTTTATCATGAAACCTGTTTTGTTTTGTCAAATTACTTTCATTGTGTGGATTCAAGTTACTGTCAGTGGCCTGTCATTTCAGCGTGAAGTACTTCTTTTAGGGCAGTTCCATTAGTAATGAATTCTCTCAGTTTTTATCTACGAGTATCTTAATTTATCCACTTCTGGAGGAGAGTTTAGCTGGATATAGAATTCTTGGTTGATAGTCTTTCCCTTTCAATACTATAAAGATGGTTCTCACTGTCTTCTCACCTCCAAATTTCATAATATTCCTATTGAGGATGAGTTCTACATGGGACATTTTTATTCTCTTGCTGCTTTCACATCTTTCTCTTTGTCTTTGACATTTGTCATTTGACTATGATGTGTCTAGATGTGGATAACTAAATTTACCCTTTTTCAAGTTTTTTGAACTTCTTTAATGTGTCAATTGACATTTTTCATCAAATTTGGGAAGTTTTTGACCATTATGTCTTCAAATATTTTCTTTCTGCCTCTTTTTATTTTTCTCTGGGACTCTTACTGTGCATATGTTGGTATGCTTCATGCTGTCCCACAGGCCTATGAGCCTCTGTTCATTTTTTTCTTTATTAATTTTCTTCTGCCTCCGTTGTATAATTTTGAGCTATTTGTATGTTTGCTGATTTTTTCTTCTGTCAGATGAAATCTACTGTTGAACCACTCTAGTGAATATATCATTTGGTTATTGCATTTTTGACCACAGAATTTTATATCGTTAACTTTTATAATTTCTTTCTTTTTAATGGTATTGCCTGTATTGTGAGACATTGTTGGCATACCTTCTTTAGACATGGTTTTCTTTAGTTCTTTGGACATGTTTATAAAATTAAATGAAGTTTGTATCTACTAAGTTAAAAATATGAGCCTCCTCAAGGAAAATTTTATCTTTTTCCACCCTATGTGTATGTGGCATACTTTCCAATTTCTTTTAATGTCTCATAATTTTTTTGTTGAACACTGGACATTTTAGCTAACATATTATAACAACTCTGGCACCAGATTCCTCAAGTGTCCACCCAACCTCTAAAGTTTGTTGTTACTGTGTTTTTTATCTTTTTCTCTCCATTGTTTCAAATGCTTATTTGTTTATCAACTCTCCTAAACTAATTCTATAGGTTCTGTATTTCCTGCAGTGTGTGGACACTGAGTTTTTTATTAGCTAGTTTTTGTTGTTGTTGCTGCTGCTGCTGTTAAGTTCTTGTCTTTATTTTTAAGCCTGGCTTTCTGTGGGGCACCCCTCTGTCGGTATAATTTAGTGTTCAGCCAATGATTAGTCAGAAGATTTCTTTAATTATCTTGCTTATGGTCTCTCTATCCTTTGCAAAGGGATCTGTATGAGAAGAATACCTTCAAACTTCAAAACAGTTTACAAGACAGCCTTAACTTTCACTGACTGCTGGCACAGTGTCTCAAGATCAGACTTCTCCTTTCTCGTGTTTTTCCCGGGCATATACACAGCCTTGCACATATACTGAAACTTTTAGATTCCCACATGTATGTTGCACCTTTCCAAGTTCCCTTATCTAGTTCTTCCATATTTCCTTTTAAATTCCTGACCAAACTACCCCAACTGAATTCACAACTGTAGGCAGCTGAGATGTTGCCAGCAATTTAATTTTGTTTCAGTAATGCTCTGGAAATTGGCTCACCCTACCTTGCTGATCTGAGGTCTGTGTCAAGTGAAATGGATGTCACTCTCAAAGAATATAGATTTTCTAAGAGTCTGAAAGTTTGGACAAAATATTGACTGTACTCTGGGAATGGTGCTTTTAATGGAAACCCAGAAGAGGGCAGTCATCTTCTTAGGCTAAAAGACTGATGGCTTTTCTCTGTTACAACACCATCGAGTGAGAGACGGGGTGGGTGGGAATAACTGAAGTTATAATGTCATAGACCTCACTGTCTCACCAAGACTAAGCATTTTCTCTTGGATAAATTTAGTTTATTTTTAGTTCATTCTGTGGCACTAGTTAGTTTCCAGAGTTCTGAAAAGGTTAATTTTAGATATTTTGTTTACATTTGTGTTAGTTTTGAGGGAGAACAACTTTATAAGTATACTTCCTTTGTAATTCTGGAAGTCAACTGCAGCTCTGCTCCTTTAATGCCACAGACTACTTCAGCCAACTTCCAGCCTCTTATTAACTATCTCCGTACCCTAACAGAGTCTAGATGACACAGGCCAGGCTTTCATTTTGGTACTCTTGAAGCCCTTTTGCCTCAGTTGAAATCAAGGTGATTATCATGCAGTCTCCTGATGGGTAGATCAACAGATTTCCTTAAAGGGATTTATTTTCTCAATCACTTCAATCTCATTTCTTTCATACCAGTATTGATCAGGATGAACATGTTTATGCTGTGGCAACATCTTGAAATTTAATGTAATAGTGATTTTTTTTTTTTTTAATTTACACTGTTAGTTCATTTTAGGTTGATGCAGTGTTCCTTTCTATATAGAGACTCAGGGACCAGTGTAACGGAGACTCCCCCATGATGTAGCTGTGCTATCTGGTACTTGCATCATCCTCATGTGCTAGGAGAAGTACATGGAGTTCTCATCACTGCTTTCCCATGCTTCATCCCAGAAGTGCTTCCTGCCAATTTCTCTCACAGCAAATTGGATAGAATTAGTCACATGGGTTTACCTAGCTCCAAGGGGATTGAGGTTTTTCTTGCCCTCCTTATGACTAGGAAAAAAGAAAAAAAGAAGAAGAAGAACCTACAATCTACTACACTACTCTTTAAGCTGGATGCTGCTTAAGTGTTGCAAAAATCAGGTTCAAGCCATTTCCTCTTAGAGTACTCTGTGGGTAGTCTAGCACTTTACTTTTGAATTGGGGCATACTTGGTATGTATTACTTTATTGTCTACTGGAACCTCAGCTGGAACTAAAGAAGGAAAATGTCATTTTCCATTCTTGCCACACAAAGTAGAATTTTTTATAGTTAGGATATTTTCTTAGATGCCTTTTCACAAATTGTCTCCACAACTGCCAGCAAGAATTGGCACTCTACCCAGTCCTGGTCCAGGAATGAGAGCAGCACTATTTCTTTTCATCTTTTCTTCCAACTGGCTCAGAGAACAAGAAGTTGCACTGATTCTTTCTGACAGTCTGTCTGGCAATATCCACCTAAACAAGAAATGGTTTTCAAACATTATTAACAATAACTTTTGCATTGCTTTTCTAAAATTAATGTCTAGCTTTAGATCAGCTATTCTGTCCAACATAGAAAATTTACGTCATAAAGACTGTCCTAGCTGCACAAGATTGCTTAGTCACACTATACATGGGGCCTGTATCATCTATCACTCAAAAACGTAATAAACAGAGAGGTCTTGTGTTTCTACTACAATCAGCCCTCTCTATTCACGGGTTCTTTATCCACTCATTCAACCAACCACAGTCCTAAGTTGGTTGATTCATGGATGTGGAACCCACAGATACAGACGGCTGACTGTACTACACCACTGAATATAAGGGACTGAATATCAGCAGATTTTGGTATCCATGCAGGTCCTGGAGCCAATCCCACTGGGATAATGAAGGATGACTGTATATTGCTAAGGAGTGAGTTAAGATCTCAGACTTTAACAAGTCTGTGAAACATACATGCTTACTATTCTCATGCAATTTTTAATCTATTAAAAATAAATATTAGAAAATAATTATACAGTCACCACATTCATTCAGTAATGCAATACATATTTATTTAATATATTGAACATTTATTAGATGCTAGGTACTGAAATTCCAAAAGCAAATGGGGCATTATCTCTGTCCTTCAGGTTTAAAGGTTATGAAAATTTAATTGATTTATTCACTTCCCTTCATCATAACAAACAAAAGTATATCAGGATTTAATTGTGCTACCTAAAATTTCTAACGTAAGTCTGTATTGCTTCTGCTGAGGTCTGGTAATTGTGCTTCAATGTTAATTTCCCTTGTATAGTCTAGAGGGGACAGAACTTCTGAAATGGGAGAGTAAAGAACTTGATAGATCTTCTTCCCAACCATACAACCATTTAACTAGAGGAAATTATAAAAATATCATGGAACATTTCTAAAAATATTCCTTAGGGCATATAGAAAATGGAGAAGCATTCGTTCAATAAAGTTTACTGAATCTTGTTAAGAACAGAGAGAGTCTGGCATTTGAGCTCTCACCCACTGTCTTCCTCCCCTCCCAGTTTGGTATTATGGATACTCTAGTTTGGATGAGTTATGGCCAAGAGTATCAAGTTGGACTTAACAAGATGGGTAAACACAGAGTTTATCACTGTGTTCCACAGTGAGTTCTACACCCAGATATATCATAGCCAAAATGTTGAAGGCAAACATAAAGAGAAAATCTTGAAAGTAGCGAGAAAAAACCACTTCACTTCCAAGGAGCCCTAATAAGATCAGCAGCTGAATTACCATCAGGAAAACAAAACCAAAAACAATAACAACAACAACAAAAGTAGCTATAAGGCAGTGGGATGATGTATTCAAAGTATTAAAAGTTAAATAAAAAGACTGTCAGTCAAAACTTTTTTCCCTGAATAGCCTGTATTTTCCAGATTATTTTAATATACACAATAATAAAATCACATATTCTAAGATGCTATCCTAATGCCAAATGAAATCTACATTTCCCAACTAAATGCTCTCCACACTCTAGCAGAGCAAAAGAAGACAATGTGGTAAAATAGTAAGAACACAGTATTTGCACGTAAAGAACACTACATTTAAATCTAATTTCTGCATTTCATAGCTCTCTTGTAATGTGTAAGAATTATAGTCTCAATATGTCTAAAATAGGAATGATGATACATACATAACAAGGCCATGATAAGAATTAATTATTGTGACACATATGTGGTGCTTAGTACAGGGCAGGTACTCAATAAATGTTTGCTCTAGTAAAGAAAATTACTATTCTTAATATATGATGGACATTTCACTAGCAGTGTTGCACTAGTTCACCTTATTTATTTTGCCTAGAAGCACTGGATGGATAGTGATATCACTCTATTTTAAGGTGGATAAATGGTAGCACGAGTATGTAACAGAACTCGTCCAATACCTTATATTTATAGCACATTTTATTTTAAGACTCATACTTCTAAGTTCTGAGTTCGATGCCTTTTGGTTGCTGTTTTCACTGCAGTTTTCCTAATGCCTAAAACCACGACTAGAAGGTGGCTTATAGCAATAAGTATTTCTTGGGCGAATGAAAGCCAATCTTAATCTCATTTCAGACATAACATTGAGTCATGCTGAAATAAGGGAACTGTGAAAAACCTTAATATTCAATAAAACATAGATTTTGTATTATTATTATTTTTTAACATCTTTATTGGAGTATAATTGCTTTACAATGTTGTGTTACTTTCTGCTTTATAAAAAAGTGAATCAGTTATACATATACATATGTCCCCATATCTCTTACTTCTTGCATCTCCCTCCCTCCCACCCTCTCTATCCCACCCCTCTACGTGGTCACAAAGCACCGAGCTGATCTCCCTGTGCTATGCGGCTGATTCCCACTAGCTATCTATTTTACGTTTGGTAGTGTATATATGTTCATGGCACTCTCTCACTTTGTCCCAGCTTACCCTTCCCCCTCCCCGTATCCTCAAGTCCATTCTCTAGTAGGTCTGCATCTTTATTCCCGTCTTGCCCCTAGGTTCTTCATGACCATTTTTTTTAGATTCCATATACATGTGTGAGCATATGGTATTTGTTTTTCTCTTTTTGACTTACTTCACTCTCAATGACAGTCTCTAGGTCCATCCACCTCACTAAAAATAACTCGGTTTTGTTCCTTTTTATGGCTGAGTAATATTCCATTGTATATATGTGCCACATCTTCTTTATCCATTTCATCTGTTGATGGACACTTAGGTTGCTTCCATATCCTGGCTATTGTAAATAGAGTTACATTGAACATTTTGGTACATGACTCTTTTTAAATTATGGTTTTCTCAGGGTATATGCCCAGTAGTGGGATTGCTGGGTCATATGGTAGTTCTATTTTTAGTTTTTTAAGGAACGTCCATACTGTTCTCCATAGTGGCTGTATCAATTTACATTCCCACCAACAGTGCAACAAGGTTCCCTTTTCTCCACACCCTCTCCAGCATTTATCGTTTGTAGATTTTTTGATGATGGCCATTCTGACAGGTGTGAGATGATACCTCATTGTAGTTTTGATTTGCATTTCTCTAATGATTAATGATGTTGAGCATTCTTTCATGTGTTTGTTGGCAATCTGTATATCTTCTTTTGAGAAATGTCTATTTAGGTCTTCTGCACATTTTTGGACTGCGTTGTTTGTATTTTTGATATTGAGCTGCATGAGAGGCTTGTAAATTTTGGAGATTAATCCTTTGTCAGTAGCTTCACTTGCAGATGTTTACCCCCGTTCTGAGGGTTGACTTTTGATCTTGTTTATGGTTTCCTTTGCTGTGCAAAAGCTTTTAAGTTTCATTAGGTCCCACTTGTTTATTTTGTTTTTATTTCCATTTCTCTAGGAGGTGGGTCAAAAAAGGTTTGCTGTGATTTATGTCATAGAGTGTTCTGCCTATGTTTCCTCTAAGAGTTTGATAGTGTCTGGCCTTACATTTAGGTCTTTAATCCATTTTGAGTTTATTTTTGTGTGTGGTGTTAGGGAGTGTTCTAATTTCATTCTTTTACATGTAGCGGTCAAGTTTTCCCATCACCACTTAATGAACAGGCTGTCTTTTCTCCATTGTATATTCTTGCCTCCTTTATCAAAGATAAGCTGACCATATGTGTGTGGGTTTATTTCTGGGCTTTCTATCCTGTTCCATTGATCTATATTTCTGTTTCTGTGCCAGTACCATACTGCCTTGATTACTGTAGCTTTGTGGTAGAGTCTGAAATCAGGGAGCCTGATTCCTCCAGCTCCGTATTTCTTTCTCAAGATTGCTTTGGCTATTTGTTTCCATACAAATTGTGAAATTTTTTGTTCGAGTTATGTGAAAAATGCCACTGGTAGTTTGATGGGGATTTCATTGAATGTGTAGATTGCTTTGGGTAGTAAAGTCATTTTCACTATATTGATTCTTCCACTCGAAGAACGTGGTATATCGCTCCATCTATTTATATCATCTTTAATTTCTTTCATCAGTGTCTTAATTTTCTGCATACAGGTCTTTTGTCTCCTTAGGTAGATTTATTCCTAGATATTTTATTCTTTTTGTTGCAGTGGTAAATGGGAGTGTTTTCTTAATTTCACTTTCAGATTTTTCATCATTATTGTATAGGAATGCAAGAGATTTCTGTGCATTAATTTTGTATCCTATTACTTTACTGAATTCATTGTTTAGCTGTACTTCTTTTCTGGTAGCATCTTTGGATTCTCTATGTGTAGTATCATGTCACCTGCAAACAGTGACAGCTTTACTTCTTCTTTTCCAATTTGGATTCCTTTTATTTCTTTTTCTTCTCTGATTGGTGTGGCTAAAACTTCCAAAACTATGTTGAATAATAGTGGCAAGAGTGGGCAACCTTGTCTTGTTCCTGATCTTAGTGGAAATGGTTTCAGTTTTTCACCGTTGAGGACGATGTTGGCTGTGCTTTTGTCATATATGGCCTTTATTATGTTGATGGATGTTCCCTCTGCCTACTTTCTGGAGGGTTTCTATCATAAATGGGTGTTGAATTTTGTCAAAAGCTTTCTCTGCATCTATTGAGATGATCATATGGTTTTTCACCTCAATTTGTTAATATGGTGTATCACGTTGATTGATTTGCATATATTGAAGAATCCTTGCATTCCTGGGATAGACAACACCTGATCAAAATGTATGATCCTTTTAATGTGCTGTTGGGTTCTCTTCACTAGTATTTTGTTGAGGATTTTTGCATCTATGTTCATCAGTGATATTGGTCTGTAGTTTTCTTTCTTTGTGACATCTCTGTCTGGTTTTTGTATCACGGTGAAGGTGGCCTAGTAGAATGAGTTTGGGAGTGTTCCTCCCTCTGCTATATTTTGGAAGAGTTTGAGAAGGATAGGTGTTAGCTCTTCTCTAAATGTTTGATAGAATTGACCTGTGAAGCCATGTGGTCCTGGGCTTTTGTTTGTTGGAAGATTTTTAATCATAGTTTCAATTTCAGTGCTTGTGATTGGTCTGTTCATATTTTGTATTTCTTCCTGGTTCACTCTCGTAAGGTTGTGCATTTCTAAGAATTTGTCTATTTCTTCCAGGTTGTCCATTTTATTGGCATATAGTTGCTTGTAGTAATCTCTTATGATCCATTGTATTTCTGCAGTGTCAGTTGTTACTTCTCCTTTTTCATTTCTAATTCTATTGATTTGAGTCTCCTCCCTTTTTTTCTTGATAAGTCTGGCTACTGGTTTATCAATTTTATCTCCTCAAAGAACCAGCTTTTAGTTTTATTGATCTTCACTATCATTTCCTTCATTTCTTTTTCATTTATTTCTGATCTGATCTTTATGATTTCTTTCCTTCTGCTAACTTTGGGGTTTCTTTGTTCTTCTTTCTCTAATTGCTTTAGGTGTAAGGTTAGGTTGTTTATTTGAGATGTTTCTTGTTTCTTAACGTAGGATTGTATTGCTATAAACTTCCCTCTTAGAACTGCTTTTGCTGCATCCCATAGGTTTTGGGTCGTCATGTTTTCATTGTCATTTGTTTCTAGGTATTTTTTGATTTCCTCTTTAATTTCTTCAGTGATCTCTTGGTTATTAATTAGTGTGTTGTTTAGCCTCCATGTGTTTGTATTTCTTACAGATTTTTTCCTGTAATTGATATCTAGTCTCATAGCACTGTGGTCGGAAACGATACTTGATATGATTTCAATTTTCTTAAATTTGCCAAGGCTAGATTTGTGACCCAATATATGATCTATCCTGGAGAATGTTCCATGAGCACTTGAGAAAAATGTGTATTCTGTTGTTTTTGGATGGAATGTCCTATAAATATCAATTAAGTCCATCTTGTTTATTGTATCATTTAAAGCTTGTGTTTCCTTATTTATTTTCATTTTGGATGATCTGTCCATTGGTGAAAGTGGGGTGTTGAAGTCCCCTACTATGATTGTGTTACTGTAGATTTCCCCTTTTATGAATGTTAGTATTTGCCTTATATATTGAGGTGCTCCTATGTTGGGTGCATATATATTTACAATTGTTATATCTTCTTCTTGGGTTGATCCCTTGATCATTATGTAGTGTCTTTCTTTGTCTCTTGTAATAGTCTTTGTTTTAAAGTCTATTTTGCCTGATATGAGAATTGCTACTCCAGCTTCCTTTTGATTTCCATTTTCATGGAATATCTTTTTCCATCCCCTCACTTTCAGTCTGTATGTGTCCCTAGGTCTGAAGTGGGTCTCTTGTAGACAGCATATATACGGGTCTTGTTTTTGTATCCATTCAGCCAATCTATATCTTTTGGTTGGAGCATTTAATCCATTTACATTTAAGGTAATTATCCATATGTATGTTCCTATTACCATTTTCTTAATTGTTTTGGGTTTGTTATTGTAGGTCTTTTCCTTCTCTCCTGTTTCCTGCCTAGAGAAATTCCTTTAGCGTATGTTTTAGAGCTGGTTTGGTGGTGATGATTTCTCTTAGCTTTTGTTTGTCTGTAAAGGTTTTAATTTCTCTGTCAAATCTCAATGAGATCCTTGCTGGGTAGAGTAATCTTGGTTCTAGAATTTTCTCCTTCGTCACCTTAAAAATGTCCTGCCACTCCCTTCTGGCTTGGAGAGTTTCTGCCGAAAGATAACCTGTTAACCTTATGGGGATTCCCTTATGTGGTATTCGTTGTTTTTCCTTGCTGCTTTTAATATTTGTTCTTTGTATTTAACTTTTGATAGTTTGATTAATATGTGTCCTGCCGTGTTTCTCCTTGGATTTATCCTGTATGGGACTCTCTGTGCTTCCTGGGCTTGACTGACTATTTCCTTTCCCATATTAGGGAAGTTTTCAACTATAATCTCTTCAAATATTTTCTTAGTCCCTTTCTTTTCCTCTTCTTCTTCTGGGACCCCTATAGTTCGAATGTTGGTGCATTTAATGTTGTCCCAGATGTCTCTGAGACTGTCCTCTATTCTTTTCATTCTTTTTTCTTTATTCTGATCTGCAGTAGTTATTTCCACTATTCTATCTTCCAGGTCACTTATCCGTTCTTCCTCAGTTATTCTGCTATTGATCTCTTCTAGAGAATTTTTAATTTCGTTTATTGTGTTGTTCATCACTGTTCGTTTGCTCTTTAGTTCTTCTAGGTCCTTGTTAAACGTTTCTTGTATTTTCTCCATTCTATTTTCAAGATTTTGGATCATCTTTTTTTTTTTTTTTGCTTTATAACAAATTTAATCAGTTATACATATACATATCCCCTCCCTTTTGCATCTCCCTCCCACCCTCCCTATCCCACCTCTCCAGGCGGTCACAAAGCACCGAGCTGATCTCCCTGTGCTATGCGGCTGCTTCCCACTAGCTATCTACCTTACGTTTGGTTGTGTATATATGTTGATGCCGCTCTTTCGCTTTGTCACAGCTTATCATTCCCCCTCCCCATATCCTCAAGCCCATTCTCTAGTAGGTCTGTGTCTTTATTCCTGTCTTACCCCTAGGTTCTTCATGACATTTTTTTTTAAATTCCATATATATGTGTTAGCATACGGTATTTGTCTTTCTCTTTCTGACTTACTTCACTCTGTATGACAGACTCTAGGTCTATCCACCTCATTACAAATAGCTCAGTTTCATTTCTTTTTATGGCTGAGTAATATTCCATTGTATATATGTGCCACATCTTCTTTATCCATTCATCCGATGATGGACACTTAGGTTGTTTCCAGCTCCGGGCTATTGTAAATAGGGCTGTTATGAACATTTTGGTACATGTCTCTTTTTGAATTATGGTTTTCTCAGGGTATATGCCCAGTAGTGGGATTGCTGGGTCATATGGTAGTTCTATTTGTAGTTTTTTAAGGAACCTCCATACTGTTCTCCATAGTGGCTGTACCAATTCACATTCCCACCAGCAGTGCAAGAGTGTTCCCTTTTCTCCACACCCTCTCCAGCATTTATTGTTTCTAGATTTCTTGATGATGGCCATTCTGACTGGTGTGAGATGATATCTCATTGTAGTTTTGATTTGCATTTCTCTAATGAGTAAAGATGTTGAGCATCCTTTCATGTGTTTCTTGGCAGTCTGTGTATCTTCTGTGGAGAAATGTCTACTTAGGTCTTCTGCCCATTTTTGGATTGGGTTGTTTGTTTTTTTGTTATTGAGCTGCATGAGCTGCTTATAAGTTTTGGAGATTAATCCTTTGTCAGTTGCTTCTTTTGCAAATATTTTCTCCCATTCTGAGGGTTGTCTTTTGGTCTTGTTTATGGTTTCCTTTGCTGTGCAAAAGCTTTGAAGTTTCATTAGGTCCCATGTGTTTATTTATGTCTTTATTTCCATTTCTCTAGGAGGTGGGTCAAAAAGGATCTTGCTGTGAGTTATGTCGTAGAGTGTTCTGCCTATGTTTTCCTCTAGGAGTTTGATAGTGTCTGGCCTTACATTTAGGTCTTTAATCCATTTTGAGCTTATTTTTGTGTATGATGGTAGGGAGTGATCTAATCTCATACTTTTACATGTCCCTGTCCAGTTTTCCCAGCACCACTTATTGAAGAGACTGTCCTTTCTCCACTGTACATTCCTGCCTCCTTTATCAAAGATAAGGTGACCATATGTCCGTGGGTTTATCTCTGGGCTTTCTATCCTGTTCCATTCATCTATCTTTCTGTTTTTGTGCCAGTACCATACTGTCTTGATTACTGTAGCTTTGTAGTATAGTCTGAAGTCAGGGAGCCTGATTCCTCCAGCTCCATTTTTCGTTCTCAAGATTGCTTTGGCTATTCGGGGTCTTTTGTGTTTCCATACAAATTGTGAAATTTTTTGTTCTAGTTCTGTGAAAAATGCCATTGGTAGTTTGACAGGGATTGCATTGAATCTGTAGATTGCTTTGGGTAGTAGAGTCATTTTCACAATGTTGATTCTTCCAATCCAAGAACATGGTACATCTCTCCATCTATTTGTATCATCTTTAATTTCTTTCATCAGTGTCTTATAATTTTCTGCATACAGGTCTTTTGTCTCCTTAGGTAGGTTTATTCCTAGATATTTTATTCTTTTTGTTGCAATGGTAAATGGGAGTGTTTCCTTGATTTCACTTTCAGATTTTTCATCATTAGTATATAGGAATGTCAGAGATTTCTGTGCATTAATTTTGTATCCTGCAACTTTACCAAATTCATTGATTAGCTCTACTAGTTTTCTGGTAGCATCTTTAGGATTCTCTATGTATAGTATCATGTCATCTGCAAACAGTGACAGCTTTACTTCTTCTTTTCCGATTTGGATTCCTTTTATTTCCTTTTCTTCTCTGATTGCTGTGGCTAAAACTTCCAAAACTATGTTGAATAAGAGTGGTGAGAGTGGGCAACCTTGTCTTGTTCCTGATCTTAGTGGAAATGGTTTCAGTTTTTCACCGTTGAGGACGATGCTGGCTGTGGGTTTGTCATATATGGCCTTTATGATGTTGAGGAAAGTTCCCTCTATGCCTACTTTCTGCAGGGTTTTTATCATAAATGGGTGTTGAATTTTGTCGAAAGCTTTCTCTGCATCTATTGAGATGATCATATGGTTTTTCTCCTTCAATTTGTTAATATGGTGTATCACGTTGATTGATTTGCGTATATTGAAGAATCCTTGCATTCCTGGAATAAACTCCACTTGATCATGGTGTATGATCCTTTTAATGTGCTGTTGGATTCTGTTTGCTAGTATTTTGTTGAGGATTTTTGCATCTATGTTCATCAGTGATATTGGTCTGTAGTTTTCTTTCTTTGTGACATCCTTGTCTGGTTTTGGTATCAAGGTGATGGTGGCCTCGTAGAATGAGTTTGGGAGTGTTCCTCCCTCTGCTATATTTTGGAAGAGTTTGAGAAGGATAGGTGTTAGCTCTTCTCTAAATGCTTGATAGAATTCGCCTGTGAAGCCATCTGGTCCTGGGCTTTTGTTTGATGGAAGATTTTTAATCACAGTTTCAATTTCAGTGCTTGTGATTAGTCTGTTCGTATTTTCTGTTTCTTCCTGATTCCGTCTTGGCAGGTTGTGCCTTTCTAAGAATTTGTCCATTTCTTCCAGGTTGTCCATTTTATTGGCATAGAGTTGCTTATAGTAATCTCTCATGATCTTTTGTATTTCTGCAGTGTCAGTTGTTACTTCTCCTTTTTCATTTCTAATTCTATTGATTTGAGTCTTCTCCCTTTTTTTCTTGATGAGTCTGGCTAATGGTTTATCAATTTTGTTTATCTTCTCAAAGAACCAGCTTTTAGTTTTATTGATCTTTGCTATCGTTTCCTTCATTTCTTTTTCATTTATTTCTGATCTAATTTTTATGATTTCTTTCCTTCTGCTAACTTTGGGATGTTTTTGTTCTTCTTTCTCTAATTGCTTTAGGTGCAAGGTTAGGTTGTTTATTCGAGATGTTTCCTGTTTCTTAAGGTGGGATTGTATTGCCATAAACTTCCCTCTTAGAACTGCTTTTGCTGCATCCCATAGGTTTTGGGTCGTCGTGTCTCCATTGTCATTTGTTTCTAGGTATTTTTTAATTTCCTCTTTGATTTCTTCAGTGATCACTTCGTTATTAAGTAGTGTATTGTTTAGCCTCCATGTGTTTGTATTTTTTACAGCTCTTTTCCTGTAATTGATATCTAGTCTCATAGCATTGTGGTCGGAAAAGATACTTGATGCAATTTCAGTTTTCTTAAATTTACCAAGGCTTGATTTGTGACCCAAGATATGGTCTATCCTGGAGAATGTTCCATGAGCACTTGAGAAAAATGTGTATTCTGTTGTTTTTGGATGGAATGTCCTATAAATATCAATTAAGTCCATCTTGTTTAATGTATCATTTAAAGCTTGTGTTTCCTTATTTATTTTCATTTTGGATGATCTGTCCATTGGTGAAAGTGGGTTGTTAAAGTCCCCTACTGTGATTGTGTTACTGTCGATTTCTCCTTTTATGGCTATTAATATTTGCCTTATGTATTGAGGTGCTCCTATGTTGGGTGCATAAATATTTACAATTGTTATATTTTCTTCTTGGATTGATCCCTTGATCATTATGTAGTGTCCTTGGTCTCTTCTAGTAGTCTTTATTTTAAAGTCTATTTTGTCTGATATGAGAATTGCTACTCCAGCTTTCTTTTGGTTTCCATTTGCATGGAATATCTTTTTCCATCCCCTTACTTTCAGTCTGTATGTGTCTCTAGGTCTGAAGTGGGTCTCTTGTAGACAGCATATATATGGGTCTTGTTTTTGTATCCATTCAGCCAATCTGTGTCTTTTGGTGGGAGCATTTAGTCCATTTACATTTAAGGTAATTATCGATATGTATGTTCCTATTCCCATTTTCTTAATTTTTTGGGGTTCGTTATTGTAGGTCTTTTCCTTCTGTTGTGTTTCTTGCCTAGAGAAATTCCTTTAGCATTTGTTGTAAAGCTGGTTTGGTGGTGCTGAACTCTCTCAGCTTTTGCTTGTCTGTAAAGGTTTTAATTTCTCCATCAAATCTGAATGAGATCCTTGCTGGGTAGAGTAATCTTGGTTGCAGGTTTTTCTCCTTCATCACTTTAATTATGTCCTGCCACTCCCTTCTGGCTTGTAGAGTTTCTGCTGAGAGATCAGCTGTTATCCTGATGGGGATTCCCTTGTGTGTTATTTGTTGTTTTTGCCTTGCTGCTTTTAATATGATTTCTTTGTGTTTAATTTTTGACAGTTTGATTAATATGTGTCTTGGCGTATTTCTCCTTGGATTTATTCTGTATGGGACTCTCTGTGCCTCCTGGACTTGGTTAACTATTTCCTTTCCCATATTAGGGAAGTTTTCAACTATAATCTCTTCAAATATTTTCTCAGTCCCTTTCTTTTTGTCTTCTTCTTCTGGAACCCCTATAATTCGAATGTTGGTGCGTTTAATGTTGTCCCAGAGGTCTCTGAGACTGTCCTCTGTTCTTTTCATTCTTTTTTCTTTATTTTGCTGTGCAGCAGTTATTTCCACTATTTTATCTTCCACCTCACTTATCCGTTCTTCTGCCTCAGTTATTCTGCTATTGATCCCATCTAGAGTATTTTTTATTTCATTTATTGTGTTTTTAATCGATCCTTGATTCATCTTTAGTTCTTCTAGGTCCTTGTTAACTGTTTCTTGCATTTTGTCTATTCTATTTCCAAGATTTTGGATCTTGGAAATAGAATCTTGGATCATCTTTACCATCATTATTCTGAATTCTTTTTCAGGTAGACTGCCTATTACCTCTTCATTTGTTAGGTCTGGTGGGTTTTTATCTTGCTCCTTCTCCTGCTGTGTGTTTTTCTGTCTTCTCATTTTGCTTATGTTACTGTGTTTGGGGTCTCCTTTTTGCAGGCTGCAGGTTTGTAGTTCCTGTTGTTTTTGGTGTCTGTCCCCAGTGGCTAAGGTTGGTTTAGTGGGTTGTGTAGGCTTCCTGGTGGAAGGGACTAGTGCCTGTGTTCTGGTGGGTGAGGCTGGATCTTGTCTTTCTGGTGGGCAGGTCCACGTCTGGTGGTGTGTTTTGGGGTGTCTGTGGACTTTTTATGATTTTAGGCCACCTCTCTTCTAATGGGTGGCGTTGTGTCCCTGTCTTGCTAGTTGTTTGGCATAGGGTGTCCAGCACTGTAGCTTGCTGGTCGTTGAGTGAAGCTGGGTGCTGGTGTTGAGATGGAGATCTCTGGGAGATTTTCGCCATTTGATATTATGTGGAGCTGGGAGGCCTCTTGTGGACCAGTGTCCTGAAGTTGGCTCTCCCACCTCAGAGGCACAGCACTGACTCCTGGCTCCTCAATTTGGGATGATTTGTTGTCTATTCATGTATTCCACAGATGCAGGGTACATCAAGTTGATTGTGGAGCTTTAATCCGCTGCTTCTAAGGCTGCTGGGAGAGGTTTCCCTTTCTCTTCTTTGTTCTCACAGCTCCTGGGTCTCAGCTTTGGATTTGGCCCCGCCTCTGCGTGTAGGTCACCGGAGGGCATCTGTTCTTCGCTCAGACAGGACAGGGTTAAAGGAGCAGCCTGTTCAGGGACTCTGGCTCACTCAGGCCGGGCGGGAGGGAGGGGCACGGAGTGCGGGGCGAGCCTGCAGCGGCAGAGGTCGGTGTGACGTTGTACCAGCCCGAGGCGCGCCGTGGATTCTCCCAGGGAAGCCGCCCCTGGATCCCGGGACCCCGGCAGTGGCGGGCTGCACAGGCTCCCGGAAAGGCGGTGTGGACAGTGACCTGCGCTCGCACACAGGCTTCTTGGCGGCGGCAGCAGCAGCCCCAGCGTCCCACACCTGTTTCTGGGCTCCGCGCTTTCAGCCGCGACTCGCGCCCGTCTTTGCAGCCCCCTTTAAGCAGCGCTCTTAATCCCCTCTCCTCGCGCACCAGGAAACCAAGAGGGAAGAAATAGTCTCTTGCCTCTTCGGCAGCTCCAGAGTTTTCCCGGACTCCCTCCTGGCTAGCTGTGGCACATTAGCCCCCTTCAGGCTAAGTTCTCGCCGCCAGCCCCAGTCCTCTCCCTGCGCTCTGACCGAAGCCCGAGCCTCAGCTTCCAGCGCTGCCCGCCCCGGCGGGCGAGCAGACAAGCCTCTCGGGCTGGTGAGTGCCGCTCGGCACCGCTCCTCTGTGCGGGAATCTCTCCGCTTTGCCCTACCCAGGTATGTGGGGAGTTTCTTGCCTTTTGGGAGGTCTGGGGTCTTCTGCCAGCGTTCAGTAGGTGTTCTGTAGGAGTTATTCCACGTGTAGCTGTATTTCTGGTGTATCCGTGGGGAGGAAGGTGATCTCCGCGTCTTACTCTTCCGCCATCTTACCCGGAACTCTGAATCATCTTTACTATCATTATTCTCAATTCTTTTTTAGGTAGACTGTATATTTCCTCTTCATTTGTTAGGTCTGGTGGGTTTTTGCCTTGCTTCTTCATCTGCTGTGTCTTTCTCTATCTTCTCATTTTGCTTAACGTACTGTGTTTGGGGTCTCCTTTTCGTATGCTGCAGGTTCGTAGTTCCCGTGTTTTGGTGTCTGTCCCCAGTGGCTAAGGTTGGTTCAGTGGGTTGTGTAGGCTTCCTGTGGAGGGGACTAGTGCCTGTGTTCTGGTGGATGAGGCTGGATCTTATCTTTCTGTTGGGCAGGTCCACGTCTGATGGTGTGTTTTGGGGTGTGTGTGGCCTTATTATGATTTTAGGCAGCCTCTGTGCTAATGCATGGGGTTGTGTTTCTGTCTTGCTAGTTGTTTGGCATAGGGTGTCCAGCACTGTAGCCTGCTGGTCGTTGAGTGCAGCTGGGTCTTGGTGCTGAGATGCAGATCTCTGTGAGATTTTCACCATTTGATATTACCTGGAGCTGGGAGGTCTCTTGTGGACCAGTGTCCTGAACTTGGCTCTCCTACCTCAGTGGCACAGCCCTGACGCCTGGTTGGAGCACTAAGAGCCTGTCTTCCACACAGAAAAAGAGAAAAAGGGGAAAAAAAAAAAATATATATATATATATATATATCGTTACTCCCAAAGGCCACCTCCTCAAGTTGGGATGATTCGTAATCTATTCAGGTATTCCACAGATGCAGGGTACATCAAGTTGATTGTGGAGATTTAATCTCCCTGCTCCTGAGGCTGCTGGGAGAAATTTCTCTTTCTCGTCTTTGTTTGCTCAGCTCCAGGGGTTCAGCTTTGGATTTGGACCCGCCTCTGTATGTAGGTCGCCTGAGGGCATCTGTTCTTTGCTCAGACAGGATGGGGTTAAAGGAGCAGCTGATTCGGGGGCTCTGGCTCATTCAGTCCAGGAGAGGGAGGGGTACGGATGCAGGGCGAGCCGGCGGTGGCAGAGGCCGTCGTGACGTTGCACCAGCTTGAGGCGTGCCGTTCGTTCTCCCCGGGGAAGTTGTCCCTGGATCACGGGACCCTGGCAGTGGCGGGCTGCACAGGTTCCCGGGAGGGATGGTGTGGATAGTGATTTGTGCTTGCTCACAGGCTTCTTGGTGGCGGCAGCAGCAGCCTTAGCGTCCCATTCCCGTCTCTGGGTTCCGCGCTGATAGCCGCGGCTTGCTCCCGTCTCTGAATCTGCTTTAAGTGGTGCTGTTAATCCCCTCTCCTTGAGCACCAGGAAACAAAGAGGCAAGAAAGTCTCTTGTCCCTTCGACAGCTCCAGACTTTTTCCCGGACTCCCTTCCATATAGCTGTGGTGCACTAGCACCCTTCAGGGTTTGTTCACGCAGCCAACCCCAGTCCTCTCCCTACACTCCGACCGAAGCCCGAGCCTCAGCTCCCAGCCCTGCCTGTCCCGGCGGGTGAGCAGACAAGCCTCTCGGGATGCTGCTGGTGGGCACCAATCCTCTGTGCAGGAATCTCTCCACTTTGCCCTCCGCACCCCTGTTGCTGCGCTCTCCCCCGCGGCTCCGAAGCTCCCCTCCTCCGCCACCCGCAGTCTCCGCCCGCGAAGAGGCTTCTAGTGTGTGGAAACCTTTCCTCCTTCACAGCTGCCTCCCACTGGTGCAGGTCCCATCCCTATCCTTTTGTCTCTGTTTTTTCTTTTTTCTTTTTCCCTACCCAGGTACGTGGGGAGTTTCTTGCCTTTTGGGAGGTCTGAGGTTTTCTGCCAGCGTTCAGTGGGTGTTCTGTAGGAATTGTTGCACATGTAGATGTATTTCTGATGTATTTGTGGGGAGGAAGGTGATCTCCGCATCTTACTCTTCCACCATCTTGAAGCTCCTGTTGACTTTGTGTTATTTAAATTAACAGAAAATCTTAGGAGGCTCATGTATTCTTTTAAAATTTTGTCATAATATTCCAAAGTCAATATTCCAAAAAGTTAGTCTTCCTACAGTCAAGGTGAAAACAAAATCTAGCTATTCTGGATTTTTACCTGGTTTCTCCCAAACAGTAGTTTACTAGATTTCTGACCATCATAAATTTAGCCATATAAACTCCCAAAATAATGTCGCAAAACTCAACATATGGACAATATGTGATACCCACCATATGAAAATGTGAGATGTAGGGTATATTATATGTAAACAATCATTATTTAATTAAAATTGGACATTTCCCAGTGACTCACATCAGTGTCATTCATTTGTCCCTGTTCCTGCTCCCACAGATGATCAGGAAGTTCAGGAGATCACATATTAGTCAATAAAATTCTTCAGATCGTAAATCTAATTTTGTCTGATTCACAAAGTTTCAACAATCGGGATTTTGACAAAGGCTTGATTGCCAGTTCTTGACTACAGTAAAAGGAGATGATGATTTAAAGTATTTCTTTATTCTGTTATCTTAGGTAGGTCTTAAAATCTGGAGATAAAAGCAAATTTGTTTTAAAATTTGACACAAAAAATGGAATCACTGGAATCCTTCTATATCATGACTCGGCAGTAGAATATAAATCAATGTAAGTCATCTAATTAGGCTTAAGTTTTTGCTGTGACTACGAGCTGCTCATAAAATATCCACTTCCTCTTATTACTGGGCACCTGGAAATACATTTCTTTGACTGTGGTACAGTTGGATGAGACCATGTGACTGTGTTTTTGCTAATAAAATAGAATTACATGTGGCATTTCCAGACCAGGACATTATGAAGCAAGTGGCCACTCTGCATTTTCTTCTTCGGCTGGTGGCATGCAGGAAACACGAGAGTCATGGGGATACCAGAGTCGGGAATGTCCTTTTAGCACCTGGTAGCAGCAAGCTGACCCCCAGTCATATATGTTAATATTCATGGATAAATGGTCAAGCATGAAAATTCTAGTATGTTTGAGCCATTACATATTTTGGGATCTATTTATGGCTGACATCCTTTCATCAGAAACCAAGTATATATTAGTAAGTATAGCAATAATTAATGCAAGCCACTTTAATAATTGAAGTTAAAGGGATTTTATTTATCCACAGATTCCTAGAGTTATTAGTTTAGGGTCTACTTTTAAGCTTTGCATCAACACCAGGGATAAAATAATAAATAATGCTTGGTACCACCTGGTAGAAAATCATATTTGACTCCCTGAATACTCCCTGAATAAGTATAACGTCCATGTTTATATTTGGAATGCACAATACATGGTAAGCTTTTATATTTTCAATCAACAGTAGAATATTTATTGTACTACTTATGTTGCAAAACTAAGTGTTACAAGTTATTTTTATTTCTGACTCTTAACTCACCAGTCTAGAAAATAAGTCTGGATTGAAATATACAGAACTGGATGGATGGCAGGAGGAAGAAAATCCAGAGTTCAACTTTGTGCTGTAGGAACAAAGAGTATTCTGTGTAGATATTTTTACTTGAAAACAAAACATAATATAATGTAGTGAAAATACCCTGTATTGAATGAAATAGGAAATACTTAGCAACAGTAGCTTTTAAACATTTCTGGTTTTAGTATAAATGGTGAAACCACTTTGAAAAACTGTTTTTCAATTTCTCATATATTTTAACATACACGTATTCTAACTCTACTTTTCTACTCCTAAATATATATCTAAAAAGAATGCTTAAGTTCATAAAGCATTTTGTACAGAACATTTATAACAGTTTTATTCTTCATACCCAAACCAATAAAAAGTCCACATATTTTTCAGCAGGGAAGTAAATGAATTGTGATATATCGGTATAGTGCAGTACTACATAGCAATCATGGTAAACAAACTTCTGATACAAGTGACAGTGCAAATATGTCCCAAAAATATATTGAGTGGAATAGGTAGAAACAAAGGAATGCAAATTTTGTGGATTCGTTAACATGTAGCCTGAGAACTGAACAAATTAATTTATATTAAATGAGTACGAACAAGATTACCTCTGTGAGGGGGACATTGACTAAGAAAAGGCATGAGGAAACTACCTAGGATGTATGGAAATGCTCATTATCTTGATTTAATTAGAGGTCACCTAAGCTTATGAATATAAACAAAGTAAAAACATTTAATTAAAAACCATAATTAAAATATTTTTGAATACATGGTAACACCTCTTCGATTGAAATACTTAAGTCTCAGATTCATTTTATCACTCATTTATTCTCTCAATAGACATTAAATATTTATTAAGGATTTACTATGTACCAACCAAACTCAATGATGGGAATTAAAAAATTTTTTTTTTATTTTTTTAAAAATTTATTGGAGTATAGTTGATTTATAATGTGTTATTTTCAGGTGTACAGCAAAGTGAATCTGTTGTATAAATACATATATCCACTCTTTTTTAGATTCTTTTCCCATACAAGACATTACAGAGTACTGAGTAGAGTTCCCCGTGCTATACAGTGTATTATCTATTTTATATATATATAGAGAGAGATAACTAATAACTGTATATGTCAGTCCCAATGGTGGGAATTTGAAGGGAGTAAGATATTAACTCTGCCTTTAAGAATCTCCCAGTCTAGTAAAGAAAATGAACACAAGAATCCATAATATATGATTAAATCCTTTCTGTGTCAACAGTTATTTAATTGCATGTTGTTTATGTATATGAAATATATGATTATTGTGGGAATGCAATGGAAAAAGCAAGGAAGCATACCTAAAAGATTGCATCTTCAGTCTTACATTAATGTAATTACCACTATGTAAAATGCCTCCCCACACCCAAAGCACAAATAAGAGAAAGCAATTTGGCTAAGCAATCATGTGCTTATTAGTTCGGTTCCCTTAGTCCTAACTGGTAGACTCAAAATTAACCCCATTTCATTCTAACTCTGGCCACCAGGAAAAGATGTGTTGCTATAGAATGGCAATTAATGAAATCCCTTTTTTAGACATATAATCCCAAATTCTTCATTGGAAAGACTAAAATGACATATAGGAAAAAAATCCCAAACCGAGTTAGAACCTGAAAATTTAAGAGAAACTTGCAAAGAAAGTATCTAAAAATTTGGCCTAACTTGTATACTGTGAGAAGATTTTCCTTCCTGGAAAAAAGAAGGAAGGTTTCTTTCTTGCCAATGTTTTCCTTCCTTCCAGTCTGGAACATAAGGCGCATCTTGAAATTGTCTTCTTCCCTTCCCACTACTAAAAGCACCCAGATAGTCTATTCGCCCCTTGTTAAAGTGTACTTCTCCCATAGATTTTGCTTTCATTTAGTGATTTTCAACTCCAATAGAAGTTCCCTCATACTGAGTTACAGTGAAAGCTGACTGGGTGCAAGCTGGGATCTTTCATGGGTCCTTTCTAGCCTACCTATGATTAATGTGTAATATTTTCAGTTTCTTTTTCAGAGAGTAGTTTTAATGCTATATTCTGAAATAAAATAAGAATATGTTGTTTATGCAAACTATAAGCTCCCTATCCTTAATTACAGCATCAGTAACTTCCATGAAAAGTCATTGAGCTTAGAGTTCCAGCAGAGTAAGGGTTAGGCTTTATTTTGAAATTTCTTACTTAAAAGTCCAAAGCATTAAATTGCATGGTTATAAACTCACAGCTCAAATAAAGTATCAAGTCATGCAAGGCGAATACTATTCCTGTAAAAAAGTCACATAAATAGGGAAGAGCTGAATCGAGTGGAAAGCCTGACAAATACATAAGTATGCTAACAAAAGCTATTTTCTTACCAAAGCCAGATTGGTGCCTCCTGTCCTTATAAAACAAATCATATTACCGCCTAGAAATCTCAAGCTTTGTAAAAACGTGTGGATGAAGAAAGAATGATCTAGGCAAATGCACATGATGTAACATATGCTGAATTTTACCTAGTGATAAAAATTGAAAAATGTAAAATCAAACAACAGTGGATTTGAAGGAGTCTTTAGAAACAGTGCCGAGTAGGTTCTGTTTGTATTACCATCACCAGATGAACCAAGAACACCAGATTCGGCACAAACCGCTGCTCATTCTCCCACCAGAAACATTCAGAGGCATACACATCTACAAATGGCCAGGAAACAGTCCATGTAAAGGAGTGCATGAGTGATGGAGCTTATACACAGCACCAAGAAAGGACTAATCTCTCAAGCTGTCTTTCAGAAGAGGATGTGATTAGCACATTACACTGGGGGTGGGGATGGGGAAGTGGATTACAATTACAACTCTAGTCACTAGATCCTGTCTTTAGGACCTTACTGTGGGAATAAAGCCCTCAGCCTCAGGTGTTTGTTTTACCTCTTTTTTTTTTTAATTGAAGTATAGTTGATTTACAATACTGTGTTAGTTTCTGGTGTACAGCAAAGTGATTCAGCCATATATATGTACCACATCTACTTTAACTGTTCATATGTTGATGGAAACTTAGATTGC
Organism: Mesoplodon bidens; assembly: GCF_964165515.1. Lineage (NCBI taxonomy): Eukaryota > Metazoa > Chordata > Mammalia > Artiodactyla > Ziphiidae > Mesoplodon > Mesoplodon bidens. Next base: position 48,076,875 of record NC_138162.1, read on the forward strand.
TTCCATGTCTTGAATTTTACCTCTTTCTTAAAGAGAAAGCATTCAGTTTTCATCCACCATCCACATATGCAGACTCATCTCCTGGCTTTGGGTGGGAGGGTGGTGTCATTTAAAACTTTTTTTTTAAATAAATTTATTTATTTACTTATTTATTTATGGCTGAGTTGGGTCTTTGTTGCTGCACGTGGGCTTTCTCTAGTTGTGGCGAGCAGGGGCTTCTCTTCGTTGCCGTGCACAGGGTTCTCATTGCAGTGGCTTCTCTTGTTGTGGAGCACAGGCTCTAGGCGAGTGAGCTTCAGTAGTTGTGGCTTGCAGGCTCTAGAGCACAGGCTCAGTAGTTGTGGCGCACAGGCTTAGTTGATCCACGGCATGTGGGATCTTCCCGCACCAGGGCTCGAACCTGTGTTCCCTGCATTGGCAGGCATATTCTTAACCACTGCGCCACCAGGGAAGCCCCAAGGGTGGTGTCATTTTAATAAGTATGGGTGCATTCATGGGAGGATTTGCGCGAGGTATTGCAGGGGGGTTGTTTTTCCATTTGTTGTCTGCTTCTCTGGAACTGAAGAAAGTTGTTCCAATGAGTTTTCAATGTCTTTTTCTGAATACAAAAGAAAAAATAGGTAATATCTCACTGGAGTAGAATTGATTCTAGACATTTGAGGGCTTTCTTTCAAATTAAATACTTTGTTTATCCTGGGAAAGGTTCTATCACTTGGCAGCATGGAATAAAGTGATAGGCCCTGGGATGGAAGTGAGGTCTCCAGGAATTCTCTCAACTTTTCCAATCTTATCTAGACAAAGTGCTTCCTTTTATTTTAGCGGTCTCAGAGAAGGAATAGGTGGAAGTGCCCATTTGGCCTTTTTCAAATAAACATACAACATAATATAACTCATAAATATAGAAACCAAAATTTGTGTCCTTGCCGATAACCTTATCTTTGTTATCAAATGTTACCTTGTCAAATTAACATTAAAGCAAATTCTTTCACTTAGGTATCAAATCTCCTCCATTTATTTTTTTGTCTCAGGAGCCTTTCTATATTCTCTTCATTCAACTCTCCGCCAAAAGATTTAACTTCCAAAGAAAACATAAATTTATATTGCAGCAGTGAAATGCTGCTGTAAGGCAGGCTGTCATTTTGTCATGATAGGCCAAGGTCATTCTTATAATGTGTTAGTAAAACTGAACATCAAATAGTTACTTTTCTTATGTGCAGTCCAGTAGAAATTATAAACTCTTTCACTACAAGGATTACCTGTATTTCTTCAGTATTCCTTATGTGATGTTTAGTCTTTCATTATTTTAATATTTTCTCTTCACAGTTTTAGATGTTTTCGTCTGTGAAAGCAGGAGTTTCCTGATAAGCTACAGATTCATCCCTATTTATCTTCTCTTGTACTTTATAAATAGACAATATTTTAAAATAGTTTAAAATTAAACATGAACAGTAATCACTCTGACTTCTCAGGATGTATGTTCATATTCAAAATCTATTCTTTTTTTAAATCATGTAACTATTTCAAATAGAGAGGTTATTTTAATGGAAGTAGCCAGGTGTTTCATTGGTCCCATATACTGAATTTTGATATAACAGGACAATATAATTGGTGATAGTTCCAAATCAGTGTGCATAACTATCATACATTAAGTAGGGACAGTACCAGACTTATAGACTTGGTTAGATTTTTTTTTTTTAAGAAATTCCCCCATGGGTGAGAGAATCACTATATAACAGCTAATTTCTGATGAAACACCAATAAACACTCAAATCTATAACTTAAATCATTGATCTCATCAAAGCACTCATACCATTCCCAATTTAACTGTTGATTTTTGCACAAATTGATGTGTATATTATTTTGCTTTTTTCCCTGGATGAGTAGAAAATTTATTACTTCTAAATTTTTAAATTATAGCATTATATACTACAGTTCACCCTTAGAATCACTTGTCATTGACCCTGCCAATCTATAAGTAAATTTCTATCCATAAGTAAATTTCTCATTGCCATCCTTTTCCTGTTTATCCAGTACATAGTCAGTAGTCCATAATTATAAGAAGCACTCTTTTCCAAAAACCCATAGCTCTCTTTCCTTTATTCTTTCATTTTCCTAACTTAGCAACACATATCTGTTTTCTCTGTGTCTTTAGCCATGCAGTTGAGCACTGATGTGGATAATTCCACCACTCCAAAAATTGATAATGAGAGTCAAGAGTCACAAATGCACATGAAATCTAACGGGCACACAAAAGTGTCTGCCCATCCTACTAATAGTAATGTGACTCTCCCAGTTTCAAAGAAGATTGTTTTGCATTTTTTAATATCTAAATCTCATAGTCACCTTTACTTTCAGCCAATTCTAGCCTTACGACATAGAAGTCACCAGGTTTAGACTCCCAGATCTTTCTATCAATGATCCCAAGCTTTCCAAGAGCAATTCCATTCTAGTTAAAACATAAGCCCTTTCATTACTTGAGCACCTATTTTTACCATATCTCTCTTTCTACCCTGTGCATTTGGAGGCCAGCAGTTTGCTAGGCACCTTGAATTCAAAGACAAAACACAGTAATTGAGGGGCTGCTAGTTTCAGAATCATACTATAGGCTCTGCAACAGAACCTTACAGATTACTTATTAATCTTTATTCATTTTTAACAAAAACAAGAGACTTTAATCAGTAACATGGTTAGTGGAAAATGTTGACATATTTTTGGCTTAATGAGGAGCTACATAAAGAATATAACCATCAGTAAAACCAAGAGCTATCTTTTTAAAATTTTTACTTTATGTCCATCACTATGCTAAGTGTTTTAGAAGTATTATTAAATCTTTACTCCACTTTGAGTTGGTCACTGTCATTAAAATTAATCATCACACCACCATTTTATAATTGAAATAGTCGATGCTTAGAGGCAGTGTGCAATTTGCCTAGGCTTATTCAGGGCCTTCGAATCAGGAGTCCAAATTATTAACAATCATCCTCTTCCTTCCCTAGTTATAAAATTTGCAAAAACCACTTCAATCACATGGAGAGAGAAGTTTGCATTTTTTGTCATGTAGAAAAGACCTACATTCAGATTAGAAAGTATCTAACAATTACTTTTTTTTAATGTCAACAATTGCTATATTCTTAATACATCAAGTGAAAGTTAGTCTTAAATACTGCTTTACTATAAATAATCTACTGTCCTAAGACAAAAAATCCTAAATACAAATGTCTATGTTCAGTGTTTTCACATTGGATAGGTTTCATTTTAATCTGCTTCGTTTATCTGTTAAATACCTAGGGATCCATGTCTCAGTCAATACCCATATCTGTTCAAAATAAATTAACCTCCTTTAGGTAGATAGCCTGATAAAAATGATTTAAGTAGCTGAAACAATTTGGGTTCATTTCCCTTTCCTAGTTTGAGTCCTTAAAAATAGGTGCATTTTTTATTTTGAAATTGAATTACTGATACCTGTTGAGATGGCTGTAAATGAGCAAGTACTAAAGTCAGGAAAATACACTCTAACTATGTAGGTAGTCACTTTTTTTTTTTTTTTTTTACCTAATATTTGTTCCTTAAAGTATCCTAGTGATTTTTTGTCCTGTCTTTCCTTACTGTTTTACTACAAATAATTCACAATTTGTAAAGCCATGTTTCTAAATGAAATATTGCAAACTAAATCTTATTTAAAGTTGTCCACATTTTGTTTGATGTTTGGACTTGTCTTGAGCTCTCTTCAGAAGTGGAAAATATCTTACAGGTTATAAATTGAGATATCCTGGTTTAGTTAGTTGAAACTATGTTAGATGAACTGTTTCCTGGATTCACCTTCTAAATGAAGAAAATTTAATTGCTTAATGTAATGCAAATTACAAAATATTAATGGATACAGATTATTTTCTCTTTCACAGTAATTCAAAAATTTTTTTAATGGTAAAAATTTAGATGAGTAATATTGAAAGAAAGCTTGTCATGAGTTCAGATATAATTAAAGGGAAATAATTTCTGTCCAGTTATGACTTGCTAATAGATTTGCTCCCATGTGTCTTATTTCTGCTGTTTAACACTGGCTGTCAAGGAAAGAACTGTTAACTTGAAACAAAAGCACAAAAACATGCAGAAATTGTACACATGTACAAATTAAACCTAGGGAATAAATTGTATATTAAAGACTTAATATGTTAAAGATTAAATTAGCTTTGTGCAATGACTCACAAAATCTATTTTTATATAGATATAGATAATTTGTTTTAATTAAAATTTGCATTTAAGTTCATTTACTAATTTTTTTCCCAAGAAAGTAATTCTCCAGTGAACAGTTGAACTTTGAACGTATTGACTCATATGTCCCGAGCCCTTTCTTATTATAAAAAATAACTATAAATGAACATCATTGTGAACTATAATATTTATTTATTTATTTTTTGGCTGTGCTGTGTCTTCCTTGCTGCGCGTGGGCTTTCTCTAGTTGTGGCGAGCCGGGCTACTCTTTGATGAGGTGCGCAGGCTTCTGATTGTGGTGGCTTCTCTTATTGAAGAGCACAGGCTCTAGAGTGTGCGGGCTTCAGTAGTTGTGGCGCATGGGCTTAGTTGCCCCGCAGCCTGTGGGATCTTCCTGGACCAGGGATCGAACCCCTGTCCCCTGTGTTGGCAGGTGGATTCTTAACCACTGGACCACCAAGGAAGTCCCTATAATATTCTTTCCTACTTAAATCTTGAAGGTTATACTTTAGAACAAACACAAATCCCTGTAAAATCACACTAGGATAAATTAAATTAATAACACTAATAGTTTGTGTTTTAAAATTTAGCAATATTTTTGAATCTTTAAGCTATCTAAGGATATGAATGAATATAAACACACATTTATTATAAATAATGATCATAACTACATAAGGTTTAGAATTACATGCTTTCTACTGAATTGACTGCCATCACTCACTTGAATTTTGCAGTTGGTTGAGAAATTTTGTTTGAAATAAACTATTTTTGGAGCAAGAAATTTCATTTTCAAGGTAACTATATTTACCTTCCTTTACATGTTTTATAAGCAAGATGTGGGTTTCAGGTTTTTTTTTTTTTTGGAGGCCACATCTTTGGATGCTCATATCTATATATACATTTTTTTTCTTCTGTGTAGTCTTGTGAATGGGCAACATAGACAATAGTACCTCTGTGTCCATCCTAAAAGAGAGTTGTTGATTTATCAGTCCATTTAGTAGGTGATTGGGTTAATCTAAATCCTTAGGGATTCTTGAATGAGATTGTAAACTGGCTTTTGTAAGAAATGCAAGGTAAATAATTGAGCAAAACCCATTTTAGTTTAGAAATAAGTGTTATTGTGTTTATTAAATAATTATTTTTACCAAAAAATAAACCACATGAATCCCCCATACCCATTCCCTACTTACATGAGTTAGTCCTACTGATTTGCTTTCTAAAATCTATTGAATCTCTCCCTTCCTTTTATTCCCACTGTTATTGTCTTAGTTTATGATGCCATCACAAATGTCGCTGTCCATTGTATTTTGTACTGACTTCTTTCTCTAAATTAAAATCTTCTGTCCTCTATTCCACCTCTGTTTCATTCTCCATATCATCTTTGGAACAATCTTTTTAAAACACCATTCTTCATTCTTCCTGAGAGAAAAAAAAGAACAAAAATTTGCCCTGGCTTAAGTTCTTTCACAATTGACCTCCTGCTCCTCAATTTCCATACCTAACCTACAAAAGACCATACTCAATTATTTGATATTCCCCAAATATACCCCCACATGTTTTAATGATTTTTCATGTCTTTCTCCTTTTCCAGAAAAGCCCTTCCCCTGCATGCATATAACAAACACTATTTTAAACTCTTTTTATCTTACATTTCTCTGGAAACCTGTGACTGTTCCCCTATGGGAGTCTTTTCTGAGCTCCAGCAGCCTTTGAGCATACCTCTGCTGTGTTGACTATGATGTGAAAAGAGGATTTTTTGTCTCGTGTCTTCATCCCTGTATCTGCAACAAAGTACATGGAAGCTGGAGGGTAATAAGTTTTTTTTTTAATTAATTTTTATTTGAGTATAGTTGCTTTACAATGTTGTTTTAGTTTCTTGCTGTACAGCAAAGTGAATCAGTCATACATATACAAATATCCATTCTTTTTTAGAGTTCCTGGTAGGTTATAAGTATTGAAAAATATTTGCAGGATGAAAGATTTTAATGAAACTGTGTGTTTACGTATCTTTCTGCTTTATTAGTATGAGTTCATTGAGGATTGGTGCCAAATCTCATTCACCATTATCAATAATAAATTTAAAAATAAATGCTGTTCTGTTTTCTCCAATTTAAGTAATATATATTTATTTAAATTAGAAGTAAAAATATTCCATTTTCCCTATCCAGTTTTTCTCACCTTCCCTACCTTTCGCTTACTCATCATCAGAAATAATGTCTATTAGCAGTTGACATATCATTCTGATTTCTTTTCTGACTATTCAAATATTTAAATGCATACATAAACAATAAGACATTTGATTTATTTAAAAATGATTTTTATATATGTTTGTGCATATATACAGATGCATATACATGTATGTGTGATTCTGTATCTACACATCTGAAACTTGTCTTTTTATTATTATTATTATTGTATTTAATGATACTGGATACCTTTTTCCACTCTAGTTTATACAGATCTACCTCATATTTTTAGTGACTTCCTAGTATTAGATTATTTGGATATGCCATATTGCACTTGTCCTGATTGACAGTGAGGATCCAATAGCTTTTTCAATCATTTCTTTAAGATTGTTAGTGTTGGAGGTATATTTGAAAGTTATTTTTAAAAACACATTTCAGTGTTAGATAGTATCACTTGGCTTCCAAAATGAAAAATTAAATTATTATTCTTTCATATTTTCTCATATTTTTCTCTCTACCTTCTGTTTATCATGGTGTGTAGTATTTAATTTCATTTGTAGCCATAATCTCTCTGATAATTTAGTTAATTTTTTATTATTTGATATTTAGCCAACACTTCTTTATTCTTTTCTTTTAAAAAATTTACTTATAGGCTTAATTTCATCACTAAGTACATTAGATAAGAACATTCCATGAGTACATTCAAATTTGAAAGGATATCCCTATTATTAACAATCTTCTCCAGGCTTGTTACAATACTTATAGGTCATACTTTCATCCTCCAGAATTTATCAACATGGTTTAATTGTGTTGGACCTTTGAATAATGCTCAAGTCTGAGGTAGGCTGTTAGACAAGCTGGATGACTGAAAAATATGTCTTTATTCAGATGTGGAGTTCAAATTTCCTATTTTAAGATTTGACCTTTCAATATGAAGATACACTATTTCTTTCATTTCAGTGAAATTTATTTTCTTTAAATCTCCCCAACAACTTTTGATTTTAGTTTCATATATTGGATATTTTACTTTGGGAATTACTTTTATGGCCTTTGCCCTTCATTTATTTTATTTTTCCCTTAAATGCCTTAATATGTTTGTTTATATTATGTGAGTTTATTATGATATCTATAGTCTTTTTTCTGTATCAGATATTGAATTTTTAACAATTTCTAATGTGTTCCTGGGCAGTATTGCCAAATCAGCAATTCCAGAAAACTCTAAAAAATGGTAAACTTGGTACCAGATCTCTTGCTTTAGCTCAGGCTTTGTTGTTGTTGTTTTTTCTCTTCCCCGGACTGTAAGCAATATAGCTCCTAATTAAAGTATATCTGTGTAAAATCTCAATTTGATTGTCTTTCTTTTTTAAGAACTGCTTTGTGGTATACAGGAAGAGGGTAGAAACTTGCCATTCCAGAATTTCTGTTTCTTCATATGGCCACCCATATTCCAGTTGTTTAAAATACATTGTTTACGGGTTTTTTTGTGGGCTTTTTTTTAGGTTATGAAGAAATAGAAAGTATTTGATGAAAGCTTATTCCACGAAAATTATTTGGATGTTTTTATATGTTTCTTATCTTATTTTTCACGTGCTTATGTTTAACCATATAGAATATATTTCATGTGTGTGGATTTGTGTATAGGAAAATCCAGAGAATAAAATTTCTAAGATTGCTTAATTAGCCAACGTGTGAACTTCTATGGTGTTTTTTAAATAAATTTTATCTTTCAACTAGAAAAGCATATTAAGCACATATAATTCATTCCGTCCCTATTTTTTCAATAGTTATACATGTACTTTGTTCTCCTTATCTTACTATATAGGTTTAAAGAATGATTTTTAAAAGTACATTCTATGAAGCCCATAGACAAGAAGGTGATGAGGCTTTAGATTCATGCTGTTGTTAAATCCATAGCAGTCTTATGTATTTGTGATTCACCTATTACATTTCTGCAAACAATTTAATTTAACAAAAGTGTTAAGCTACTGATTGTTCTTTTTGTTTGTTTGTTTGTTTGTTTTTGTTTTGTGGTGCGTGGGCCTCTCACTGTTGTGGCCTCTCCTGTTGCGGAGCACAGACTCTGGATGCACAGGCTCAGCGGTCATGGCTCACGGGCCCAGCCGCTCTGCGGCATGTGGGATCCTCCTGGACCGGGGCATGAACCCGTGTCCCCTGCATCGGCAGGCAGACTCTCAAGCACTGTGCCACCAGGGAAGCCCCTGAATTGTTCATTTTTCATAAATAAAAAAGGATCTAAACAGTAGGTTCACAGCAAGCATTCTCTTTTCCATCTGTTTAATTAGCGTAACTGTCAGGTGTTTCTATGTATTTTTAAAAATCTTATTCTTGTTTTCTTACAATAATTTTAATATACAATTATTTTTATTTTGGTTCATGAGCTCTTTTAAATGACCTGAACTCAGTTTAAGAAAAAAAGAGAGTACTAAATATTTTTATTACATGTTTATTTATATTAAGTTTGAATCAAACACATATAAAATAAACAATTAAGGGTATACAACTGTCTTCCATTCTGAACATATCCCCTTCATGTTTTCCAAATTCAAATTCCAGATCCCTCCTGCTGTTCAGTTAAAATTTTTTTCTAATATTTTCTGCTTGGCAAACTATATTTTCTGTACTGATTATTAATGGAAAACTTATATTAGTTATAGTTTAGCTATTTGGCTGTGATTAAGTGAAACTAGTACAATCTCACTCAGTAACTACTTTCATATTATCAGATGTGGCTCTTAAAATATGTGGAAACAACTTAGTACATAGTGTTATACATAGCTTGAGTTGGTCAAACAACCATTATGAGGATAAGTTTAGTGACTTAATTTCAATATTTCAACTCTGAAATGTGTTAGCTTTCAGCAGTAGATACAGTCTGATATTGGTACATTTTTTGACCTAGGTTTTTTGTGGGCTCATTTTGGTGGAATGTTTTCAACATTATGATTTTCTTCACTTATCCTCTGTAATTTTAGAGAAATAAATTGCCTCAGTAGGTTTTACGAGATAGTTTCAGTCTCTGCATTATTTGAAAGACTTAATGGTTCACAGAAAATCTGAGATATGTTTTATGTCTCTGAATTTAAAATATCTACTTCATTGGAAATGAAGCCAGAGAGAAACTGAGATCTTATTATATTAGTGACAACACTAACTGTGATAGTATAATTTAGATTCATTAATGTATTCAGTTATTCAAGACATGTTTATCAAGAGCCTACCATTTTGCCAGGCATTTGAGACAGAGCAGTGAACAAGTGGATGATCACACATATCCTGCTATAATGGAGATTGTATTTTAGAAAGTGAATACAAACTCTGTGTGTGTGTGTGGACACACTGTGTACTTGTACTGGGTAGATGAGAGAATAATAAGTGCTATAGGAAGAAAAATGAAGTAGGGAAGTGAAGAGTGTGTATTTGCAGAGGGGAGATCATTTTTAAAATAGGTTGTTTAGGGAGAGCTCACTGAAAAATCTGTGGTGAAATAGAAATGAACAACAAGAGTGAGTGAACAATGAAGATACATGGTAGAAATTCCAGCCAAAGTGAAGAGTCAGTTCAAAGACAATTATGTTGCAATGCATTGGGGAAATGACTTGGAAGTCACTAAAATGTAACTGAGAAAGTAAAGAAATAAATAATAGGTTAATTCAAAGAGGTAACGAGGGACCACGTTTTGTGAATCTTGAAAAAAGAGCAGTGACATAATATGACTCATGGTTTGAAAGGATAATTTTGTTGCTATGGTATAAATGGACTGATAAAGACAAGAACAGAATTAAGGAGATGAGTTAGAAGATTATCATAATAATCCAGGTAAGAATGATAATGATTAGATCAGCTCTGTTGTGACAGTGTTATTGAGAAGTCCTTGGATTCTATATATGTTAAAGTTAGAGCCAAAAGAATTTTCTGAGAGATTAGATATGAGATTGCTGAGAAAGCAAGGGATCAAAGATGATTACAAGAATATTTTGACAAGAGTAACTGAGATCTGTAAGAACTTCAAGAGAAGAAGGTTTCTAGGTCTCATTTGTTAATTTTTGCTTTTATTTATTTAACTTTAAATTTAAAAGCTTTTGCACAGAAAAGGAAACCATTGATAAAACAGACAATTAATTTAATGGGAGAAAATATTTGTAAATAATATGACTGATAAGGGGTTAATATACAAAATATATAAACAATTCATACAACTCAATATCAAAAAAAAAAGAACCCAATTACAAGGGCAGAAGATCTGAATAGACATTTTTCCAAAGAAGATATACAGATGGCCAACAGGTATATGAAAAATTGCTCAACATTACCAATCATCAGAGAAATGCAAATCAAAACAATAATGAGATATTGCCTCACACCTGTCAAAATGGCTATCATCAAAATGTCTACAAAAACAAATAGCAGCAAGAATATGGAGAAAAGGGAACCCTGGTACACTATTGGTGGGACTGTAAATTGGTGTATTTATTATGGAAAACAGTATGGAGGTTCCTCAAAAAACTAAAAATAGAGCTACCATATGATCCAGCAATTCCACTGCTGGGTATATACCCAAAGAAAGCAAAAACACTAATTCAAAACATACATGCACCCACATTTTCATAGCAACATTATCTATAATAGCCAAGATATGAGAGCAACCTAAGTGCACATCAACAGATGAATGAATAAAGAAGATGTGAGATATATATATGGAATATTACTCAGCCATAAAAAATGAAATTTTGCCATTTGCAACAACATGGATGGACCTGGAGGGTATTATGCTAAGTGAAGTAAGTCAGACAGAGAAAGACACATACTGTGTGTCATCACATAAAAAAAAACTTATTTATACATGCATCATCATGGAAGTGTCAAAAATATTTTAAAAGTGAAAGGAGACAGACACAAAAGATTACATACTACACTTGACCTTTGAACAATGCAGGGGGTTAGGGATGTTGACCCGTTGACCCTCTACATAATTGAAAATCCATGTATAGCTTTACATTTACCCTCTGTATCTACAGTTCTGCATCCACGAATTCAACCAACTGCAGATTTCGTGGTAGTGTAGTACATATTTATTGGAATAAAATCTGTGTATAAGTGGACCTGTTCAATTCCATTCCATGTTGTTCAAAGGTCAAATGAATGTGGCCCCATTTTTTTGAAATTCTAGAAAAGGCAAAACTATTGTAAAAGAAAGCAGGTTAGTGGTTTCATGAAGCAAGGAGGTGGACCAAGGGAGAAGCCTACAAAAAGGCATGAGGTCAGTATTTGGGGCAGTGGAAGTAATCTCTATCTTGATTGTGGTTGTGGCTACATGACGGTATATATTTGAAAAGACACCATCAGTGGATTTTTAATGTTTATAAACTATTTCTCATATGAATTACCCTTGGTCAAAATTGCTTTACACTGTATATTTAAAATGGATGAAATTTATTATATGGAAAGTAATCATCACTATAACTGATTAAAATTAAAATAAAAGGTAGTAAAGGATATAATGAGCAAGCTTATGGCAATTTGCGTAAAATTGATAAAATCCATAAAAAACACAATTTCCAAAATTAACTCAGGAGGAAGTAGAAAAATCTAAATAATCTAATACCTCTTAAGAAAACTGAATCCAACAGAAAGAACTCCAATCTTAGATACTTCACAAGTGGGTTTGCACAAATTACTAAGATAGAAATATCGCTAACCTCACACAAATTCAGAAAGAACAAAGAGGAATATTTGCCAGCTCATTTTATGAGACTGGCATAGTCTTGATACCAAGACTTGACAAAATCTACAGAGAAATAGAAAAATTACAGGATAATTACTAAATAGACAATCCCATGAATTGAATCAAAAGTCACAAACAAGCGATTAGCCATTCAGAATTTGGCTCACTCAACAAACCTTTAAATATGCTCCATTATAAACTGAGTCAGATATTCTGAGAAAGAGTTGATCAATAGAGGATATTAAGCCTCAGGATTCCAGGTTCATATAATTCAACAAGTATTCATTGTGTTCTCATTTGAAGGAATTGTGCTGGGATATGCAGAGAGAATAAGATCCATTTTTTGTCTTCAAAGCGTTTACACTCTAGTGTGGAGAAAATTCACAAATATAATTCCCATAAGATGTGGTTTTTGTAGTTACCACAATTAAAGCATAATCATGGTTCCAGAGGATCGCTAAAAAGGGAGGAGGTGATTACCTCCAGATTTCCCCTCAAGGGGGAATCTCATGAAATAAAGAGGGTTTATAACAGCTGAGAAAGGAAGAGGAGTGTTGAAAGTGTTGCACTTCCCTTGACTTTGCTGACCTAAATCCTTTGCTGTCTATTTCAGTGTCAACATCCCTTCCCTGGTGCATTTTGCCATCATAAGAAAATGTGATTAGTAAGAAAAGCAGCCTGCAATCAAGTGGGGAAAAAAATACTAAAATTAGAGTTGGGATGTAAACCCAAGTCTTTTATTACCATTGGAAAATCGTATTATATTGTACATGACTTAAAATGTCATAGCAATCCAAATCACACAAAATAAACTCTGGACTATTCATTTTACCTAGAAACATTTTTTTCCAATTTAATATTCAGTGGAAAAAGACAAACAAGGAGACAAACACTGAAACCTAATTCGTTGACCTAAAATTCCCCAATTTTTTTCAAGAATAATGCAACATGGGAATAGTTACCTATCTGAATAATTTATTAATATAATACTGAACATATTCAGTGCTGACAAAACTGTTTCCATTTCAAACAATGATTAAAAGTACAGCTCACCTCTCAGCATCTCAGCTGAGTGCACGTGTCAGTTTTTAAAGTCACCAAATTTAGAGCATGATTGCTTGTTTGGGTTAAACAATTCCCCGATATAAAATTATGTTTAGTGTAGTAACATCGTCTGCATTATTATGATATGTCAGGGGCTTGACAAACTAATTTATGGATTTGAAGATTGAAGAGTTTACTGTAGACAATCTTTTATAACCACATCTCATTAGAGGTGAGGAAATTGAGTAACAGGAAAATTAAATTACTTTCTCAGAGATGTAGAAATAGTAATATAACCAGGCTTTTATATTCCAATATGGTGTCTTTTCACCACACCTCAGGTTTAGATGTGTACACAGGCCAGTATTGTTCTCTCTGTTTTATCATAAACCTTTCTGGTTACAGAGCATCTCTAGCAGGTAAACTGACTAGGATGGCCTGGGGGAAGTTCTGTGTTCTATAGTGCTCCCAGAATCTCCAGGCCATGTCTGTCCTGTTCCATCTCTAGACTGGAAGAGAATTATTCCAGAATATTTCTTTATCCCTTTTAAAAGGAAAAAGCAGTCTCAGAGGTCACCAGACCAAGTTGGATTGAAATATTTTATGCCTATTTATTTAAAAGAAACACAATCATAGTTTGTACTTTCTCAAGAATACATGCGTAATTTTATACATGACTCGTTGGTGTAGAGAATGCTAACATGTAATGGTCTTGCTTTTGTGAGGTAAAATAAAATTTTGGACTTTCAAGGAGTAACCAATACTTGGCCTATCAAATGCATGGAAATGTTATTACACTATTCTGTCCCTAGCACTGACGTATATCTTGATCACTGTGGGAACAGATGAAATAATATATGTTACCTGGACTCTTTAGTGTTTTAGGAAACAGGAACTTCTTTCGTTCAGGGGATGAGGATTAATTGCGAGGCTGTGAAAATTCTGTGGCTTAACCGAGATGTGAAATATAACATATTTATATTAGGGATTAAATAATAGATGTGATGGCCTAACAATATCTTTAGTTTCTCTCATCTCTCATCATCTCCTCTGAAATAGTATCAATTCCTTTTTACTCTCTTGACTTCTTTGATGTATGCTTCAGCTTCTGTCAAGGTCTGCTTTTCTACCTGTCCCTATAATTTGCTCTACCTTTGCTGCATTCTCTATGTGAATTTTACACTTAAAACCCTTGGGACACTGAGGCTGGTTAGAGTATCACCACATATTTGGGGAGCTTTACTTTGCTAGAAACCTTAGTAAAACAAAGATATTATTTCCCTAATGTGTCTTTGGCTGTCTTTAGATAGTATGCTGTTTTTTTGTTTCCAATCCCATGTGGCAAAGATAACGACAAAATTATGACAAAATAAAAATAATTATGGTGAAAGTAATGATAATAGCTAAATTTTATTAAATGCTTACTATATGACAGCCACATTTCCAAGCACTTTGCATGTATTTGTCCATACCATCTGATGACAAATCTGTGGATTTGGAACCATTATTATGCCCAGTTTATGAATTAAACTGTATGAGTTTAAGTAATTTATACAAGATGACATAAATACTAAGGAATTACTTTTGATTTATTGTTTTGCTTTTAGACAGGAAGTTTGAACACACTATGTATTTGGTGTTCTCCTAGATTCTCAAGTACATAAGACAAATTAAATCACTGAAAATTAAGTGATATTTAGATGTACTTTATTAGAAGTAGGATGGTACTCTACTGCTTATATTTACTTTCCTAAATTGTTTAGCATCTATGACCACACAGCTGTTGAGAACTTCTAATAGAGAAAAACAGGAATAAAATTTGGAGATATAATGTCTATCCATTGCTTTATTTCCTTGGTATCTCTTCTCTTTTCTATATGCAACAGCACTACTTGTGCAGAATAATCTATCTACCATCCAGTGTGGTCTTGTTACACTGAAAGTTGCATAGCCACAGTAATCACCTTGTGATCCAGTCCTTGACAATCACATCGTTTCACTGTTTTCAATACTACAATACAAAAGGCAAACTTACAGTGTAAAGAATAATTTGTTCATTCATTCAATCATTCACTTAGGCAATGTCTCATGCAGCAATGAAGAACAGCAAAATGCCTACACAGATGTCCTCTAAAAGAGACTGTTATTTAAAAAGACAAATAATATACACCAGTCAGCCAACTAATAATACATGGGAAACCAAGAAAATGCATATACACCTTTATTAGTTCTCCACTTAGTGATTTGTGAAGCATGAGTACAAAATAATGCAAAGTATAATACCCCTTTCTGATCCTCAATGAAGCATTTCAAGTATCTTTTCCCCTCAAGTTATTGTTTTACCACAAGGAATAATCTTATTTAATTAGTGTTCATTTACAGTCTAAAAGTCAGTAACCATCCATAGAACTGGGATTAAAAGAATCCCTAGATTCATTTCCAGAGTACATGATCAAAGAATACTAAGATGGGAATTTGATAATTCCCCTTCCTGGCAAATGAAACTTTATCACGTGTGGCTCATCCACCACAGGCTCGTATCCTTGAGCCCTTGACAGATTAAATGTTTATTGTCTATAATTGATTAGGTCTGCTTTGAAAATTTAAATCATCTTCTAATTTGATTTTAGAAATACTGGGTTTTGTTATATTTTTCTGAATTTCAGGCTATGACATATCTAGTTCCCAGTAGTATTTTTCCATACCATAGAATGGAAGGGAATTTATTAAGCTTGGTCCTTTGAATTAGAATAAATTGTATCTTTCCCATTTTTATTATGTTAACCATTTTATAGCAATAAGGAAATGGATCTTGTTGTAAAATCATACTCACAGATCTATCAGATCAGAAATCAATTAATTCTAATTGATAATCTTGATCTCAAACTTGCTGTAGTGTATGGTATATTTTTTGCAAGTATTCTTCCCTCTCATGAAAATCTAGACATAAACCAATGATTACTAAAATCAGTGGCTTTATTTTTCAAATGAAATGATAAAAAATATGCAGCCTTCATTTACACAGAGCTTTGCATAAATCAAGCACTCACTGATGTGTTTGCTTTGAAATGAGTTTCACATTTACTCCTATGCCAAAGGGTTTGTCATAAACCCATTTTTATTCATGTAGATTTAGGCCACCTCTCTGCTTTCCTGGCATCAATACCAATCAATACTGCCAACTCTTGATTGTCTATGTTAATGAAGTGTAATATTAATGCAAATAATCCAAAACAGTGTCAAAATATCAAGAAGAATGCTTTGGAAACCTGTTCCCACAATATTTCTCTCATGGATACTACTTCATACAGGTGATAATATAAATTAAGCTATTGGGTTGGCCAAAAAAGTTTGTTCCATAACATCTTATGGAGAAACCCGAGCGAACTTTTTGGCCAAAGCAATACATTCCTTTGACATAGATCAATAAGGTGTAATATTAGACTAGAAATATTCTGTATAAATGACATCCACCATGAAATTAAAGTGTTTGCACATATACTTTAAAAAATAAAGCATTAAATTGTGCCATTTCTATATGATAAACCTTGGCATAAAACATAAACTTTTTTGAAACGTGTGCCACAAAAGAAAAAAGAAACTATTTAGAGCCGAACTGCTTGACATTTTCTTTTTTCTCCCAGAAGCACTAAACAGGATTTTTTTCTTTTTTTCCATGTTTTTTTTTTTTAACATCTTTACTGGGGTATAATTGCTTTACAATGGTGTGTTAGTTTCTGCTTTATAACAAAGTGAATCAGTTATACATATACATATGTTCCCATATCTCTTCACTTTTGTGTCTCCCTCCCTCCCACCCACCCTATCCCACCCCTCTAGGTGGTCACAAACCACCTAGCTGATCTCTCTGTGCTATGTAGCTGCTTCCCACTAGCTATCTATTTTACGTTTGGTAGTGTATATATGTCCATGCCACTCTCTCAATTTGTCCCAGCTTACCCTTCCCCCTCCCCATATCCTCAAGTCCATGCTCGAGGAGGTCTGTGTCTTTCTTCCCCTCTTAACCCTAGGTTCTTCATGACCTTTTTTTTTTTCTTAGATTCCATATATATGTGTTAGCATATGGTATTTGTTTTTCTCTTTCTGACTTACTTCACTCTGTATGACAGAGTCTAGGTCCATCCACCTCACTACAAATAACTCAATTTCATTTCTTCTTATGGTTGAGTAAATATTCCATTGTATATATGTGCCACATCTTCTTTATGCATTCATCTGCTGATGGACACTTAGGTTGCTTCCATGTCCTGGCTATTGTAAATACAGCTGCAATGAACATTTTGGTATATGACTCTTTTTGAATTATGGTTTTCTCAGGGTATATGCCCAGTAGTGGGATTGCTGGGACATATGGTAGTTCTATTTTTAGTTTTTTAAGGAACCTCCATACCGTTCTCCATAGTGGCTGTATCAATTTACATTCCTACCAACAGTGCAAGAGTGTTCCCTTTTCTCCACACCCTCTCCAGCATTTATTGTTTCTAGATTTTTCATGATGACCATTCTGACTGGTGTGAGGTGATATCTCATTGTAGTTTTCATTTACATTTCTCTAATGATTAATGATGTTGACCATTCTTTCATGTGTTTGTTGGCAATCTGTAAATCTTCTTTGGAGAAATATCTGTGTAGGTCTTCTGCCCATTTTTGGATGGGGTTGTTTGTTTTTTTGTTATTGAGCTGCATGAGCTGCTTGTAAATTTTGGAAATTAATCCTTTGTCAGCTGCTTCATTTGCAAATATTTTCTCCCATTCTGAGGGTTGTCTTTTGGTCTTGTTTATGGTTTCCTTTGCTGTGCAAAAGCTTTTAAGTTTCATTAGGTCCCATTTGTTTATTTTTGTTTTTATTTCTATTTCTCTAGGAGGTGGGTCAAAAAGGATCTTGCTGTGATTTATGTCATAGAGTGTTCTGCCTATGTTTTCCTCTAAGAGTTTGATAGTGTCTGGCCTTGTATTTAGGTCTTTAATCCATTTTGAGTTTATTTTTGTGTATGGTGTTAGGGAGTGTTCTAATTTCATACTTTTACATGTAGCTGTCCAGTTTTCCCAGCACCACTTATTGAAGAGGCTGTCTTTTCTCCATTGTATATTCTTGCCTCCTTTATCAAAGATAAGGTGACCATTTGTGCCTGGGTTTATCACTGGGCTATCTATCCTGTTCCACTGATCTATATTTCTGCTTTTGTGCCAGTATCATAGTGTCTTGATTGCTGTAGCTTTGTAGTATAGTCTGAAGTCAGGGAGCCTGATTCCTCCAACTCCATTTTTCGTTCTCAAGATTGCTTTGGCTATTTGGGGTCTTTTGTGTTTCCATACAAATTGTGAAATTTTTTGTTCTAGTTCTGTGAAAAATGCCAGTGGTAGTTTGATAGGGATTGCATTGAATCTGTAGATTGCTTTGGGTAGTAGAGTCATTTTCACAGTGTTCGTTCTTCCAATCAAAGAACATGGTATATCTCTCCATCTATTTGTATCAACTTTACTTTCTTTCATCAGTCTCATAATTTTCAGCATACAGGTCTTTTGTCTCCTTAGGTAGGTTTATTCCTAGATATTTCATTCTTTTTGTTGCAGTGGTAAATGGGAGTGGTTCCTTAATATCACTTTCAGATTTTTCATCATTAGTGTATAAGAATGCCAGAGATGTCTGTGCATTAATTTTGTGTCCTGCAACTTTACCAAATTCATTGATTAGCTCTAGTAGTTTTCTGGTAGCATCTTTAGGATTCTCTATGTATAGTATCATGTCATCTGCAAACAGTGACAGCTTTACTTCTGCTTTTCTGATTTGGATTCCATTTATTTCTTTTTCTTCTCTGATTGCTGTGGCTAAAACTTCCAAAACTATGTTGAATATGAGTGGTAGGAGTGGGCAACCTTGTCTTGCTCCTGATCTTAGTGGAAATGGTTTCAGTTTTTCACCATTGAGGACGATGCTGGTTGTGGGTTTGTCTTTTGAGGCCTGTATTATGTTGAGGAAAGTTCTCTCTATGCCTGCTTTCTGGATGGTTTTTATCATAAATGGGTGTTGAATTTTGTCAAAAGCTTTCTCTGCATCTATTGAGATGATCTTATGGTTTTTCTGCTTCAGTTTGTTAATATGGTGTGTCACGTTGATTGATTTGCGTATATTGAAGAATCCTTGCATTCCTTGGATAAACCCCACTTGATCATGGTGTATGGTCCTTTTAATGTGCTGTTGGATTCTGTTTGCTAGTATTTTGTTGAGGATTTTTGCATCTATGTTCACCAGTGATATTGGCCTGTAGTTTTCTTTCTCTGTGACAACTTTGTCTGGTTTTGGTATCATGGTGATGGTTGCCTCGTAGAAGGAGTTTGGGAGTGTTCCTCCCTCTGCTATAATTTGGAGGAGTTTGAGAAGCATAGGTGTTAGCTCTTCTCTAAATGTTTGATAGAATTTGCTGGGGAAGCCATCTGGTTCTGGGCTTTTGTTTGTTGGAAGATTTTTAATCACAGTTTCAATTTCAGTGCTTGTGATTGGTCTGTTCATATCTTCTATTTATTCCTGGTTCAGTCTCGGCAGGTTGTGCATTTCTAAGAATTTGTCCATTTCTTCCAGGTTGTTCATTTTATTGGCATAGGGTTGCTTGTAGTAATCTCTCATGATCCTTTGTATTTCTGCAGTGTCAGTTGTTACTTCTCCTTTTTCATTTCTAATTCTATTGATTTGACTCTTCTTCCTTTTTTTCTTGATGAGTCTCACTAAGGGTTTATCAATTTTGTTTATCTTCTCAAAGAACCAGCTTTTAGTTTTATTGATCTTTGCTATTGTTTTCTTCATTTCTTTTTCATTTATTTCTGATCTGATCTTTATGATTTCTTTCCTTCTGCTAACTTTGGGGTTTTTTTGTTCTTCTTTCTCTAATTGCTTTAGGTGCAAGGTTAGGTTGTTTATATGAGATGTTTCCTGTTTCTTAAGGTAGGATTGTATTGCTATATACTTCCCTCTTAGAAGCGCTTTTGTTGCATCCCATAGGTTTTGGGTCATAGTGTCTCCATTGTCATTTGTTTCTAAGTATTTTTAGATTTCCTCTTTGATTTCTTCAGTGATCACTTTGTTATTAAGTAGTGCATTGTTTAGCCTCCATGTGTTTGTATTTTTTACAGATCTTTTCTTGTAATTGCTATCTAGTCTCATAGCGTTGTGGTTAGAAAAGATACTTGATATGATTTCAATTTTCTTAAATTTACCAAGGCTAGATTTGTGACCCAAGATATAATCTATCCTGGAGAATGTTCCATGAGCACTTGAGAAAAATGTGTATTCTGTTGTTTTTGGATGGAATGTCCTATAAATATCAATTACGTCCATCTTGTTTATCATTTAAAGCTTGTGTTTCCTTATTTATTTTCATTTTGGATGATCTGTCCATTGGTGAAAGTGCGGTGTGGAAGTCCCCTACTATGATTGTGTTACTGTTGATTTCCCCTTTTATGGCTGTTAGTATTTACCTTCTGTATTGAGGTGCTCCTATGTTGGGTGCAAATATATTTACAATTGTTATGTCTTCTTCTTGGCTTGATCCCTTGGTCATTATGTAGTGTCCTTCTTTGTCTCTTGTAATAGTCTTTATTTTAAAGTATTTTGTCTGATATGAGAATTGCTACTCCAGCTCTCTTCTGATTTCCTATTGCATGGAATATCTTTTTCCATCCCCTCACTTTCAGTCTGTATGTGTCCCTAAGTCTGAAGTGGGTGTCTTGTAGACAGCATATATACAGGTCTTCTTTTTGTATCCATTCAGCCAGTCTGTGTTTTTGGGTGGGAGCATTAAATCCATTTACATTTAAGGTAATTATCGATATGTATGTTCCTATTCCCATTTTCTTAATTGTTTTAGGTTTGTTATTGTAGGTCTTTTCCTTCTCTTGTGTTTCTTGCCTAGAGAAGTTCCTTTAGCATTTGTTGTAAAGCTGGTTTGGTGGTGCTGAACTCTCTCAGCTTTTGCTTGTCTGTAAAGGTTTAAATTTCTCCATCAAATCTGAATGAGATCCTTGCTGGGTAGAGTAATCTTGGTTGTAGGTTTTTCTCCTTCATCACTTTAAATATGTCCTGCCACTCCCTTCTGGCTTGCAGAGTTTCTGCTGAAAGATCAGCTGTTAACCTTATGGGGATTCCCTTTTGTGTTATTTGTTGTTTTTCCCTTACTGCTTTTGATATGTTTTCTTTGTATTTAATTTTTGATAGTTTGATTAATATGTGTCTTGGTGTTTTTCTCCTTGGATTTATCCTGTATGGGACTTTCTATGCTTCCTGGACTTGATTAACTCTTTCCTTTCCCCTATTAGGGAAGTTATCAACTATAACCTCTTCAAATATTTTCTCAGTCCCTTTCTTTTTCTCTTCTTCTAGGACCCCTATAATTCGAATGTTGTTGCATTTAATGTTGTCCCAGATGTCTCTGAGACTGTCCTCAGTTCTTTTCATTCTTTTTCTTTATTCTGCTCTGCAGTAGTTATTTCCACTATTTTATCTTCCACCTCACTTATCCATTCTTCTGCCTCAGTTATTCTGCTATTGATCCCTCTAGAATATTTTTAATTTCATTTATTGTGTTTTTCATCACTGCTTGTTTCCTCTTTAATTCTTCTAGGTCCTTGTTAAATGTTTCTTGCATTTTGTCTATTCTATTTCCAAGATTTTGGATCATCTTTACTATCATTATTCTGAATTCTTTTTCAGGTAGACTGCCTATTTCCTCCTCATTTGTTAGGTCTGGTGGGTTTTTACCTTGATCCTTCATCTGCTGTGTTTTTCTGTCTTTCATTTTGCTTATATTACTGTGTTTGGGGTCTCCTTTTTGCAAGCTGCAGGTTCGTAGTTCCTGTTGTTTTTGGTATCTGTCCCCAGTGGCTAAGGTTGGTTCAGTGGGTTGTGTAGGTTTCCTCTTGCAGGGGACTAGTGCCTGTGTTCTGGTGGATGAGGCTGGATCTTATCTTTCTGGTGGGCAGGTCCACGTCTGGTGGTGTGTTTTGGGGTGTATGTGGCCTTTTTATGATTTCAGGTAGCCTCTCTGCTAATGGATGGGGCTGTGTTTATGTCTTGCTAGTTGTTTGGCATATGGTGTCCAGCACTGTAGCCTGCGGGTCGTTGAGTGCTGTTCGGTCTTGGTGTTCAGATGGAGATCTCTGGGAGATTTTTGCTGTTTGATATTACGTGGAACTGGGAGGTCTCTTGTGGACCAGTGTCCTGAAGTTGGCTCTCCCACCTCATTGGCACAGCCCTGACTCCTGTCTGGAGCACCAAGAGCCAGTCCTCCACACGGCTCAGAATAAAAGGGAGAAAAAATAGAAAGAAGGAAAGAAAGAGGATAAAATAAAATAAATTAAGATTAAATAAAATAAAGTTATTAAAATAAAAAATAATTATTAAGAAAAAAAAATTTTTTAAGTAAAAAAAAAAAAGAACAAAAAACCGGACAGACAGAACCCTAGGACAGGTGGTGAAAGCAAAGCTATACAGACAAAATTTCATACAGAAGCATACACATACACACTCACAAAAAGAGGAAAAGGGGAAAAAATAATATATCGTTACTCCCGACGTCCACCTCCTCGATTTGGGATGATTCGTTGTCTATTCAGGTATTCCACGGATACAGGGTACATCAGGTTGATTGTGGAGCTTAATCCACTGCTTCTGAGGCTACTGGGAGA
The DNA here is from genome assembly GCF_964165515.1 of Mesoplodon bidens. Classification (NCBI taxonomy): domain Eukaryota; kingdom Metazoa; phylum Chordata; class Mammalia; order Artiodactyla; family Ziphiidae; genus Mesoplodon; species Mesoplodon bidens. The sequence goes on from NC_138162.1 coordinate 48,099,759, forward strand.
AATTTCCCTTTCTCTTCTTTGTTTGCTCAGCTCCCGGGGTTCATCTTTGGATTTGGCCCCGCCACTGCATGTAGGTCGCCTGAGGGCGTCTTTTCTTCTCTCAGACAGGCCGGGGTTAAAGAGGCAACTGATTCGGGGGCTCTGGCTCACTCAGGCCGGGGGGAGGGAGGGGTACGGATGCGGGGTGAGCCTGTTGTGGTGGAGGCTGGCGTGACATTGCACCATCCTGATGCGCGCCGTGCGTTCTCCCCGGGGAAGTTGTCCTTGGGTAATGAGACCCTGGCAGTGGCGGGCTGCACAGACTCCCCAGAAAGGGGGCGTGGACAGTGACCTGCGCTCTCACACAGGCTTCTTGGTGGCTGCAGCAGTAGCCTTAGCGTCTCATGCCCGTCTCTGGGGTCCACGCTCATATCCGCGGCTCTCGCCCGTCTCTGGAGCTCCTTTAAGCGGCACTCTTAATCCCCTCTCCTCACGCACCAGGAAACAAAGAGGCAGGAAAAAGTCTCTTGTCTCTTCTGCAGCTCCAGACTTTTCCCCGGACTCCTTCCCAGCTAGCTGTGGTGCACTAAACCCTTCAGGCTCTGTTCACGCCGCCAGTTCTCTCATGGCCTCCAAATGAAGCCCGAGCCTCAGCTCCCAGCCCCGCCCTCCCCGGAGGGTGAGCAGACAAGCCTCTCGGGCTGGGGAGTGCTGGTCGGCACCGATCCTTTATGCGGGAATCTCGCCAGTTTGCCCTCTGCACCCCTGTTGCTGCGCTCTCCTCCGTGGCTCAGAAGCTTACCCCCTCCGCCACCCGCAGTGGGCCTTCCTAGTGTGTGGAAAACTTTTCTCCTTCACAGCTCCCTCCCACTGGTGCAGGTCCCGTCCCTATTCTTTTTTCTTTTTTCTTTTGCCCTACCCAGGTACGTGGGGAGTTTCTTGCCTTTTGGGAGGTCTGAGGTCTTCTGCCAGCGTTCAGTAGGTGTTCTGTAGGAGCTGTTCCACATGTAGATGTATTTCTGATGTATTTGTGGGCTGGAAGGTGATCTCCGTGTCTTACTCTTCCACCATCTTCTCAAATCTGAAACAGGATTTTTTTTTTACTTTTTCTTTTTCTTTTTCTTTTTTTGTTTTACGCGGGCCTCTCACTGTTGTGGCCTCTCCTGTTGCGGAGCACAGGCTCTGGACGCGCAGGCCCAGCGGCCATGGCTCACGGGCCCAGCCGCTCCACGGCATGTGGGATCTTCCCGGACCGGGGCACGAACCCGTGTCCCCTGCATCGGCAGGCAGACTCTCAACCACTGCGCCACCATGGAAGCCCCCTAAACAGGGTTTTTTAATGTGATATTAAAAATATGGCCCAAACATTTTAGAATTGACTTTTTAAGTAGGTCTGTTATCTCTGGGATCATCTAGGGCTCAAGAAAAGCCATATTCTAAGCATTTACTCATATGAACTGTCTTCCCCTAACAATCCAGATTTCATTAAATACCAACATAAGACACATAATTCCCTGCTACAAGAGTACTATTTTTATTTTATTAAAACTGACATTCTCAAGAAATGAAACTGAGTTATCTGTAGTGAGGTGGATGGACCTAGAATCTGTCATAGAGAGTGAAGTAAGTTAGAGAAAAACAAATACCGTATGCTAACACATATATATTGAATCTAAAAAAAAGAAAAAAGAAAAAAATGGTCCTGAAAAACCTAGGGGCAAGACGGGAATAAAGACACAGACCTACTAGAGAATGGACTTGAGGACACGGGGAGGGGGAAGGGTAAGCTGTGACAAAGTGAGAGAGTGACATGGACATGTATACACTACCAAACGTAAAATAGATAACTAGTGGAAAGCAGCCACATAGCACAGGGAGATCAGCTCGGTGCTTTGTGACCACCTAGAGGGGTGGGATAGGGAGGGTGGGAGGGAGGGAGATGCAAGAGGGAAGAGATATGGGAACATAAGTATATGTATAATTGATTCACTTTGTTATAAAGCAGAAACTAACACACCATTGTAAAGCAATTTTACTCCAATAAAGATGTCAAAAAAAATACAAATGAATGTATATATCAAAACAGAAACAGACTCACACACACACAAAAAACCTGACATTCTCGACAGGTCTACAAGTAGTGATGAATACAGAAGTGATGGTACATGTGAGTGCCCCTGATTGTATTTCTACCATGTTGATGAAATGGAATGCTCTCTTCACTCATTGGCCACCTACACATAAATAATTGGAATCTACCCCTCAGATATAGGTTGGCTCCTCTGTCCTGTCTCAAATGTTTGAGACTAATGGGCCTGAGAGTTCGTCAAAATTATCAGGTTAATTCAGTACTGAGGGTAGGTGGTGAGCTGGTTATCCTTCCCTAGTTAGCACCTCTCTCTAATGTGATACATACCTGTTGAACTGCAGAGTCTATATCACTCTTTGAAATACTATACAAATTAATCATGCTGTTATGCATTTTATTTTGTACTGAGAAGGGATATAAAATATCAAGCTATTTAAAAATTAATTTTCCTGAAAATGATATTGTATATAATGGAATTAGTCTTTCTTCGCATATAATTAACCTTCTACAGGTAACTCAGAGTCATGAGCTTTTGTGAATTTAGATGATTCAAAATTATACTACAATCCATTTACTAGGGTGTAAATTAGTATCATCATAATGAACAGCTTAAGAATACCTACACTTTTTGACCCAATTAATCTTCAGATAGTGATCCTTAAGGGGAAAAATACATAAAAAATGACCTATCTATAAGAATGTTCAATACATTAATGTTTAAAATCACAAAATTTTAGAGAGAAAAAAACTAATGTTCAACCAAAAAGGTGGGCTAAATAAATTATCGTTCAAGGGAATATGTTTAACAATAAAAAGAATGAAATTAAATTTTGTTATGAATTTGGATATCTGAAATATATTTTGATAATATTTGATAGCGAGTTTTCAAAAGTAATTTTGGAAACAGTATATATATATTGTAGACTGGTTCTATATAAAATATGAATTTGTACAGAAAATGGTCAGGAATGATAAATAATGTAATGTGTGATCATTTCTAGATGACATATTTCCTTTTAGTTATCTAACGTTTGTGTAATTCATATTTATGATTTGTTCACAGTGGAATCACCCCCACAACTGCATTTAACTAAAACACATTTACTATACTTCATTTATCCTCCCGAGATGGGCTGCTTTCCATTTTTGCAATGTGCCTGTCACAGTGCATATCTTACCAATGTTGACTCGCTAAATCTACCACCACTGACAGCCGTTTATCACTGGAGTACTAGTTATATGAAGTAACACATATTCTGAGACTTAAGGAGTGAGATGTAATTGTTCAAGTAAAGGACAATAAAGGTATTGTGAACAAGGGGATACTATGTGTCAGGCCAATCAGGTGGTAAGGAGCATGGCTGTTTCAGTAGTGGAAAGAAAATTATACAAATGTAGCATATAAAATAAGTTGTGGGGGAGTCCTTACAAAGTGGCAGATTGTACAAAACCACAGAGATGAAGTTAATGAATTGTGAATTTACTCCAAAGGGAACCTGAAACCTCTAAAGGGTTTTTTAAAAGGGAGGCCAGGGCTTCCCTGGTGGTGCAGTGGTTGAGAGTCCACCTGCCGATGCAGGCGACACGGGTTTGTGCCCCGGTCTGGGAAGATCCCACATGCCGCGGATCGGCTGGGCCCGTGAACCATGGCCGCTGAGCCTGCGCGTCCGGAGCCTGTGCTCCGCACCGGGAGAGGCCACAACACTGACAGGCCCGCATAACGCAAAAAAATAAATAAATAAATAAAAATAAAAGGGAGGCCAAAAGCAAGATGCATTAATTGAATATATTTTTGCTCCCTTCTCTGTAAAGAATGAATTGGGAAGTCAAGACATTATACACAGTAGGAGACATTTCCTGTGGTATAAACAGGAGATGATGCTGAAGCAGAGAAATTGGTAGTAGGAGTGATTTGGATATATGACTAGATTTTACACACACACACACACACACACACACACACATATGGGGGGGGACGAGGGAGAGAACAGTAAAATTATAGCTATTTTTATTATAATATTTTAATAATATTCAAAAGTTTAACTCATCAAAATCATATATTCAATCAAAAGCTTAGTTCAAATAAATGCCAAAAAACTGTGTTAGGATCCTTGAATTCACAATTTTGAGTTAGGAGTGAAGACAGAGTTTACTGTATAATTCATTCATTAATCATTAATCATTAGAGAAAGACAAATCAAAACTACAATGAGATATTATCTCACACCAGTCGGAATGGCCATCACCAAAAAATCTAGAAACAATAAATGCTGGAGAGGGTGTGGAGGAAAGGGAACACTCTTGCACTGTTGGTGGGAATGTAAATTGATACAGCCACTATGGAAAACAGTATGGAGGTTCCTTAGAAAACTAAAAATAGAACTGTCTTACAACCCAGCAATCCCACTACTGGGCATATACCCTAAGAAAACCTAATTCAAAAAGAGTCATGTACCAAAATGTTCATTGCAGCTCTATTTACAAGAGCCAGGATATGGAAGCAACCTAAGTGTCCATCAACAGATGAATGCATAAAGAAGACATGGCAAATATATACAATGGACTATTAGTCAGCCATAAAAATAAACAAAACTGAGTTATTTGTAGTGAGGTGGATGGACCTAGAGTCTGTCATACAGAGTGAAGGAAGTCAGAAAGAGATAGACAAATACCGTATGCTAACACATATATATATATTGAATCTTCAAAGCAAGGTCAAACTCTGGAGAACTTGAGGTTTTACTGAAATATGTTAGCTTTAACAAATTTAAACATTTGTGTTCATGCAGACCACATTTTCTGAATGAAGGCATTTAAAATAAATTAATTTTAAAAATAACTGAAAAATGCATATTTGAAACAAAAATGCAGCTCTAACCTCAAATGAAAAAACGTAATGGAAATTAAGTATTAAGAATGAATAGTAATTAAAGCATTATCTATCTAAATATCTAAGAAGTAAAGTTGTATTTAGAAGGAAATATGTAGTTTTCCTTTGTGATACAAGAAACTATAAAATATTCAGCTGAGGCCAAAATAAGGTATTAATTAAAGGAAAAATAGAATAAAGTAAAGACAGTCAAAAGAAGGAAGTATCAAAGATGGGATCTCTAGTTAATGAAACTGAGAGCAGAAGTAGTCAACAAAGCCAAAAGTTGGTTCTCTGAAATGCATGATACCGTGACCGTGTATTTCTTTTTCTTTTTTTCTTTCCTCATTTTATTTTATTTTATTTTTTTTTTTTTTACAAATTTAATCAGTTATACATATACATATGTTCCCATATCCCCTTCCTTTTGCGTCTCCCTCCCACCCTCCCTATCCCACCCCTCCAGGCGGTCACAAAGCACCGAGCTGATCTCCCTGTGCTATGCGGCTGCTTCCCACTAGCTATCTACCTTACGTTTGGTAGTGTATATATGTCCATGCCACTCTCTCACTTTGTCACAGCTTACCCTTCCCCCTCCCCATATCCTCAAGTCCATTCTCTAGTAGGTCTGTGTCTTTATTCCTGTCTTACCCCTATGTTCTTCATGACATTTTTTTTTCTTAAATTCCATATATATGTGTCAGCATACAGTATTTGTCTTTCTCTTTCTGACTTACTTCACTCTGTATGACAGACTAGGTCCATCCACCTCATTACAAATAGATCAATTTCATTTCTTTTTATGGCTGAGTAATATTCCATTGTATATATGTGCCACATCTTCTTTACCCATTCATCCGATGATGGACACTTAGGTTGTTTCCAGCTCTGGGCTATTGTAAATAGGGCTGCTATGAACATTTTGGTACATGTCTCTTTTTGAATTATGGTTTTCTCAGGGTATATGCCCAGTAGTGGGATTGCTGGGTCATATGGTAGTTCTATTTGTAGTTTTTTAAGGAACCTCCATACCGTTCTCCATAGTGGCTGTACCAATTCACATTCCCACCAGCAGTGCAAGAGTGTTCCCTTTTCTCCACACCCTCTCCAGCATTTATTGTTTCTAGATTTTTTGATGATGGCCATTCTGACTGGTGTGAGATGATATCTCATTGTAGTTTTGATTTGCATTTCTCTAGTGAGTAAAGATGTTGAGCATCCTTTCATGTGTTTGTTGACAGTCTGTATATCTTCTGTGGAGAAATGTCTATTTAGGTCTTCTGCCCATTTTTGGATTGGGTTGTGTGTTTTTTGGATATTGAGCTGCATGAGCTGCTTATAAATTTTGGAGATTAATCCTTTGTCAGTTGCTTCTTTTGCAAATATTTTCTCCCATTCTGAGGGTTGTCTTTTGGTCTTGTTTATGGTTTCCTTTGCTGTGCAAAAGCTTTGAAGTTTCATTAGGTCCCATGTGTTTATTTTTGTCTTTATTTCCATTTCTCTAGGAGGTGGGTCAAAAAGGATCTTGCTGTGAGTTATGTCATAGAGTGTTCTGCCTATGTTTTCCTCTAGGAGTTTGATAGTGTCTGGCCTTACATTTAGGTCTTTAATCCATTTTGAGTTTATTTTTGTGTATGGTGGTAGGGAGTGATCTAATCTCATACTTTTACATGTCCCTGTCCAGTTTTCCCAGCACCACTTATTGAAGAGACTGTCCTTTCTCCACTGTACATTCCTGCCTCCTTTATCAAAGATAAGTTGACCATATGTCCGTGGGTTTATCTCTGGGCTTTCTATCCTGTTCCATTCATCTATCTTTCTGTTTTTGTGCCAGTACCATACTGTCTTGATTACTGTAGCTTTGTAGTATAGTCTGAAGTCAGGGAGCCTGATTCCTCCAGCTCCATTTTTCGTTCTCAAGATTGCTTTGGCTATTCGGGGTCTTTTGTGTTTCCATACAAATTGTGAAATTTTTTGTTCTAGTTCTGTGAAAAATGCCATTGGTAGTTTGACAGGGATTGCATTGAATCTGTAGATTGCTTTGGGTAGTAGTCATTTTCACAATGTTGATTCTTCCAAGAACATGGTACATCTCTCCATCTATTTGTATCATCTTTAATTTCTTTCATCAGTGTCTTATAATTTTCTGCATACAGGTCTTTTGTCTCCTTAGGTAGGTTTATTCCTAGATATTTTATTCTTTTTGTTGCAATGGTAAATGGGAGTGTTTCCTTGATTTCACTTTCAGATTTTTCATCATTAGTATATAGGAATGCCAGAGATTTCAGTGCATTAATTTTGTATCCTGCAACTTTACCAAATTCATTGATTAGCTCTAGTAGTTTTCTGGTAGCATCTTTAGGATTCTCTATGTATAGTATCATGTCATCTGCAAACAGTGACAGCTTTACTTCTTCTTTTCCGATTTGGATTCCTTTTATTTCCTTTTCTTCTCTGATTGCTGTGGCTAAAACTTCCAAAACTATGTTGAATAAGAGTGGTGAGAGTGGGCAACCTTGTCTTGTTCCTGATCTTAGTGGAAATGGTTTCAGTTTTTCACCATTGAGGACGATGCTGGCTGTGGGTTTGTCATATATGGCCTTTATTATGTTGAGGAAAGTTCCCTCTATGCCTACTTTCTGCAGGGTTTTTATCATAAATGGGTGTTGAATTTTCTCAAAAGCTTTCTCTGCATCTATTGAGATGATCATATGGTTTTTCTCCTTCAGTTTGTTAATATGGTGTATCACGTTGTTTGATTTGCGTATATTGAAGAATCCTTGCATTCCTGGAATAAACCCCACTTGATCATGGTGTATGACCCTTTTAATGTGCTGTTGGATTCTGTTTGCTAGTATTTTGTTGAGGATTTTTGCATCTATGTTCATCAGTGATATTGGCCTGTAGTTTTCTTTCTTTGTGACATCCTTGTCTGGTTTTGGTATCAAGGTGATGGTGGCCTCGTAGAATGAGTTTGGGAGTGTTCCTCCCTCTGCTATATTTTGGAAGAGTTTAAGAAGGATAGGTGTTAGCTCTTCTCTAAATGTTTGATAGAATTCGCCTGTGAAGCCATCTGGTCCTGGGCTTTTGTTTGTTGGAAGATTTTTAATCATAGTTTCAATTTCAGTGCTTGTGATTGGTCTATTCATATTTTCTATTTCTTCCTGATTCCGTCTTGGCAGGTTGTGCCTTTCTAAGAATTTGTCCATTTCATCCAGGTTGTCCATTTTATTGGCATAGAGTTGCTTATAGTAATCTCTCATGATCTTTTGTATTTCTGCAGTGTCAGTTGTTACTTCTCCTTTTTCATTTCTAATTCTATTGATTTGAGTCTTCTCCCTTTTTTTCTTGATGAGTCTGGCTAATGGTTTATCAATTTTGTTTATCTTCTCAAAGAACCAGCTTTTAGTTTTATTGATCTTTGCTATCGTTTCCTTCATTTCTTTTTCAGTTATTTCTGATCTGATTTTTATATTTTCTTTCCTTCTGCTAACTTTGGGATGTTTTTGTTCTTCTTTCTCTAATTGCTTTAGGTGCAAGGTTAGGTTGTTTATTCGAGATGTTTCCTGTTTCTTAAGGTGGGATTGTATTGCCATAAACTTCCCTCTTAGAACTGCTTTTGCTGCATCCCATAGGTTTTGGGTCGTCGTGTCTCCATTGTCATTTGTTTCTAGGTATTTTTTAATTTCCTCTTTGATTTCTTCAGTGATCACTTCGTTATTAAGTAGTGTATTGTTTAGCCTCCATGTGTTTGTATTTTTTACAGCTCTTTTCCTGTAATTGATATCTAGTCTCATAGCATTGTGGTCGGAAAAGATACTTGATGCAATTTCAATTTTCTTAAATTTACCAAGGCTTGATTTGTGACCCAACATATGATCTATCCTGGAGAATGTTCCATGAGCACTTGAGAAAAATGTGTATCCTGTTGTTTTTGGATGGAATGTCCTATAAATATCAATTAAGTCCATCTTGTTTAATGTATCATTTAAAGCTTGTGTTTCCTTATTTATTTTCATTTTGGATGATCTGTCCATTGGTGAAAGTGGGTTGTTAAAGTCCCCTACTGTGATTGTGTTACTGTCGATTTCTCCTTTTATGGCTATTAATATTTGCCTTATGTATTGAGGTGCTCCTATGTTGGGTGCATAAATATTTACAATTGTTATATTTTCTTCTTGGATTGATCCCTTGATCATTATGTAGTGTCCTTGGTCTCTTCTAGTAGTCTTTATTTTAAAGTCTATTTTGTCTGATATGAGAATTGCTACTCCAGCTTTCTTTTGGTTTCCATTTGCATGGAATATCTTTTTCCATCCCCTTACTTTCAGTCTGTATGTGTCTCTAGGTCTGAAGTGGGTCTCTTGTAGACAGCATATATATGGGTCTTGTTTTTGTATCCATTCAGCCAATCTGTGTCTTTTGGTGGGAGCATTTAGTCCATTTACATTTAAGGTAATTATCGATATGTATGTTCCTATTCCCATTTTCTTAATTTTTTGGGGTTCGTTATTGTAGGTCTTTTCCTTCTGTTGTGTTTCTTGCCTAGAGAAATTCCTTTAGCATTTGTTGTAAAGCTGGTTTGGTGGTGCTGAACTCTCTCAGCTTTTGCTTGTCTGTAAAGGTTTTAATTTCTCCATCAAATCTGAATGAGATCCTTGCTGGGTAGAGTAATCTTGGTTGCAGGTTTTTCTCCTTCATCACTTTAATTATGTCCTGCCACTCCCTTCTGGCTTTTAGAGTTTCTGCTGAAACATCAGCTGTTATCCTGATGGGGGTTCCCTTGTGTGTTATTTGTTGTTTTTGCCTTGCTGCTTTTAATATGATTTCTTTGTGTTTAATTTTTGACAGTTTGATTAATATGTGTCTTGGCGTATTTCTCCTTGGATTTATTCTGTATGGGACTCTCTGTGCCTCCTGGACTTGGTTAACTATTTCCTTTCCCATATTAGGGAAGTTTTCAACTATAATCTCTTCAAATATTTTCTCAGTCCCTTTCTTTTTGTCTTCTTCTTCTGGAACCCCTATAATTCGAATGTTGGTGCGTTTAATGTTGTCCCAGAGGTCTCTGAGACTGTCCTCTGTTCTTTTCATTCTTTTTTCTTTATTTTGCTGTGCAGCAGTTATTTCCACTATTTTATCTTCCACCTCACTTATCCGTTCTTCTGCCTCAGTTATTCTGCTATTGATCCCATCTAGAGTATTTTTTATTTCATTTATTGTGTTTTTAATCGATGCTTGATTCATCTTTAGTTCTTCTAGGTCCTTGTTAACTGTTTCTTGCATTTTGTCTATTCTATTTCCAAGATTTTGGATCTTGGAAATAGAATCTTGGATCATCTTTACCATCATTATTCTGAATTCTTTTTCAGGTAGACTGCCTATTACCTCTTCATTTGTTAGGTCTGGTGGGTTTTTATCTTGCTCCTTCTCCTGCTGTGTGTTTTTCTGTCTTCTCATTTTGCTTATGTTACTGTGTTTGGGGTCTCCTTTTTGCAGGCTGCAGGTTCGTAGTTCCCGTTGTTTTTGGTGTCTGTCCCCAGTGGCTAAGGTTGGTTTAGTGGGTTGTGTAGGCTTCCTGGTGGAAGGGACTAGTGCCTGTGTTCTGGTGGGTGAGGCTGGATCTTGTCTTTCTGGTGGGCAGGTCCACGTCTGGTGGTGTGTTTTGGGGTGTCTGTGGACTTTTTATGATTTTAGGCCACCTCTCTTCTAATGGGTGGCGTTGTGTCCCTTTCTTGCTAGTTGTTTGGCATAGGGTGTCCAGCACTGTATCTTGCTGGTTGTTGAGTGAAGCTGGGTGCTGGTGTTGAGATGGAGATCTCTGGGAGATTTTCGCCATTTGATATTATGTGGAGCTGGGAGGCCTCTTGTGGACCAGTGTCCTGAAGTTGGCTCTCCCACCTCAGAGGCACAGCACTGACTCCTGGCTCCTCAATTTGGGATGATTTGTTGTCTATTCATGTATTCCACAGATGCAGGGTACATCAAGTTGATTGTGGAGCTTTAATCCGCTGCTTCTAAGGCTGCTGGGAGAGGTTTCCCTTTCTCTTCTTTGTTCTCACAGCTCCTGGGTCTCAGCTTTGGATTTGGCCCCGCCTCTGCATGTAGGTCACCGGAGGGCGTCTGTTCTTCGCTCAGACAGGACAGGGTTAAAGGAGCAGCCTGTTCAGGGATTCTGGCTCACTCAGGCCGGGCGGGAGGGAGGGGCACGGAGTGCGGGGCGAGCCTGCAGCGGCAGAGGTCGGTGTGACGTTGCACCAGCCCGAGGCGCGCCGTGCATTCTCCCAGGGAAGCCGCCCCTGGATCCCGGGACCCCGGCAGTGGCGGGCTGCACAGGCTCCCGGAAAGGCGGTGTGGACAGTGACCTGCGCTCGCACACAGGCTTCTTGGCGGCGGCAGCAGCAGCCCCAGCGTCCCACACCTGTTTCTGGGCTCCGCGCTTTCAGCCGCGACTCGCGCCCGTCTTTGCAGCCCCCTTTAAGCAGCGCTCTTAATCCCCTCTCCTCGCGCACCAGGAAACCAAGAGGGAAGAAATAGTCTCTTGCCTCTTCGGCAGCTCCAGAGTTTTCCCGGACTCCCTCCCGGCTAGCTGTGGCACATTAGCCCCCTTCAGGCTGAGTTTTCGCCGCCAGCCCCAGTCCTCTCCCTGCGCTCTGACCGAAGCCCGAGCCTCAACTCCAGCGCCGCCCGCCCCGGCGGGGGAGCAGACAAGCCTCTCGGGCTGGTGAGTGCCGCTCGGCACCGCTCCTCTGTGCGGGAATCTCTCCGCTTTGCCCTACCCAGGTATGTGGGGAGTTCCTTGCCTTTTGGGAGGTCTGGGGTCTTCTGCCAGCGTTCAGTAGGTGTTCTGTAGGAGTTGTTCCACGTGTAGCTGTATTTCTGGTGTATCCGTGGGGAGGAAGGTGATCTCCGCGTCTTACTCTTCCGCCATCTTACCCGGAAGTCTGACCGTGTATTTCTTTTTATTTTATTATTTATTTATTTATTTATTTGCGGTATGCGGGCCTCTCACTGTTGTGGCCTCTCCCGTTTCGGAGCACAGGCTCCGGATGCACAGGCTCAGCGGCCATGGCTCACGGGCCCGGCCGCTCTGCGGCATGTGGGATCCTCCCGGACCGGGGCACGAACCCGTGTCCCCTGCATCGGCAGGCGGACTCCCAACCACTCCGCCACCAGGGAAGCCCTGACCGTGTATTTCTTAAGTCTCACTGAAATCAAAAGAGAAAGCAAAGATAAACAATAATATAAAAGAAAAAAGGAGACATACCCACACAGCTGATAAAAAATATATATATTATGAAGAAATTTAGGCCAATAAATTTGAACTTTTCAAAAAAAAATAAGTACTTTGAAAAATAAAACCTCCTGAAAATGACTCAAGGAGATAATAAAAACATGAGTTGCTCTATAGCCATGAAGAAAAATTATGAGTTAAAAGTGTTCCTATAACTAAAATACTACTTTCAACAGTTTCAGAGACAAATTCAATCAAATGCTTGTGGCACAGATATATTTTACACAAAATTTAACCAGTAAAAAAAGAAAAGGCAACAACTTTAAAAAAAGAGAGCATTTATAATAAATCTACACATATGTAACACTTAATGTTGAAATAATAAAGCCTTTTCCTTTCCCTATAGTCAATACTATTTCAAAAATGTCCATGATCCAACATTTCAATGCAGGGTTGTCACTAGAAGAGACATAAAAAAAGGTATAAAGTTTGAAAAGGAAAAACAAATGTGCCATGGTTTTCAAATAATAGGATTATGTATGTAGAAAGTCCAAAACAAATTATCAGTTTATTTTCTCTTTTTCAATTTTCATATATTCTATTGTTTTTCTCGCCAGGACTTCCAGTAAAATGTTGACTAGAAATACCAGTAGTAGCTATTGCTGTCTTGTTAGTCTCATAAGGAAAGCTTTCAACATTCTGTCTTTAAGTACAGTGTTTGTACTTAAGATCTCTTTTATCAAATAATATGGTTTCTTTCTATTTCATTTTTTTTTAAGTACAGTAGTTTTTTTTTTTTTTTTAGTTTATAATGAGTGGGTATTGACTTTCAGCAAATGATTTTTCCTGCACCTATTTAAAAGCTTGTATGATTTTCATCTTTATACTGTTAACATTGTTCATTATTTGTCTTTGTTTTTTATTTTAAAACTGTTTTTCATTACATAGTAAAGTTGAACATATAATTTAGTAATAACACTTGAAATATATCTTGGAAAAATGATTGTATACCTGTCTCTGGAGACATGAACAGAAATGTTTACTGCAGTATTGTTCATAATTGCTCCCCCCAAATTGCGAAACAGTTTATCATCTGTCAAAAGCACAATGGAAAAACACAATTTTATTGTACAATGAAGCACTAAAATGTATGAACTTCAGCTATATATGTAGAAATGGAGATATTGTAAAAACATTAAGCAAAACAAGCAAATCACTGAAGAATACATATACTGTGATTCCATTTTTATAAGTTTTAACAGTAGTGAGGTTAACTAGGTAGTCAAATTATGAAGAGAGTCAATAGAATTAGGAAAATAATTGTGCCATACCTTGGGAGATAGGGTAGGGAATGCTTTGGAGGCAGGACACAGAGGAGTCATCACATGTACTGGTAATGTGCTATTTCTTAAGCTGGGTATATGAGCGTTAATTTTATTATAAATCTTTGAACTGTTCCTATACATTACATAAATACTTTTATAAACTAATGATAAATATCATAATAAAATACTTTAAAATAATAAATATATAGCTGACTAAACCATAGTGAAATTTTACTTCCATTAGAAAAGGTGGGGGGAAACAGATCTTCTCTGAAATAATTCACTCTTTTTCTTTGACATTCTATTACAGATTTTCAGTATATGTTACTTGTTTTTAACTTGCTTTTCCTGGTCTTCCCCACTGATTTTAGGCTCTTTGATAGCAAGATCCCATCTGTTGTTCAATCGAGTATACTATGCCTATTGTATATTGCCTGGCAAACAGTATTTGCTCACTTTATATTTGTAACTCAGTGAATGGGCTAATGCATAAAAAATAGTGAAAAGCAAATGGCGAAGTTACCAGATATCAACTTGCTCTCCTTATATTGAGCCTTACAGTGCATTATTTAGGGGTGCTTAATTTTCCTCTATCTAAGGATGTTTATGATATAAACGAATTGTAAGATTTGTGGCTACTGCATCCTGTAGCCACAAAATGAACAAGAACAAAAATCAAAAATATTATAGGGATAAACTAGAAACTATAGCTTACTTAGTTTGTTGACTTTTGCAGCTGCATTTCATAGTTCTCTTTGAGTTATAGCCTAATTTAAAGGAGACATTAGGAGATCTTCAAGATGGTGAAGGAGTAAGACATGGAGATCACCTTTGTCCCCACAAAAACATAGGAAATACATCTGCACTGCATGTGGAGCGGCTCCTGCGGAATGCCTGCTGAGTGCTGGTGGAGGACCTTGGACTTCCCAGAGGGCAGGAGGCTCCCCACGTGCCTGGGTGCGGTGGGGGAGAAAAGAAAGGGCAGAGACTGGGGAGTAGGGACGGGACCTGCACCTCTAGGAGGGAGCTGTGAAGGAGGAAGTTTCCACACACTAGGAAGCCCCTTCACTGGTAGAGGTGGGGAGTGACGGGGGCAAGCTTCGGAGCCATGTAGGAGAGTGCTGCAATAGGGGTGCAGAGGACAAAGTGGAGAGATTCCCACACAGAGGATCGGTGCCAACTAGGACTCACCAGCCTGGGAGGCTTGTCTGCTAACCCACTGGGGCGGGTGGGGGTGGGAAGCTGAGGCTCTGGCTTCGGAGGTAGGATCCCAGGGGTTGGCTGCATGAACAGAGCCTGAAGCGGGCTAGTGCATCACAGCTAGCCGTGGGGGAGTCCAGGAAAAAGTCTGGACCTGCCTAAGAGGCAACAGACCATTGTTTGGGGGTGCGTGAGGAGAGGGGATTCAGAGCATCGCCTAAACGAGCTCCAGAGACAGGCGCGAGCTGCGGCTATCAGCGCAGACAACAGAGATGGGCATGAAATGCTAAGGCTGCTACTGCAGCCCCCAAGAAGCCTGTGTGAAAGCACAGGTTACTATCCACACCTCCCCTGCAGGGAGCCTGTGCAGCCCGCCACCGCCAGGGTCCCGTGATCCATGGACAGCTTCCCCAGGAGAACATATGGCGTGCCTCAGGCTGTTGCAATGTCATGCTGGTCTCTGTTGCTGCAGGCTTGCCCCACACTACGCCCCCCCCCCCCGGCCAGAGTGAGCCTGAGCCCCCTAATCACCTGCTGCTTTAACCCCGTCCTGTCTGAGCAAAGAACAGACATCCTCAGGCGACCTACACTCAGAGTGTAAGTGTAAGTGTAAGTGTAAGCTGGGATGAAGTGAGAGAGTGGCATTGACATATATACACTACCAAGTATAAAATAGATAGCTAGTGGGAAGCAGCAGCATAGCACAGGGAGATCAGCTCGGTGCTCTGTGACCACCTAGAGGGGCAGGATAGGGAGGGTGGGAGGGAGACACAAGAGGGAGGGGACATGGGGATATTTTATACGTATAGCTGATTCACTTTGTTATACAGCAGAAATTAACACAACATTGTAAAGCAATTATACTCCAATAAAGATGTTTAAAAAAAATAGGTCTGACTCTGTGGGGAAGAGTTTAAATAAAGCCTGAGAGAGCTGTTTTTATAAAAAGCACTTTAAGACTTCAGATACCAACAGAGCTGTTAGAGAGACCAAGAGAAGGATGAAGGGAATTCAGTAACAACCCAGCATCTTGAAGGGTTTTCAATTCCTGGCTCACCTAAGCAAATATTTTCCCCCAGTTGCCTTGGAGGTATCTAACAACAAAAAAAATGATGAAAGACGGTAAGAGGACAAGAGCAAACTTTGCCTGGAGGCTTGTATGGTATCATCATAGAGCCTCCCAGAAGAAATAGCTAATGGGGTAGAGGTCAGATGTATCTGGTTACAACCCCAGATCTTGCATAAGTACAGATGGGAGTTAGTAACTTTGAACATTGACAGTTATATGAGCTCTTTGTATCTCCAGATTGCTGTGGCTTAAGGAAGTTCGTGTTGCACTTTGTTTATAACCATATTCATATTCAAATATTGTAAATTCAGGCTATAGTCATTTAAATTGTGGAATAATGGGTTATGGTTAAACTTTAAGTATATTTTTTCTCTGTAAATGATGCAGCTTGGTAATGCAATTCAAATGTTCTTGGTTGTCAGAATTTAAGGAAATTTTCCTCGTCACTCAGTGTTTTATTTTATACATTTTGAAAATTCTAGAGTATTTCAAGCATACAAAAAAGGACAGAAAATATTTTTTTCTAAAACCTATGCACGCACGGATATAATTTTGCAAATTTTTATGTATTTATATATTTACTTCAGCTCTATTTTTTAAAATAATAACAAATAGGGATCCAGTTAAAACAATCTTTTTCTCCATCATTTCTCCCCATAAGTACCTACTATGTTAAAATTAGTAAACTTCTTTGTGGTCTGTATTTTTTATGCTATCCATATTCCAGTGCTTCCACAAATGATATACGGTTTTGCCAGATACATTTAAATTTTTTACCTAGCAGATACATACATTGATCTTCCTGCTTTTTAATCTGAAGGCAGTTTCTGTCTGTGGAAAAGCACTCAGTTCATCCATAGCAGGCCAGAAATGCTGAAGAGTTAATATCCCTGGACAACCCTAAACAAATGAGAGATTGATGGAAAACAGGAGGTTAATGCATCCAGCTCTGATTTCATGGTCATTATTGTTCCAAAGGAGAGTAATAAGTGAATTGATTTAAAGAAAAATATTAAGTAAATAATGTACTGGAAGATCACACTTACGGCAAAACTCACGAAGGTGGTTTGTGTGCAAAATCTATGAGTCTAAGGAGTGTGAGGTATGGAGGGGAAACATGTCTCAAGGATCCAAAGGTCTGAATTACTCTGCGTTCCATCTTTAATCACTGTCTCTCATTTTCTTATTGATGCATCCATTATACAAACATGTCTTCATTCTGAGTTATACTCCATAGCATCTCTGGGAGGTCCTAGAGGAAATGAGCAAAAGCTGGCTACAGTAGTAATGTATTCATTTAACACACCTTGCATTGGTTTTCTTCCCTTTCTTCTTTTCTCATTTCTCCACTTTCTCTTCTTGTGCTTATCTTACAAACAAAATATTTACCCCAAGATCTTTGTCTGATGGTCTGCCTTTGGGGTACCTCAGACTTAAGACACGTGGTCTAAATTGCTCTGTATATACATATTTCCTTTTCACTTCTAGCCATTCTTTCATCTCAGGCACATAAACAGCAGCCACGGAGTCCACTGATATTCTGAAACAGGTGATGCCAATTTATAACTCTGTGCTTTGCCTAATCTCACTTATAGTCTCTGTAGCCTTCCTATACAACACGCATCTCAGTGCACATGGCTGGCTCTAACCCACATGCCTATTTCCTTGCTGATGTTACTACCTCTTGCCTGAAATGCCCTTTATCACTGCCTTTGAAGTCTGGCTCCTCCTTCAAGATTCTACTCGAAACTTTACCCTTTCCCTTGACACAATAAAGTTGAATTACTAGCTCCTCAAAATATTCAGAACTCTTTGCCAATTTAGGACGTATCACAGTGTTTTGCTCAATATACTGTCATTCTTAGTGACACATCTGTGCTTCTCAGTCAATTGTAAATTCCTTGATAGCATGAGCTTGGTGCTACTGTGTTGTACAGTTTTTTTTTAATACGTTATATCAGCATCAGTTTAATAAAACCATAATACCTAACAAGATTAAATGACTATTATAAAGACTTTAAAAATATTTTATAAGCTAGATTTAACTTACTAAATAGACTTAATAAATACATTGTAATTAAAGTTTTTAATCTAATTTTGTCACTTAATTCTGAAAAAGTGCTAAAATGTAAATCATATTGTCTGCACAGCAGGTATGGTAGATTGAAAAATTGTTTGTAATTATTCATCTTTACCAATATTTACACTGTTGTTTTTGCTTCATGATGTAGAGACCATTCTCTCTCATCCCTAGATTGTAGGTTTAGCTATGTTATGTGCTTTGGACAAAGATATGTCTATGGAAATGACAGTAAAACAATTACACATTAAGGCCATAAGGGGACTGGCATGATTTTGTTTTGTTTGTGTGTATGCCTCTAACATTTCCGTGCAACAGCTTCCCTTGGGTAATGGCTATCCCTTCAACATCAACCCCAGAATGACACAAATGGAGAAGACCAAAGCCATCTAGAAGTGTATTCTGGAGAAGGGAAATCTCAGCTGAGAGCAGAATGTCATACTTTTCCTCCAATAGAAATTCTAATAGTAGGTTCTGTCATGCAAAAAATGTGACCCTAAAAACAAGGCATGATAAAATAATAAGTTCATTGCTAATGTCACTTTTCATAATTTTATTATTTTTACCAACTTTGCTTGGTTAATTAAATTATCTGTGGGTTCAACTAAGTGCCACCCAGGTTGTATTTTCACATAGAAACTCCAAAAAGATGAATGGTTAGTTTTAATGATTCCACCTTATAATTAAAATCAACAACTACAACAATATTAAAAAATCTCAAGATATTAGAAGAGAGAGGTATCAATTATTTTCCACCACCTCACAGTTATAGGTTTATCACATAACCAGCTGTATTCTACTCAAATAATTGAGACATGCCTCTGGCACTGGAAAACTAATTACACTCTCTTTTTACACTTAATAAGTCCCATAAATCATAATGTTTAATTTTGCAGCCCAATATTTCATCTCATACAAGGTAAAAAAATGTAGCTTTCCTTGGCAGGAAAATAACAGAACAATTATTAGTAAATGAAAAGTCACTAGTCTATAAATTCACATTATTAGATTATTTGTTTTGGTCACTTGAAGCTCATGTTTATAAACCTTGCATCTTTCTTCGCAGGTACACTTCTTTATTAAAACTAAAATGTAACCATGATTCAAAAGTGGAGCCATAGCAATGCTTAAGATAGTTACACCCATTTCAAACCAAACAATTCTTCTCAAGTTGGTCTCTGTAGGTTCATTCCTGCATTTCACAATAAGACAACAGAAGGCCTTTGAAATGTGATTATGAGAGAATGACAGCCAAGCTTTTGAAACTCTCTATGAAGGAAGCTGAGTATATAGTTTGCTGCTACTTGGTTTTCATTCAGTTTGAAAGATACACAATCATATCTTTATGATTATTTGGGAGTTTCAGAATATTTCCAGTAGATATCTAGGAATATGTTAATTTCTGTGCCTTCTATTATTATCCACATTCACTCCTTCAGAAAATATTTATAAGTGTCCCAAATAAAAAATGTTATTGCTGAAAGATACACTGTTTAGGATCATAGTGTCTAAGGGTTAGAGAACACACATGGTTTATATTATAAGCCTTTTCTTTTTTCCTCTATTCCAGTGCTTAGCAAACTACACATCCTGAAGACCAAATCTAGGCTGTCACCTTTTGTGGTAAACTTGATGGGAACACAATTTCTGTTGATTTGTGAATGGTCTCTGGCTGCTTTCATGCTACAGTGGCTGAGGTGAGTAGTTTCAAAAGAGACTGAGTGCCTTGAAAGGTCTCAAAGATTTCCTGTCTGGCCCTTCACAGAACACGTGTACTGAATCCTGCTCTGTTCAATACCGTTTAATACGCATGCTTACTGTATAGTGGAATTGTGCACAGTTTAATGTGTAAAATGAGAAAATTGGATTTTTAGAGAACTTAAGTGGTTGCTTAACATCGTGTAGTTAACTAGAGGCAATTCTTATACTCAACTGATATTGCATTGTTCTGAATTCAGTGTGTTTCCTCTACCACAAGAATATGAGACCTGCTAGTTAAGCTGTGAAAACTAGACATCATTTAAAAATAGGGCACTTATTTAAAAATATTCATTAGCCACTTCATAAAATTGAGATTTTCATTTGTATGTAGGCTATTGTATTATTTCATATAATGAAGCATATTTTAGGGATTGGATCACTTTGGCTACATGATCATCCTCATCGTGTTTTTAGCTGAAAGAGGCAGCCAGAGGACATCTCATTCAATAACCTACTGTCCAAGTTTCTTGACTACCATCCTCTCTATCTTGACCACAGTTATTATCAGGAGCCAGACAATCTACTGTTATCATGGATGCTCACTTGTAAAATGACAAAATTATAGATTTCTCTCTGAGCTCTTATATTTTTCAACTACTCTAGCTTTATTCCCCCAAAAAACTGATCTTCATGTATCAAAAATGCATATTTCTTTTGATTTAGAAATTTACTTCAAGGCATTTATACAGTAAGTTATTCTTGCACTTTATACAAACATATTTTATTTCGTAATGGGGAAAAATCTGCCAATTACCTAAATACCAATAGAAAAGATAAATATATCTTGGTATGTCCAGCTATTAAAAATAATGAATTAACTTTTTATAAAGTTATATCTATAGCACATATTATGAATGAAAAGAGCAAGATGCACAAATGGGAGTAGATTTTTCTGCTCAGTCCCCCTCTCTTCAGTGTGATTGTCTGCTTGTCATCCTCTGTTTAGCTTCATTGCATTGCTATGGGCCAGGTGCCTGAGACAGAAACCTAGTCTCCTTTGCACCACCGTATCCCTTGTCTGTTATTGGTCAGTTGTACATATTATCTACAAACTAACGCTCCAGCTCCTCCCTTCTACCTCATTCCAGCTGTCACAGCTGTAGGTCAAACTCTTATTTCTCTTTGCTGAACTTCTGAACTCCTGCAACAAACTCCTGACCCCTGTTTGAGGAAGCAGTATTTCTTCAAGTCTTTGCAATTAGTTCTCCCCATCACCTTCAAGCATTATTTTTAAAGAGACACAGGAGTACATCAATCTTGTTTTTCAGAACTTTGAATGACCCTATTGCTCTTGTGATGAAGCCTAACCTCCAGTCATAGAATATCTTTTCTTTCATGACCTGGCAACAGCTGCCCTCTTCTGTAGGGGTCAGAAATCTCTTATGCATGCAGGAACCAAGAAGGAGATGTCAGTTAACAAAGTCAACCTTGTGGAGTGTGTGTCCAGTTTCATCTGGACAGCTGTTCCTCAGCTTTGGGCAAGCATTCCCATCTGAGGGTGTGTGTCCAGTCTCTGCCTTTATTACTACCACTAACTCCCATTATTAAATATGAAAGACCAGCTCTAATATCACGTTCCATTCATAGTTACTTCTGACCAACCCTTCCTCCATCTCCCACCCAAGTTCAAATTAAATGCTTTCTTATCTGTGTCCAGGACACTCCATCTATATTCTCATGATGGTCTTTATCACCATATATTTTAGTTATCATTTGACATGTCTGTCTTTCTTCCTAAAATGTGATCTCCATGAAGGTAGGGAGTATACCATTTATCTTGTATAATTCTCAAAGCTGAGGTGCTGCATATATGAGAAATGAATTGACATTTGATGCATCAAAAAGTAAGACTACAAATAAAATGCTTCATGGACTGAAAAGCAAAGTATGGTTATATGTCGTAACACCAAGGAGGATGATAAATGCTTCATTGAAGGAATGATTTTTCAAATGAATCTTGAAGAGCAAATAGGAATTTCCAGATAGGAGATGAAGTTGTGAAGGATGAGGGGGAGAGTGAGAGAAGGGATTCTGTACTCAGGAGACAAGCATTTGCAGTCTCTCACAGACTGTGGCCTGGGCTGGGAATGGAAGGCTGTCAACAACTAACAGTGAATCTCATGGGATGAGGAGAGGTGGGAACTAGCTGGGTTCTAGGACTGTTGACTGAGTTCAAAGTGATATACATATTCCAGATGTCATTGTAAAGTTTCGAGATTTCATCTTACTGGTGTGAGATGTCAGAGACATTTTTAAAGTGGAATATTTCCAGGATTTATGTTATATCTGTTACTTAGGAAAATATATAGTTCTTTCAGCTACATAGAGACCAGCTTGGCTGGAGAAACAACTTGAGAAGGTTGCTGAAAATATATAATGTACAAAGGATGAGGTATTGAGTTGAGGCATGAGAGATGGGAGAGCCACAGATGGTGGATATGCAGAACTTGCAGTTTGTGAATTATGCCTTCTTGCCAAAGCAGAACCCTTTGGCTAGAATGCTCACTGTTTACCCAAAATGCTCCCTTCCTATGTATTCTCTAACATACTTTGGGAGGAAGAGCTCTTTGATAAAACCTATGCCTCTGACCCTCAGTCGGTATAAGAGACCCTTAGTCCTCATGTTCTCCTAGCCCTTCTCCCACACTCTAGAAGCACATGCACTCACAGGATGTCTCTCTGTTAATCTTTTGTTTTATACTAACTAGGCTGTGAGCATAAGCATCTTGAGGAAAGTGCCTGTGAGTTGTCTTGTAGTATACCTTTTTAACCAAGCATGGTAGGCTGCAACAGAAGATTGTTGAATTAATAAATAAAAGAAAGACTGATGAATTGTGGAAAATATGAGATACCAGATAGTTAATATAACTGGACTTATTACCTTCTTTTAAATCTTCCTAGCTTTGACTGCGTTTCTACACTTGCCTCAATAATTTGAGATAATGCTTTCCTTAATGACTAAGTGTGCAAAATGGATTGTTAATTTTTATTTAATAAAACACATATTGTGCTTTAAGTGCTACATCATCAAAAACCTGTTATAGATTCAGCTATGAAAATTTAATTAAATTTTCCCTCATAAAAGCTGTCTAAAAATTACTCTATACAATGTAGCTGTGCTATAAGAGAACTTATACTGAAATACTGCTAAAGATTTCAATTAAAGTATAACAGAGAACAAATGAAAATTTAAGAAGATAATTCATTCTTTTATTATTGAATTAAAATTAGGAAGAAATTACATTCTGCAAACAAGTAGATACATCTTATGCCACATATTTCAGCTTATATTATTTAATCCTTTAAAATATAAAACTATCAAATAATATTTATATCATTGTTCTTATCTGAAATTGGTTAACTTTGTGAATTTCATCTATTTAAAGAGAACCAGTTGTGTCAATTTTGTATAAATTCTTGGCTTGCATTAGCATCTATTCTCTGCAGGTCTCTTACAGTAACAGAAGTGAAATGAGCACCATTTCTTATATCTCTGTTTCATATATCCCTCAGTGCTACATAGCTAAAGACCATTAAGGTCAATTTAATAATATCTATGCTCTCCTAATAATTAAAGAAAATTACTAGAGAACATTTAAAACTAGAGTAAAGTGTAGACAATGAAATAAAAAGTCAACCTCTCTTTTGGAGGGAGGATAAATTGTTAGCGCTTTAGAAAACGTGGCAGTATATAACAAAAGATTTAAAGATTCTCCCTGGTGAGGGGTTGAAATGAATAGGCAGAACACAGAGTAATTTTAGGGCAGTGAAAGTACTTTTTATGATATTATACTGCTGGATATGTGTCACTATACATTTGTCCAAGCCCATAGAATGTACAACACCAACGGTGAAACCTAAGGTTAACTATGGACTTTGGGCGATTATGATGTGTCAATGTAGATTTATTCTTGGTAAGAAATGCACCATTCTAGTGAGCAATGTGGATACTGGGGAAGGCCTTACATGTGTGGGAGCAAGGAGTACATGGGAAAACTCTGTTCCTCTCTCAATTTTGTTATAAACATTAAACTGTTCTAAAAAATACTGTCTTAAAAATTATTGATGGAATTACATTTTATCAAGCCAGAGGTTAGAACATGTGTTTGTTTTCCCATCTACCCAGAATAACATTAAAGTAACTGTAACTTAGAGCTGTGTGGCAATAATGAAAAGACAAAAACAAAAAACAAGAAAAGCATTTGTCCCCCGTGGAGGAGGGGTTAAGAGTCTTTGAAAGAGAGGGAGCATATTATACCATTTTAACATGTAAACCAAAACTTTAAGTCAAAGTTTACACAGAAGATGATTTCCAAGAAGATAAGGACTGTTTCACTCAGTCTCTTGATTCCATTAGGACATCTTGTTGGCTTCAAAACAAGAACATTGCAGGATCCAGTCACTTCCACTGCTCCAGTGCAGCAGCCCTGATCTGAATCACCACACTTATCTGGATGAATGCAGAAAGTAGGTCTCCCCACTTTCCTGTTAAACCGTAGAGTCAACTCATCATAGCTTCAGTGTGATCCTTTTAAAACCAGATCATGATTCTTCTGTGTCCATAACCCATGAATCCCTGTTTCTCTCAAACTGGAAGCTATATTCTTTGAGTGACCTCTGAGGTCCTAACTGATCAACACAGACCCATCTTTCTGACCTATTCTCCTACTACTCTCCTCCTTGCTTCAGCCCCCTGGACACCAGCCTTTGGTCACACTTCAAACATTCTAGGGATGCTCTGACTCCTGTTGCTTGTATTGGCTTATAATGCTTTCTCGATAGATGTTCAAAAGTCTGACTCCCTCACTTTCTTCATCTCTACACAAACATTACCTTCCCGATGGGGCCTACTCTGCTGGATTTGATAGAGATATTTTATCTTTCTTTAACCTCCTCAGGCACCATTACTCTGCTTAACTTCTTTTCTTTACTATTTCATTATCTTAATTGTGAATATACTAAATAATGCATTTGTTTTTATTTATTTATTTTTTTGGCCTGTCTCTCCTCAATGTATTGTAACCTCCATAGTGGTAAGAATATTAGTCTGCTTTATTCAATAGTGAGTATCCCAGAATATAGAACATAGTAGGTGTGCTATAAAAAATTGTCAAGTGGACTAGTGGATAAAGGGTAAATTGAGTCTTTAGATTAAAACAAAAAAATGTTGAGCAGAATGGATCAAAGACAAAGGAAAAGAGAGATCCATGGATCCTAGTGAAATTAAATAAATCTAAGGATAAACAGAAAGGTTTAAAAAAGTTCTTAAAGTGAAAAGTTCTACATATAAAATAACATAAATTTTTGGCCCAGATTCCTCTTCAACATGATGGGCTTTGAGGAGGCAATCAATTTATGCTCTCAAAGTTCTGAGTCAAAATGCTTTTTTTTTTTTTTTTGGCGGTACGCAGGCCTCTCCCTGTTGTGGCCTCTCCCGTTGTGGAGCACAGGCTCCGGACGCGCAGGCTCAGCGGCCATGGCTCACAGGCCCAGCCGCTCCGCGGCATGTGGGATCCTCCCAGACCGGGGCACGAACCCGTGTCCCCTGCATCGGCAGGCGGACTCTCAACCACTGCACCACCAGGGAAGCCCCTCAAAATGCTTTTAAATCTAGATTTCTATACTTAGCCAGCTAGCAGTCATGTATGATTGTAGGATAAAGATATTTTTAAGTTTCTTAGGCCTAGCTAAGTTTTTCCCTCACAAAACCTTTCTGAAATGGATATTACACAAATGTATACACTATTAAAATGAAACTGAAATACAAGAATGATCAATAATTGTGATTCAGAAAATAGCAAGTCACAGCTAGAATACAATTAAAAGAAAACCAATGATGAGAGCAGGGCAGCGGACCTACAAAACAATTAGTTCAAGTTAGCATGAAAAAGAGGATAACTCCCAAGATTTTATGACAGAGTCTGAAGAACCTTAATATTATAACAAAAATATATGTAAACTTTGTCAATGAAAAAAATGGAAAGCCTTTGAAAAATCTCTGAGGAAGAAAACATATCATATAGAAAATATTGAAAATATGGAGTGAAATCATGACATGATTTTGAACTATTGCAGGAGTTTGAAAAAAGCATATGCATGTTTCCTCTTCATGCCTTTTAGGTTTCACAGATAGAGTTATATGAAATTCTTAGCTAATTTTATTGATATAATCACATTACTCTGTTCAGTAGAAAGATGTGTTTAAATTATCACAATATTGGGAATTCTATTTATACTGATTTTATGTAATTATCATTTATACAAGCACACTAAATGTACTTACAGATGAGATATAGGACATTTTCTAAATAAGACACTATGAAACTGATATATCTGACTTAAACCTGAGTGGTGGATAGGGAGGTATCATCTTATATAGAGATGATCGTTTCTTCCTCCTTTTTAATAGGGTGGAGTCAATGTATTTGTTTAAAGATAATGATTCAAGATGGGCATGTTTAAATGTATATTTGAAGGGAACTATTAGAACTGAAAAATAAAATAACATAAAATGGGAAATGGAGGAGCAGATTGATTAGGTGATATAAACTCACTGACAGGTCTCTTATAATCTAGGGTTAATAGAATGTATCTAACTTTTATAAATTGAGGACATGGATCACAAATATAAAATGTAAAGTTATGATAATTAGTAGAATAACTAAAAATGTTTAATAGTTAACGTGAAATATATGTATAGCATTTGAAAAATACATTAATATCAAATATGTTCACTTATAGTTTATAGGATTTCAGATGATTTCTTTGATTTTTAAAAATTTATGTATTTCTATGTTTTTGCAATTTATAGCCCCATAAAAATGACAAAATTATTAACTTTAAATGTGTTCATTCTTATAAAAAAAAATGCTTTTAGTTCTCAAAACTATATAGGATTTTCTAAGAAATGATGATAGCAAACTGTATAATCTGCTAACACTTGTCTAGCCTGATCTCTAGTGGTGGTATAAAAAAGAATAAAAAAGTCATGTGCTGGGGAAAAACATTTATCAATAATAATTATAATTTAATGTCTCAAGTATGAAAACAATGTTACATACACATTTTATAGATACTAAAAAGAAGAATAATCTAATGGTGAAAAGCAGTTATAGTGACCAGGGGTAAGCAAGAGAGCCTTCACAAAATATGTGAGAATTCACTTGTGTTTTAAAGGAAGAAAGAATTTCATTATTTGAAGAAGGGAAGAAGAATATTCAAATGGCATACCATATAAATAGATGTTTAAAAGCATAATTCACAGCATGAGGAGATGGGTATCAGTTAATTAGTAGGTTACTAAGCTAATATTTTTATATTGAAAATAAAGTATTATTCATTTGAATTCAGGTTTAATTTCCTGCTGGGGTAGAAATCTAGGTAATATGCCCTAGTCAAAAAAAAAAAAAAAAAGAAACATGAGGACTGCAGTTGGTTACCACTGTATACCTAAATGAGTAGAATGCTTGATAAAATAGTATACACATTAGCCAAATTAAAAAAAAAATCTGTCTTTACCAACTGTTGATGTAGAGGAA
Organism: Mesoplodon bidens; assembly: GCF_964165515.1. Taxonomy (NCBI): domain Eukaryota; kingdom Metazoa; phylum Chordata; class Mammalia; order Artiodactyla; family Ziphiidae; genus Mesoplodon; species Mesoplodon bidens. The sequence goes on from NC_138162.1 coordinate 48,126,903, forward strand.
CTAGGCTCTCATACACTGCTGGTGAAAGTATAAAACAATACAACCACTTTAGAAAATAGACTTTAAAGTTAGACAATGTTCTTAAACATATTTTCCTGAAAATTCATGCAATCACTCTTCCCTAATAATCATGATTATGGAATTGCTGTATGTTCTGTTCTTTATACTGTTATATTTCAATCATACACAAATCGTTTATGCTTCTACATGTTAAATTTTATACATAAATGATTGCACATTCCACAGCATATTTTGTGTAAAGATCTGCTACATACAGCAATGTTCATTTAAAAAGCCTCAATAGGGGGCTTCCTTGGTGGCACAGTAGTTGAGAGTCCTCCTGCTGATGCAGGGGACACGGGTTCCTGCCCCGGTCCGGGAAGATCCCACAAGCCGTGGAGCAGCTAGGCCCAAAGCTTCAATAATCTGAAAATATTAGTTGAATAATGCACTTTGTCAAGGCTCCAAACCATTAAAATATCCCATTCTCTGGCTAAATGTGAATCATGAATAACCTCAAGTTTGAAAATAACAATTATTGAGTGATCTTAACATCAGTTAGCCTTTGCTCTAGTGAGTTAAGGATTACATGGCAGAATGACTTCTTAAGTCTCAAAAGAATGGAAAGGGCTCTGTCCTCAATGTACCAGAAAACCCATTCTAGAGAGACAAATATTAGCATCCAATCTAGCTGTGCCAACATCTGTTTGCCTGTCCTCTGGGGAAGAATAAATGTTAAAGAAAAGATGGCAGTTAATAGAAACACTGCTAAGAAAATTGTGCAAGATAAATAGCAGCATTAAGAGAAATTCTCTTTTGCTGAGAGTTGCAATTGTTTTATAGATGGATATTATTTACTGATTTAAACTTATCTCCACTGTTTAAAAATATTATATAAATTTACCACATTTTCTTCCTGATTTTATGATACATACCAACTTGTGAAATTTTTGCTTAACCCAAACTCTATTTTAGTGACAATGTATATACCATTAGGGTTTTGTTTGTTTGTTTGTTTGTTTTTGCGGTACGCGGACCTCTCACTGTTGTGGCCTCTCCCGTTGCGGAGCACAGGCTCCGGACGCGCAGGCTCAGTGGCCATGGCTCACGGGCCTAGCTGCTCCACGGCATGTGGGATCTTCCCAGACCGGGGCACGAACCCATGTCCCCTGCATCGGCAGGCAGACTCTCAACCACTGTGCCACCAGGCAAGCGCCCATTAGGTATTTTTAAAAGCAACATTATTCACAAGTAAGATAAATTGTGTATTCTAAATAATAGATTTCTTATTGATAAACAAACATTATTTTTAGGAAATATTTAAATAAGCAAAAATAATAGATCACAAATTATATTCATTCCAAATAATGCTGAATCTGAGTTAGTGTTATTAGTTTCAAGTAATCTGAATTTTTTCAATACATATAATCATGTATGAACAATGCACATGATTAACTGTATAAAAGGACTTGGTAAGGAGAAAAAGAGTTTGCTTCTATAGATGAGTGATCATGGATTTTATTCTTGAATTTACCATTAACCCACAGAGTAATTTTTATCTCCTTCCTTTACATCTGCAGGTTTCTGATAATCTTACATTTCTTGTCTTTAAGGTCAGCTGTTATGATTTAGTCTTTATATATACTAAATCTCAATGTAATATTTAATACATATTTAGAAAAAGCTTTAATAAAAACTAGCTTATCACTAAATCAGTTAAATCACATAATCAACCTAAAACTTGTCTTAATGCCAAGGACCGTTGAAGCTTGCTGCCTTAAACTGTATCTTGCAATTTGAAATGCAAGAGATATAAGAACAATTCTTATCAGTTATATAAGCATCATTGTGTCACTGTATCCAGGTTGGCCCATTTATAGTTTTCAATATTTAAGACAATGCACTATCCATGGGCACTCTGTAATGCTAATTCAAGGGCCTGCATTCATTTTGTTGGCTATACCTCTAGTTTACTATTTTTTAGAAGTATGGTTAAGACTAATATAAAGCAAGCTCTGCAAATTTTAATTTTTCTGTGATTTCCTGGGCCATTACTGTGATCTATGTATCGATAGAATCATGGACCAAGTCTCTCTGATCAATGGCAAAGACCATAGCTGTTACATAATAAAATGCAGTTCATAGCTTTCTTACAGCATATTTATTTTAAATTAATATTCAGTAGCTTCTGAATCCTTGGCACCCAGGAAAAGTGAATGCAAAAGTCAGTTGCAAGTAAATGCCATTATGTCCTTATTGGCATATTCACATTCACTACTGCAAAAAAAAGATGATGAGAAATATCCCAGGTTCTAACTATTCACAGCCAGATGTGATGCAGATAAACAGCCTGGATTTTATCCTGAGAAATAAGTTAGTTAGTTTGTGCAAATAAAGTATAGCTTCTAACCATAAGTAGGGAACAAACTGTCCTAAGAAAGAAAATGTGAATGTATAATCATTCTTGTTTAGTCTAGCAATACCTCACTAACTCACACCTCCTGAAGGGAATCCTAATCAATAGTGGTGAAAAAAAATTATAATATGAATTGTAAGTACATTAGTGTGATCCTGATACTCATCTTTTATTGACAGTATCTGAATAAATAAAATAAATTTAATTAACATTAAATGCTATATATGCATATATGTATGTATATATATGTTTTATATATAGCACATATATATTTTCTCAGCAGATTTTCCCACACGTGCACTAAAAAGTCCTACATGAACACAGTTATAAATTATGAGAAATTTTTAATGAATAAGAATTCATGAAATCTCCCCTCTATAAAATGTCAAACTAGAAAGATATTAAGTGGTTGAAATATAGTGTTCTAAAACCTCTATGCATCTCATTTGAGAAAGAGTGGAATTTTACAAAGTAAAATATGTGATTGTTGGTAATTGTTTAGCCTTGAGACTCTTATCCTCCAACTCCCTCACATATGAGAATAATAATATTAACTTTTTGTTAAGATTGTGACATTTGAGGGATAATATGATTTAAGTGTTTAGCATATATCTGGCAAATAGAAGACACTGGACATTGTATAGAAAATATTATTACTTTTGCTAATATAATACTAATCATTACTATAAGTAGTGGTAGCAGCAGTATACTCGTAGTTACATTTTCTTAGATTTGCAACATTATACTAGTCCGACTCGCATTTTGATGTTTGACCACTGACTTCTTTTAAGTCTCTCCTTTCCCTTCCCTTTGGCACCACAGGTAGGGATGCTGATAAGAAAGTCCTTGCACGTGCGTGTCTCCTCCTTTAGCACTGATAGGACATTTCTATCTCCCGTGCACATGAACGTGTTCCCAGTCCAACCTCCTTGACACTGTAAAGGCCCAACTCATTCCCTCTGTTTTGCCCAAATGGGCCCAAACCTGCTTGTACGTGACCAGCTCTCCCCAGGCATTCCTTGTATGAGTTATAAACTTTCAAATTCTTTTGCTGTGTGGAGTGTCACCAACCTTGACAACTGAGAAGTTTCAGGTGTTGGTCCATTCTACTTTGATGAAGTGACCAAAACAATGACTGGCAACTCAGGAGGATGCTCTAAGCTGTGACCACCACTCCTTTGAGATCTTTCTCCTCTGGGTCTTAGCTTACTCTGCACATAGTGCATGGGATGGCCCAGCTGCTTGTTGGTGATCTTGCATTTTGAGGTGTGCTCCTTTTGTCGAGTCCTCTTGAGCTTCTTTTAAAATTGTTCTGACTTAAATCAGAAGTTTTGATATTTGGAGCTTAAGGATGAGCACAGGATTGGGCTGTCCTTCAGGTATCCCTGGGTCACGCATCTCAGCCCAGACCTATCTGTGTGACACTGAGTGGACCGTGTGTCTGTGACTGATGCTAGGCTCAGGGAAAAGACTCTTACTCTGTAATCGTTTGCCTGTGTGTCTCAGCCAGGTATTGGCCTCCATTCTACAGAGTGCTCAGGAAAAAGACTGTTATACCCTGTGCAATATGTGAGCCCATCAGGTTAGTCAAGAAAAAGAAAGTAAAAAAAAAAACCAAGGACAGTGAACAAACTCTTTCCAGGCACCCAGGTATGACACTAAATTAATGACATGCTCCTGCCAGGAGATTCACTGGACACTCTCACGGGAACAAACAAATGCTCACTGTTGCACTTACAGAGAAGGGGTGGGCTATTGCCCTACACATGGTTCAGGCACCTGCCATCTTGGTAAAATTCTTAGGCATCATGTGATCCATTGAAGGTTGCTTCCTCCCTAATGTAGCTAAAAGTCATCTCCTAACATTGTCAGCACAACCTCTGTCAAGTAGGCCCCACACCTGCTAGGTCACTTTGACTTCTGGAGGCAACATATTTACATCTTTACATTTACATATACTTCTAAGGCCTATTTATGAGGTCGCGCAGAAATCGTCCCGCTTTGAACAGGGCCCTTATAATAGAAGGCCCAAGAGTCAATACTGATGGCCATACTGCAGGCCCATCTTTTAGTACCTTCTGGAGATTCTTCTATGGAGAAAGCTGTTGCAACTAACTGTGCTCCTATGCTTCTTAGATTCTCTGGACAACTTTTGGTGGCTGCACATTGCTTCTCATGCGAAAGTCTGCTTGCTTAGGTCCTGGACTCATGATATTAGAGCAACAACTGCTAATTAACACATTGGACCCTCTTAGAAACTGAGGTTCTCACAGGACTTGAACCTGTGGCACTCTTCAGTCTGCTGTTCTCTATGTCGTGGGTTATGGTAGCAGCCCCCCACAAACTCAGCATAGCCACAGAGGCTTCCTTGCTGAAATGGAGATTGCACTTACAGGATAAAGCCAAACCTGGGCTCTCTGGCATATTCTACCAGCAGGATGAAATGATCTCTCCTGTGCTCCATCCCTTAATAAGTATCACAGTGCTCAAGGAGGTCATCTCTCTCCTAGACTACTTGGCCACCTGGGGAGCCTCTTGGGGTCAACTGAGTGAACAGTACATAGGTTCATATACTGCAAGGGCAGAAATAACAATCACACATGACAGAGCTCACTAGAGGACTGCTGCTTTTCATCCCTGAACCAGAACATCCTTGATAAGGAGGGGACCCAAGATTAAGCACAATAAACCAAACTCCAGACAGTCGTACTGGCATTGGAGGATGCACTAGCCAACAACTGACCCAAACTACCCATCTTTAAGACTCCTGGGCCATTGTTAATGGTCTGGTCATTTTGTCTGGCCAGCAGCACGGCAACAAAAATAATTCTGAATTCAAGGCTTCCCCCTTCAGGGTTAAGGGAATTTCTTAATTTGGGGAATTCCTTGACTCTCAGGTTGAGGAGATTCAAGTTAAGATCATACTTGTCTTTGCCCACACCAAGGCTCAATTTAATGCTAAGACTGATACAGCATTATGTAAATTCTTGGTTCAAGGTTTTATACTGCATGGATAATTGGTTTTATTGCCTTTTTGAACTCATTTATTACTTTGCCTCAGATTTCTCCCCTTATTTTGACCTGCACTTTCTGCATCTGCAACTAAATAAATTCTCTTGAGCTCCTGCCCCTAAACAAACCACACTGATCTTGTTCCCACATATACCGTATTCTTGCCAATTACACTGTTCTGCTACTGCCATGTGGGACACTGGTGCTGCCCTTGGAATCCACAATGTTATGCAATATGATTTTTCTGAAAATGGATGCCACTCAAGAACTGTCCAAAAATATATGCAAATATATGATTTACATTGCTACCACCCTCAAAGTCCTAAATAAGGGGCAATACTTTCTGGCAGCTTTGGTTGCTGATAGTAGCCTAGCATTGGTCTATTAGCCAACTAAACCTTGGAATTAAAATACTAAAATTAAGTTTGCTGTTGATTGGGTACATAGAATCTTGATTCACTAACCTTCTTGCTGCTTGTGAATAAACAATGCAGGCAAAGTTACTCAGATGTCCTAACAAATGAGGCAACAGGTTAAAGTCAATAATGTCACTTGGATGTTTGAACAAATGCCCTGAGCACTCGCAGACAACTCCTGGCTCTCCTCAACTATCTCGGATGAGTGAATGCATATGCTCTTCCAGAGCTTCTCATTTCCATTATAGATGGTTGCATATGGTTCCAAAATTTATACTTAAATTCAGCTTCAATTAAGAGATCTCTTTTGATGGCACATTTCAGTTATCAATCAAACATCAGGGGTGAAGACTATGACTCCAGTTTTGATGTTTGACTGCTGACTTCTTTGCATGCCTCACTCTCAGTTTCTCCTTTGGCCCCATATCTGGACAGACATAATAAAGGCCAAGCACAAGCACCTCCTTATTTGGTGCAGACTGGAAATTTAAACCTCCCCCACTTGGGAATTTTCTATAGTCTCACCTCCTCGCCACTATTAAGACCCAATCTATAACCTCTGTTTTGCCTAAGCCATCCAAATCTGATAGCCCCTCCCTAGGTCTGTCCACAAGTCCCTCATGTGAGAAGTAAACTTCATTTCACAGTATCTTGATGTGTGGAGTGTCATCAATCTTTATATCTGAACCAAATTTCAAATGATGTCCATCCTGATTCTTTGAGTGACTATAAAATACAGGTCCATTGAGGCTGAGAAAAACCTTACCAGCTAATGGAAACACCATTCTAGTTCAGTAATTTCCAAAGAGGATGTCATAGAGCATAAAGTTTTAAAATATTTTTCAGGATAGATGAGTTGTCAAGTCAAATATTTTTAGGAAACACAGAGGTAAATGAATTACATATAGTCCATAAATGCAGGTCTTCCAGATCCTTTAATATTCTAATGTTACTTATATATTGGGAAGAAAAGTATATACAATGCAAGATTTCACAAATACATTTGTTCATTAAATTGGGACCAATGTTCAACTAAGACCTTCTACTATCACCATAAGGTATTTATGGTGACATCTATTTTAATTGCTAGTGGCCATGCTATATCAAACATGTTTTATGTATGTATGTGTGTATTTACACATCTATATATGTACTATATACATTCATATCATATATAATGTCATACATATATAATACACATGTATATATGTACAATGCATTTGTTACATATGTATGTAATGTATTTAATATATGGCTATATATATTACTCTTCCATGCAATTATATTTAATAGAGCATGGGTTAAACTAAATTTTCACCAAACATATTTTAAGAAACACTGTTTTGATGATTATCCATCCTATGTATTAGTATTTTCCTCGAACAGCAAAGACACTAGTTTTTAGAAAACTAGTTTTAGAGAATTGTATTTACTTTGAACTGAAATTATCCATTTGACAACTTCTAGACACTTTCACTTTTTATTTAAAGTTGCATAATCAATGTCTTTTTTATAACAGCCTGTTTAATGTCTATAGCTAGGACTTTACACCAGCCTAAGGGACACATAATCCTAGGTAGTTACAGTGTCCCAGATGATGATGAACAGTCTCTTTTTAATGAATTAAAACACTCCACTACATTAAAGATCTTGAGAGATTTCAAAACATACAACTGTCCTCAGAAACTCATATCCTATAAGCTCCTTTTTCCTTCTCTATAAATCCCATATAGTGCCTTGTCCAAAAACACATTAAAATGTAGAAACACTTCAGATTTCTAAATAATGTTTGCTATATATCCTTTCTATGTCACAACTCCATTGTTTTATCTTAATTTTCATCTGAGTGAGTACCAGGGCCCCAGTAGCGATAGGTGTCTCTTGTGCATGTTACTTGGTAATTTGACAATCTGAAAGTTCAGTGCACCAAAATGGTAATTATTCAAACAATACAAAACTTCATTTTTGTATTTTTATTTCAAAAGTACAAAATTTTTATGGCTTAAGATTATATTTTTATTTTTAGAGAGATATATATATATGGTTCACATTGGCACTTAGACATTAGAAAGTTCACAGATGTTAGTACCTTTGTTGTCACACTTTATATTTACATAATTTAATATTTTAGAGGTACAAAAGAGATTGAAGAAAATTATCACCCAATGTAAGTGTCATTCTAATTTAGCACTATCAAGAGATTATCCCAAATAAACTCGTTTTCTATTAACAGGCAAAAAATGGCTTCCTTGTTAGAATTTATCAATTGAAATATCAATTTCTAATTGTGCTTTCATATCTTTTTCATTTACCTTTTACATCAAGCATTAATCTATCAACTGTCCTCATTACATTTTACCCTTTTAATTTTTCTCATCACCCAGATTTTAAAATTCTGTGTACAAGTTTCTCCCCCCTAAAATCAACTAGAAGCTGCAAGGATGATCTTCCCTTCCATCTTCAGTTTGTATGCTTGCCTGACCTCCCTAAAGAGTAGACTTGTATTTTTACAAGCATTCCTTGTTTTAAATTGATTTATTTGTTCCCTGCAATCTTGCTTCTAATTTCAACACTTTCTCAAAATCATTGTACTGAACCTCCTCTGTCAACTCAGCACCACTGCCCCCTTCAGTTTTCTCCTTTGTATTTCAGGGAAAAACCTGAAACTGCACTTCCCAGAAATTTCACCCTTAGATTCAGCCAGTAAGAGATATTTCATCAATACTGGAAAGTGGAAGAGAAATAAATCAAAATTCTGTGATGGCAAATTCAGAGAGATAGTTTAGAACATCAGAAGCAACTTCCCTTGACTTTGGACACTTCCTGAGAAACACCCATTGTAGTCAGGCATTGAAACCACATTTAACCGTAAATAGAGAGCTTGGAACATAAGCAGCAGCTTCTATAGAATTCTGAACGTTTTCCTAATGCCGTATATATACAGCTGGATACATTGACTGCAGAAACTTCAGATATTTACACTTTGATATTTCCTCAAAGCAGTCTTCTGTCCCTTTCTCTTCCTGTCCTTCTATAATTTGTACAAACTCTAATTTTTTATATTAAATCATTCTCTAATTAAAATGATTATCTTTGTTTGTATGTGCTCTAACTGAAAAAGTTATCAGTCATCTCCTAATTGTGAAATAAAATTGACTTCCCAGGCTGATTCTTTTTGTTTCCAAGTCTTCCCAGAATTTAATATCATTGACAAAATCATCGTTAAGAAGCTGCTTTTCCCCCTACCCTTTTCATTCCTCTCCCATATACTACCTACCTCTCTTTTAAGCCTACTTTCTGACATGTTAATTTCTCAAGGCTAAGGTCAGTGAAATATTGTTCTCTGTATTCCATATGTGTAGGGTTCCTCAAAACAATGCTGTGTTTTTTGTTTTCTTTTTTTGATGTTGGGGGTAGGAGTTTATTAATTTAATTTATTTATTTTTGCTGTGTTGTGTCTTCGTTTCTGTGCGAGGGCTTTCTCTAGTTGTGGCAAGCAGGGGCCACTCTTCATCGCGGTGCGCAGGCGCCTCTCACTATGGCGGCCTCTTGTTGCAGAGCACAGGCTCCAGATGCGCAGGCTCAGTAGTTGTGGCTCACGGGCCTAGTTGCTCCGTGGCATGTTGGATCTTCCCAGACCAAGGCTAGAACCCGTGTCCCCTGCATTAGCAGGCAGATTCTCAACCACTGCACCACCAGGGAAGTCCAATGCTGTGTTTTTTACTTCTCTCCATTTTCTTTAACATGAAGTCTGGTTCTACTAGCAATTTATGTTGCCCTATCTTTTTAAATGTCTCTATTGGATGATTTTATACATGGTTTAGTGAAAAAACATGGATTTTAGGCAGAAATTCATGTAGAGTCTGCTGATAACTCTCAGGATTGTATGACCTTAAATAAATTGCCCCATATTTTCATTGAAAAAATACTGAAAATAATGCTACTCACTTTATAATCATGTATGATTAAATAAAAATAATATATGTTACATTACTAGTGAATTGTTTAGCATGGAGAGTTTTTAATGAAATGTGTTTCTTATATTTAACAGCATTAACTTTCTTGTTAGTTTTAATAGATATTTATATTTGAATGAAGAAAGAACAAAATACTTTTCTGACAAATCCCGTTTTATAAATATCTTTCCTTTCTCATAGTTGAATTTTTTAAAGTCTTTCCACACCTATTGATTTACCACCTGTAGAAGGATGTAACACCCATAAGTAGTGATGGCTCTGTTGCTCTACCCTTGAAGTTAAGGTTGAAAAGGCATTTGTAATATACTTTAATTAGCTGGTTATGGCTTGTTGTGAAATTTCCAAAAATATAATACCAATGATTGGGATGTCATATTTTTCACCCCAACAATGTGTAAATTTAGCACAAGTCATAAAAAGCATTTGATGCTTCTTTTCTGGATCTCACAAATCATAGTAAATTTTCTATTAAAATCAGAGAATTTCTACATTGGACTTGGTACTTTGTTAATTAGTAATACTTTTTTGAAATCTACATTATGGATATGAAGCATTATTTTGACCAATATAATTAGATTTATTCTTCATAAAGTTTCAAATCTCAAAAATGATGACAGAGGAGTGAGTACCCATCAATCCAGTTTAGATTAAAGTATATCCCAATTCTAATCATCTATATTGGGCATAACACGGAAAAGTTCTTTTTGAACTTTAAAAGCAATTTTATGATTTTATTGACACATTTACTTTATTATTTTATAGCAAGCTCATTTCAAAAGTTAAAAGCATTCAAATAATGTTATTCTTAAGGTGAACGATGTTGCAACAATAAACTTCCTATAATTAATACCTTTATCACTTATGCAATGGTCTATTAAATTTAAAAGCTAATATTATAATGAACTGAGATAATGACACAGCAGACGCATAAATGAAACCTGAGATGAATAACTGATGAAATTAGGGTAAATTGCTAGTGAGTCAACATTTGTTGGATAATTTTTTTAGTGTACACCTGTGCTAGCAGGATTTCAAAATGAAGATTAATTAAGTCTGTTTGGAAGTCTTATGCCTGTTTGTTAACCAAATATTGTCCAATAAAAGGATTGTTTTATAGGAAAAGGGGGTCCGTAAAAGTCTGACCTAGTCAATGGTATGATGTGGCAGACACTCAGGTCTCAACAAATATTCCATCTTCCCCCCTCTATGCCCCAGCCTCCCTTCCATTTAAAGTGAGACCATGTGACTAGTTTTGTCCGTAGATGGAGAGCAGAAATCATATGCATCTCTTCTGGTTTGAGGCACTTAAAAACATGTAAGCATCCTCCTCCATTCTGTTCTCTTACTACAGTAAACAAGGAATCTTCGAGCTTAGATGACAACATAAAAAGTTGAAGGGAGCCTGGATCTTGAATGACTGGATAGAGGAGTGTCTCTGTGGACTCACATTGGAATCTGAGGACATACGGAATTAATTTTTATTGTTTCAGTTCACTGATGTAGAGATTTGCATTTTGTGGCAATTAGCGTCCATATTTTTTCTGAATACAGATAATTACAATTAAGTAAAAATATATGACTAAAATTCAGGCCATACTCAGGAAAATTAAGGAAACTTTTGTTACTGAGTCTATGCTCTTAAGAAGTTGAAACCAGTTGGAAGCAAAAATAATCATAATATGAACATTTGGTAGCATTTGTTAGTTAGATACAGAGTATGCTGCTTGTTTTACAGCTAACTCTAGTGTGTTTCTTTGTTTGTTAAGAGATAACAAATGGAAAATTCTCTCAACTCAGAGTCCTCATAGAAACAAGGAAATACAGACTCTCAGGAATCCATTGAGCATTAAATGTTGTTTTCAATATTCCTGGAAAACAAAGGAACAGGACAGCATATATGAGGTAGCATCTCACATGATCATAGCAGCAGCATCAACTTTGTTTGAACTGTAGGATTTTTTTTTTAACTGAAAAGTTTTAGGTTTTTGGGGTTTTTTTTAAGCATCTTTATTGGAGTGTAATGCTTTACAATGGTGTGTTAATTTCTGCTTTATAACAAAGTGAATCAGCTATACATATACATATATCTCCATATCTCCTCCTTCTTGCATTTCCCTCCCACCCTCCCTATACCACCCCTCTAGGTGGTCACAAAGCACCGAGCTGATCTCCCTGTGCAGGATTTTAATGACAAAAAAAGTACACAATGTAGTTTGATCTAGGGTAGTACATATTTATTACGTTAGTAGTAAAAAAAATGTAGAGTGTGAATAGATTCCCCTGAAGTTGTGCAATGTGATGGCCCTGACTACTGATCCTCTATTTTTAAATCTAGTAAGTTCCTATGCAGTAGTGCTACTGAAGAAAATCTATCTACTTGGTAAAAAACTAATGACTTAATTGGTCCAATTCTCTCATCAAAACAGTATTAGTGTCCTCTGAGCTTATTAACTTCCTGTCTTTCTTTATTATCTGTGTGAATACATCCTCAGTGATAACTTCAACTTCTGTGCTAATGACTTTGTAGCCTGCATTTCAATCTAGATCTGTCTGTAGAATTCTAGACTCATTTTTCTAACTGCTATCTGAATATTTCCATTAGACTCAACTATTGGACAAAAAACCCAAACTCAATTATATCTACATTGTCAACATACAGTTCTCACAAATGGCGTAGTTTATTAGTTGACATTGATTCATTGTCAATGGAATATTTCCAGTAGAATTCTCATGTACCTCTTAGATATCTAGTCAGAGTTTTCTTTTTTGTCATTCTTTAACATATAGAATTTTGTTCTAGTGTTTCTAGGCTTCTAGCAAGCCTCAGCAAAGGGTTTATATGTGAGATCTAAATTCCAAGGGTGAATTCTCCAAAAACGTATCACTGTAATAGTGATTAAAATTTCCATTTGACTACCAAAAAAAAAAAAAATACAAGACTTTTGGCTTGGAAAGAGAGACAGGATTTAAATTAGCAATCAACTTAAGCAGTATAATCCTTCTAAGTATGGCCACTGTTCCAGTAAATATCTGTTTTTAAATTATAAAATAATAAGTTTATGATGATATATAAAAACCTTATTTATTCTATGAATAAAATGATGCACAGGGGCTTCCCTGGTGGTGCAGTGGTTGAGAGTCCGCCTGCCGATGCAGGGGACACGGGTTCACGCCCCGGTCTGGGAAGATCCCACATGCCGTGGAGCGGCTGGGCCCGTGAGCCATGGCCACTGAGCCTGTGCGTCCGGAGCCTGTGCTCCGCAATGGGAGAGGCCACAACAGTGAGAGGCCCGCGTACCGCAAAAAAAAAAGAAAAAAAAAAAAAAAATGATGCACAATAAAGCTAGTGGTTTTCATGAAATGGAACTAAAGAATGAAAAACAAATCCTTTTGAAGTTTATAACATTAAGAGATTTGTCTTAGATTTTCTTTGAATTTTTATAATATAGATAATTATAGAACATATAAGAACTTTATTAAATTCTAATTTTTTGTGTTAAAATTACAATGCTTGTTTATATTACAGTTATATATATATTCTAGAAAGCTTAATAATAAGCAGTTACATAAATTTAACCCTCTTTAGGAAAGAAATATATAAGTATTTTTTTTCACTGTTACAGTCCCAGCACCAAGAAAAGCATCTGCCATTTAGTTTAAGTGTTTGATAAATAATTTGTAAATGTGTGAATGAAAAATAACTTATCACTGTAATAAGTTTAGCCCTTGTTTTAAATGAAAATTATACTTCAAATAGAAAAATATAAACTCCTATAATAGTGAGGACTTAATGTGCATACCTTTCTGAAATTAAAATAGTCATCTCTTATATTGCTTTCTGTGAAGAAAATGAAAACAAAACCAACACTATTACTTATTTCATTCACCAAGTTAGAAAAATCAAGTACTAAAACACAAGGAGGAGATCATTTGAAGGCTGCCGTTCCATCAGAGGAAAAGGTTCATCTTCCAGCATACTCATTTATTCTTGGCTTACTCAGCTTGCTCTTTGGTGACAGATATTTGTAGGTAGACTCATGCAACATTCATTGCAACCCCTTCACCAGTAACTTCCTTTACCAAAAGCTGGAAAGGGAATACTCCCAACTTCAGTCTCCCTGCATCTGGGTTGGCCATACCACATCGTTGGGGCTAAATAAATGAAAATATTCATGTATCCTTTTTCTTGTTCCTTGGGACATGAAAAAAAAAATATATATATATATATGTATATGGCACAAACTGCACATGCTGAGAGGGATGCAGTGGAAAGGTAGAAGTAGTCTTATTTTTATGACTTTCTTTAACAGCTACATTATCCTTAGGATTCCTGCCTTCAGAATTATTATTATATGACAAAAATAAAATATATACCTATGTAATCACTTTTTGACAGATTTTCTATAACTTGCAACTTAATGCAACTCTAAATTATTCACTTTTATACATGAAATATATCAGTAATCAGTTTTTAATATTTACTTATATCAGAATAAATTTACAATATACTGATATTGCAAAATATGTACTGCATTGTACAAAATATCTTTGTGTCAGTGTGTTATGAAATATCCATTTACTCCTTAATCTGATGGTAGAGACCTAAGTTTAGAAAATATTTGAACAAAGATGGCAGTCTTAACCCACATAGGTGTCTCTCTCTCTCAATTTTCTTTTTTTTTCAGTCTTATTGAGGTATAATTGACAAATAAAATTGTAATATATTTAAACTGTATAAGGTTGATGATTTGATATACATTGTAAAAGTATTTCCAATCAAGTAATTCACCCATCACCTCTCATAATTACCATTTTAAAATTTTTGGTGAGAACACTTAAGTTATATTCTCTTAGTAAATTTCAATTTTACAGTATAATATTATGAACTGTAGTTGCCATGTTATACATAATATCCTCAGACCTTATTCATCTTATAATCAAAAGTTTATGCATTTTTACCAATATCCCCCTACAACTCAGCAAAACTTCACAACCACTACTCAACTCTCTGTTTCTGTAATTTTTAAAAAATATTCTATATATAAATTTACCATACAGAATTTGTCTGTGTCTGGCTTTTTTTTTTTTTTTTCATTTAACATAATACCCTCCAGATTCATCCATGTTCTTGTACATGTCATGCATTCCTTTTTTTAAGGTTGAATAATATTCCAGTGTGTTTTTATATCACATTTTCTTTACACATTTCTATAAATTGATATGTATGTTGCCTCCATACCTTGGCTATTGTGAATAATGCAACAATGTGCATACGAGTACAGTATCTCTTTAAGGCAATAATTTTGTCTTCTTGGGATATATATCCAGAAGCAGGATTGCTAGATCATATGGTAATTCTATTTTTACTTTTTTGAGGAACCTCGATACAGTTTTCCATAATGATTGTATCATATTATATTGCCACCAACGGGGCATAAGAGTTCCCTGTTCCCCAAATCCTTTCTAGAGGTTATCTTTTGTCTTTTTTTTTTCTTTTTACATATTAGTGTATATATGTCAATCCCAATCTCCCAGTTCATCACACCACCACCACCCCCCTCACCACTTTCCCCCCTTGGTGTCCATATGTTTGTTCTCTACATCTGTGTCTCAATTTCTGCCCTGCAAACCAGTTCATCTGTACCATTTTTCTAGGTTCCACATATATGCGTTAATATACGATATTTGTTTTTCTCTTTCTGACTTACTTCACTCTGTATGACAGTCTCTAGATCCATCCACATCTCTACAAATGACCCAATTTCGTTCCTTTTTATGGCTGAGTAATATTCCATTGTATATATGTACCACTTCTTCTTTATCCATTCGTCCATCCATGGGCACTGAGGTTGCTTCCATGACCTGGCTGTTGAAAATAGTGCTGCAATGAATGTTGGGGTTCATGTGTCTTTTTGAATTATGTTTTTTTTTTTCTGGGTATACACCCAGTAGTGGGATTGCTGGGTCATATGGTAATTCTATTTTTAGTTTCTTAAGGAACCTCCATACTGTTCTCCATAGTGTCTGTATCAATTTACATTCCCACCAACAGTGCAAGAGGGTTCCCTTTTCTCCACACCCTCTCCAGCATTTGTTGTTTGTAGATTTTCTGATGATGCCCATTCTAATTGGTGTGAGGTGATACCTCATTGTAGTTTTGATTTGCATACTTCTAATAATTAATGATGTTGAATACCTTTTAATGTGCTTCTTGGACATCTGTATGTCTTCTTTGGAGAAATGTCTATTTAGGTCTTCTGCCCATTTTTGGATTGGGTTTTTGTTTTATTAATATTGAGCTACATGAGCTGTTTATATATTTTGGAGATTTATCCTTTGTCCGTTGATTCATTTGCAAATATTTCCTCCCATTCTGAGGGTTGTCTTTTCATCTTGTTTATGGTTTCCTTTGCTGTGCAAAAGCTTTTAAGTTTCATTAGGTCCCATTTGTTTATTTTTGTTTTTATTTCCATTACTCTAGGAGGTGGATCAAAAAAAGATCTTGCTGTGATTTATGTCATAGAGTGTTCTTCCTATGTTTTCCTCTAAGAGTTTTATACCGTCCAGTCTTACATTTAGGTCTCTAATCCATTTTGAGTTTATTTTTGTGTATGGTGTTAGGGAGTGTTCTAATTTCATTCTTTACATGTAGCTGTCCAGTTTTCCCAGCACCACTTATTGAAGACACTGTCTTTTCTCCATTGTATATCCTTGCCTCCTTTGTCATAGATTAGTTGACCATATGTGCATGGGTTTATCTCTGTGCTTTCTATCTTGTTCCATTGATCTATGTTTCTGTTTTTGTGCCAGTACCATATTGTCTTGATTACTGTAGCTTTGTAGTATAGTCTGAAGTAAGGGAGTCTGATTCCTCCGCTCCATTACTCTTTCCCAAGATTGCTTTGGCTATTCGAGGTCTTTTGTGTTTCCATACAGATTGTGAAATTTTTTGTCCTAGTTCTGTGAAAAATGCCATTGGTAGTTTGATAGGGATTGCACTGAATCTGTAGATTGCTTTGGGTAGTATAGTCATTTTCAAAATGTTGATTCTTCCCATCCAAGAACATGGTAATCTCTCCATCTGTTTGTATCATCTTTAATTTCTTTCATCAGTGTCTTATAATTTTCTGCATACAGGTCTTTTGTCTCCTTAGGTAGGTTTTTTCCTAGGTATTTTATTCTTTTTGTTGCAGTGGGAAATGAGAGTGTTTCCTTAATTTCTCTTTCAGATTTTTCATCATTAGTGTATAGGAATGCAAGCGATTTCTGTGCATGAATATTGTATCCTGCTACTTTACCAAATTCATTGATTAGCTCTAGTAGTTTTCTGGTGGCATTTTTAGGATTCTCTATGTATAGTATGTCATCTGCAGTCACAGTTTTACTTCTTCTTTTCTGACTTGCATTCCTTTTATTTCTTTTTCTCCTCTGATTGCCATGGCTAGGACTTCCAAAACTATGTTGAAGAATAGTGGTGTGAGTGGACATCCTTGTCTTGTTCCTGATCTTAGAGGAAATGCTTTCAGTTTTTCACCATTGAGAATGATGTTTGCTGTGGGTTTGTCACATATTACCTTTATTATGTTGAGGGAAGTTCCCGATAGGCCCACATTCTGGAGGATTTTTATCATAAATGGGTTTTGTCAATTGGATTTTGTCAAAAGCTTTTACTGCATCTATTGAGATGATCATATGGTTTTTCTTCTTCAATTTGTGAATATGGTTTATCACACGGATTGATTTGTGTATATTGAAGAATCCTTTCATCCCTGGGATAAATCCCACTTGATCATGGTATATGACGCTTTTAATGTGTTGTTGGATACTGTTTGCTAGTATTTTGTTGAGGGTTTTTAAATCTGTATTCATGAGTGATATTGGTCTGTAATTTTCTTTTTTTTTTGTAGTATCTTTGTCTGGTTTTGGTATCAGGGTGGTGGTGGCCTCATAGAATGAGTTTGGGAATGTTCCTTCCTCTGTAATTTTTTGGAAGAGTTTGAGAAGGATGGGCATTAGCTCTTCTCTAAATGTTTGATAGAATTCACTAGATTCTGGTGAATTCAGATGAAGCCATCTGGTCCTGGAGTTTTGTTTCTTGGAAGATTTTTAATTACAGTTTCAATATCATTAGTTGTGATTGGTCTGTTCCTATTTTCTATTTCTTCCTGGTTTAGTCTTAGAAGCTTATACCTTTCTAAGAATTTGTCCATTTCTTCCAGGTTGTCCATTTTATTGGCATAGAGTTGCTTGTAGTAGTCTCTTAGCATGCTTTGTATTTCTGCGGGGTCTGTTGTAACTTCTCCTTTTTCATTTCTAATTTTATTGATTTGAGTCCTCTCCCTCTTTTTCTTGATGAGTCTGGCTAATGGTTTATGAATTTTGTTTATCTTCTCAGAGAATGAGCTTTTAGTTTTATTGATCTTTGCAATTGTTTTTTTGTTTGTTTGTTTCTGTTTCATTTATTTCTGCTCTGATCTTTATGATTTCTTTCCTTCTATTAACTTTGGGTTTTGTTGGTTCTTCTTTCTCTAGTTCCTTTAGGGTGTAAGGTTAGATTGTTGTTGAAATGTTTGTTGTTTCTCGAGGTAGCATAGTATTGCTATAAAGTTCCCTCTTAGAACTGCTTTTGTTGCATCCCATAGGTTTTGGATCATCATGTTTTCATTGTCATTTGTCTCTAGGTATTTTTTGATTTCCTCTTTGATTTCATCAGTGATCACTTGGTTATTTAATAATGTGTTGTTTAGCCTCCATGTGTTTCTGGTTTTTACATTTTTTCCCCTCTTAATTTCTAATCTCATAATGTTGTGGTCAGAAAAGATGCTTGATATGGTTTCAATTTTCTTAAATTTACTGAGGCTTGGTTTGTGTCCCAAGATGTGATCTATCCTGGAGGATGTTCCATGTGCACTTGACAAGAAAGTGTAATCTGCTGTTTTTGGATGGAATGTCCTATAAATATCATTAAATCTCTCTGGTCTACTGTGTCATTTAAAGCTTGTGTGTCCTTATTAATTTTCTGTTTGGATGATCTGTCCATTGGTGTAAGTGAGGAGTTAAAGTCCCACACTATTATTATGTCACTGTCGATTTCCTCTTTTATAGCTGTTAGCAGTTGCCTTATGTATTGAGGTGCTCCTATGTTGGGTGCATATATATTTATATATATATAAATATATATGCATATATATTTATATATTTTTGCATATGTATTTATTTATATATGCATATATAAGAATTATATCCTCTTCTTGGAATGATCCCTTGATCATTATATAGTGTCCTTCCTTGTCTTATAACATTCTTTATTTTAAAGTCTATTTTATCTGCTATGAGTATTGCTGCTTCAGCTTTCTTTTGATTTCCATTTGCATGGAATATTTTTTTCCATCCCCTCCCTTTCAGTCTGTATGTGTCCCTAGGTCTGAAGTGGGTCTCTTGTAGACAGCATATATGTGGGTCATATTTTTGGATCCATTCAGCCAGTCTTTGTCTTTTGCCTAGAGCATTTAATCCATTCACGTTTAACGTAATTATTGATATGCTTGTTCCTATTACCATTTTCTTAATTGTTTTGGATTTGTTATTGTAGGTCCTTTTCTTCTCTTGTGTTTCCCACTTAGAGAAGTTCCTTTAGCATTTGTTGTAGAGCTGGTTTGGTGGTGCTGAATTCTCTTAGCTTTTGCTTGTCTGTAAAGATTTTTTTTTTTTTGCGGTACGCAGGCCTCTCACTTTTGTGGCCTCTCCCATTGCAGAGCACAGGCTCCGGATGTGCAGGCTCAGCCACCATGGCTCACGGGCCTAGCTGCTCCACGGCATGTGGGATCTTCCCGGACCGGGGTACGAACCCATGTCCCCTGCATCAGCAGGCAGACTCTCAACCACTGCGCCACCAGGGAAGCCCTGTAAGGATTTTGATTTCTCCATTGAATCTGAATGAGATCCTTGCCGGGTAGAGTAATCTTGGTTGTAGCTTCCTCCCTTTCATCACTTTAAGTAGGTCATGCCACTCCCTTCTGGCTTGTAGAGTTTCTGCTGAGAAATCAGCTGTTAACCTTATGGGACTTCCCTTTTATGTTATTTGTTGTTTTGCCCTTGCTGTTTTCAATAATTTTTCTTTGTCTTTAATTTTTGCCAGTTTGATTACTATGGGTCTTGGCATGTTTCTCCTTGGGTTTATCCTGTATGGGACTCTCTACACTTCCTGGATTTGGGTTGCTATTTCCTTTCCCATGTTAGGGAAGTTTTCTACTATAATCTCTTCAAATAGTTTCTTGGTTCCTTTCTCTCTCTCTTCTCCTTTTGGGACCCCTATAATGTGAATGTTTTTGTGTTTAATGTTGTCTCAGAGGTCTCTTAGGCTGTCTTCATTTTTTTTTCTTTCTTTTTTCTTTATTCTTTTCCACAGCAGTGAATTCCACCATTTTGTCTTCCAGGTCACTTATCCGTTCTTCTGCCTAAGTTATTCTGCTATTGATTCCTTCTAATGTATTTTTCATTTCAGTTATTGTATTGTTCATCTCTTTGTTTGTCCTTTAATTCCTCTACCTCTTTGTTAATCATTTCTTGCATCTTCTCGATGTTTGCCTCCATTCTTTTTCTGAGTTTCTGGATCATCTTCACTATCATTATTCTGAATTCTTTTTCTGGAAGGTTGCCTACGTGCACTTCATTTAGTTGTTTTTTGGGGGTTTTATCTTGTTCCTTCCTCTGGTACATAGCCGTCTGCCTTTTCATCTTGTCTATTTTTCTGTGAATTTGTTTTTTGTTCCACAGGCTGCAGGATTGTAGTTCTTCTAGCTTCTGCTGTCTGCCTCTGGTGGATGAGACTATCTAAGAGGCTCATGCAAGTTTCCTGATGGGAGGGGCTGGTCGTGGGTAGAGCTGGCTGTTGGTCTTGTGGGCAGAGCTCAATAAAAGTTTAATCCACTTGTCTGCTAATGGGTGTGGCTGGGTTCCATCCCTGTTGGTTGTTTGGCCTGAGGTGACCCAACACTGGAGCCTACCCAGGCTCTTTGGTGGGGCTAATGGCAGTCTCTGGGAGGGCTCATGCCAAGGCTACTTCCCAGAACTTCTGCTGCCAGTGTCCTTGTCCTCACCTTGAGAAACAGTCAACCCCCGCCTCTGCAGGAGTCCTTCCAACACTAGCAAGTAGGTCTGGTTCAGTCTCCTATGGGGTCACTGCTCCTTCCTCTGGGTCCTGATGCACACACTGCTTTGTGTGTGCCCTCCAAGAGTGGAGTCTCTGTTTCCCCCAGTCCTGTCAAAGTCCTGCAGTCAAGTCCCACTAGCCTTCAAAGTCTGATTCTCTAGGAATTCCTCCTCCCATTGATGGACCCCCAGGTTGGAAAGCCTGACGTGGGGCTCAGAAACTTCACTCCAGTGGGTGGACTTCTGTGGTATAAGTGTTCTCCAGTTTGTGAGAAAAAACTGTGAGAAAAAATTCCATAACCCAGCAGTTATGGAATTTGATTTTATTGTGATTGCGCCCCTCCTACCATCTCATTGTGGCTTCTCTTTTGTCTTTGGATGTGGTGTATCTTTTTTGGTGAGTTCCAGTGTCTTCCTGTCAATGATTGTTCAGCAGTTAGTTGTGATTCTGGTGCTCTTGCGAGAGGGAGGGAGTGAGAGCATGTTCCTCTACTCTGCCATCTTGAACCAATCTCCCCTTTTGTCTTTTTGATAATAAACATCCTAACAGGTGTGGGGTAATATCTTCTCATGGTTTTTAATTACATTTCCTTGATGATTAGTGATGCTGAACATCTTTTCAAGTAGTTGTTGATCATTTGTGTGTCTTCTTTGGAAAAATGTCTCTTTGGGTCCTTTACATATATTTAACTTTGTTTTTGTTTTTGTTTTTGTTTTCTATTGAGCCATATGAATTCCTTGTATGTTTTGTATATTAAGTCTTTATCAGATATATGATTTGCAAATATTTTCTCCCATTCCACAGGCTACTTTTCATTTTATTCATGTTTTCCTTTGCTGTGTAGAAACTTGGTAGTGTTACATAGTCTCATTTGTTTTTTTGCTTTTGTTGCCTTTGCTTTTAAGTCAAACCCCCCAAAAATTATTGTCAAGGAGTTTACCCCCTGTGTTTTCTTCTAGGAGTTTTATGGTTTCAGGTCTTACATTCAATTCTTTAATCCATTTTGAGTTGATATTTTTGTATGGTGTAAGATACAGTTTCAGGGATACAGTTGCAGTTTTCTACATGTGGATATCCAGTTTTCCCAACACTATTTATTGAAAAAACTAGCCTTTGCCAATGGATTTTCTTAGCTTATTTGTTATAAATTATTTGACCATGTATGCACTGATTTATTTCTTAGCTCTCTATTCTGTTCCATTGGCATATGGGTCTGTTTTTAGGCCGCTACCTTACTGTTTTGATTACCATCACTTTAAAGTATAGTTTGAAACCAGTAAGTTTCTACTTTTGTTTGGAACATATTTCCCTGGTTCTTCATTTTCCTTTCTTCTCTGTGTTGGTTTCCTCTCATTAGATAATTCAGCTCCCATCTTCCAGTCTTGACAAACTGCTCTCCTGTAGTCAATCAGCCTGGCCTGAGTTCCTGGTTGCCTCTCAAATCTTTGTGACAGTACAAGCCACTGTCTTTGTTCTTAGTGGCTCTGAATACTTGAGGATGTGCCAAGACTCATCAGTGTCCCAGCTGGGAGGATTGTATTCAGCCCCTAGATGTAGGCTGATTAGAAGCCAGACCTCAGGCAGCAGCTAGGAAAGTATGCATTCAGTCACCTTTCAGGTAGAATCTGAGGGATGGGCATCTTTTCTCCCTCTGCACTGTACCCAGGTGTCTAGCCATAGGCCGTGCACTTGTTCCCATTAAAAAGTTGCTTCATTGTTTGTCATAGTCCTGTGGTACTTGTGAATGCAAGCTCCAGTGGCTTTCAGAGCTAGGTGATTTGGACTCCATCCTTCACATGGTAGGTAGCCTTAAACTCAGGGTGTTCAGTGTGTGGTCCAAACCCTTTGCTCCTCAGAAAGAAGCTGGAAGTTGAGTGGTCTCTCCCAATTGCATGCTACTGTGACAAGGGTGGGGTTTATGGCAAGAGTATGTCTCAGCCTTTATTACCCAGTTCAATGTGGGTCTTTTCAAAGTCACCCAATGTGCAGGAATCACTTAACTAGTTTCTGGATTTCTTTCAGAGGATATTGTTCCATGTGTAGCTGTGTATTTGCAGTCGCCACCTTGGTCTGGAGTCCTCTCTTTCAATTTTCTACTTAAAAAATAATATTCATGAAATAGCATCCTACACTGTATAATATTGCAAGAAAGAGATTAATCTTACTATATACAACCTTGATGCTTTTTAACAGACAGTAGTGCACTTATGAATGCAGTGAGAAAAAATGATAACATGTTACTCTGTACAATATATGAGCAGACACCTTTTTGTGAGTAAATGGGTGTCTTGTTTATTCTCATCTACTTTGAGATAAATCCTGAGCCTGTGATCTGTTGCTGGAGCTGACAGAAAGAGGATATCCATTTATTCATTTGTCCTACTAGAACCAGCACTTGCTTTACAAATACAGAAAATTTACAAAGGAAACATGCCAACCCATCAACATCAGTTATCTCAGAAACAAATATTTGCTCTTTGTATGTTTCAAAAAAGAAACCCAAAATTTTGATTTTAAAAATGTTAGTGATTTCCCCACGTAGCCATAGTCTGCCAAGGCAGATGTGAAGAAAAACTAGTTTTTTCCCTTTGTTTCAGATTACTCTTTGTATAACACAAAAAAATCAGATTCTTTAAACTGTCCCCCTTGAGAAACATACATCCATATAAAGCATATTCCTTCTTAATTTTTCTGGGTCTAAGAACTAGATAAGGATCCTGAGCCTTGGACCCAATTGTCACCTACCAATGGTATAGCAAGGAAACTTTCTGCATAAGAATGATCAAACAGAAAGTACTTACTAGACCTAGATCAACATCAAGCAGGCCTTAATTTTGGAAACAGTTCAACTGAAGACAAATCAAAGCCCTCCATATTCCACTCAATATTCCCCAAACTGTCATATCATAAAAGGTTTTTTCTTGCTGCCTGCAGATAAACTATCTATCTATCCAGCCACTATCATTTAAAATAATTTATTCATTATTTGTATATTGATTTATCCATTCATTCTTCACTTTTCTAATGTTGATTGAGTGCCTAATAAAGATTATACATCTACCTGTGTGTAAGAAAGACAGATATGAGTAGATCTGCCTGATCCCTACCTCCTGAAGTGTGTAGCCTGGAGGAAAATGGAACTTTTTTTGTTATCCTTGTGGCATTGCCTTCCAGCAACCGCCTTTTCATACTTTCCTTTCCTCATGATATCCTCTTCAAAGGTTGAGTGAGTTGGCAGCCCAATTGATGGATGCTCTGAAAGTGCTACCATGTTAGTCTGCTAAACTTCCCTTACTCAACAGGCTTTTTGGGGCTCTGTTTGGAACTCTTAAACCATTTTCTTTGCATTGCCCTTACCCTAGCCATTGTCCTAACCTCTGCTTTTGGGGTTATCAGTACAATTGCCCCTGCCCTCTAGGACAAAATGGCTAAGGTAAATAAAGTTTAAGGAATTTTCTCACTGTTTTGAGCAAGTTGCTGCTTCAGCAAATTGATTTTTTTTATTAGTTTCTGCTATATAACAAAGTGAATCAGTCATACATATACATCTGTTCCCACATCCCTTCCCTCATGCGTCTCCCTCCCTCCCACCCTCCCCATCCCACCCCTCCAGGTGGTCACAAAGCACCGAGCTGATCTCCCTGTGCTATGCGGCTGCTTCCCACCATCTACCTACCTTACGTTTGGTAGTGTATATATGTCCATGCCTCTCTTTCGCTTTGTCACAGCTTACCCTTCCCACTCCCCATATCCTCAAGTCCATTCTCAAGTAGGTCTGTGTCTTTATTCCTGTTTTACTCCTAGGTTCTTCATGACATTTTTTTTTTAAATTCCGTATATATGTGTTAGCATACGGTATGTGTCTTTCTCTTTCTGACTTACTTCACTCTGTATGACAGACTCTAGGTCTATCCACCTCATTACAAATAGCGCAGTTTCATTTCTTTTTATGGCTGAGTAATATTCCATTGTATATATGTGCCACATCTTCTTTATCCATTCATCAGATGATGGACACTTAGGTTGTTTCCATCACCGGGCTATTGTGAATAGAGCTGCAATGAACATTTTGGTACATGTCTCTTTTTGAATTATGGTTTTCTCAGGGTATATGCCTAGTAGTGGGATTGCTGGGTCATATGGTAGTTCTATTTTTAGTTTTTTAAGGAACCTCCATACTGTTCTCCATAGTGGCTGTACCAATTCACATTCCCACCAGCAGTGCAAGAGTGTTCCTTTTTCTCCACACCCTCTCCAGCATTTATTGTTTCTAGATTTCTTGATGATGGCCATTCTGACTGGTGTGAGATGATATCTCATTGTAGTTTTGATTTGCATTTCTCTAATGATTAATGATGTTGAGCATTCTTTCATGTGTTTGTTGGCAGTCTGTATATCTTCTTTGGAGAAATGCCTATTTAAGTCTTCTGCCCATTTTTGGATTGGGTTGTTTGTTTTTTTGCTATTGAGCTGCATGAGCTGTTTATAAATTTTGGAGATTAATCCTTTGTCAGTTGCTTCATTTGCAAGTATTTTCTCCCATTCTGAGGGTTGTCTTTTGGTCTTGTTTATGGTTTCCTTTGCTGTGCAAAAGCTTTGAAGTTTCATTAGGTCCCATTTGTTTATCTTTGTTTTTATTTCCATTTCTCTAGGAGGTGGGTCCAAAAGGATCTTGCTGTGATTTATGTCATAGAGTGTTCTGCCTATGTTTTCCTCTAAGAGTTTGATAGTGTCTGGCCTTACATTTAGGTCTTTAATCCATTTTGAGCTTATTTTTGTGTATGGTGTTAGGGAATGATCTAATCTCATACTTTTACATGTCCCTGTCCAGTTTTCCCAGCACCACTTATTGAAGAGGCTGTCCTTTCTCCTCTGTACATTCCTGCCTCCTTTATCAAAGATAAGTTGACCATATGTGTGTGGGTTTATCTCTGGGCTTTCTATCCTGTTCCATTGATCTATCTTTCTGTTTTTGTGCCAGTACCACACCGTCTTGATTACTGTAGCTTTGTAGTATAGTCTGAAGTCAGGGAGCCTGATTCCTCTAGCTCCGTTTTTCATTCTCAAGATTGCTTTGGCTATTCGGGGTCTTTTGTTTTTCCAAACAAATTTTGAAATTTTTTGTTCTAGTTCTGTGAAAAATGCCAGTGGTAGTTTGATAGGGATTGCATTGAATCTGTAGATTGCTTTGCGTAGTAGAGTCATTTTCACAATATTGATTCTTCCAATCCAGGAGCATGGCATATCTCTCCATATATTTGTATCATCTTTAATTTCTTTCATCAGTGTCTTATAATTTTCTGCATACAGGTCTTTTGTCTCCTTAGGTAGGTTTATTCCTAGATATTTTATTCTTTTTGTTGCAATGGTAAATGGGAGTGTTTTCTTGGAGAAAAACCATATGATCATCTCAATAGATGCAGAGAAAGCTTTCGACAAAATTCAACACCCATTTATGATAAAAACCCTGCAGAAAGTAGGCATAGAGGGAACTTTCCTCAACATAGTAAAGGCCATATATGACAAACCCACAGCCAACATTGTCCTCAATGGTGAAAAACTGAAACCATTTCCACTAAGATCAGGAGCAAGACAAGACTGCTCACTCTCACCACTCTTATTCAACCTAGTTTTGGAAGTTTTAGCCACAGCAATCAGAGAAGAAAAGGAAATAAAAGGAATCCAAATTGGAAAAGAAGAAGTAAAGCTGTCACTGTTTGCAGATGACATGATACTATACATAGAGAATCCTAAAGATGCTACCAGAAAACTACTAGAGCTAATCAATGAATTTGGTAAAGTAGCAGGATACAAAATTAATGCACAGAAATCTCTGGCATTCCTGTACACTAATGAGCAAATTGATTTTTGACAAATTGACTGTTTAAACCTTGGTTTTCAGGGGGCTTACTTTTTAGAGAATCGATTTAGAGCCCTACCAAATTCTTAGCTTTCTGGGGCTAATGATAGTCATTGAGATAGAGTGCAATGCCATAGCTAAAGCCCCCAATTTTCTTTGCCCCTAGATAACCCATTAGTAATATGAATTCTGAACCCACAGAAAATTAGGGAGCACATAAGATGGCCAGTGGACAGTGGACCAGTAAAACCCCATAGGTTTACTAGTATTCTCTTCTTGCTATGATTTGATGGACTAAAATTTATAAACTCAGTAATGTTAAAAGGCAATTGGATCCCCATATAGTTCTCTTAGACAATATCCTTCACCATAAGAATACTTTTTCTCCTTCCTGTTACCCTCTGCCTTGGATGTCTTGGGTTTTGTGAGGTTAACCAGAGGAAGATGGATATATCAGGCTGTTCCATCTCACTAGTCTAACAACAGATTACTCAAAAGTTGTCAGAAGATTTTCCAAAGATGCTAGAAAACATGTGATAGATTTCACCCTAAAGGAGAGATGAGTATTACATTATGTCTCCAAGCTAATTAGATAGTTGTGAGTAATAATAATAATAATATGATGATGATAGTGGTGGTGGTGATGATGGTGTTGCCAGATGTTCAACAGACTGGTAAGGTATAAGATTTGATTTCATTTCATCCTAATATCAAGGCTTCTGTGCTCCACTACCACAGCATTATGTCCCTAGTCCCTTCAGCTATAGAAATCAGTTTCTAATTTTTTTTATCTTGGAAACTATAATAATAGCCTGTTATTTTACCAGCAAAAGTAAGTTTATTTGGTAATAGTAGAGGAATTGAAATTTGGGAAATGCATGCTACTGAGCACGAAAGGCAAATCCAGAGAACAATGAAGGGGAATGTGTTTTTAGAGGGAAAAGGGACGACTTGGGCGGGACTGTGATAACCAAAGAATCCGTTGGAGGAAACTGGGAGAATTCAAAGTATGGAGGCTTCTCATTGGTTGGGCTGATACAGTCTCTGGTTGGCTGGGGTCTGTTATTGACTAAGCTGTCATTGGACAGAGAGAGGTTTTCCTTCTTCATCCTGTATAGTAGAGTAGAGGCACCTTTCTGTTAGAGATGTAGGTGTATGTCTCTTCCTGTTTGAAATAATTGAGGATGCATGACAGGGCACAAGAGCTCCTTCTACAGAACTTCCCAAGTCCAATTTTAGCTGAGGTTCCTTTAATTCCACAATATAATATCCAGATAGTTGTAGATTCAGTTCTGTACCACTATTCCTGAGTAAAAATCTGAATTTCTTAACACAGGAACAGAAAAGAATGAAATCATGACGTGTAATTATGCCCTCAACGATCATGCCCTTAAAGATATTGCCCTCAAAGATCTTGCTCTGGAAGCCATTCCCTCATCAAACGATGAGGGCTCCCTGTTTTACTTGTGTTTCTCTTTCCCCATTACATTAATTTCTAGAACATTCTGAATACAAGCGATCTCTGGAGAACTTATTAATAATATACATTCAGAGAGAAAAAAACATAAATTAGACACTTGATAGGACTTTGAAGAATCTATATTCATGTAAAGCTACAAGTTACTTTGATGATCAACAAATGTTGAAAATCCTTGCGCCGTAGATTTCTACATTCTGATGCCCTCTGAGCCAACTGGATCCCAATGTTGCCTCACCCAAGTGTAGAACTCTTCTTTAATTCCAAATAAAGTTATAAGTAACATAGAGACAACAACCATTCTGTTGTTTCATCTTAGAACATTTTACAGACTGAATTTTCCTGAAAAACATTATCACAGAAGGAAAACAACACAAAACAAAAGAGATGGAGATCATAATAAGTTGTTACAAAGCACAGGTTTTGGTTCACAGAGTGCCTCTCCCTCTGTCTCAGGGCTCTGAGTCCCTTCACAATTTCCCATTCTGTTTGAACTTTTATGTTACAAGAAGGCAACCTCAAATAGCTGCTCAGATATTCTCTTACTGACCACAGGATCTGGTTCTCTGAACACCTGACTCTGTACTCAATGCCTAAAGTGAGTCAGGGCTTTATTCAGACCTTCAATTTTAGTCTTACCTTTTTGTTAAAGGGACAGGTTTTTTGTGTGTGTTTTATTTTCTTTATGAGAAATGTTCAAAATGACATCTTGAAATGGTCTCAGACATGAGGAGAGACACCTTCTCCTTTGAAATAGTTGGTCCTTTAGAAAGAGAAACAGAAATATTTAAAATAAATTGTCCAAAAATATGCATCAGATCTGCTATTTGAGTTATCCATTAATGCTTTTTAAAAAGACTTATCAGATAAAATAAATTTAGAAAATACAGAAGAAAAAATTAAAAAATCAAATTATCAATACTTATCAATTTAAAATTGATAAGACTATTTCTAGGTTTTTAAAAAAACCTAGAAATAATACAATAAAATGAGAATTTTAGATAGCTACCCAAGAGCTTTATAATTCATAAGCCTTTAGAGAATATTATAGCAAAATTCTCATTCAATAGAAGAATACAAAATTAGAACACCAAAAAAGGTAGTATGTTGAAGACATATGATTATTATAATAAAAGTTTAAATACAGACTCAAAAGAAGTTCCTGCTAAATGGAAATATACTATGTTCTTTTTTTTTCTTTTTTTTGCGGTACGCGGGCCTCTCACTGTTGTGGCCTCTCCCATTGTGGAGCTCAGGCTCTGGACGCGCAGTCTCAGCGGCCACGGCTCACGGGCCCAGCCGCTCTGCGGCATGTGGGATCTTCCCGGACCGGGGCACGAACCCATGTCCCCTGCATCGGCAGGCGGACTCTCAACCACTGTGCCACCAGGGAAGCCCTATACTATGTTCTTATATGGAAAAATTACTAAATGTAAACTTAATTCAAGTGTATCTACAAAATTGCAAAAATCCAAACCCCATTTGAAGTTTATAAATTATTAAAAATATTATCTGGAATAATTTTAGAAAGTGAAAGTAGCTATAAACAATAAAAAAAGTAATAAGAAAAAATTGCCTCATGAAAATGTAAAATGTAATATCATTTTAACTTAATAATGCTTCTTATTCAGGAATAGTTCAAGTAACCAATCAATTACATATAAGAATTTTTCATCTGACAAACATTGCATTTGGAAACAAAGGAAATATGCTAATTTTGATATCATGAAAAGTAAAGTCATGTTTTAAGCCCTATGAATATATAAGCCCATACAACTCACAAAGACAAAGCATAGCAGCAGCAGCAGCAGCTACTACTACAACAAAATAAGAAGTAAAAGAAGAAATATAGATTACAAATGTAAAATTAGTTTACAATTTGCATAGTAGACAAAAATTAATATATAAAATCATTAAAAATATCAATTAGGACAACCATACTGATACATGAGCAGAGGTTATAAGCAAGCAATTTATGAAAGTTTTCAAACTAGAAATTAAAATTAGGAATTAAATTTTTTAATTAAAAAAATATATATATAATATGTGGCTTTATGGTGATGTGAAGGAAAAACTCACTCTCATAAGCACACTCTTCAGCTAATTACATTAGGCAACCAGGAAAATAAAAATAATATAGAACCAAACAATCCAATTGGACATTTATATCAAATATTAAACACATTCTATCTCTTGGTTACTATTATATAATTTAGGATTCCGTTAGCAGCTTAAATATGGTATAGTTTTCATGGACCTCACCATCCCTCTTGGGAGACTGGTAGATATAACTAAATATGCTTAATGAATAAATCAGCATGCGGGACAAAAGTCACAATTGATGACATGAAACACATTGTAGATGTAATTCCTGCTCTCCATCTGATTCAACAAAGAGTATTTGATGACTCTGAACTTAAATTAAAAACTCTTTTTAATGAACTTACAGTAGGTAATGTGTGCTGTAAAACTTAAACTCATTTGTATAAAGAGTAATTTTTGATCTCACAGGATATTCATTCCTATTAAATGACATAAGGTATAAATAATATCCAATAGAATACTTTACAATGCAGCTATGACAATTAGAGCATTATATCTCTGTATTAAGGTTTGGCAAATCAAATAATATTATTGTCATTTGTGTTTTTCCCGCTGTTATTCTTCGTTTACAAGAGAGGAAAATGCATCTTTCTGAGTTTTAGTACTCCCTAAGTTTACATATCTAATAATGCACAAAGCCAGAATTGTAGTTCATTATTCTAAATGCCAGCCCAGTCTGATAGTCTAGTACCATTTTCACTCCAATAACCTAAATAATCAAATAAATATAGAAAATTTAATATTACTATAGATTTTAAATTTATCTTGGTAATATGACATTGGTTAAATACACATTAGGCTCTTAAGCTAAAGGAAAACAGTTTCTCAGTTATTTTATTCTAATTCTTAAAGAAAACAAAAAACAAAAACAATAAAAAGAAGGATTTTTATACCTTTTGCTTCATTCTGCTTTTTTTTTTTTATCTTTTGGCCACGCCCCATGGCATGTGGGACCTTAGTTCCCTGACCAGGGATCTGACCCACGCCCACTGCATTGGCAGCACAGAGTCTTAACAACTGGACTGCCAGGGAAATGCCTGCTTTATTATGCTTTTGTTAGCATGTAGTCTTTGTTTAATTGCAATTCTCATCTACCTCTTTCTCAATGAAGTGATACAGCTTTCATCATTGTTATGATTTTAGAGACCCACCCCTCAGATATTTGTACATTCATATAAATGGAAGACAGCCTTTTCAATAACATAAATGTAAATAACACTACAGACACATAGGAATATAGATCTGTTAATCATTAATCAAAAACCAACTTGTCTGGCCGATGACATTTTCATTATAAGGTACTTAGTAATATCTAACAAGAACACAGAAATAATGTATAAGAAAGAAGCATGAAAGTATATTATTTCATAGGTATTCATTCATTCAGTATATGTATTGAACTCTTAAACGCTTGTCAGGCACTAAGCTTTAGAATGAGACAGAATGAAATATACCAAAACCATGCATTAAGAATCTCACAGATGCAAATATTAGAGCTCTAATTCTGCCAAACTGTATTAAAATAACAAAATAAGCACTTATTTCATACAACTCATAAAAGAAAATTAGGAACAGCTAAATCTTGGTTTATTTATTTATTTTTTAACATCTTTATTGGAGTATAATTGCTTTACAATGGTGTGTTAGTTTCTGCTTTATAACAAAGTGAATCAGCTATACATATACATATATCCCCATATCTCTTCCCTCTTGCATCTCCCTTCCTCCCACCCTCCCTATCCCGCCCCTCTAGGCGGTCACAAAGCACCGAGCTGATCTCCCTGTGCTATGTGGCCACTTCCCACTAGCTATCTATTTTATATTTGGTAGTGTATATATGTCCGTGCCACGCTCTCACTTTGTCCCAGCATACCCTTCCCCCTCCCCATGTCCTCAAGTCTGTTCTCTAGTAGGTCTGTGTCTTTATTCCCGCCCTGCCCCTAGGTTCTTCATGACCTTTTTTTTTTTTTAAGATTCCATATATATGTGTTAGCATATGGTATTTGTTTTTCTCTTTCTGACTTACTTCACTCTGTATGACAGACTCTAAGTACATCCACCTCACTACAAATAACTCAAATTCGTTTCTTTTTATGGCTGAGTAATATTCCATTGTATATATATGCCACATCTGCTTTATCCACTCAGCTGTCAATGGACACTTAGGTTACTTCCATGACCTGGCTAATTTAAATAGTGCTGCAATGAACATTGAGGTGCATGTGTCTTTTTGAATTATGGTTTTCTCTGGGGATATGCCCAGTAGTGGGATTGCTGGGTCGTATGGTAGTTCTATTTTAGTGTTTTAAGGAACCTCCATACTGTTCTCCATAGTGGCTGTATCAATTTACATTCGACGAACAGTGCAACAGGGTTCCCTTTTCTCCACACCCTCTCCAGCACTTATTGTTTGTAGATTTTTGATGATGGCCATTCTGACTGGTATGAGGTGATACCTCATTGTAGTTTTGACTTGCATTTCTCTAATGATTAATGATGTTGAGCATCCTTTCATGTGTTTGTTGGCAATCTGTATGTCTTTGGAGAAATGTCTATTTAGGTCTTCTGCCCATTTTTGCATTGGGTTGTGTGTTTTTTGGATATTGAGCTGCATGAGCTGCTTGTAAATTTTGGAGATTAATCCTTCATCACTTGCTTTGTTTGCAAATATTTTCTCCCATTCTGAGGGTTGTCTGTTTGTCTTGTTTATGGTTTCCTTTGCTGTGCAAAAGCTTTTAAGTTTCATTAGGTCCCATTTGTGTTTTTTTGTTTTGTTTTTATTTCCATTTCTCTAAGAGGTGGGTAACAAAGGATCTTGCTGTGTTTTATGTCATAGAGTGTTCTGCCTATGTTGTCCTCTAAGCGTTTTATAGTGTCTGGCCTTACATTTAGGTCTTTAATCTGTTTTGAGTTTATTTTTGTGTATGGGGTTAAGATGTGTTCTAATTTCATTCTTTTACATGTAGCTGTCCAGTTTTCTCAGCACCACTTATTGAAGAAGCTGTCTGTTCTCCACTGTATATTCTTGCCTCTTTATCAAAGATAAGGTGACCATATGTGCGTGGGTTTATCTCTGGGCTTTCTATCCTGTTCCATTGATCTATCTTTCTGTTTTTGCGCCAGTACCATACTGTCTTGATTACTATAGCTTCCTAGTATAGTCTGAAGTCAGGGAGCCTGATTCCTCCAGCTCTGTTTTTCTTTCTCAAGATTGCTTTGGCTATTCGGGGTCTTTTGTGTTTTGATACAAATTGTGAAGTTTTTTGTTCTAGATCTGTGAAAAATGCCTTTGGCAGTTTGATAGGGATTGCATTTAATATGTAGTTTGCTTTGGGTAGCATACTCATTTTCATGATATTGATTCTTCCAATCCAAGAACATGGTATATCTCTCCATCTGTTTATATCATCTTTAATTTCTTTAATCAGTGTCTTATTGTATTCTGCGTACAGGTCTTTTGTCCCCTTAGGTATGTTTTTTATGTTATTTTAATTTTATTTATTTTTTTATACAGCAGGTTCTTATTAGTTATCCATTTTATACATATCCTTAGGTAGGTTTATTCCTAGGTATATTATTCTTTTTGTTGCAATGGTAAATGGGAGTGTTTCCTTAATTTCTCAAACAGATTTTTCATCATTAGTGTATAGGAATGCAAGAGATTTCTGTTCATTAAATTTGTATCCTGCTGCTTAACCAAATTCATTGATAGCTCTAGTAGTGTTCTTGTAGCATTTTTAAGAATTCTCTATATATAGTATAATGTCATCTGCAAACAGTGACAACTTTACTTCTTCGTTTCCAGGTTGGATTCCTTTTATTTTTTTTCCCCTCTGATTGCTGTGGCTAGAACTTCCAACACTGTGTTGAATAATAGTGGTAAGAGTGGGCATCCTTGTCTTGTTCCTGATTTTAGAGGAAAAAGTTTCAGTTTTTCATCATTGAGAATGATGTTGGCTGTGGGTTTGTCATATATGGTCTTTATTATGTTGAGGTAAGTTCCCTCTATGCCTACTTTCTGGAGGGTTTTTATCGTAAATGGGTGTTGAATTTTGTCAAAAGCTTTTACTGCATCTAGTGACATGATCATGTGGTTTTTCTCCTTCAGTTTGTTAATATGGTGTATCACACTGATTGATTTGCATATATTGAAGACTGCTTGCATTCCTGAGATAAACCCCACTTGATCATGGTGTATGATCCTTTCAATGTGCTGTTGGATTCTGTTTGCTAGTATTTTGTTGAGGATTTTTGCATCGGTGTTCAGCAGTGATATTGGTCTGTAGGTTTCTTATTTTGTGACATCTTTGTCTGGTTTTGGTATCAAGATGATGGTGGCCTTGTAGAATGAGCATGGGGATATTCCTCCCTCTGCTATATTTTAGAAGAGTTTGAGAAGGATAGGTGTTAGCTCTTCTCTAAATGTTTGATAGAATTCACCTGTTAAGCCTTCTAGTCCTAGGCTTTTGTTTGTTGGACGATTTTTAATCAGTTTCAATTTCAGTACTTGTGGTTGGTCTGTTGTTATTTTCTATTTCTTCTTGCTTCAGTCTTGGAAGGTTGTGCTTTGTGCTTTTCTAAGAATTTGTCCATTTCTTCCAGGTTGTCCATTTTATTGGCATAGAGTTGCTTGTAGTAATCCCTCATGATTCTTTGTATTTTTGTGGTTCCAGTTGTTATTTCTCGTGTTTCATTTCTAATGCTGTTGATTTGAGTCTTCTCTCTTTTTTTCTTGATGAATCTGCCTAATGGCTTATCAATTTAGTTTATCTTCTCAAAGAACCAGCTTTTAGTTTTATTGATCTTAGCTATTGTTTCCTTCATTTCTTTTTCATTTATTTCTTAGATGATCTTTATGATTTCTTTCCTTCTGCTAACTTTGGGGGTTTTTTGTTCTTCTTTCTCTAATTGCTTTAGGTGTAAGATTAGGCTGTTTATTTGAGATTTTTCTTGCTTCTTGAGGTAAGATTGTATTGCTATAAACTTCCCTCTTAGAACTGCTTTTGCTGCATCCCATAGGTTTTGGGTTGTAGTGTTTTCATTGTCATTTGTTACTAGGTATTTTTTAAATTTTCTCATTGAGTTCTTCAGTGATCTCTTGGGTATTTAGTAGTGTATTCTTTAATCTCCATGTGTTTGTCTCTTTTACAGTTTCTTCCCTGTAACTGATATCTAGTCTCATAGCATTGTGTTTGGTAAAGATACTTGATACGATTTCAGTTTTCTTAAATTTACCAAGGATTGATTTGTGACCCAAGATATGATCTATCCTGGAGAATGTTCCATGAGCACTTGAGAAGAAAATGTATTCTCTTGTTTTTGGATGGAATGTCCTATAAATATCAATTAAGTCCACCTTTTTTAATGTGTCATTTAAACCTTTTGTTTCCTTATTTATTTTCATTTTGGATTGTCTGTCCATTGGTGAATGTGGGGTGTTAAAGTCCCCTACTACGATTGTGTTACTGTCAATTTCCCCTTTTATGGCTGTTAGCATTTGCCTTATGTATTGAGGAGCTCCTATATTGGGTGCATAAATATTTACAATTGTTATATCTTCTTCTTGGATTGGTCCCTTGATCATTATGTAGTGTCCTTGTCTCTTGTAATAGTCTTCATTTTAAAGTCTATGTTGTCTGATATGAGAATTGGTATTCCAGCTTTCTTTTG
This sequence comes from Mesoplodon bidens, assembly GCF_964165515.1. Taxonomy (NCBI): domain Eukaryota; kingdom Metazoa; phylum Chordata; class Mammalia; order Artiodactyla; family Ziphiidae; genus Mesoplodon; species Mesoplodon bidens. The sequence goes on from NC_138162.1 coordinate 48,162,986, forward strand.
ATTTCCATTTGCATGGAATGTCTTTTTCCATCCCCTCACTTTCAGTCTGTATGTGTCCCTAGGTCTGAGATAGGTCTCTTGTAGACAGCATATATGCGGGTTTTGTTTTTGTATGCATTCAGCCAGTCTGTGTGTTCTGGTTGGAGCATTTAATCCATTTACATTTCAGGTAATTATCGATATGTATGTTCCTATTACCATTTTCTTAATTGTTTTGGGTTTGTTATTGTAGGTCTTTTCTTTCTCTTGTGTTTCCTGCCTGGAGAAGTTCCTTTAGCATTTGTTTTAGAGCTGGTTTGGTGGTGCTGAATTCTCTTAGCTTTTGCTTGTCTGTAAAGGTTTTAATTTCTCTGTTGAATCTGAATGAGATCCTTGCTGGGTGGAGTAATCTTGGTTGTAGTTTTTTCCCTTTCATCTCTTAAATATGTCCTGCCACTCCCTCTGGCTTGCAGAGTTTCTGCTGAAAGATCAAGTATTAAACTTATGTGGATTCCTTTGTATGGTATTTGTCCCTTGCTGCTCTTAATAGTTTTTTATTTGTATTTAATATTTGATAGTTTGATTAATATGTGTCTTGGTGTGTTTCTCCTTGGAGTTATCCTGTTTGGGACTCTCTGCATTTCCTGGAGTTGATTGACCATTTCCTTTCCCATGTTAGGGAAGTTTTCAAGTATCATCTCTTCAAATGTATTCTCAGACTCTTTTTTTCCTCTTCTTCTTCTGGGACCCCTATAACTTGAATGTTGGTGCATTTAATGTTGTCCCAGAGGTCTCTAAGACTGTCCTCAATTCTTTTCATTCTTTTTTCTTTATTCTGCTCTGCAGTAGTTATTTCCACTATTTTATCTTCCAGGTCAGTTATCGTTCTTTTGCCTCAGTTATTCATCTGTTGATTCCTTCTAGAGAATTTTTAATTTCAATTATTGTGTTGTTCATCATCGTTTCTTTGCTCTTTAGTTCTCCTCGGTCCTGGTTAAACATTTCTTGTATTTTCTCCATTCTATTTTCAAGATTTTGGATCATCTTTACTATCATGACTCTGAATTCTTTTTCAGGTAGACTGCCTATTTTCCTTCATTTGTTTGGTCTGTTGGGTTTTTACTTTGCTGCTTCATCTGCTGTGTATTTCTCTGTCTTCTCATTTTGGTTAACTTACTGTGTTTGGGGTCTCCTTTTTGCAGGCTGCAGGTTCGTAGTCCCCATTGTTTTTGGTGTCTTCCCCCTGTTGTAAGGTTGGTTCAGTGCTTTGTGTAGGCTTCCTAGTGGAAGGGACTGGTGCCTGAGCCTGGATCTTGTCTTTCTGGTGGGCAGGGCTGCATATGGTGGTGTGTTTTTGGCTGTTTGTGAACTTAGGATGATTTTTGGCAGCCTCTCTGCTAATGGGTAGGGTTGTGTTCCTTTCTTGCTAGGCGTTTGGCATGGGGAGTCCAGCTCTGGAGATTGCTGGTTGTTGGGTGGTACTGGGTCTTAGTGTTGAGAGATGGAGATCTCTGGGAGAGCTCTCGCTGATTGATATCACATGGGCCCGGGAGGTCTCTGGTGGAGCAATGTCCTGAACTTGGCTCTCCCATCTCAGAGACTCTGGCCTGACACCAGACCAGAGCACCAAGACTGTCAGCCACATGGCTACCTTGAGTCACGTGTACTGTGTCCAGATGGTCTCAACACCACAGTGCTCTCTCAGGGCTGCCTCCTTGAAGTACCTCCAACTGTGGAAGCTGTGCAAAATGCACATACCAATGATGAAGGAGGCTCCTACCTGTTCTTAAGTTTGAAATCCTCACTGACATATTTCTTCATGAAATTTAATTGTAAAATCTGATTGTGCAATTCTGCCTTTTAAATTTTCAATTTATATTTTCTATTTATATAATTTTGTAATTTGTATTTATTTTTATAATTATATATGTATATAATTATATAAATATAATTATATACATTTATACATTTATATAAATATAATTATATAAATTAATTATAATTATATAAATTTATGTTTTATAATATATTTATATAATTTTATTTATATTTATATAATTAGATATATTTATATATAAATTATATATTTTATATATATTTATATAATATAATAATATATTATTCCCACATTTTGGCCAATATTGTAACTACCTTCAGCAACCAGTTAGATTCCATTTATTTCTATTTATTTACGAGTTTTGTAAAAATATCTGCTCAAATTAGCTAATCTGATAGTTGTATTTATATAAAATGTATGTTCTTTTTCAAAAAGTATATGTAGAAAATACTGCTTAGGAAGCTACTGTTTTATGTATTTCATAGAGTATCACATTTCAAATTAGGATTGATTTTTTTGGATTTTATTTATGCAATTGCATGAAAAGTCTGTTCCAATAATTTCCCTATTTTAGAGGTAATAATGAGGTCAGTATTACTTGTTCTATATGATTTAATATTGTCAGTAATATTTCTAAATATTCTGTATCAGGTCACTAAGTGACCTGATACTAAGTTACATTCCAAATACTTTTATTTGGAATGTAACTATGTGTGTATATAATATATATTTGTGTGTGTTTAATTAAAATAGAGATAGAATAGATATATAGATATATTTTAAAATGATGTAGGTTATTTTCTACAGGAGAATGGGAGGGAATTTTGGTAGTTGTTCAGCCAACCACTTTGGATTAGATTAAAGAATGATTTAAGTGTAACATCTCCCTTTTTAGTAACTCCTACACTCCTTTATGAATAAAAGAAAAAGCTCCACTACTGTAATCAAAGAATCCATAGTCTCCAGTGCAGTCATAGAATAGACACTCTTAGAACTGGGTCAGTGAAAGTGTTCACTTTGGGGAAAATAAAACAGAGAAAAAGATCCCCTTTTTGACTGAAAGTCAAGATACTACATATATTAGTTTTTGTTTTGTTTTGTTTTTTTGCTGAAGAGCAAATGGCAAAAAAGTTTAATGGATTAAAATAACATACATAGAATATCTTACAGTTAATGTGGGCCAGAAATTTGGCCATGACTTAGCTGGGTCCTCTGCGTAGGATCTCACAAAGCTATAAGCATTCTGTCACCCAGGACTGGGTTCCCATCAGGGGCTTGGCTGGAGAAACATCTGCTTCTAAAGTTTCTTAGGTTGTTGGAGAATTAATTTCCTTGCAGTTGTAGGATTCGTGACAGCTTGCTTCTTCAAAACTAACAATGACAAAAGAGATTCTAGCAAGATGAGTGCTGTACTCTTATGTAATCCCATACACATAATTAAGTATATCCCATCACCTTTGCTGTATTCCACTTGTTGGCAACAAATCACAAGCCCTGTCTACACTCAAAAGAACTGGATTACACAAATGTGTGAACACCAGGAGATGGGGAATACAGGAGCCACCCTAAGATCTATCTGCCACACTGTAATTACTACATTTGTGGTTAAACAATCGTGAGAAAAAACTCTGATTTCATCAGTGATGTCCCCAATAGTCAGATAATTTTGTAAGAGTCCTGGTAATCATTCAAAACTTAAAGGTTTTTGAGCCCTGAAATAGCCTGGCTCATTGTTATGAGATTTCTCCATTAATTTGCTCAATATACCCGAGAAACTTTAGGTAGGTGGTCTCCTGAGTGAGAGAGTAAACCTGCAACAAGGGCCAAAAGAGTCAGTCTTAAATAACACTTCTAGGAATTACTACGGTTAATAAGTCAGTAAACAGAAAACTATCTGGAAGAAAAGTGAGAGGAAAATAATCTGTCCAGATGAAAGACAATCACTCTAAGCATCTCTAAGGGAGCAAATCAAGCAGTTTTGCTTCAGTTTTTCTTAGGAAGAAGGTAGGTACTGGAGGGGTGTCACAGTTATAGTCCATCATGAAATCCACAAATACTGAAGGAGCACCAAAGCTGATGACTTCTAGTTTGTTTCCGTCTAAGAATATCCATTCTAAAGGACCAGATCCCTGTGCCATGTACAATATGTAGCCAGAATGTAAAACACTTGTAACAGGAAGAGAGCCACAGTTTATTAGAGATTTTTCTCTTCACCATGTTCTGACATTTAAAAAAAAAATCACTTCACTGCCTATGGGAACCAAGTGGATGAAAGATCTGAGAAAATATCTTCTACTTTTGCCTTGCTTATTTTACAAAGACTCTGGAGTCTAGCAGGTGAAACCCCATGTAAGGAAGTGTAAAAGAAAAACCTTGGAAACAATCTTTCCCTGGGCTGGGAGGCAAGCTTGTCTAAGGCAAATCAAGCTGTGGCTCATGGCCCAGGCACACTTTAACATTGAGTGGCTGGAATCAGCAATATCTTTCAGCCCTGAAGCTGTATTCTTAGCAACATGATATAAGAAGGAGGAAGACTTTGAATACACACTATAAAGGGACATAATCAGTTTGGGAGACAAATTGAGATCATGAGTCTTCTCAAGAATAAGCTTTGCTATTATAAACTCAGATTCATTTATTGCTATTTATTATGTTCATGAATTTGTGCTTATATAATCCCGTGTTTTAAAAATGTCTCAGCTTTAATTTTGAATACTGAAAAGATTGAAAGATAACAACCCTATGCACAAAATATCTTAAGCTTTTCGGTAATGACTAAGATTGTAAAGCAGTTCTGAGAACAAAAATTTCGAGAAATGATGCTATAAAGAACCAATTTAGATGAGAGAAATTTAAAATTTATAATTGATAGAATTTATACCACAAATTTAGATCATAAAAACATGTGCTTTATAGTTTATAATTTATATAAATTTATATAATTTATAGAAATTTATTGATCAGTTCTAAGTACATTATAATATCCTTTATGATATTCTTTTGATCCATGAGTTATTTAGGTTTCATTTCAAATATATTTTAATTAAATATTTTTTTAAAATTTATAACTATGGTTATGAAATTTATCATATAAAGATACATTAATGTATCCTATTGTATATTTCTCCATGGATATGGGATGTTGGACATAAAAAGAGATTCTTCCAGTTCACACCAGTATCTAAGCTCACTGTATGTTTAATAAAGATGTGTTGTCTTTAAAGAACATTTTAAGTACAATTATTTCAAATTTTTGATACTTGTTTTATGTGTTCAATTAAAAAATGATTCACACATGCTTGAAAAGATCATATATATTATATTATAGTCAGTGTTCTATATATGCCAATTAGACCAGATGTGTTATTTGTGCTTTGCAAATATTCTTACACCCAACCTATTCTTTTGGCTTTTTGTCTGCTTAAACTGTGTTCTCTGAGGAGTTGTGTATATAATTCTGTCAACTTAAACTTTACATTTTATAAGCGTGTGGTTTTTCTACCTCTAAAACTTTTCTTAACAATGATGGGCTTCCCTGGTGACGCAGTGGTTGGGAGTCTGCCTGCCGATGCAGGGGATGCAGGTTCGTGCCCCGGTTTGGGAGGATCCCACATGCCGCGGAGCGGCTGGGCCCGTGAGCCATGGCCGCTGGGCCTGCACGTCCGGAGCCTGTGCTCCGCAATGGGAGAGGCCACAGCAGTGAGAGGCCCGCATACCGCAAAAAAAAAAAAAAAAAAAAAAAAAAAGAATTATAATTATATACTACTACTATAAATGCTCTAATTTTAGGGGGTTTAATATTTGGTATGTATATTCTTTTTAGTTTTTCTTTGTCTTTCAACTCTGCTATGTCCTTAATTTTTCCAAGATTTCTGTTCTGAGCTGTGGATGGGTATATGAAATTTCCTACTTGATCTACACTTGACTGTCTAAAAGCACATGTAACTGAGCATGTCATAAACCAAGTACCTGATCTTACCTCCAGAACCTTACTGCTCCTTCTTTTTAATGACAAGTTTAACTTTCTAGTTTCTCAGAAGACATCTATAATTTATTTCTCTCATAGTATACATTCTATTTTCAGAATATACTATTGGTTCCACCTTCAAAATAGGTCTAACCACTTCTCACTATATTACTACTCCAAACTACCATTTGCTTGCCTCTGATTTTTTTAACTTATTTATTAAGCACATCTTAATAAATGTGCTTAATCACTGAATTTCACATCACTGAAATGTAATATACCTACAAAAACCCTGCACAGATCTTGAGTTCATATGTTTTCACCTGAAACAACTAATCAGATCACAAATATTTCATTACCTGCATCCAAAGTTCCCCCTTGCCCTCTCTCAGTCACTAATTACTCAAAATTAACAATTACTCAGTCTATCACAATAGATTAATTTCACCTGCTTATAGAATTTATAAAATTGAAATATACATTATTTTCTCATTGAAATCTCAGTGGTTGCTCAACATAAGGTTTGTGAGATTCATATGTTGTTGTGTAGAGCATTAGTTTGTTTTCATTGTTCCATATCACTTATATGTGGAATCTAGAAAAATGGTACAGATGAACTTATTTGCAAAGCAGAAATAGTCACAGATGTAGAAAACAAACTTATGGTTACCAAGGGGGGAAGTGGGGGTGTGTGAGATGAATTTGGAGATTGGGGTTGACATATATACACTACTATATATGAAATAGATAACTAATGAGAACCTACTGTATAGCACAGGGAACCCTACTCGGTGCTCTGTGGTGATCTAAATGGGAAGGAAATCTTAAAAAGAGCGGATACATGTATATGTATAACTGATTCACTTTGCTGTACAGCAGAAAGTAACACAACATTGTAAAGCAACTATACTCCAATTTAAAAAGATATTCAAATATATAGATATACCACAATTAATTGTTTTACTGTTTATGGACACTGGGTTGCTTCTAGTTTGAGTCAAATAAAGCTGCTATGAGCATTGTTAACCATGAATTTGGGGACACATATGCATGCATTTTTTGTTGGGTATATTCCCATGAGTGAAATTGCTCAGGGATAAAGTTAATTTGTAGATTAGGACCCACAAAATGGAGGCTGTGCCAGTAGCCCAGCCTACATCACACATTTCAACTTAAGTCAGCCTGCACTTATCCGAAACACCTGCCAAGGAAACCTAACATACACCAATCACAATCCTCCAACTCAGCTTTAGCTTATCTTACTTTAGAAAATAGGACGTGCTGGCATTATAAGGAAATCCTGACCTTCTTGCCAATTCTGCCCTGCTTCTGTGTTGCCTCTTCTAATGCTCTATAAAACTGGGTCTTGCCCCAAATCCCTTGGAAAGAGTGCTGTACTGCTTGTGATCCCAATCCATGGATTGTTTTCCCTTGAATGAAGAACATCAAACTCATAACTAAATTTTTGGTAACAAGATGGGACCCACAGGAAGTTGCTGAAGCTTCCAGGGACCGCTCCTAGACACAGGGGTAGGTACCTGCAGATTCCTTTTGGTTCACTGCTTCTTGAGCAGCACTCTGGGACCTTGGGTAAGGTTTTCTCAGATTACACTGTGCTTGTTTTGTCATCTGAGCTCTTCAAGTTTATTTATCATAATACTTCCAGGTAGAAAATTGAGGTGTGAAATACTCCAGATTTTTTAGAGTGAGACTTAGTGGGCCACAGCAGTTGGGTTTGCAGCTGACCTTATCTACAACATAAGCTCCTTTGGGAGATTCTAACAGGTCTCAGGAATTGTGCACAGGCAGCCAGAAAGAGTAAGTCTGATTGAATTAGGGAAGATTATTTCAAAAATAAAATAATGAGTGTCCCTCAATCTAAAGAAAGTAAGATGGCAGCAGTTAGGGAACTCACAAAGCCTTGAGGTAAATTCACCGCATAAACCGCTGGAGGATTTGGGGGAAATAAGACAAGAAATTCAGACTTTGGGGAATATTGACATACCAAAAGCTAGGTAAGCATAAGATGGACTTTTTTTTTTTTTTTTTTTTTCGGTACGCGGGCCTCTCACTGTTGTGGCCTCTCCTGTTGCAGCGCACAGGCTCTGGACGCACAGGCCCAGTGGCCATGGCTCACGGGCCCAGCCGCTCCGCGGCATGTGGGATCCTCCCGGACTGGGGCACGAACCCGCGTCCCCTGCATCAGCAGGTGGACTCTCAACCACTGCGCCACCAGGGAAGCCCTAAGATGGACTTTTAAAAGCCATTAGGTCTGTCACTATAAAGAAATCTTGTGAAAGGAGTAATAGATCTATTGCTAATGGGAGTCTCAGAAGCCAAAGCCACAAAACTGGTGTGCATGCCTTGAGCATTTAAAAGCTGTTAGAGCACCTGCCACCTAACTAAAACTTCTGAGCTAGGATAAGTTAGTTAGATTGACACCAGGTCACCAAACAACCTCAAGAAAACTTCTGTGCAATGAGGTACACTGTAAAACACCACAAAATCCACATATCTTAGGTGTTAATCTGTTTTCATGAGACCCAAGGCTTAGCTAAAGAAATGGGATCCTCACGTTTCAAAGAATTAAGTGCACCACTCCTGCTTATTTTATGTCTATGAATTGTGGTCCTAGAAGCTGTAGATAGCTACAAAATGTCAAAAGCTCACTAAGACAACGTAGAATTACAATAACCATTATGGGGAAAGTTCTAGTTATACAAGATTGTTTATTTAAAAGTACACTTGAAAGCAGGGTTTCCCTATATTACCTTCTGTTTGTCTTGCTTTGTGTCTTGAGAATTGGGCTTGGCTTTCTCCCTACCTGGGGTGTGCAGCTTCTTGTGTATACAAGTAATTCAGTCATCAGGTTGAGGGCCCCAATATATGGCCAGATAGAAATGTGGGTTGCACTCCATTTACAGCTAAAGCTCTACGCACTGCTGCCAGCTCTCAGGGAAATAGACTTAAGTTCTTTTTCCTGACTGTCTTTCGAAGCAGCTGTGGATCTTGGGTGCATAGTATCTTTGGGGGTTGTTCAGTACTGCCAGGGATGTTTACTGTTTGTTACTCTCAGGAATATAGAAACTAACCCAAATGTTTCTCAAGTTCATGTGATTTGGGATAATTTTCAAGAAAAAAATCTAGTTTGTTTGTTGATTTAACTAAAATAAGCATGTCTTTAGAGTTATCAATATTAAATATAATGTAGGTATGCAATTTTATTCTACCTAGGTTAACTAAAAGTTAAACTCATGTTACCTCTATTACTGAATTTGTCAGCAAGAAAGATAACTTAAAATGATTACTGTTTAATGGCTCATGAAATTTTCATGAGTAATCTAAACATAATTGTTAAGAAAAATTAAATAAATGTAATATAAAAATTTATAAATAAGCCTTCCGACAATTATGCTTTAAGTAAATTGTTTACTTTAAGCATAGTTTATAAAAAATCTTTTTGGTAACTTGAAACCTTAAACTTATACTGAGATAAGTTACATAATGGATATTCAGTGACTATCTAGATCATTTCCAAATAAGATAAAATACTGAAACATTAATTACTAAACATAGGTTTATCTACTTTTGGCTTCCTTTTATAGAGGAACTAAATACATTTAGGTTTATTAAACATGCTTTTTGCGACATTAAACAATTTACTCCAAGAAAGAACATACTTCTAAAAATTATAAAATATATTTATAAATTTGCCAATTCAGAGAATACTAGTATAACAGACAGTCCATAATTGCTTACTTCCTAGATTTCATTAGGAATTAAACTATTTGTGGGTTAAGAATTCTAATCAAAATATGTAATTAAAAGTACTTAAAAATAATAATAGTTAAAGGAAACAACTGTGCATGAAAAGTAGAATGACCACTTGTTCCAGAATGAGAAAGAAAAAAAAAAGCATAGGACAAAACCTGAATGGATATGAAAAGTTGTAGAAATTTTGTGGAAAAGGAATTTGAGAAAGGAATTTTATGTGTGGTCAAGCTGGCTAAGATTTCTTTTTTTTTAATGAGTGTTAATATCAAAAGTACTTTGATGTAAAATTAGAATTTGGTTTTCTCTCTGTTAAAAAGACAAGGTGGTTTTGGATTATTGGTCTGTTCTTGATAAGAGATTGTGAAAAGTTTATTTGACCTTTTGGGCAATCTACCTGTAAAGCAAAAATTTGGGGTCTTAACAAAGCAGTGACTGACTCTTTAGTTAGCAATGAAACATCACTAAGGTTATAAGTGGTATAAAAATTTAGAGCTATAATCCACATAGATTTGAATCTAAAACTTATTGAACTGCTAATAGCCTAAGTACATATGATCTTACTTAAAGTGGCATACCAGGGGAAGTAAAATATATATCTCAGTTATAAATCCTGCCTGTGGAAGAAGTAATTCAAAAACAGAATATAATAAGAGAAAGTAATATCTAATTTGACTGATGTCAATGGATCTGAAAAGAGTTTTGCTCTCAAGATGAATGGACTGTTCTCTCAGAATCCTGATTTTAAAAAATAATCTCTAAAAGAGGCAAAAAACCTCACATTCCCTGATGAGACATACATCCATACATAAGTACATGCATTCATACACATGTATATATAAAATATTAGAGATATGAGAAAATATAAGAAGTGAGAAAAGTATGAAAAAAAATATGTAGTATACATACACACCCACACACACACAACCTTGGATTCCAAATGTATAATGGTAGAATGAATAAAATTAGACAATGAAATCAGACACTTTCTGGATTGGACCAACTATGACTTGGCAATTTACTTGATGTGCAAGAACCAATTCTTGAAAATACTTTCTCATTCTTGATGAATTGCTTTGTTTGTCAAAAATTAATTGATCATATATATGATCATATATTAATTAATCAATAATAATTAATAATAATAAAATAAATAGTAAAATAAATAATAATAATATAATTAATGAATCATAATTAATTGATCATATATATATACATGATCATATATATATATGTCGAATTCTGGAGTCCATGATGTCCTATCAATATATTTATTTATTCTAACATGAATACCACACTCTCTTGACCTCTGCAGCTCTTTTACAGCCTTGAAATCAGGTAGTGTGCATCTCCAATCTTATTTTTTTTCTGAGTAATGTATTTTCTACCTGTTTTCTTTTTGATTTCTTCTGTTCATTCTTGCTGGGGATTAATTTTGTTAATATTTAACAATCAATTTTGAATTTGTTAATTTTATTATTTTTTTGCTTTTTCTTTCATTGATTTCTCTCCTTTTTTTCCCCACTTAATATGTCCTTTCTCCTGCTTATTTTGGGTTTAATTTCTGTTTCACTTTCCAGTATCTTAAGATCGAAACTTAGATTTAACTTAGGTTAGAATTATATTACATCTGGATTGGAAAAACTCTATGCTTACTTCCAGTAGCACCTGGATATCTGTCTTTGGCTTGGTCAAGAAAAGTTCTATGGATTAACTAACCAACTAATAAATTATAATATGCTGAGTAAAGTCCACAACTTTTCTGTTGACATCCCTGGTCAGTTTATTTGATGAGGACTTTCCCTCTGTCTAACTGGTTTGTCAACCTGGCTTGACTACATGACCAGAGAGACATTAAAAAAACATATATTTCTCATCTTCTCTCTGGGAAAGTCTACATTGAGCTCTTCCCAAATCAATATTCATCAGAACAAATTTTGGCAGTTTAATATTGAGATAAAATGCCCTTAACGAATAGTAATGAATAATAAGATTTTTAAGGGCACAGCATGTTGCTGTATCTCATATGATCAATAGAGATACACATCCTCCCCCTCCTTGTAATTTTTATTTTGTAAGTTTTGGTTCTCTTCATTTTTATTGAGAAGAGATCTTTATAATGTCTTTCATACACCCCATGCTTTAAAAAAAATCTGGGTTTGACCATCCTAGCAGTATTTTTGAAATTTGTATTTTCCAATAGATTTCTTATCTCAAGATAATCTACAGGATTTAAATATGCTAAGATTTGATTCTAAACATTTTTTCAAGAGTAAGAAATTCTATGAATAAATTTAATTATTGTCTCTTAAATTTTATTATAAACTAACCTCCTGTCTTATAAAGTATATCAATTTCAAAACTGGTCTGGGATACATTTATACCAGAAAACTATTATATTAATAGTAAAATGTGTGTGAATTAATTAGGTTACAAAAATTGTACAAATTAAAAATATTTTAAATATTCTTATCACAGTGATGAAGGTACTCTAAGCTTTCAATAAACTATACTTTTATTCTGTTTTTTTGGTAGATCTGTGGGCTAAAAGGAGTTGATGAAGACAGGCTTCCACTATATTTCAGCTTTAAACCTTTGAGATTTGCTCTTCCCTCTGAGTCTCAAGACCAGGTAAGACAATGAGCAACCCTTCATTCTAATCTCAAAGGAGAAATAGTTGCTATTTCTAGTGTCGACTTCATGTACAGTCCTTTGAAGTCTTTACAGGCACCCTTCCAAGGACCTGGCCTTCAGATCAAAAGATTAAAGGGAAAAAATATAAAAGCAAAGAAGCCCCCTTTTCCCCTAGATTTTGTGGAAATGGTATTTCCTGTTTGAGGCCAAAATGCATCTTCTTTTTTTAGATCTTTTTTGTTGTTATTATGTTTGTACAAACTGATTTAAGAACTATTTATGTATGGCTTTCGTTTTGCCAGAGACATGCTTTATACTAGGGATACCATAGTACATAAGCATGATTGTTAATTTTACTCTTCAAGGGTATGGGGATTACTGTATGAGAAATTATATGTAGTCATGTTTAAACACATAGTCTTGTGATAAAATAGAAGCAGATTTGAGTCTCAAGTTTATCTTGGATTTATTAACTTATTACCTGTCTAATGCTTAAAGTGTTAAGCACTTACATATTGGAGCATCAGTTTTCTCTATTTTAAAAGGAGATAATAATACTTCTATTAAAAGATTACATTGGCAGTTTGGTAATGTAATGTAGAAAAGTTCAAGAAAGTGTAGAATGCTTGGCACATAAGTGATCAGTAAGAGGATGAACTTTAAATACATTGTTCTTCTTCATTACCACTGTCATTGTCACCATCACCATTAGTGTCTCAATTTTATAGTATATGTAATTCATCTGTAATAGTTACTTTAGAATTGGGGCTTAGTATTAGATGTGAGATATATGTTACTAGTATTGTAACAGTTTGGTTACCTTAGCAGAAAATAATACATTGAAATACTGATTGTTCACCTTTCAATGTTATAGCAAGATATATATCTGATGAGATCAACTAAATATTTTCTACAGAAAAATATAAAAGATGTAGTCAAATAATACAAAAGTGATTATGATTACTTTTGTTTTTTGTCTTTACATTTGGTCTATGGTAACTTTTAAGACTTTCATCTCTCTTCTTTTTTTGTGTCTCACCTTAGGTTATTTTCCTACTTGTTAATAGGTTAAAGCTGAGGGATACTGAGAGAATAAATTAAATGAATATCAAGATCTCTGATCTGAAAAGTCCTAAGTCAGAAGGTCACATATGTGCTATTAGCACATATTAACACATGCTTTTATCTTCAGCACTTAAATAGCATTGCCCTCAGGTAAATTACAATCTATTTATAGGAAATACAGCAGAATGAATTGTACAAGCTGTTAGCTGTTGAAGGAAGTGACTTTGTCTTTCTTTTCCACTGTTGTATATTTAAACTTCACATTCTTGATCACACACTTGTTAGCACTATTTGGAGCTTATATGTAAAGTCAGGCTTCCATCATTCCTGCCTGCTTTCCTTAAACCATTTTAATATTTTTAAAAAGTAATACATTGCACATGTATTTCAGAACTATTATGTTTTTTATTGTGGCGTACTTTGTATACTGTGAAATGCTCAAGTATTAAGAATATCATTTAATTAAATTTGATGACTAAATATCAAGACACAGAACACTTTCACAACCCTACAGAGTTCCCATGTGTCCCTTTGCAGTCAAGCCAGACAAGAGCACTACCAGGAAGAAATCCTTGAATTAATTCCTATCACCATAGTTTAGCTTTGTCTCTTCCATAATTCCATATAAATGGAATCATACAGTGTGTACTCTCTTTTACTCTCAGCCTCATTTGCTTTCAATAATATTTGTGAGATTACTGATATTGTTATAGTATCAGTAGCTCAGTCTTTCTAGTTCTGAGTAGCATTCTCCTGTATTAATATAGCATAATCTGTATAGCCATTTTCCTTATGGTAGAAACCTAGATTGTTTCCAGTATTCTGGCTTTTATGAATAAACCTATAATGAGCATTCTTTAAAAAGCTTTTTGTATACATAGGTTTTCATTCTCTTGGATAAACAGCTAAGAGTAGAATTGTTTAGCTTTTTAAGAAACTAGAGAATAGTTCCAGTATAGAGGTAGCATTTTGTGTTCCCACCACCCTTATGGGAGAGTTCTTGCTCCATGTCCTTTATATATGGCGTTGTCAATTGTTCTAATTTATCTATTTTGGTGTGTATCTAGCGGATCTCATCCTGAATTAATTTGCCTTTTTATGATGACTGTGAGGTTGAGTTTGGACTACTGAGGTTGAGTTTAAATCTTACACATCCTTATGGATTTTTTCTACTGTTTTATTTATTATTGAAAAGTGTCTGCTAATGTCTTCAATTATGATTAGGAGATTTGTGTCTAGTTCCCTTTAGTTTTAGCAAGTTTTCTCCTGTATTTGAGAACTTGGTTCATACACATTTTGAATTACATTTTCTTGATTAACTCACCATTCCTTTATTGGAAAATGACCTTTTTTTAAAAATCTCTGGTAACACACTTTATCTTGGTCTTTATTTTGTGTATTAGTGAGTCATAGTAGCTTTATGTTGCTCAGTGTTTGTATGGCAATTTTTTTCCCATCCTTTACTTTCAGCTTATTTATGTCTTTATATTTAGGTTTCCATCTGTTAAACATATAGTTCATCTTGATTTTTATGTATTGTGAACTCTTTATCTTTTAGTTGGGGTCTTTGATTCATTTAACTGTTGATATGTTTGGATTTTAAGTCTTGGTATTTGATTTCTATACTTTCCATATTCTCTTGTTTCTTTTTTTTTTTTTTTTTTTTTTTTTTTTTGCGGTATGCGGGCCTCTCACTGCTGTGGCCTCTCCCGTTGCGGAGCACAGGCTCCGGATGCGCAGGCCCAGCGGCCACGGCTCACGGGCCCAGCCGCTCCGCGGCATATGGGATCCTCCCAGACCGGGGCACGAACCCGTATCCCCTGCATCGGCAGGCGGACTCTCAACCACTGCGCCACCAGGGAGGCCCCTCTTGTTTCTTCTGTTTCTAATTTCCTGTCTTATTTGTTGGTAAATCACTTATGTTATAGCATTTCTTTTCATATTCTCTACTAAATTTTAAACTACACTTTCTTGTCTTATCTTTTATTGGTTTCTTTTGGTAGTACAAAATGAATTCACCATCTATATCCAAACCTACTCTCTTAATTCACAAAATATTTAAGAACTTCATGATAATGTACTTTCAATTTATAGGATTCATGAGAGTGTATGTACCACCCTCCTGCCCTTTATGTTTTTATTTTTATGTATTTTTGTTTTAGAAAAGCTATAAAAATGGTATATTATTATTTGTACTTTAAACAGTGTATAGTCTCTCAGGAGACTAATGTCATCCTTTCGATTTCAGCACTCTGATGGACTCAAAAATACCATTTTGTACATTATCTTCTTTGCTCTTACCAGTAGGTTAGAAACAACAATCTCTTGTAACTTTCTACAAGTGGAATTTCTTAAAGAGAATATTTAATGACTGGCCTTTATTTTAAGGATATATCTGTGTATATATATATATATATATATATATATATATATATATATATATATGTATGTGTGTGTATATATATATGTATATGTGTATATATATACATATATATATATGTATATATATATTGCACCCATATGCTGGATGAGGCACTGTGCTAAGGATAAAGATACAAAAGTAAGATACTACCCAAAGCAATCTACAGATTCAATGCAATCCCTATTAAGGTACCAATGGCATTTTTCACAGAACTAGAACAAAAATTTTCACAATTTGTATGGAAACACAAAAGACCCTGAATAGCCAAAACAGTCTTGAGAAAGAAAAACAGAGCTGGAGGAATCAGGTTCCCAGACTTCAGACTATACTACAAAGCTGCAGTAATCAAGATAATATGGTACTGGCACAAAAACAGAAATATAGATCAATGGAACAGGATAGAAAGCCCGGAGATAAACCCACACATATATGGTCACCTTATCTTTGATAAAGGAGGCAAGAATGTACAATGGAGAAGAGAGCCTCTTCAATAAGTGGTGCTGGGAAAACTGGACAGCTACATGTAAAGAATGAAATTAATTGGTGTTTGTATATCTAGAGTGACACAATTTGATTTCTATTCGTAGTTCACTTAGATTAAACAATGGACAAAATGTTACCTGCCTTATCTATATTTTGCAGGGAAAAATTATGATTAAGATGCAAAAACGTGCTTTGTTTAAATGAAGTTAAAATGAGACATTCACAATTATTAAGATTCGTAATGATAAGGATCCTTCATTTCGTATACTTATAGGATTTAATTCAGAACCTGTAGGAGATACTGCTATCTGTCCACTAAAACTGTTCCCCCATTTTTATGAAGCACACAGCTAGACAACACTTTTCTGCCTCTTTTGCAATTAGATATGGCTCTCTGCCTGAATTTCAAATAATGGAATGAGAGTGGAAGAGATGAGTGCCCTGAGCCTTGCCACAATGAAGCTTCCCATGTTTGGGCTTTCATACTTTTTTCTTCTTGGATGGCTAGATACAGAAAATGACAAGGCTCTTGAGAATGATGTAGCCACAAAGTGAATGAACTCTTGGTGCCTGAATGGGGAAAGTTTGTCAATGACAAATCAGATCTCTGCTCAAGTCCTAGGAAAATGAAATTTTAGGACTATTTGTATTCAAAGCATAGCCATTTATAATTGATCGGGCCCTATTATCCTTGAAATGAGGTCCTACCTATGTGACAGGATGGGAGGCATTACTTTTATACCATTACAGATGTCAGAGAAATTATGATCAGAAGATGATTATATGAAATGTTATCTAAATGATAATTATCTGAGTTTCAAAGTTGAACCATCTATGGTTAACAGTTGATAAAACTCTGCATAAGTAGGCAAATTATGCAAGTATCTTTAAGAAAAAGAAACAGTAAGTTTCTTGTGTATAGTTGCTGTTTTATTATAGTTCTTTGCTAAGAATATTAATATTCTCACTAAATTACCTCTTTCTTCTAACTGGGCTTGATTCTGTCAAAGCTGATGAGGGTTAATATGAATAGATAATAAAGTAAATGATTCCTTGAATGATTATATACTCAGGCTTCTCTTCATTGCCAGTTTTCTAAAAGTAGTCATAGTTTTTCCCATTTGTTTTAAGTAGTTAAAACTGACATAATAGAAAACTTCTCCAAAGACATAAAAGATGACTTGAATGCAGTATTATATATTAGAGGTAGATGGGAAAACTCCTTGAAAATACCTGAGCAGCATGGAATGATGTCAACATTAACAACAGCTTGGACTATATGAATCATGTCTGTGTTACTGTAAAAATGTGAGCATATGGCAAATTCTCTGTGCTTCTGTCTCTGTCCCTCTGTGTGTCTCTCTGTCTTTCTTGTCTCCTTCTCACATGCATACACTTAATAGCCATTGATGTCACTAGGGCACTTTTCTGCCAATTTCAGTTTTTTTTTTTAATTTTTATATAAACGGACATTTCCCTAACATCTCTGATTATGGCAAAGATGATTTGTTGTATTGAGTTAAAAAAAATTCTTTAGGTCTCTTTAACTTCTTGCTTCACATATTGGCCTGCAATGCTTTACACTTACAAAAAAATACTCAATATAATTGTTCTCAGATATAGTCCACACGATGTAGAAATGACAATTTTTCCATCTCCATCACACGTTATTCATTAATTAACTGCAGAGCCACCATTATCAGTCTGCTTGATGAATATTCTCTCCTACTCCCCACCCCCCCCGAATTTCCCTGTGACTGAATAAGCCTTTTAGTGCATAGTGAGGACCTTTATTATAATAAAACCATAAAAATTAAATGAACATAGATAGTTACCAACAGAAAAATCGCATACCAAATGGGGCTAAATAATGTTTTTCTTTAGGTAAATATTTACTTTTTCTTTGAATTTAATTTATTACTATTTTACCTGAAAAATTTGGTATAATTTGTAGTTGAAAATAATACATTCTCCCCTAATACCAGGAAGACCACCACATCTTTAATAATATCTTCAATATTATTTTTCAAGGACGGCCCTGAGACACTCCTAAAGTTTTTGTTCATTTACCATCATTTAGAATATCTAAATTCTATTTTCATAAAAGTTGTGCATTTTAACATTCAAATTCATATATTTAAACATTCAAATTACAATTGTTTATTCAACAATGTGGAATGAGATTGGGTTAACAAACATTTTGTCGTATCCATCATGGTACAGGCCTGTTCAAAACTACTGAGACATATACAGCAGTACTTTGTGCTCTACAGTAAAGGGGTTTACAAACTCTACACATTTGAGAGAGATTTTAGGAAAGATTCCTGGGAGCACGTGACATCTGTGTCTACAGATAAGTTAAATAAATAGCTGTTTTACCCCCAAATTGTCTCATCTGAAGCTTACAAAATATTCTGCATGTCTGAAATACCCATGAGATTTAGAGCCAGCAGTTAACACATAAAGGGAACTTTAAAATATAATTCACGTGTCAAGGCAAGATACCTGAATTTTAAAATCTAGATCATCTTTCTGTCTTCTCCTAACATAGTAGAGAATTCTGATTGAGTTCTACCTCTTCAGCTCTAACCAAGTGCAGATTAAGAAACAGTTCTCTAAGGAGCATGTCTCTAAGTGTTATCCAAGAGTTCATTAAGATAGCTTTCATTATTTTGCTCAGCGATTTTTACAGAGCGAGTAGAGAGACTGGATATAAATTTTTCTGCAAGATAAGTGTCAGGAAAAAAATAAGTTAATATCTTCTGGTGAGCAAAGTTTTTTTTCTTTCCACTGAAAATTGAGAGTTATATAATTCATTACATTTCTCTCTCAGTGTATGATACTCGAAAATGTCAGCCTGTGATCAAAAAATAAAGTTTTTTCCTCTCCCTTTACTATATTACTTTTGTCCTTACTTTGTTCTCAAAAAATTATTTCTTGGTCTTCTCTCATCATGGTTTTATTAGAATCTTCCAGAAATTCATATTTTAGTAAGGATCATAGAAATAAATATAAATAATAACATGCATTTATAGATATAAATGTACATATGTATATAATTGTTTATATTTAGTTAAAAATATATGATCTATTTCCTACTTTTACAAAGCAATTTACATGTTTTCTCCTTACTTTATACATTTTTAAATAAACCTACATCTTTGGTTCAAAGCCTTAACAGTTACTAAAGAAAATTCAGGTGAAGAATAGTGAGACTAAAGTTTGAGTGCAGGAAAAAAAAAAGAATGGAAAAGAGCTTTTAAAAAATTGATTCATCCCTATCCCCACCTAATCCCTAGAAGAAAGGAAACACATCATAGTAGTATTTGAGAATAGCACTGCCCTCTCTTAGTTCTGTGACATTAGAAACTTTGCAACTACACTGTGAGAAGATGCAAACTGCTCAGACTTTTGCCATCTTCCATAAAAGGTTAACTGTATCATTTTGAGAAATGTTAACAAAATAACATCCATTTTGCTTACTTTCTGCTTTTGGGAAAAGGTCAGCTTTCCTAGAAATACTATTTCTTATTTAGCACTCAATTTCTTTCTGTTTAATGATACTATTAAAAGCATTTCAATTTAATTAGAAAAAAGGATGATTAGAAATATAATAGAAGCCTAAAATGAAGCAAACACCATCTCTCTCTCTCTCTCTCTGTCTCTATCTCAAACACACACAGACACAAACACATTATTTTGGACATAATATGTTACTTTTCAAATGTGAGAACATTACAAAAATTTGCATTGATGTGGGAGTTGGGCAATAAAACATATCATACTGTCAATTCATAATTAATAAGAGGTAGTAAGAATTTTTACATCCCTTTCACGGAGAGATGAGCTACCAAGGCAAAATTTAGAATGTTTGGACTAATATAGGTAATTCAGATTCTGGCTATTTCCATGCTTTACCACGTTGTAGCTAAGTGTACCTAAGAAACATTTCCAAAGGTCAGAAGATGAAGAGTAAAATAAGATTATCTATTCTTATTTATATAATTTATGATACATAGTTATGTGTGCTTGTAAGATTATTTATGTTTAATGGTTATATGGATCCTGGAATTCTCTAAGTCGTGTGCTTTTAAGGTCTTAGAAAGGAATTTTATCCACGTTAGAGACTAATTTTGTGTTTCAATATTTTTGCAGCAAATTATTGATAAGAGGAATTCTGTTGATAAATATTTAAAAGTATAGCTAATGTTTTTGAAAGTAATTTTTGTTTTGTTTTCTTATATTCGGAAAATTTTGCTGGAGTTAGGAGAGAGCTTTATGTGTTTTCCTTCATTTTTTAAATGTGGGCCATTCAGAGCTGAACCCCTTAGAGATTTATGAGGATGTCAAAATAGCCCCCTCAGAGTGAAATTCTACTGCTGCTCCTACATTTTACAGAGCATGCTAGTACTGATCCTCTAAACACTGTACATTTAACTCAGAGGTCCTCAGCTGATATGGTGGAGAGGGACAGAGAAAAGAAATACCAGAATCAATTTGGTACCCATTCTTTAAAATCTTTTTCCAGAGCCCCACACATGCTAATTCTGAATTTCCGGGTATATGGATCTATAATGAGGATGAATTAAGATGTGAGAGCTTATTGTCATGGTCTACAGTAAGGACTGACAAATTTTCTATCAAGGCTCACATAGTAAATATTCTAATCTGCGAGGAACCTATGGTCTCTGTTGCAAATCCTCATCTCTGCTAATATTATAGCACAAACACATTAGTAAGCAGCCCTTAAATGAATGAGCAGTGTGACCATGGTTGTTGGAATGATGTCCTATTTATCTTTCCTATCTCCAGCTGGCAGTATCTGATAACTGGTATGGGTTTAATCGAAATGGTGTGGATTGACAAAACCACAATGAGATATTACCTCACACCTGTCAGATGGCTATTATCAAAAAGTCTACAAATAACAAATGTTGTCAGGGATGTGGAGAAAAGGGAACCCTTGCACATTCTTGGTGGGAATGTAAATTGGTGCAGCCATTATTGAAAGTAGTATGGAGATTCCTCAAAAAACTAAAAATAGAACTACCATATGATCCAGCAATTCCACTCCTGGGTATATATATAAAGAAAACAAAAACAGTAATTCAAAAAGGTTCATGAATCCCATGTGTATAGCAGCATTATTTACAATAGCCAAGATATTGAGGCAACCTAAGTGTCCTCCAACCTATAAATTATGCACTCATCTACTTATCATTAATGTTATTTTAAATTTGGCAATGTTCATGTCTGTTCTGTAATGTACTCATTCTGCATTTGAGTCCTCTTCAATACTTAGCAATCTATTTCCAGCTTTTAAAAAAATTCAGTGATAACTTTTACAGTTAATGCATTTATCACATGCCATTTAAAATGTGAATTATATAATGCTGTACATATTAAATAAATATCCATTTAATCAGTTACTAATTTTATACCTATACCAAAAACTATGGCTTTATGGAATTGACTTAGAAAATAAACATGCCCCATTAACAGCCCCATAGTCTTACAACAATACATGGAATAACAACAATGGAAGAGTTACAGTGAAGTATTTTTTGGCAGCTGTATAGTAACCAGCTCAGTGATGTGTACCTATTTATTATCTTTAGGACTTCTGCTTCATGGCTGCCATACAGAGGATGGTATCGACCCCATCCTTTACCCAGAATTAACTTGGAGGTTGAGATGAATGCTGTAGCACATGTACCAAGAGCTTATGAAGAGATTTTTTTTTGATTTACAGTGTTTGAAGTGTACAGCAAAATGATTTAGTTATCCATATTATACATATATATTTTTTCTAGATACTTTTCCATTATAGTTATCACATGATATTGGATATAGTTATATAGTTCCCTGAGCTATGCAGTAGCTCCTTGTTGGGTATCTATTTTATATATAGTAATAAGTATCTATTCATCCCAAACTCCTAATTTATTCTTCCCCCCTACCTTTCAGTTTTGGTAAGCATAAATTTATTTTCTATGTCTGTGAGTCTGTTTATTTTGTAAATAAGTTCATTTGTATCATTTTTTTCTTTAGAGTCCACATCTAAGTGATATCATATATCATATCATGCATATCATGCATATTCTTATGCATATATTGAGGTTTTCTGATAGAGTAGGGAAGGCATCCAAGCTAGTGCAAAAAGGAGCAAGTGGCATGTGTGTGCGAGTGTGTGTGTGTGTGTGAGAGAGAGAGAGAGAGATAGAGGTTGAGGCCAAGGTCAGGTTTGCCTGGTGCACTGGTCAGGTTTGCCTGGTCTGACCTTCCTTGTTGGTGTCAAGGGAGTGCACATCTGGAATTTGTTTCCAGCTTGCCCAGATATGTGGCAAAGGAGGATGGTGGGACTTGAAAGTTGTCAATAGTCAAATATCAAAAATTAAGCGAGACTCTCTTTCAAACTTGATGGTTAAATTTGACCTTGTTTGAGTACATGAGACTTGCAGCTGAGACCAGTAAGGGAGGTTAAAGTTCTATTGCATGCCTTGTGCAAGTGTTGAGTATTCTACACTTTGTGATGTGAAATATGTGCCTTGGTCACTATCATTGATGATTTGAACAATGAAGAGGATATAGAGCATCTTGTTGATGCCTTGTATTATTATTGCTTTAGAATGTGCAGAGTTGGGTTTGACCTTGATATATATGTGTGTGTGTGTGTTTAGGGCAGATACAGTTAGCCCTAAATTAACATTAACAAGAAATTAACAGAGTGCTTTACCTCAAAGGAGCAACTTAAAGAAGTTTTATAGGTGGACCAGATTGCACACCATTGTCAATGGCCCGAGAGTCTGCAAAAATATGCTGATGGGGTCTGTTGATGGGCAGTGAATCCTCTAGTGCTAAGGTGACTGCCTGAAATCCAGTCAATTTTGCTAACTCTTGGGTCATTGGATTAAATCTATAAAAGTAGGTTGGTAGGGTGAGCAAATAGGGAACAAAGCAGCACAACTCCAAGTACATGCTTGCAAACAGGCAGCAACAGAGCAAAAACACAAGATAGTCAATAGGCAGCAGCTCAAAGTACAAGCATGCCAACCGACAGGAGCCATATGGCCAGCCAAAGCAAGAGAAGAAAGACCACTAGTGGTGGTCATCTTCTAAGACACCCTGCTTGCTGTGCAAACAGCTTTGCAGTTGCCTATTGAGGGTAGGATCAACCCTTTCCCACCCAAAATTGGTTCAGATGCTAAGAAGGATAATACTACACATTCACCAAGAGCGAATGAAGAGATTCATTGCTCATATATTGAGCTTTGTGAGTAGAGGAGGGCAGAAACACAAGTATTGTGAAAAAATGTCTTAGAAAGGAGGAGTGGCTTTATTTTTTATTGTTTTTAGAGGCTGGGACTAGCATAGGGTTACGGCATACAGGCTGGCTTTTCTGTGGTTTGAACTTCCCAACTGGTATCAAGGTAGGGGATAATCCAGGCTTCCTATAGCTCACCCAGATATCATAAAAGAAGAAAAGGAGCATAGTAGGGCTTGAGAGATATCTTGGTCAAACATCAAAAAAGGAGTCAGATTCCATTTAATTCCCTACTCTTTAAAAATGGTTCACACAGCTACATACTGGAAACAGTTCAATATCATTCTAATATATGCATGGAAATAACAACCTTACCAATAACTAACAGTCTTAATTATGGCTGCAAAATCTCTTTTGCCACGTAAGATAGTAATAATCACAAGTGCAATATGTCATCACATTCATAGTCCCAATTTTAATTTAATCATAATATGCATTAAACTATAGGCAACTATAGTTGCAAATGGCACAAAGGCATAGCAGCATGACATTGAATAATTAGCCAATTCAATCAGAAAAATAATCAAGTTTGAAGTTCATATAAGTTGACTAGGAAGTTGTATCAATATTATCAAACATACCAAGGATCTTAATGACTAAGGTGACTTTCTCAGAAGTTTATGTTGTTGTTGTTGTTGTTGTTTGGTAATAATACTAAAAGGTTTGGAGTTGATAATTTCTATGACCGTTTTTAGAGCTTTGTGTCCTTCATTTCATTCCAAGTATTTCCCTATAGGTTATGGCGTTGACTAACTTGACTCCCTTGTATTTGACTCTAACCACCTGTGCAAATTTAAGATTCTGTTCTTTTTTTTCTGAAAGTGTCTGATATATTAAATATTTCAATCTAAAAGAAATATTTTTGAAAATTCTTTGACAATCTTCTCATTAACAGTTGAGATATATGTTTACCTCTCTTAATTCTGGGCCTCTGTGACTGCATAACCAATAGAATATTGCAGAATTGATACTGTTTCAATTTCTGAGTATCTTCCATTTCTGTTATGTAGGTCTGTTAATGCTTGGAGCTATTAGCCACAACCTTAAAAACTGACCCCCATGCATCCCCATGGTGACCTATCCATATTCCTGATAACAGGTTTATGGCTAAAATAAGTGTTTGCTGTTCTTTTAATCCACCATATGTTGGGTTTGTTAGGAAACAATTGATAACTGAAACAGAGTTTGGTACTTACAATAAGTATGCTACCATAACAAAATTCTATAACATTTGCTTCAGGCCATTTGTTTTGTTCCTAATTTTGGGTGATTAAGAATAAAGCTGTATAGTAGGCAGGATTCTAAAATGCCTTTCCCCACCCCAGTTTTTCCACTCTAATCCCGAGGATTATGCATATGATGATATTTCATGGCCAGGATTATGTAAGATTACATGATAAGAGGAAATTTGCAGATGTAATTAAGGTTACTAATCGGTTGACCTTGAGTTAAGTAAATCAGAGATTATCTGCTTGGGCCAAATATAATCACATGATCCTTTTAAAGCAGAGGTATTTTTCCATCTAGTAACAGAAGATAAAGTCAGAGACATTTAAAGAAGAATCTGACACACGTGAAATGGAAAGAACCACGTGCAAAGACCAAAGAGTAGACTCTAGGAGCTGAATGAAGTGCCTGGATAATATCCAGCAAGGAAATTTGGAGGGGGGGTGGTGTGTCTCTGTCCTATAGCTGCACAGAACTGAAATCTATCAACAACCTGAGTGAAATTGATAGTATAGTCTTTTCCATATACTCCATAAAGTAAAGTAACCTGGCCAAGACCTTGACCTCAACCTTGAGAAATATTGAGAGAACCCAGTCATGCTTACCCATACTTCTGATCTATAGAGCTATAATAATTGGAAGATGTTTAAAACTACTCCATTTTTGGTAATTTGTTGCACAGCGATAGAAAACTAACACAAGCTTCATGTACATTCTTGGGCATGCCTTTTTTGTAAACATATGTCTTCTTTTCTCTTGGGTAAATACCTGGTAGTGGAATTGCCAGGATATTGGGTAGAACTATGTCTTACTTCATTAGACAGTACCTGTGCAAATGTTTCCCAAAGTGATTGTATCATTTTATATTTCCTACATAAATGTGAAAATAAGAGCTGCATTTTTCACCTCCTTGATAAAACTTTAAAGTTTGTCTTTTAAGTTTAAGTCATTTTGGCTGTTAAAGCAAAATTATCTTATTCTGACTTTAATTTGAATTTCCCCAATGACTAATTATGTTAAACATATTTGCATGTGTTTATTGGCTATTCATTCTTTTGTAAATATATGTTCAAAATATTTTGCCCATTTTCAGTTGAGTTGTGTATCTTTATAACCATTTGGTAGGTATATTTTCATACCCCTTTTATTTCAAATGGCTCCAAATCTACAAGGTCATATTTTTAATCAAAATCATGCTTGGTGCATAAGATGTTATCATTTAACATCTTTAAGTGATCAGTATTATTTCAATTTGTTATTTTCATGTTTCTAATTAAATGTAACCTTTTCAAAATAGAAAATTATTACTGAGATAATATTCTCTGAATCTCATTAAACTCAAATTAGCTTGCAAAAAACTCACAATTTTAAGATCACAGTAATATATCAATAAAGCAATACAGTATAATTTCAATTTTCCTTGTGGTCAGACTCCCTGTTTTCATACAAAGTATTAAATAATGAGGACTAAGAAATTTTTTGCTTCATTCTTATCCTTCCCACGATAATTCACCTCAAACCATACTAGTTATTCGATTTATGTTCTCCATCCCCCCCAAAAGTTCTAACTTCCAATATGAAAGGGACTAAAGATGATCATTTGAGAAACACTTAATCGATGTTAACATCCTACATGTCAGGTTCATGGGCATATATTCAGAACTGCTGGGTTACAGATTTAAACTCCGACTATATCTCCTGAAAACATTTCAGTCTGCATTGGATAGTCTATGTTAACTTGCCTTGACCATTTTGGATAGGAGAAGCTAGAGAACTATGCTTCAGACTAATGTACCCTTGCCTAAGATATCCTAAATACCTTGCCCTGCATGCAATTGTTTTCATTGCAGTTGATTTGTAAGATTAATCTATTGTTGTTGTTCTTCGTTTCTTTTTTGTCTTTCTCTCTTTTTCTGCCTTGTTTTAATTGAGCATTTTATATAAATGATTCTTTTTCCTACCCTAAATTGGCATATCAATTATATATTTAAATTAGTGCATTTTGGCTTGTCTAAATCTGTGTTCTAGTGGAGCAGCTAAATCTAATTTGTGTATGTGTATGTGTAATCAGTCCATCTGCTCTGCTATTTGTTTCAAGCATCCACAGCATGTCGCATATTGACTAGCTTCCCTTGTCCCTTTAATTCTTTCATTCCTTCACCTTTTGACCTAGAGTATAGGAATTCTGATTGTGTTTGCTTCTTTATTTGTATGTTTGTTTGCTTGCTTTTTTTTATACTTCATGGTTTGAACTCTAGCCTCCTTTTCTCTGCTTACCAGGAGCCTATCAATTTGGAAATTTCCTGTGCAGTAAATTTACCTCTCTTTCAAATTACCTGTTTGTTTTAGATCTTTGGTGGTAGATATACACCTTTGCTGACATCATCTTAGAATCTAAAGCAGCCATCTCTGAGTTCCCTGATCCCAGGTTCCTGACACAGCGGAGCATGTGTGCACCCCATCCACTTATGGACAAGCACATACAATGACACTTTTACACAGTTTTACATAACAGTCTTGATGGAACTGATTTTAAAAGAAAGACAATTTTTAACAAAGGTATATTTAGAGTTTCTTCTAGCATCAGAGCATAATGATGGACAAACATAAATGTCTGAAGAAATAGGTTCAGAAGAACAGCATGAAGAAAATTATGGTATATTTTGAAAAAAAAAAAATTTTTCATGAGATGCGAAAGTGCTAGCTATATTTAACCAAAAGAAAGGTAGGGAAAATACCAGTTACAAAAATTCAAGGGATCGATGCATTGCAGTCTTGTCAGAACAGATGTACCTTCCTCTATGTTGGGTGAGATCACAAACATAGGTATTAGGAGGGATATGAAGGAAATTTGAAGAACGTTGCATGCTTATTTTTTCCCCAAGGGGAAGAAGAAACTTCTTTTTTTAAAATCTCAGCTGATGGATGTGCAGTTCATTTTTGCCTGCTTTGACTTCAGTAGATTTGTGGATAACTTATGTAACTTCAGTGAACGGATGGGCAGTTCATATTACTTAGATCAAAGATAGAGGGCTTCCCTGGTGGCGCAGCAGTTGAGAGTCCGCCTGCCGATGCAGGGCACACGGGTTCGTGCCCCGGTCCGGGAAGATCCCACATGCCGTGGGGCGGCTGGGCCCGTGAGCCATGGCCGCTGAGCCTGCGCGTCCGGAGCCTATGCGTCCAGAGCCTGTGCTCCGCGAGGGGAGAGGCCACAACAGTGAGAGGCCCGCGTACCACAAAAAAAAAAAAAAAAAAAAAAAAAAAAGATAGAATACATGAAAGTGGACATTGACCTTGCCTTGAGTAGTCACTCAGCCATACTTTTCTGCCCTTAGAGGTTGCTTATGATGACAAAATGGAAATCCTAGTAACCCTATGGAACTGATTGTTCTGGAAAAACAGACAGTACTATGATTCATCCCAACTCAGGGTGTAAAGTGGAAGACCTTGATTGGTTGCAAGTTAACACATACATATAACCCCAGAAGACATGTATAGAGCCAAAGGGTTTGAATAACTTTTTACTATTCTATCACAAGTATTGAAAAAAGCTCCTAATCCATGTTGAAAAGTGCCTTGGCATGGTGTTACAAACTTTACTCCTCACACGACCCAGCTTCATGGGATCTTTTGCATGTTTCATCCCCAGACATCACTGGAGAAATCAATGACCTGTCAGTAATCAGAGTCAATAGAGATATTTAATGAGAGTTCATGGACCAAAAATAGACAGAGAAGACACAGATGTATAAAGCTGGAGGCTCATTTATTATATATACTCTTTTAGGATTGATAACTTAGCAGACCCGACCCAGCAAATCTGAGTTAGCCCATGAGAGTAAATGTTAACTATCAATGGGCTCTGAAGTCTGGCTCATTTTAGCTAGGCCAGTTTCCAGATTAAGAAGCTTCCATTGCTGTGCAGATATTCTGTGGCAGATTGATGTTAATGACCCCAATTTTTCACTCCTCCCTATATAGATACCCTTTGCCAGACAACTTTATAGAATCCTGATTCTCTAACATTGTAGGCAACCATATAACTCTCTTTGCTCAAAGTAATAGTTGTACATGTGATACCCTAAGAAGCTTGGAAGCTTTTTCACATGTCCATTTCCTGTTCTTGATCTTTTCCATCTCTAACAGAAGATGATGTTATGTATAAACTAGGCCACTAGAAGAAGAGAGACACATGGCCCAATTACCTCTTTTTTCCCAGATGACAACCAACCAAGTACCAGACATGTGAATAATATTAAAAATGGCTAGAAAAGTTACCCAGCCAAACCTAGATCAACTGTCTACCTATAGCTTTATGAGAAAAACAAAACCATATCATTTTAAGCTGATTTCTTAGGCAACATTACATGCAGAGTATAATCTGTGTGGGTTACCTCTCAATCACAATGTTGACCACTGTTTGTGCAGGCTGTCTACACCTAATCTAACGGGTGAGACATTGAGAAATGTGGGTATTGTAGTGCTTTGTAGAACTCCTCTGCTTTTAAGGGTTTCCCTAGAAAGTTTCATTTACATCTCACTTCTATGGCATACCCCTCTATTCATAGTCCTCAATTTGACTGCATTTGATTGTGTGTGTGTGTGTGTGTGTGTGTGTGTGAGTGAGAGAGAGAGAGAATAAATGTAATTAATGAAGCTTATAGAAAATTAGGATAACATAAAAAAATTCTAGGACAATAAACCTTAGATTCACCTATAGTCTCACCACCCAGAGAAAACTTACCATCATTCTGTTGTTTTATATTTCCTTTATTAATGAACAGCTGAAGCTAGATAAATAAATGGAAGGTTTTCTTTTACTAATCTTTGTTTAAAATGTTTATTAATTCAAGAAAGTTGTATTAGCAGCTACCACGTATTAGACATTGTTGTAGATACTCAATTCAAATGAGACTGTATATATGTATAGTTTTATAACACGATTTTGTTTACCATCATTTCATAAACGGTTTTCATTTTTAAACATTTAAAAACATTTTATGCATGTATTATTTTCAAGTTTGCATCATTTATATATGTATGCTTTAATTAACCAAATATTTCTTTGTGGATCATTTATTTATATTTTAATTAATTTGTATTATATATAATATATTTGTGTATATATCAATTTATATAATATATATTTATATATTATATTCAATTTATGTAAATAATGAACAAAAATATACCTCTATAGTAGGCTATTATTTGTCATGATTTTGTAGGTCAGAAGTACCTCGCTTCTTGTGGACCTGACCAGATTGGTCATTGTCATTGTTGAACATCAGGGACATGAGATAATTCAGTGGGTTTACTCAAAACAACCAGGATTGACTCAAAGCTGAAATAAGTGGAAAACATTCAGGGTCAATGTAATAGAATCAAGAAAGGTCTTTGAGTCCAAAGAATTTCAAAGATCCAAGTCTGAACATTAGAACACAAAGGGAGTAAGGTTGGGGTTAAAATGAAGAACATCTTACTAAAGATTCCATTCAGATACATAGTGCCCTTTTCTATCTCTTTATTGATCAGAATCATGTATCAAGCATGTGTATACTCACCAAGGAAACACCTACCCATATGCTAGAGTTCTCCTTTCTCCCTATGAAATCTCAATAAAATTCAACTAGGATGTTTTTCATTTCTATCTTGGTGAGCATCCAGCTGATTAGAGTTAATCTAAAGTTGTGATGACTGATTATAGCATTAACAATCCAATAGGGACTCCTGGATATATTACTTGAACTAAAAGAGTTAATGTTTATTTATGGAGTTTCCTGGCTAAGGAAAGCAGATACAAGATAAATCAATCCTCAAATACCTACTGACACTTAAGACTAGTTTTCCTATTTGGATGCAGAATATTTTGATTGAAATTATAGTCAATTCAATCACAAAATATCTGTCAGCTGTTTTATGTGTCTGCTCATTCATGTAACCATTTCCCTGTGGCATTTACAACAAACAGAGTTCTTGAGCATTTGGGTCCTTATAATCACCGAGAAGATGGCAATTGGATTTTAGTAATTAGTGGTTAACAAAACTATTACAAACAATTTAAGATATACTTTGTTTATTTGTTTGTGTTACAATTTTTCTTTCCTTCTGTACTTTCATTTAAAAGGGATTGAAGGGAAAGCTAATGGCATATTTCTGATAGTTTCCCTCTATTGGCATTACAAATCCTGCTTTCAATCTGACAGTAATCCTCCTTAGCATGAATGATTCAAGGAACTGCTTGGAACTGTAATAAATTGAAGCAAGAATTTAAACTATAACACTAGCCTAAAATCTTTGTTTTTCTAAATGAGTAAGGACATTTTAAAGGATGAAAGTTAATGTGCTGAAGTTTGAGGCAAAACATAAGGGGTAAGGATAGCCCATAACATTTTGAGAAAGGACAGGGTCAGCCATGTGAATTAAGGTAGAGATTTATGATGAAACATTAAACTTGGCAAGCAAATAGACTACCTGGAATCTATGATGGTCAAAGGCAGCACTACTAGGGACTGATTCAAGACTGAAGGTCTTAGTAACTGAATTATTGAATCTAAATAAATTCTGAAAATACCAACGCGTCATACTGTGAAATTACTTTTCTAAAGTTATTGGAGGCAAGTTTTTCTCTGCTCTGTTAAAATTTAAACATAGCTTTCAGAAAAAGAAAATGAAGAATATATCCCAAGCTTAATCTTACCTAAGAAACATCTGGAAATCATAATTCTAGGTGGTTAAGGGCCATGGAAAAAACAAATAATTTACATTATAATCTTACAAAATATTGCAGACTAGTAAAAGACTAATAAACTGTACTTGATTATATTCAGTTGAAAATGTTTGTGAATTAGCCAACAATAAAATTATTAAAATGGAATGAATAGTGGAATATTCAATATTCAAATAATAAGTTAGAGAGTAGAGAAATAAAGTGATTCATAAATGTGTTTCAAGTGTGAAGACACAGAAAGTGAGCTGTTGCACTCAAGAGTACCAGCACCCTACATATACAGTGGAAGACAGGGCAAGTGATTAATCTCAAGCACCTTGGACCAGCAAGATGCCACAGCCAGTATAATTTTATTGAAGTTAAATTTGAGACCCTGAGACTAATTTCCAAACTAGGCCTCTTCAATAATCTCAAAATCTCCCTGACATCATGTTTGTTATATTACCGTGATAGGTAATTTTAAATGTCACCATGGTTGGGCTAAGGGATGCCCCAATAGCACATAAAACATTATTTCTGGGTGTGTGTGTGAGGATGTTTCCAGAAGAGGTGAGGATCTGAATCTATAGACGGAGTAAAGAAGATCACCCTCATCTATGTGGGTGGATATTATCCAATTCATTGAGGGCCTGAATACAAAAGGTAGAGGAAGGGTGAATTCACTTTCTCTTTGAGCAGGGACATCCATCTTCTCCTGCCCATAGGTTTCAGCTCTCCTTGTTCTCAGGCCTTTGGATTTGGATTGGGGCTTACACTATTGACTTGTCTGGTTCTCAGGTCTTCAGAATTAGCCTGGAACTACATAAACAGCTACTTGGGTTCCACTTTGCAGACAGCAGATCATTGAACTTATCCTCCATAATTGTGTGAGCCAATCCCTGTGATAAATCTCTCGCTACATGTATATATATATATAGCCTATTGGTTCCGTTCTCTGGAGGACCCTAATATAATCATTTATAATTTGTGCATTATACAATGCACAGTCATCACTCTAAGTGACAATTTCTTCAGCCCCTGTCTTCTCTTTTAATCATAACCTCATGAATGAAAACTTAACATTATCGGTAGCCCCCACCAAATTCTAAACGCAACCAGTTAGATGACCTTGGGATTTGCCATCATTGAGCAAACATACTGAAATCTTTTACTTGTTTGTAATTACATTTTATTGACCACAAAGCACTCATGTCTTCAATGTTTTTGGCCTCACATTTGCTTCACTAAAATTTAAAGCTACCTTTCAAAACGAGTACTACCTCTCTCAGCTCTGTTAGAAACTGAAGAACGATATTTATCACTTGTCTATCTTATGAGTTCAAGAGAAGCCTCCGGTTAACCCTAGGATTCTCACGAATCTCCCTCGATAAACCTTCACACTATTTCTACTGGGAAATTTTTACAGTCATTTTATTGAATTTTGTGAACTGTATATTAAAGATAATAACACATTTTTCATCCCTCATTTGCAAAAATTTTCAAGTTTTGTTGAATTTTTCTGCATAATTTTGCTTGTTTTAAAACTATTAGCATATCATTTAAAATATTTAGGTCATAACATCTGTTTCTTTATCTTTTTTTATGAATTTTAAGGCTTAAAATCCTTCCCCATAGATAAATTTTTTTCTACTTTCTACTAAATATCTGCAACAATACCTCTCACCATGACTTGTGTGCCTCTTTTTACATCATTTAAGGATTTCCCTACATCAAGCAAAGTACTTTAAATACAGTATGCTTAATAAAATTCTTTGGTATTGAATTAAATCAGCTTGCTATTTAAGGTAACTGGAAATGAAGAATAACATGCAACTGTCTTTATCAATAGTATATACAAATTGCTCTTATATTAAATTTGGCTCATGCTGGTACTCTTTCAGCATATAGATTAAATATAACACTAAAAATTAAATAAAACAGAATATTAAAGGTACTTTCCAATATATTAAAAGCTTTAATGGTAAGCATAATTGTGTATAAGAATCTTATAATTTCTTACATTTTCTAATAAAAGTTATAAAGTAGAACATCCCCCCAAACAATATAAAGAGAAAAAAGTAGAATGACTTAATGTTAGAAAATTATATAATTCATTGCAAATTAACAAATTACTAAGGACATTACTTTCAACTAGAATCTTTTTACTTATGGATGAATAAATATTTATAAAATATTACTTAAAACATATATAGTAACACAGTGGAAAAATCACTTCATTCTCTTAGTTAAAAATGGCAATACCTACATATTATGAATGTAGAACTAAGAAATAGACCACATTTCCAAAAGTTTAATTACCGGGTTAATAGTGGGCTATAAATCCTAACATTGGCAAACTTGTCTTATTTTTGTATATTTCTCTTTAGAGCACATCCCTGGTTTCCTATACATTCTATTTTTATTTAAATATAAATTTATGAGATTGATAAAAACCATATATTGAAACTGACTGCTCTTATATGATGAAATAATAACATTTGTCACATGGCGTTATATATTTATATCTGCACTGAAGAAACGTTACCTGACTCTCATGAGTAATATTTGGTTATTTTCAGTGAGCAGAAAAAAATTGCCTTATCAATGTGCATACTAAAAAGACTATTTCCGAGCTTTTTCTTTTTTCTTTTTTTTTTTTTGCGGTATGCGGGCCTCTCACTGTTGTGGCCTCTCCCGTTGCGGAGCACAGGCTCCGGACGCACAGGCCCAATGACCATGGCTCACGGGCCCAGCCGCTCCACGGCATGTGGGATCTTCCTGGACTGAGGCACGAACCCATGTCCCCTGCATCGTCAGGCGGACTCCCAACCACTGCGCCACCAGGGAAGCCCCCAGAGCTTTTTCTTCATAGGCTATAAATGTGTCAATAAATTGCAATATAGTAAGTCAGTATGCAACTGAAACCCTTAACTAGCTCAGCATATGAAAAAATGAAATTTAACATACATTATTTGTATTGAATTTTCTCAGGAAATAAGTCTCTGTGAATTTAGGGATCACCATGTAAGCGATCCACAGAGATAATAATTTTAATAATCTAGAACTCCACGCCTCTGAGGTTATTTTTTCCCACCATTCCTCATCTCATTTTTACCAATATGTCCTAGGCTTTCCCATTACTAACATTCAACTTGACCTTTCTATATTAAATTCCCAACATCGTGTTTTCCAAATATCACTGCATATGTTTCCAGATCACTTTCTCTAATTTCCCAAATCCATCAGTACCTCAAACCTTTACGAACATTGAACCATGGATCCAACCATTTTTCACTGTCTTTCAACCAATCATATCTTCACTTCTCTCCTTCCTCAGCTGAAATTTCATGATCATTATCAACGCTGGCATTCACACTAATGCAAGCCCCTTGTCCCTCAATCACTTAATTTTAGGGT
The DNA here is from genome assembly GCF_964165515.1 of Mesoplodon bidens. Lineage (NCBI taxonomy): Eukaryota > Metazoa > Chordata > Mammalia > Artiodactyla > Ziphiidae > Mesoplodon > Mesoplodon bidens. The sequence continues at coordinate 48,197,821 of NC_138162.1, forward strand.
CTTAAAAAATACAACTCATAGTTAATGCAGCTCTCCATTTATATTCTGTCTGCATGAGTGCCACTGAAAGTGTCTGGAATGTAACACTTACACCACAGACTCGCAACATTGCTGACTGGTTTCACTTTAAATTCACAATTTACAAACCACAAGTGGGCCCATTCTATATTTCCCTTGTCTATGTACTTTCCCACTCTCCTGCTAAAATATTATATTCTTTCTCCTATCTCTTTAAGCCTCCCAAATCCACCTACACTCTCCTCCTTCTCAGATGATAGCCTTCCTTATTTTCTCTTCTACAAGTAAAGAAAATGTAATCAGAAGGGAACACCTTCAGATTTCCACTACTACATCCACTTACTACCTTCACCTATGCCTACCTACTACCTTCTCTTTTGTCACTATGGATACTCAGTGCCTTTGGCTAGGGACAATCCCTTATCTTATTCAACAGAATCTATGTCCCCTGACAACTCAAGGATATTGCTATAGCAATTCTCCTCTGTCTCTTTCATGTATTACTTTTTCCTTCTCCAATAAAATATTCCCCAAAGTATTAATATATAATTCTAACCCATTAAAAAAAGAAAAAAGAAAACCCTATCTTGATCCCTCATCTCTCTAGAGCCACCACCACTTTTCTCAGCAAAACTCCTTAAAAGTTATATTTGTTAACCAGTGTCAAATATTTCTCCTCTTATTCTCTCACACTCATTTTAATTAGACTTTTGCTTTTATTGTTCTACTAAAATTGCTCCTGTCAACTTACCAATGACTTCAAATTGCAAAATCCAATGACTTTTTATTAGCCCTCATATAATTTGAACTATAAATAGCATTTGTTAGGGCCAACCACGCTTTTTTTTTTTTTCTTTTTTTTCTTTTTTTTTTGCGGTACGTGGGCCTCTCACTGTTGTGGCCTCTCCCGTTGCGGAGCACAGGCTCCGGATGTGCAGGCTCAGCGGCCATGGCTCACGGGCCCAGCCGCTCCGCGGCATGTGGGATCTTCCCCGACCGGGGCACGAACCCGTGTCCCCTTCATCGGCAGGCGGACTCTCAACCACTGCGCCACCAGGGAAGCCCTGGGCCAACCACTCTTTTATCCCTTGACCTGCATGCTAAATCTGTGCTTCTAGGTCAAGATGTTGTTTAATTTTCAACTAACTCTCTGGTTTCCTATGTCTCTCTTATTTTTGAATGATGGAATGTCCCAGAAGTCAGTCTTCTGAGCTGTTCTTTTTTTTATTGCTTTGATTATTGAACCTCAAATTTATCCACTTATATCTGTCTAGACTCATAAATCCAATTGTCATCAACATTTTCCTTGCATAATTAATATAAATGTAAACTTAACTAGTTAAAAAATAAACACCAGATATTTTCCTCCAAATCTACTCCTTTCACATGCTCCACCATTATGGTATAAAGTAACATAATTTTTCCAGTTGTTAAGGCCGAAGACCTAGAGTCAACATTGAAATCTCCTTTTTAACATATCTCATATTTGATCCCTCAGTGAATCTTGTTTTTCCTACCTTCAAATTATATCCAGAATGTGGCAGACTAATACCAGGCTGAACCAAGCAATTACCAAGTATTGATTGCTTAATTGTCATAGATTATTTACTGGACCCACCTGCTTCTATTTGACTTCTCTATTAATCCAGACTTTAAAATGCAACCAAAGAGATATGATAATTTTTCATCACTTAAATGTAATGATTAAAGAAAATGTCAATTGTATAATTCAGAGTCCAATTAGGAGACAGAAACCACATAGTAGTTTAAACAGAATAATTTAATACAAAGAATATTTAATGTCAGAGTAATAAAGATATAAAAAGATATAAAAAGCAGCCACTATGCCTAGGTCTGAGATAAACCACCCAATGAAGATTGACACCCCTGAAGTACAGACCTTGTTGGACAGGACATGGCTATGGCTCACTGGATAGTGGAGAATTGTTGAGGTTGAAATGTAGGTGAGGGAAGGATGAAATGCCATTATAAACTGAAATTCCTCAAAATTTCCCTTGAAGACAGTGATTAAGTGGGCAGATCTCTGTTGTGATATTTCCTGTCTCATAATGACCAGCTAGTGTTGAAGCAACTGTTCAGCACTGTTTGATGGTGTCAACCTGAGGTTCTTTGTTTAACTCTGTTCATTGAATTGACCATTAATTTCAGTAAATTATTTTATGAATTAACTCATTTGATTAAAAATATAAATTATCAGTGTATTGTTTTGAAGACTCTGTCTAAACCTTGCCTGTTATTTCTATTGGTTTTCATGAGTTTGTGATAGCTTGTTTATTCCTGGAGGAAAAAATCAACAAGCAAATCATGTAACTGGTAAAAACCTAAGCAGGAGAAAAAAAGCAGTAAATCGATAAAAATAAATATATGTGTATGATTACATGGAATATATATATGCATTTTCATATACATGTGCATATACATTATAAATAAGTGTATATAGAAGATGTACATAAGTATAGAAAATTTTTTTTTTCTTTTGCGGTATGTGGGCCTCTCACTGCTGTGGCCTCTCCCATTGCGGAGCACAGGCTCCGGACGCACAGGCTCAGCAGCCATGGCTCATGGGCCCAGACGCTCCACAGCATGTGGGATCTTCCTGGACTGGGGCACGAACCCGCGTCCCCTGCATCGGCAGGCGGACCCCCAACCACTGCGCCACCAGGGAAACCTTAGAATATTTTTATGTAGAAGTCTACTTTTATAATTTGATACTTTAAAAATAGAATTTAAAAAACTGGTAATATGGGCTTCCCTGGTGGCGCAGTTGTTGAGAGTCCGCCTGCCAATGCAGGGGACGCGGGTTCATGCCCCAGTCCGGGAGGATCCCACATGCCGTGGAGCGGCTGGGCCCGTGAGCCATGGCCGCTGAGCCTGCACGTCTGGAGCCTGTGCTCCGCAGCGGGAGAGGCCACAAGAGTGAGAGGCCCGCATACCGCAAAAAAAAAAAAAAACTGGTAATATAACATCAGAATAACAATTTAGCACATATTTTCATGTTAACTTTTACATTTAGTTCCTACCAAGGAAAATACTATGTACAAATGCATAATACACAGAAGGAAACAAGGTCACAAAATACGGCATCTGAGTGTAGTAATAGATTCAGACTAGTAAGGCTGTATGATTCATTTTATTTACATGGTTAGAAAAGAAAAGTGTTTCTTGTAAAGCTATTTGCAAAATAACCATTTATAATACACAAGTATCCAATTTTAAATGCCAAATCCATTTTATAAACTGTGAATCTATGCATTTATGAATAAAGATATTACTGAAGTTATCAACCATGAAAATAAGCCCTCCCAAAATAAACAAGTTTGTGTATTTTCAAGGTGATTGTCAGCATGTTATCTAATCCTTGAAACAAAACGTATTCAGAAAAATATATACATATGTATGATACACCTTTATTTATATAGTATATTATATATTAATTCATATTTTAGATAAAGGTTCTGTCAATATGTTATATTTCTATGCATATTTATATAATGTAGATTTAAAACTATACTACATTTTTTAGAGTGGGTAAGATATATAAAATTTTTAATATTGTTATTAGTCTATTGAAATCAAGAGCCTAAAATCTAGTTCAAAAACAGTCATATTTATACAAGATTATTAAATTTAATGAATATATGTGAAAAACAAAAAGTGCTACTCCAAAAATATGCAATAAAGTACATATTAAAATATTTTAAAACAGAATTCTAAAAATATCTAGGGACAAATGATACATTCTAAAGGCTTGAGTATTATAGATTTTTATCACCTCCATATTCCATTGTATATATGGACCACATCTTCTTTATCCATTCATCTGCCAGTGGACATTTAGGTTGCTTCCATGTGTTGGCTATTATAAATAGTGCTGCAGTGGACATTGGGGTGCAGGTATCTTTTCAAATTATGGTTTGTCCAGATGTATGCCCAGGAGTGGACTTGCTGGATCATATGATAATCCACAGCTAACATCATATTCAACAGTGAAAAGCTGAAAGCATTACCTCAGGATCAGGAACAAGACAAGGATGTCCATTCTCACCACTTTTATTAAACATAGTTTTAGAAGTCCTAGCCATGGCAATCAGAGGAGAAAAAGAAATACAATATATCCAGATTGGAAAAGAAGAAGTAAAACTGTCAGTGTTTACAGATGATATGATATGATACTATACATAGAAAATCCTAAAGATGCTATCAGAAAACTACTAGAGCACATCAATGAATTCAGTAAACTTTCAGGATAGAAAATTAATCCACAGAAATCTCTTGCATTCTTATACACTAACAATAAAAGATCAGAAATGGAAATTAAAGAAAGTGTCATTTACTATCACATCAAAAAGAATAAAATACCTAGGAATAAATTTACCTAAGGAGACAAAAGACCCGTACTACAAAAATGTAGGATGCTTTTTTTTTTTTTACATCTTTATTGGAGTATAATTGCTTTACAATGGTGTGTTAGTTTCTGCTTTATAACAAAGTGAATCAGTTATACATATACATGTGTTCCCATATCAAAAAAAAAAAAAGTACAAAGACAGTTCAATGGGGGAATTGTTTTTTCAACAAATGGTACTGGAGTAGCTGAACAAACACGTGCAAAAAAATAAATCTTGGGCTTCCCTGGTGGCACAGTGGTTGAGAGTCTGCCTGCCAATGCAGGGGACACGGGTTCGTGCCCCAGTCTGGGAGGATCCCACATGCCGTGGAGCGCCTGGACCCGTGGGCCATGGCCACTGAGCCTGCACGTCTGGAGCCTGTGCTCTGCAACGGGAGAGGCCACAGCAGTGAGAGGCCTGCGTACAGCAAAAAAAAAAAATCTTGACACATACTTGGCAGTGCACACAAACTAACTTCAAATGGATTATGGATCTAAATGTGAGAGTAAAGCCATAAACTTCTGAGAGAAAATATTGGAAAAAAACTTAGTGACCTTGTGTTTGGCAAAACTTTCCTAAATTTAATGCAAAAAACTTGGAATGTCAATAAATAGAACTTAATAAAAACCATTTATACCTGAAAAAAAGAAATGTAAGTTGCTGATGAAAGAAACGGAAGATGACACAAACAGATGGAAAGATTTATCGTGTTCTTGAATTGGAAGAATCAATATTGTCAAAATGACTACATATACCCAAGGGAATCTACAGATTCATTGCAATTCCTATCAAATTACCAATGGCATTTTTCACAGAACTAGAATAACAACAAAAAAAAAATTAATTTGTTTGGAAACACAAAAGACCCTGAATAGCCAAAGCAATGTTGAGAAAGTAAAACAGAGCTGAAGGAATCAGGCTCCCTGACTACATACTATACTATAAAGCTACAGCAGTCAAAACAGTATGCTACTGGCACAAAGACAGACTCATGGATCAATGGAACAGGTTAGGAAGCCCAGAAATAAGCCCATGCACCTATGACCAATTAATCTACAACAAAGGAGGCAAAAATATACAATGAGGAAAAGACAGTCTCTTCAATAAGTGATACTAAGAAAACTTTTACAGCCACATATAAAAGAATGAACAGTCTCTAACACCATACACAAAGATAAACTGAAAATGGATTAAAGACCTGAATGTAAGACCAGATAATATAAAGCTCTTAGAGGAAAACATAGGCAGAACACTCTTTGACATAAATCACAGCAAGATCTTTTCTGATCCACCTCCTAGAATAATGAAAATAAAAACAAAAATAAACAAATGGGACCTAATTAAACTTAAGAGCTTTTGTACTGAAAAGGAAACCATAAATAAAATGAAAAGACAACCCACAGAATGAGAGAATCGACTTGCAAATGATGCAACCAACAAGGGATAAATCTCCAAAATATACAAACAGGTCATGCATCTCAATATCAAAAAAATAAACAACCTAGTCAAAAAATGGGCAGAAGATCTAAATAGATATTCCTCCAAATAAGGTATACAGATGGCCAAAAAGCACATGAAAAGATGCTCAACATCACTAATTATTAGAAAAATGAAGATCAAAACTATTGTACAGGGCTTCCCTGGTGGCGCAGTGGTTGAGAGTCCACCTGCCGATGCAGGGGACATGGGTTCGTGCCCAGGTCCGGGAAGATCCCACATGCCGCGGAGCAGCTGGGCCCGTGAGCCATGGCCACTGAGCCTGTGCATCCGGAGCCTGTGCTCCGCAATGGGAGAGGCCACAAGAGTGAGAGGCCTGCGTACCACAAAAAACAAAACAAAACAAAACAAAAAACTATTGTACAATGAGGTATCACTTAACACCACTCAGAAAGGCCATCATCATAAAGTCTGCAAACAATAAATGCTGTAGAGGGTGTGGAGAAAAGGAAACCCTCTTGCACTGTTGGTGGGAATGTAAATTGGTGCAGCCACTATGGCGAACAGTATGGAGGTTCCTTAAAAAAAATAGAGCTACAATAAAACTTATTTTGAATTAAATGTGAAACTCCTAATTGATGTCTGCAGAATTAGGAGAAGTTTGCAAAATCACTCTACCCTTAGAAACATTAGCCCAGAATTTTCTTTAACAAAGAAAAAATTAAGTATCAAAGTAGTTTATCACCTCCTCCTACCCTATCTTTCTGTGAGAAATCCCTTCTCTTTACTAATTTACTGTGATTTAAAAACAAGAACAAAAATATCATTTAAAGGATTGCTTATTGAATCTTCAATTTAACTTGTAGATTAACCATTGCAATTTACCTTGAAAATTAAAAATAGTTCTAAAATTATTTAAAGATAAAATATGATGGAGACAGGCTTTTTGTAGCATACCAAGCTTCATAAAAAAATAAAAAAGTGTGACATCTCTTATGATAAGGCACAAATTATAAATAACAAATCATAAAGTACTAATGTTAATGACAGAAAAGTGTTTGCTATTATCCTTTTTCATTATTATGCATAAAAGGGCACAAATGATCTTTGACTTTTCAGAATATGCTCCCTAGCTCATTTCAAAAACAGGAAATCTACATATTTTTTTTTCTTTTTGTTGATATTTCTTGAAGAAGAGAACAAGATACAGTAGAAATTAAGGCAGACTATTCTGCTAACTTAAAAATAATTCAAAACTGTAGACATTTTACTCCTATTATGTTTGAGATATTCTTTGAGGGCTGATAATAGATTCAACAATATATGAAATGGTCTTGGAATTTGTGGTATAACAGTCAATGCACACATTTATACATTGAGTTAATCCCTAATGTGAGCAAAGTATATTTACCCAAGTATTTATCTAGACAGAACTACAGTTCCATAAAAATTAAAATAGTTATTTATTTATAAATAAATAATAACTATTTTTATAAAAATAAACTATTTTTATAAAAATAGTTATTTATTTATAATTTATAAATAAATTATGTATTTATAACACATAATTTACATGTGTATTAAGTTTTGCTATGCTTATTGCCCCCAAACGTACAGTGTTTCAAAGACTTTTTTTTCTTATCTAAAAATATTTTGTGGATTAGCTTTGAAATGAAATTGAAACACATTTTAATTGTCATGATTACCCATTGTACTAATAACAGTTAAATTGATGTATTTTTTCAATTACATGTAATAGAGTAAATATATTTCTCTCTGAAATGGCATATGTTTATTTCCAAGTATAATTTTGAGGAGAAAATCCCCTTAGAATCCAGAGATGAAATTGTTAATATTATTTATTATATCCTTAGGGTCATATATACATAGGGCAGAAGAGAACTAATTATGAGAGACAAAGGCTTTTCCCTCTAAACCTGACCCTATAATGAAGCATCTAATATCTTTCCAAAAGTATCCAGCCCTAGAGATTCTGTATGAACTGTTTTTCTTATAAGATTTGAAGGAATGACTGACTGTTTTAGACAGGGAGGAGAAGAAACTTGGGACTAAATTTTGTGTACTTTAAAATCCACTTTAGCTGATAAGGTAGCAGAATTCTGATGAGATGCAAAAGTTTTGCTATATATAGGTAGGAAAAAACTGAAGTTGTAATCGGACATGAAATCAGGTACATAATTAAAAGTGAGCAGAGAAAAAATACACTACTTTAAAGAAAAAAACAATTTAGCCTGTAACATGTAGGATAAATCAAGAGAATTTGGATTCCTGCAGTATACAGCCAATTAATCTCAATATATCCAATTAAGATTTTAGCTTCTTATCTTGAAGCAATGAAGTATTGCATACATTTTGATAGAAAAACTAGAATCCAGCCCCAGCATCCAAAATTAAAATACATGAACTACTTTTTATGCCCCAGTTTCTCATCTACAAAATGAGGATAAAAGTATTATCTATTTACATTTTTGTATGCATTTAAATAAAATACCAAATACAGTGTATTGTAATGTAATATAATTTCTTGCACATAAGTTCAATGAATGCTATTATTATGTATAGTTATTACCTTTGTGTAATTAAGCTCTGATGTATTTCTGCAAATGCTGCTAAATAAATGCTTTTTAAATGAGTGTAAATAGATCTCCCCATTGGTATTACTCTCTTTTACATCCTTCCATTAAAATTGGCATATATTAGAATTATTAATTTTTAGAAAGCAATGTAAACAGGGAAATAATAGATTTACAATGCGTGTATTAATGCGTAAAATTTTTTGTTCTCCTAAACCTATGATCTAATTAAAGTTTTCATATTTAGATTTACTAGATGTTTAATTTAATTTGTTGATTTATTTTAAGATTTTCTTTCTCCTGTAACAGTATATATGCCTACGTAACATCATGACTCCATGTCACCAAATGATGGTTAACAGCTGAACTTCTCCATCAGGTACAAGTCAGACATAAAAACTAAGGTTAGAACTTAAGATTAATTTCACACAATATCAACCATAACTCCTCAGAGTCTGCCACCTATTTCAAGGTATTTAACCATTTCTGACAATGCCAGGTTTTAATTTTCTATGTAGAAAAATGCAAAAAAAGTATATGTAAGATATCTTTAATAGTGTATACTTGATATGGCACTGAAACCAAAGATGTGTAACCCCAAAGTTGCAACTTAAACAGAAATTAAATTTACAATGAAAATACAAGGCCTAATAATTGCATTTTTAGAACTCTGGCTCAAGTACAACTCAAGAAACATATACTAAAAAATACTGTATGTGTTATTTTAGAAGCTAGAAATAAAGATATGAATAAGATATTTCCTCAGTTCTCAAGAATCTAGTGGAAGAGACTGGCATTTAGATAAATAAAATACATGGTACACATTCTGGACAGAGTAGCACGTAGAAGGAGTTGGTCCATTCTGATCAAAGCTGTCATCACAGAAGAGATGAAGATAAAATGGGGTTTGAATGTATGAAAAGGTTGGAGTGGCCATATGATTACTGTTCAAAGTAATGCTTTTTTTAAAATATAAGAAACACTAAAATAATTACAAGTATTTTAATTTTCAAAGTTTTATTTACATACCAATGAATTGATTCTATTAGGAAAATAATCATTTTCAAAAACTATTTCCAACATAAAAATTGGTTGTAAAATAAAACAAATATTAGTAACTTAGTAATATTAATTTTCTGAATATTAAAAATCATATAAATAGAATGAATATTCTTCATATATAATCATGCATGTGTTTTCAGTTTCTTAGTCATATTTGTTTCTAAAATCTTCTCAGAATTGTGTATTGACATTATCAGGAAAAAAAATTAACTTTCCTTTCTATATATATATAGTCTTCTAATTTTAGTGTTTCCATAACCTTATCCACAATGTTTTTCAAAATTTCTTTGTATGGTTAATACATTTAAAATTATTGATAGTTTCAATTAACTTTTTTTTGTGGAACATTATCATTTTGAGAAAATACTTTCTCTCTTTTTCTGTCAGATTTTCAGGTACTGATAGATTCAGAACAAATTCTCCTACATGGAGGAATTCTCAATTCCAATTTTTGTATTGAAGTGTATAAATATTTTAGCCTAAATAATTAAACGATTACTAAGTTTTGCCTCTATGTTGAGCATTTCTCTGTTTTTAAAATCTTTAAATTTTTTTATTGAAGTGTAATTGATTTACAATGTTGTGTTAGGTTCAGGTTTACAGTAAAGCAATTCAGCTATGCAAATATATGTATATATATATATTATTTTTTCAGAAACTTTTCTATTATAGGTTATTACAAGATACTGAGTATAGGTCCTTGTGCTATACATTAGGTCCTTGTTGGTTATCTTTTTTATATATAGCAGTGTGTTTATGTCAATCCCATACTCCTAATTTATCCCTCTCCTCCTTTCCCCTTTGGTAACCATAAGTTTGTTTTCTGTGTCTGTGAGCATTTCTTTTGATGATACATATTTGTTGTAAGTCAAAACTCATCACATAAGTTATATCTATTTATAATTATTTTAGTTGTATACCAAAATTAGATGTTACAAAGTATAGGTTCTCTCAATTTCATTCCATTTCAATACAGAATATAAATTTTCAACTACAAATAGAAACTTCATTAAAACACTCTTCCCAAGTTCAAGTTTAGGTGTTAAAATTAAATGTTTTCTGTATCTGAACTGTCATATTTTACTTGTTTTCAGTTTCCAATTTGCTATTATAGGGATACATTTTAATGATCTCCTATTTGCCAGCTTTGTTTACAATAATGGTAATTTACTAAAACCTTCTAGGTCTGAAAAAAATTTTTCCATCTATCCATTCAATACTTTGAGAAATTTGCAATTGATTGTGAACAAGATTCACCAAACATATAGAGAACACAATTACATCAAAAGTTGAATACTCTTTTATGTAACGTTGCTGGATGTAGGAGGGGAAAAAGACAGTTAATTTCAAATTTTACTCTAATTATGACCATGCAATATTTGATTCATTTGTAATAAACTAAAATATATTTGATTTTTATATGAAATTGAAATTTAACTGTGCATCCCGTATATTTTTCATCCACCCAAATCGCAGGACACTTTGATTTATACAGTAATCCTTTAGAGGCTCGGACATTTTTCAAATCCGTTTGAAGACAAATAGAAAAAAGAGATAGTACATATTGCTATGTGATTTGTTTCTTAAAATACTTTTAATATCAGCTTAACCATAGAAATTTTGTACAGCCATCCCACATTTTATTGCACTTCACTTTATTGCACTTCCCAGATACTGTGTTTTTTATAAATTGAAAGTTGTGGCAATGCTGTTTCAAGCAAGTCTTACCAGTGCTATTTCTTTTCAACAGCATTTGCTCACTTCCTGTCTCTCTGTCATGTTTTGGTAATTCTTGCAGTATTTCAAAATTTTTATTATTATTATATTCACTATGGTGATCTGTGATCAGTGATCTTTGATGTTACTATTGTAATTAATTTGGGGTGTCATGAACCACGCCCATGTAAAATAGTGAAGTTAATAAATGTGTGTGTTCTGACTGCTCCACTGATCGGCTGTCCCCCCATCTCTCTCCCTGTCCAGGGCCTCTCATTCCCCGAGACACAACAGTATTGAAATTAGGCCAATTAATAACCCCACAAGTGTCTCTGAGTGCGCAAGTGAAAGGAAGTGTTGCACATTTCTCACTTTAAATCAAAAGCTAGAAATGATTCAGCTTAGTAAGGAAGGCATGTCCAAAGCTGAGAGAGGCCACAAACTGTGCTCTTGCCCCACAGTTAGCCAAGTTGTGAATGCAAATGAAAAGTTCTTGAAGAAAATTTAAAGTACTAATTCAGTGAACACAGGAATGATAAGAAAGCAAAACAACCTTATGGCTGATGTGGAGAATGTTTCAGTGGTCTGGATAGAAGATTAAACCAAACACAACATTCCCTTAAGCCAAAGCCTAGTCCAGAGCAATTAACTCCCTTCAATTCTGTGAAGGCTGAGAGAGGTGAGGAAGCTGCAGAAGAAATGTTTGAAGCTAGTAGAGGCTGGTTCATGAGGTTTAAGGGAAGAAACCGTCTCCAGAACATAAAAGTGCAAGGTGAAGCAGCAAGTGCTGATGTAGAAGCTACAGCAAGTTATCCAGAAGATCTAGCTAAGATAATTAATGAAGGTGGCTACACTAAACAACAGATTTTCAAAGTAGATAAAGCAGCCTTATATTGGAAGAAGATGCCATCTAGGACTTTCATATCTAGAAAGAAGAAGACAATGCCTGGCTTCAAAGCTTCAAAGGACAGGCTGACTCTCGTTAGGGGCTAATGCAGCTGGTGACTTTAAGTTGAAGGCAGTGCTCCCTTACTATCCTAGGGCCCTTAAGAATGATGCTGAATCTACTCTGCCTGTGCTCTATAAGTGGAACAACAAAGCCTGGATGATAGCACATCTGTTTACAACACGGCGTACTAAATATTTTAAGCCCACTGTTGAGACCTACTGTTCAGAAGAAAAGATTCCTTTCAAAAGATGACTGCTCACTGTCAGTGTACCTGGTCACTAAAAAGCTCTGATGGAGATGTACAAAGAAAGTAATGTTGTTTTCATGCCTGCTAACACAACATCCATTCTGCAGTACATGGATCAAAGAGTAATTCTGACTTTCAAGTCCTATTATTTAAGAAATATATTAGATAAGGCTATGGCTGCCATGGATAATGATTTCACTGATGGATCTGGGTAAAGTCAGTTGAAAATATTCTGGAAAGGATTTATCGTTTTAGATGCCATTAAGAATATTTGTGATTCATGGATGACTTTGAGGGGTCCAAGACTTCAGTGGAGGAAGTAACTGTAGATGTGGTGGAAATAGCAAAAGAACTAGAATCGGAAGTGGAGCCTAAAGACGTGACTGAATTGCTGCAATCTAACGGAAAAAAAACTTTAAGGATGGAGAAGTTGCTCCTTATGAAGGAGCAAAGAGAGTGGTTTCTTGAGATGGAATCTATTCCTGGTGAAGATGCTGTAAAGATTGTTGATACTACGACAAAGGACTTATAATATTACATAAACTTAGTTGATAAAGCAGCAGCAGGGTTTGAGAAGACGGACTCCAATTTGAAAGAAATTCTACCCTGGGTAAAACGCTATCAAACAGCACAGCATGCTACAGAGAAATTGTTTGTGAAAGGAAGAGCTAGCTGCTGTGACAAACTGCATTGTCGTCTTATGTTAAGAAATGGCCACGGCCACCCAGCCTTCAGCCACCACCATCCTGATCAGACAGCAGCCATCAACATAACCCTCTACCAGTAAAAAGCTGATGATGTATTGAAGGCTCAGATGATGGTTAGCATTTTTAAGCAATAAAGTATATTTTAATTAAGGTTTGTGCATTTTTTTAGACATAACACTACTGTACATTTAATAGGCTACAGTATGGTGTAAGCAAGGTTTTCTAGGCACTGGGGGAAAAAATTGTGTAACTCACTTTATTGCGATTTTTAATTTACTGCAGTGTTCTGGAACTGAACCACAATCTCTCTGAGGTATGCCTTTATGTAAGGTTCAAATTTCAGCATATATTAATATATTTTTCTTGATATATAAACATACTCATTTATTTATGTATTATCTATGGCTGTATTCACTCTACAACAGCAGAGCTGAGTGTTGTCACTGAGACCAAATGGTCTTCAAAGCTCTCTCTACAGGAAAAGTCAGCTGACCTTGCTTTTTTAAGTGTGTGTATATGTGAAATTTGACAACTACAGTTTCTATTTCATGTAGTGGAATATTTCTTCTTGTTTTGATTCATTCCTGCTTCTTAATTATGATCTTTATTTACCACAACATTGATTTCTACTAAGTCTTATATGTATATTAGTACTGCAAATTATTTTCTTGAAGAGGAACATTTAACTGAATTTGAACTAGCCATTAAAATAGACATATCTTTGAAAGGAAAAAATAAACCTGCAAACCCTCCAGTTATATCCATGTTTTGAATTTTAAAAAAATAAATTAACTGATACTCTTTGTGAGTTTCTAATTATGATGACATAAAAGTAGAGTCATTAGATTTTTTGTGAAATTCTGCTTTCAATGGAACTGGAACACAAAATAGGGGCAGAACTTCTTAGTATGCTTATTATGATCAACCATGAAATAAAAAATGAGTATAATCAGTTTAAAACTCATATTTTTTGAAAAGTCCTATCTGAGAGAGTGATATAGTAATGTACCACTGGATGTATATATGTTTGTCATCAGTTCAGCTACTTTGTCAAATAAAAAGAAATCCAGATAAGCTGAGACTTCATACAGAAAGACTAGTGAATAGGATGAACGGTCCTATCTCAGGAACTGCAAGTGTCTAAAAATCAAACTGAAAAATGCTTTTTTCATAGATCAAAAATAAGGGAAATTGAGCAAACAAGAGAGAGTAAGCTGAATGCATAATCAGCATGATTTGACAGGAAATGTGTCTCGCTATGGTAAGTGGGTTCTGGGGATAAGCTCATAAGAGGGTGCTCTCCTTACTTGAGCACTTGCTCAGGCTTGGGGGTGACCTAAAGTTCAGGGACCTGGGGACATGAGAGAAATCTAACTTAACTTTGGTCAATTGTGAATACCTGGTCAATATGAAAATCGATTAATCTCTTTTTAAATAAATGCTAATAGTTCATGAACAGATTTGTGATTTATGCTTTTCATCATGACAAGATACAAGATACTGCACCAGTGGTTGATGATGAATTTTGACAGACGTTTTGAGAAAATTATGTATTCATCATTAATTTTCTTTTTTTTAAGATTATGGCTTATTTTAATTTTTTAAAAATATTTAATGTATATATAATTCTTTTTTAGTTGAAGTATAGTTGATTTAATATATATATTCTTTTTCATATTCTTTTCCCTTATAAATTATTAAAAATATTGATTATAATTTCCTGTACTATGCAATAGGTCCTTGTTGGTTACCCATTTTATATATAATAGTGTGTATATGTTAATCTGAAACTGCTAATTTCTCCACCCCCCTCAACTTTCCCCTTTGGTAACCATAAGTTTGTTTTCTATGTCTGTGGGTCTATTTCTATTTTGTAAATGAGTTCATTTATATCATTCTTTTTTTTATATTCCACATATAAGTGATATCGTAGGACATCTGTCTTTCTCTAGCTTAACTTCATATGATAATCTCTAGGTCCATCCATGTTGCTACAAATGGCATTACTTCATTCTTTTTATGGCTGAGTAATATTCTATTGTATAAATATACCACATCTGTATCCATTCATCTGTCAATGGACATTTAGGTTGCTTCTAGATCATCAATTTTCTTTAGAAATAGATATTAATAAATGTTGGAAAGGAAAAAGATTAAAACCATTCATACATAGTCAGCATAATTAGTTATGTAGAAAGGCTAAAAGAAAGTACTTACACACTATGCATTAAGCTTTTCTTTTTATAAAGAAGTCTCAAAGTTTATCCTTTAGCCAAAGACCAACTCTAGATATTTAGGCTCTAGATCCGTGGTAAAAAAATGAAGCTATAAGGCAAGTACTTATGTAATTCTAAGTGTCATATATACATATTCACTGTAGAACTCAATATTGCAAAGATATTAATTCTCTCCAATTTGATCTATTGATTCAGGCATTCCCAATCAAAAGCTAGAAGTTATTTTTATAGATATTGACAAGCTAATTCAAAATTATATGAAAAAGCAAAGTACTAACAAGAATAAGCAAGAGGTTCTGAATATAAAGCATAGATATTGACTTCAAGATTATCTTAATGTTACAGTAAAAAAAGACTATGGTATTGGCAAAGGATGAAAATATTAATAAAATAGAATTAAAAGCTCAAAAATAGATCTACACAAATATAGACAACTCATTTTTGACAATGGTTTAAGTTCAGTTCCATGAAGAAAGAATTGTCTTTTCAGTAAATTTTTGGGAAAAGCTGGATGTCCATATGGAAAAGATATGAACCTCAACATATGCCTCATAATTTATATGAAATTTGTGTATAAATTTATTTTTGTTTTGAGATATAAATCCAAGGTTTAGCATTCTCTGCAAATGTATATTGTGTGGTCAACCTGGCTTTGAGATTTTAAAACAAGTTTTTGAAGTAAAAACTAGAAGACGTAGGATAAAAGGACATATAAATAAAAAATTGAATACACTAATAACAGAATTACCTCTCTTTTAAAGCTGCCCTGTTGAAAAAATAGAGCAATAAGTGTATGGTAATAATGTTAATACATTCCTAAGTAACAGAGAAGCTTTTTTTGTTCCCTTTTTAAGCAGCATGCTTGCATATCAATGAAGAAATTTGGACTTTATATTTGCATTAGTACCAACTATTTCCCTATAAGATCTCTGACATTTTGGCTTTAGTATATTAGTAAGAGAAAAGTTTGAAAAGGAGCAACACTTTAGGTATATTAATTACAGGACTCATTTAGAAAACATTTATATACAAAAACACGTGATTTTTTTGAAATTTAATGTGTTTATTCTCCACTTAAAAACAATACACAAATGAGCTATGCCATGTATATTTTGGAGTTCAATAACTCGTTAACAATGAACTCAAATTATAATCATCCAGTAGATGTGAACTGGGAACCTACTATGTGTCAGCAGCTTGCAAAGCATGTATGAGATGAAAAAAACGAATAAACCACTTCTAACATTGTACAGTGAGCTTCACTACAATCTGAAATATGGGTTTACATAGAGGTAAAGGTAACGTGTAGGGTTTTGGGTTTTTTTAACATCTTTTTTGGAGTAAAATTGCTTTACAATGTTCTGTTAGTTTCTGCAGTATAACAAAGTGAATCAGCTATATGTATACATATATCCCCATATTCCCTCCCTCGTGCATCTCCCTCCAACCCTCCCTATCCCACCCCTCTGAGTCTTCACAAAGCACGGAGCTGATCTCCCTGTGCTATGCAGCAGCTTCCAAATAACTATCTATTTTACATTTGGTACTGTATATATGTCCATGCCACTCTCTCACTTTGTCCCAGCTTACCCTTCCCCCTCCCTGTGTCCTCAAGCTCATTCTATATGTCTGTATCTTTATTCCTGTCCTGCCCCTGGGTTCATCAGAACTTTTTTTTTTTAGAATCAATATATATGTGTTAGCATATGGTATTGTTTTTCATTTTCTGACTTACTTCAGTCTCTATGACAGACTCAGGGTCCATCCACCTCACTACAAATAACTCAGTATCGTTTCTTTTCAAGGCTGAGTAATATTCCATTGTATATATGTGCCACATCTTCTTTATCCATTCATCTGTTGACGGACACTTAGGCTGCTTCCATTTCCTGGCCTTTGTAAATAGAGCTGCAGTGAACATTGTGGTGCATGACTCTTTTTGAATTATGGTTTTCTCAGGGTATATGCCAAGTAGTGGGATTGCTGGGTCGTATGGTAGTTCTCTTTTTAGTTTTTTAAGGAACCTCCATACTGTTCTCCATAGTGGCTGTATCAATATACATTCCAACCAACACTGCAAGAGGATTCCCTTTTCTCCACACCCACTCCAGCGCTTATTGTTTATAGATTTTTTGATGATGGCCATTCTGACTGGTATGAGGGGATACCTCATTGTAGTTTTGATTTACATTTCTCTAATGATTAATGATGTTGAACATCCTTTCATGTGTTTGTTGGCAATCTGGATATCTTCTTTGGAGAAATGTCTGTTTAGATCTGCCCATCTTTGGATTGGGTTGTCTGTTTTATTGATATTGAGCAGCATGAGCTGCCTGTATATTTTGGAGATTAATCCTTTGTCAGTTGCTTCATTTGCAAATATATTCCCCTATTCTGAGGGCTCTCTTTTTGTCTTGTTTATGGTTTCCTTTGCTGTGCAAAAGTTTTAAGTTTCATTAGGTCCCATTTTTTAATTTTTGTTTTTTATTTCCATTTCTCTAGTAGGTGGATCAAAAAGGATCTTGCTGTGATTCATGTCATAGAGTGTTCTGCCTATGTTTTCCTCTAAGAGTTTGATAGTGTCTGGCCTTACATTTAGGTCTTTAATCCATTTTGAGTTTGTGAAAAATGGTACAGATGAACCAGTTTGCAAGGCAGAAATAGAGATACAGATGTAGAGAACAAATGTATGGACACCAAGGGGGGAAAGCCAGGGGTGGTGGTGGTGGGATGAAATGAGAGATTGGGATTGACCTATATACACTAATATGTATAAAATAGGTTACTAATAAGAACTGTATTAAAAAATAAATTAAATTTAATTTAAAAAAATAAATGCACTTTCATGAAAAAAATGGATTGTGCATCCATCATGTACCATCCCTTATGTATTAAAAAATAAATAAAATTAAATTTTAAAAAATAAATGCACTTTCATGAAAAAAAAATGGATTGTGCACCCATTATGTACCAAGGACTGTGTTAGCTCTTAGGAAAACACAGATGAAAATATAAGAATCTATAAAGAATGTACAAGGTAGTTGAATTCATGAACTGCCTGTAATTCATTTTGTTGAATTTTCTAAAGCAAAAACATACATCAGATAGCACCCAGATCAAGAAACATTACCCCAAACCCAGAAGCTCCTTTCTATTTCTAATAAATATTTCAGTATCTTCCTATTTAAGCCTCTTGGGAATAGTACTATTGTGGGTTCACTTGTGCACTTTTTTTACACATACGTATGCTTTTCTGTTGATTATATACCTACTCATAGAGTTACTGGTCCATAGGTATGTTTGTGTTCAACATTCATAGATACTAAGAAATGACAATACCAAGCAGATAATCTAATTTACATTCCTACTAGCAGTGTATTAGTAATTCAGTTCAACACCTTGGCAACACATGGTAACTTCATTTTATTTATTTTCCACTCCATTTTTTGTCAGGTTTATGGAAGTATAATCACCAACAGTAACATCCACTGAGTTTTGACAAATGTATACAGTCATATGATCACCACCATAATCAAGATAAAGATTCTATCCATCACATCAAAACATTCCTTCAAGCCCCTGGAAGTTAATCCCATCTCCCTCTCCCAACAACTTATGACTAATCTATCAATACTTTCTATCCCTATTGTCTACTTTTCCAGAATGTCAGATATAGTAAATCTTAGAGTATACAACCTTTTGAGTAGAGTTTTATCCACATAGCATTGTGCTTCTGGGATTCATCCTGAATATGTCAGTAGTGCATTCCTATATATAATGTGTGCTATTCCACTTTATGGATATACCATGTTATGGTTATCCATTCCCCAATTAATGCAGATTTCAGCTGTTTATACATTTGAGCAATTATAAATTAAGCTCTACAAATATTCATATACAGATTTGTGTGGACATATATTTATATATTTTTTGTTCTCTGGAGTAAATGTTTAAGTGCTGGATTGCTGATTCATAAAGCAAGTACATGGTTAACTTTATAAGAAACTGCCAAACTGTTTCCCAAAATAGCTATATTATTATTTTTTTATTTACACCAGTGATAATTGGCAGTTCAGTTGCTCTGCATTCTTGCTAAAACATGGTGTTGCTTGTTATTTTAATATTACATATTCTATTCTATGTGTAGTAGTATCTCATTGTTTTAATTGGATTTCTCTAAAGACAAAAGATGTTGAGCAACATTTAATATGTTTATTTGCATCTATGTACATTCTTTGGTGAAATGTCTCTTCAGATCTTTTGTCCAACTTTTGTTAGTTTATATTTATTGTTCCACTTTAAGAGTTATTTAAATATTCTAGATACAAGTCCATTGTCAGACATGTGATTTACAAATATTGTTACCAGTTTCTGGCTTATCTTTAATCTATTAACAGTGAGTTTCACAAACCAAAGTTTTAAAATTTTAGTAATGCCCAATTTATCTTCACAAAACCTCAGGTCACATATATTTTCTTTCATGTGTTCTTTAAGATGTTTTATAATTTTATATTTTACATTTAGGTCTATGATTCATTTTGAGTTCATTTTGTGTAAACTGTGAGGTATGTGTCATGGGTCATTATTTTGGCATGTGGAAATCCAATTGTTTCAGTACCATCTGTTGAAAAGACAGTTATTTCTTCAGTGCACTGCCTTTGAATCTTTATAAAAAATCAGTTGACATTTGTAGGCGAGTTTATTTCTTGCCTCTCTATTCTGTTCTGTTGATCGAAGTGTCTCCCCTTTTGTGAATACCATACCTCCTTGATTACTGTAGCTTTAGTGCAAGTCTTGAAATCAGGTAGTATAAGCTCTCAGACATTATATTTTCTTTCTCAATTATCTTGGCTATTCTAGTTGCTTTTCTTTTTCATATAACTTTTAAAATCAAATGATTAATATCACACACACACACACACACACACACACAAACTTGCTGTTATTTTGATTGAGATTGTATTGAATCCATAAATCAAAGAGCAGAGAATTGACATCTTAGTATTTAATCCATGAACACTGTTTATATCTTCTTTGACTTTTTATTAATGTTTGTAGTTTTTAACATACAGATACTGCATATTTTTATTTTACAACATGAAATGTTTTGTATAAAGAAATTATATTCATTTCAGAATGCTATTGCAAATGATATATATATATATTTTTTAATTTTGAAAGTCCGTGCTTCATAGCTTTTTGTTAACATATGTGGTACTTTTAATTTCTGGTCACAAGTTTGCTCCAGCCTCCCCTTCATATTTTTCTGGGTCGCTTAAAAGTTTTTTATGGATTGAGTAGATAATATCCTTTTCTTTAAGGCTAGTTTTGCCCATTACTTAAGATGTGACTTTTTTTAATTACCAGGTATTCTTAATTACCAGGTATTCTTAAGTTCTATCCACTCTGGATGGTCAGAACTTGGTCTGCTCTCAGCTCTGGGTAAACTGTTATGTATTATTTTAAACATTTCAGTAATATTTCATTACCTCTTAGGCATTCTTTGCCCAGTTTTGTGATACACATGTAATAAAAATATACATATAATCTCCTTGCCAAACTCTGGTTTTGGTCTGTTTAGAATGGGAATGTTGTGCTGTACGTGGGTGGGGGGCCCACCTTGCACCTTGGTCCAGAAAGTACCTCCAAGCAGACAGCCCACCTTACTTGTTTCCCATTTTAGAATCTGCATTGCCTGCTGTCCAATATCTTAAAATGGATGAATTTTATTTTTTCATATAATTTGTCCAATTTTCTAGTTGTTTATAAGTCTTCTACAAATTCTTTAATAGTTCCTGGAATAAGAATGCCCTCTCTCTCTTCTTAGTAACTATTTTTACAGTATCTTTAAATATACATGCTGAAAATTATGTGTAGTTAAGGATAGTTTTCTTCCTTTCAAATAATTTTATTTCCTTACAGAGTCATCTAGTTATCATTTTTACATATTTTCCCTCCTAAGAAAACCAACATATAATATTACTAACCCACCATAACTTCTATTTTTTTCACATACTCAGTTGTTATTACTTTCTCTGATTATCTTAGCTCTGTATTTGCTTTCTCTAGCCTAAGAATAAGTTCCCTTTTTTGAGTCAGAGACATACCATTTCAAGTAGTTTCTCAATGTTTCTAAGAATCAACATCACTACCTTACTTCTACTGTGATACACATTTCATTTTAGAAAGCATCATATTAGAAATGGAAAATTTGTTCTATGTAGTGTGCCAGTACCAATTGATTGTTCATAACTGTGTTGACTGCCTTATTGAAAAAAGATTTCTGAGGCAGTAGAAACCAAGGGACAGAGTGCCATAATGTTCTGGCAATATCTGTCATAACTGTGCCTGTAAGAGTGCTTTTATATTTGCTAGTCCTATATTAAGTGGTATATACCTTTTGGATATATACCTTTGGACAACTCATACATCTCTTGATATCATACTGTTTCTTAGAACTGAACTTTTCAATATAGTAGCCACTAGCCACATGTGGCTACTTAAGTTTAAATGATTTAACATTAAATAAAATTAAAAATTCAGTTGCTGAGTTTCACAAACCACATTTCAAGTGCTCAATAGCCACATGTAACTAGTAGCTACCTTATTGGTCAACACAGATATATACACTATTTCTATTGTGACAAAAAGTTTTATCACCTGGTAAAGCCTTTAAAGAATTCATTTATACATAAGTTTTCTTGATATGTAATTGGCTCCTTAGTTTAAAACACAGTGTTGAAACATAAATTTCTTGAGGGTATATAATGTATGTCTGATTCCCTCTTTACAATGATCTTTATTTTATTCTCCCCTACCAAGTGACAGGATTTTTGATAGACTCCTCTACCTTCGTATATATTGACTAAATATGCGCAAATTCATCAGATGTTTCTGAATAGGAAATTGCTAGCAGTATTTCATGTTAAAATGATGACAATACCCTCATTAGCTTAAATACTGTGTGCTGTGCCATCATCTGCAGAAGAAACTGCCTTTGTGTAGGGGTTTAGTTTTTCAAACAACATGATTGGTAATTTCTTCCATTATATATGAATATCATTCGGACAATGAACTTCATTAAAGAGCTTCAGGCTATAATAAAAACCTATCTGACAAAGAAAGTTTGAAAAGAGCTTTATGAATTAATAATATGGTCAATGAAATAATATACTACACCACAGAATTGCAATTGGTAAGTTGAACTTTATCTACATATTTTATTTAGAAAAATAATGTTAAATATTTAGATTTTAATGTATTCCTTTTTGATTTGATAAATGTTTCACAGCTACTCCTTATTTTAGCTTCTGGAAAATTATGAGCCAGAGAATAATATTGTGTATAAATTCTAATATTTCCCTCTCCTGGTTGCTTCATACTGATAGTATGTGAAAAATTCATTTTTAGCTTACCAAGATTCAATTTAAATAAATTATCTTGAGGATTTTCAATATCGCTGTTTTATACCTAAGAGATGAAAAAAAAAAAAAAAAGAGAAAGAGAGAAAGAAAAAAAAATCCTATAAGAGTAATACCTGCTTTCCCAGTCAAGGATTCTTTTTCTGTTTTGTTTGACTTAATCACTCTGGAGCTTGTAATTTATCAATTCATCTACACTGAAATATTTATTGAGTATTTGCCCTGCCAATTTTCTACTTAGATTTATTGTGTTGTCATAAGGTTAATTTATTTTCTAAATTTTATCAAAATGTATTGATGAAGCAGATACTGTATAATTCTTACTTACCTTCTCAACTTACCCTTTAAATCAACAGAATAATGTGTGTATTGCACTGTAACATATAGAAATGATAGGAGAAATTTTTTACTCTACCTTAAGAAAAAACTAGAAAAATATTGTTTTAATTGGAAAGAATCTGGTCATAAGTGAATTCTGTTTTCAAAATAAGAATACTTTGAGAATTGAGCTTTCAGTCAAGATTTGTGATACAGTTTGGTGCTCCCCACACCCACAGAATGCTGTCTCCTAACAAAGTCAGCCAGGTAGTAAATTACTACAGAAAGGAGTGTGAATTATTTGGGCCTTAAAACACTTCAGAGTGGCCTTTAGTCATTGTTTTGGCCAATTCCCAAACTTTTCCTGATATCTGGAAGTAGCTTATCATTCTTTATTTTTTCCCCTAGAATAGACATCTATTATGCTTGTTTGCTATACACCTAACCTTCTCCTGCTCTGCTTTCTATCACACATAACATTTCTTTCCAGTCTCCAGTGCACTCAGATTGCTGGATAGGCTAATAGAAGGCATTTGCAACTATAAGAGGGCAAGGGGAGAGAAAAAACCTAAGTCCTCTCTTACCTGTCTCTACTCACTGTGGCATATCAGGCCATAGCCAGTCACTCATACCATGGCCCCAATCCTCATCATATGGCCTTGCTTTTGTGTTCTAGCAACTTCTGCTGTTCCTCCAGCTCTAAAGATGATAGGCACTTATTGCTGTTGCAAAACTCTGGGTTCCCTTTTAATTCCTTCTATCACATAAAACATCATTTGTATTCAATTTCCTTACAATAAAATACTTTGAATAGTTTCTGCCTTCTTTCCTAAGCCATTCATGATTCAATTTTTCAATACATATATTGAATATATTCAATATATAATTAATTTGAATACAGGAAATGAGATTTTCATTTTTGTCAGCAATTACATAGCATTTATATAACAATATTACCCAAATAAAGTTATTTTCAAAGCATTTAAGTCATATATATATTTTTGATCACTTTATTTCTGTGTAACTAAATATAATATACTCCATGAATATTCATGTTTCATTTGTATAATATACATGTGAGTATATATATTATAGATCAAAAAAGTATGTATTCTTTTTAACTTGAATCATGATTTTTTTTTTTTTGTAAATACTACTTCATAATATTTACTTCTCTGTTTTATGTTAACTAGCTTAGAAGTTACACTCTGGATTGACTGCCTAGCTCACGAAAAGGAGACGTTTTGCAATTATAATATTGCCAAATTTACTAGATTTCCAGTTCTTACACTAGCACTGAGGAAAAGAAGAGAAGAAGCACATCTATTAATAACATCTTTGTTCAACTCCTGGCTAGCCCCAGTGATAGTGCAAAATTAACATGTTTTCTTGTAAAAGTATGGGATTTATTTTCAGACACAATTTAAAATGATTAACATAGAAAGTTTAAATGTTGTTTGTTTAAAACTGGTAAAAGCACTTGAGACGGTTTCATGAAAAGGATACTAAGATATCTTATTGTTAGGTTGTTTTATTTTGGATGAGAAACTGGACTAAGAAGAAGGAAGAGTAGTGATAAAAGTCCAGGTTTTCAGGTTGAAAAATAGCAATAGATGTGTTGCAACTGATGGATTTGATGTCTAATTATAAATGTGTAGAACATTATGTGTTATATATTGGTTTAAAGAAATTTCTGAGCAAAATATGTGTTGTCTTTCATAAGAAATGTATGCTTAATAGGTATTAAGTAATGTACATACTTTTGGCCATCAAGGTTTACTGTGGAATGATCTCTTTTTGCTGACCTTATAAAACCTGTGGAATATTAACAGCAAGTGGGAGTGATTTTAGTATGGCTGGAAAAAGATTTTGCATGCTTCTATTTGGGAGAATGTCTTTTTTTTTCCCTCTAAAATTGAGACATATGAATATCTTTTATTTCAGAGGTCTAGTTTATATAATCTAGTCAATTATATCAACACTCTGAAATAGATAAAAACTGGGATATTTTGAGGGCTGTAAGCATAAATTTGTTTATAAAGGATATATAAAGGCATATGTAAGATATATGGAGGAACTTTTAAGATAAAGCCAGTTTCTTTTAAAATAAGTCCTTAAAATATACCATCTCTTGAAATGTACAAACCTCCCTATTTTATTTGATCTAGTACTATGATTTCACTGTTAAGAATTTTTCAGGCAAAGGAATGTCTGTATGCAATGATGCCGCATATATAAGTGCTCTTAGTAACTGTCAAGTAAATTTGGAAAAGGATGCCTAAATATGCCCTGCTTTAGGGATTGGGAGTGAGTTAATAAAACAGTAGTATTTTTCACCAGGGACTGTATGTCAGCAAAATATAATATGTGTTTTTTTCTAGACTTTCCTAAAGGCAGCCCTGAGACAAGGATTTTTGTGTAAGCAATCCATTAACAGAAGTAAAGAGAGCAGAGATGCCTATATTTAACCAGAAGCTTCTCATTCTCTTTTGTAGTGGATATCCATAGTTTAGGCCTGTTCTGTATGTTCACTTTCCTTTGGGTTATTAGGACCTGATATTCATCTGGAAAAGTATCCTAAGTTCTCTTCTCAGAACATCCTTTTCTGTTAGATTAGATTTCTACCACAGTTCGTAAAATTAGAGCACTTGAAACAAACCCAACTAACCTGATTTCTCCAGGCCATGTAATTTCTTCATAGATAGGCAACCAAGAAGAAGAAATGGAGGGGCAGAGAAGCGGTTGATATTTTACCACAAAAAAATTGAAACTAACTGGCACAGCTAGGTTCTCTCTCTTTAGTGAGAGAACAGAAATAGAAAACAAAAGCAAAAAAGAAAAAAAAAAACAGCAACAACACAGGGCTTTGATGAAATCATTTGGGCCATAAGTCATGGCAAACCTGATGTTAGCACACAAATATTCTTTCTTTTAAGGTCATATATAACAGATTATGTTGTTTATACTTACTTTAAAGCATTGAAAGATTTTAACTGGTAAAGGTTTCTTAAAATTTTGCATTCTATTTTTCCCCTAAAGCATGGATATTTAATTTAACTAGATATGGTGTAAGTCCATTTTTTTAGTTAGGGTTTACATTTTATAGAGGATCTTCACAAAAATAAGTGCTTTTCTGATTATGTGTCCATTAATTTTCAAAGATAAGTAAATAACTTTTATTTTTATACATTGATATTACAGACTACAGTTTATCTTCTGAGTTACAGAGATAAATAAAATTGAAATATTTACTTTGTATTTTATTAGTTTTCTACAGGAATGATGATCACTTAAAAGGATTATGATTAGATTGAAAGCCCAATATAAGGAATCATTATGAGGTAATTCTTTGCCTAGATAATTAAGCTCTGGCATGTTAAAATGCAATATGTTGACAAAAATTTCTTTTATATATAGTTCACAATTAAAATATATGAAAAATAAAGACAATGGGTTTATATCAAGAGAGATTTGGGCCTGGGTATATGATACAGATTTTCAATATGTATAGTTTAAAAAAATGTATTTAAAATGTAAATTAAAGTGCAGAATCAAGGAAAAGACATGTTGACTATAAAAGTTTTTCATTAGAAAAATTAAAGTTCTAACAATGAAAAAATAATGATCCTTGGGATAATTTATAATCAAAATAATGAGAACCAAAAAATACTCAGACAACATTTTTCTGAAATCAAAAGTGTGTCTATCACTGCTCCTATACACAAAGATGTAGATGCCTGAATATATCCTCAAAATAATAGAATGGAGAGATAAGGTAAAAAGAGGGTATATATAAAATACAGCAAATAGATATTATTCTAATAGTGAGATGCACAAAGTAGAATGGTTCATCTTAGAAATATGGGACTTTGGTGTTCTAATCTAGTGTAGAATCTTCTATTTGCAAGTTAAATACATCTCAAGTCTGCTGAAGGAATAAAATCAGTTTTTGTATACCAAACTGATTTTGATGACTAATGACTCAATAATAAGGAGCTCAAATGATTTCACTGAGGCTCTTTCTCTTTTATTTGATATATCTGGACTGCTTTACTCTGAACTGTTTTATTCTCACTTGTTCCTAACTGAGCAATTTTTTCCCCCCAAATTCAAGGGACATTGTACCAAATGTCCCAGCTGTATACAATTCCAGCTAGCATTTACAGTTGGGGGAGTGGGAAGAAAAGAATTTTTCTTTCTAGAAATATAGATAAATCCCAGTGAAAAATCAGAAGGCTGTGTTTGGTCCTCCCTGAGTCAGGTACCGTCCCCAGGACCAGTCATTATACCAGACATAGGAAGTAATATAAACAGCAAGGCTGGAGTCAAGATTCCGAGTGGAGTTGGTTAGGGGTAGGTGGACTGACGCTTGATAGAAAAGGCAGAATCAATTGGAAAAGGGAAAGACATTTTTCCCAAGAAAAAGCAAAGTGCTAGAAATAGTATGAGGGGGAGAATGTAGAGCATACAGAAAAAAGAAAGTTCGCTATACTTCTCAAATTGGCCAAGATACTCTTACAGTATGAACTGGTTTAGAACAAAGAAATGAGAACTTGTGAAAATGAATCTTAGAGTTCAACAAGGTGAAACTGTGAAGCCTAACTGTAGCATGCTTTGAAGTCTGCAAACACACAAAAAATATTCTGTGGGAGAAACAAACATTCCAGGGCTGATGTAATTTTCAACCTCCTCAACATCCGTTCTCAAACTCTTTTGGGGAGAAAAAAAAAAGTGTTTTAAGTTCACCAAATCCTAAAATGCCAGAAACAGATACCTAGAAAGATTAAAAAGAAAACAGAGAACTATTTTATAAAATGTGTTACCATCCTATTTTTAACTGAATTCATTGCTATTTCTAGCGGTAATATTACTTAGAGAAAGAGATGAAATTTGAGTTAAAATTAAGTATTTATAAGTAAATTAACACTTAAAGAAGCTGTAATTTTTTAAAAATTTCATAAATATGGGCATCTTATACATCTAGTGGCTTTTGAAGGATGGAGGTGGAAAGAAAGATCCCTATAATGTGCAGACTGAATGTGATTGGTTTATCAAGGAATTATAAAAGTAAGAAAATTGAAAAATGGAAATTAAGATCAGAGATATCTATTGAGTTTTATTTTGCATTATATGTATTTTTTCCTGTGGTAAATGTCATCATATACCCAGAACTGTTGTATGCCAGAGTTTATTTCTATTTTAATTCCCCCCGCCAAATTTTAAGAACTTCTAGAAATCTTCAAAGGCAATCCAAGATATTTATGGTTGAAGGGCATAAAGCTTAGAAGATGAAATATAATTGTTAAAAATCTATTTAATATCACTCCTGCATACTAATCAAACTATAGTATGCTATGCAGACTTGGAAACTTTTTAAGAAATGGCAGGTTTAATTTTAAAAAGTCAGAAATATTTTTCTTTATTAATGATATTATTTACTACCATCTTCACCTCTAGCAAAAGATTGCTTCTACGACTCACCACATAATCAATCCTATGTCAAATCCCATGTTTGTCATTTTCTTACCTAAGCCTGAAGGAAATCTGGAACACAATTTTATAAATACGGTACCCTCACCCTCTTTTCAAATAGTAGGAAGAACAGAGATCACACGGAGCATTGGGAAATGAATTTGTGATCTGATGGTCAGTGTTCAAAATTTCAGAATCAGGGAAATACACCAAAACCATTCATTTGGTATTTTTAAAATATAATAGATTTTGTCTAAATTTCTATATCTATTTCTCCATCTCCTACTCAATAGCCCATATATTCAATTCTCTCTTTTGTACTCATAAATCAGCTGAAGTTAGTCTCACAAAATCACCATTGATCTACATGTCAGTAATTGCAACACACTATACTTATTGTAATCAAATTCTCAGGATTTGTGTACAAAACAGCATACTCTGTCCTTGAAACTCTCTCATATCTTGACTTCAGGGTCTTCATTCTCTTCTAGCTTCCCTTCTGTGCTTTCCACTTCTAAGTCTCTTTTAACAGCTTATCCTCATGTGCCCACTCCTCCAGTATTCCTATTCCTGAAGACTTTGTCCTAACCCCCTCAGCCTTACACACTCTGTGTATTTTTCTCTGAACTGCCTTATCTATTCTCAACTCTATGCCTTGCTCTCCTGAACTTGAAATTTTGCATTAATTTGTGACTGGATGATTCTACTTACATATATCAATGATACCTCAAACGCTAAATTCCTATAATGGGAAGCTATATCTTCTACCCAAAGCTAACACTTTTCACAGTTTTTTATCTCAGGAAATAAAATTATTATTCAACAGTTTTTTTATCTGAAAACACAAATGAACAAGCAAGCTAGTATTCATCCATGGCTTTCTCATCGCAGTCACTCATGCACACCCAGGTGATTTCAAGGTCCTGATCTCATGAAACTACAGGAAAAAAAAAAATACTGAGAACAAACAAGGGCCCTGAGTATTCAGGAGAAGATACCTTGTCTTCTATTTCTAAGGCTCCAGGTATATTAAAAATATAAACAACTTGAACAAGGTTTCAAAATATTGTGATTTATTATAAATGCCTATATGTAATAGAGTAACACCATATAATTTACATCTGTGTTACCGATTACACTTGTTATTTTATCTTAATTTTTAGTTCATAATATATCACTTCATCTATAATAGTACAAAACATGGTGCTTAGGAATCCAGTCTCAAGTCAAACTACCTGAGCTCAAAACCTTGTTTCTCTGTCTACTTAGTAGTCTGGGGTAACTACATATTTTACCTCTCTGAGAATGTTTTCTCGTCTATATAAAATGGATGTAATCATGGTACTTGTCTTATGGTTTATTTCAAAAAGCATATAGATGAATTCTTTAGAAGTTGGCACATTCTGTAAATATTAGTTACATTATTTAATGTGTTGTTATCATAATACTTCGCTGATGGATTTCTTGTGTCATAAATTCAATTATGTAGAGATAGAGCTTTTATCTTTTTAAAAGTTTCAAGCCTGTATTTTGTCCAAAAATAGAGTACTTTAACTCATTATATAATGATAAATTCAATAACATCAGGATTTTCTTAGTCGATTTAAAATTTTCTTAGTCAGTAAACTCAGTCTATTTTGAATTCCTATTACCCAGTTTTTGACTTAAGGAGGTCTCTAAATTCCAGGTGCTTGGGTGACATTGTGGCATTGTGGGCACATGGCTAGATAAGATCATGCTCAACTATGGCTATCCCTCCACACTGGTATTTGCGTTCCTAATTGGTCCTTTAATTTATAGTCTACCATACTCCATTGTATCTGCTTTCACTATGATAATATTTTTCCAATTGTTCAAGTATAGTTGAGTTATAATGTGAGTTACAGGTATATAATATAGTGATTTACAATTTTACAGGTTATATTTCATTTATAGTTATTAGAAGATATTTACTATATTCCCATGTTGTACAGTATATCCTCGTAGCTTACTTTATACCTAATAGTTTGTATCTCTTACTCCCCTACCCCTATATTGCCTCTTCTCTCTCCTCACTAGTAACCACTAATTGGTTTTCTATATCTCTGAGTCTGCTCCTTTGTTGTTATATTCACTAGTTTGTTGTATTTTTTAGATTCCGCATATAAGTGATATCATACAGTATTTGTCTTTCTCTGTCTGATATTTCACTTAGCATAATGCCCTCCAAGTCCATCCATGCTGCTGCATATGGCAAAATTTCATTCTTTTTTATGGCTGAGTAGTATTCCACTGTGTGTTTGTGTATGTGTCCACCCGTGTGTGGGTATCATCTTCTTTATCCATTCATATGATGATATTTTCTAATTCTCTCTTATGAATTTACATCCTTGGAGTATATAATGTTAGTTCTAACTCCTTTGCCAATCTGAGTCTGCAGGAAAAAATAATAGTGTTGTCTTTGACCCTCTTTGCCTCTGATACCATCAGTGTATCATTCCTTGTTCTGATGAATGAAAGCTGGACTGGCTCAAACAATAATTATAGTAAGGTTCCATCTCCCATGTATCCACATGAGATTGAGGTGTAGGTCTACTGTGGACGCCACTTCTTTGAGAGTCCTATCACTATTCCCAGAGAAGCTAATTCTCAGGGGGAGAGAAAATTCATTCCTCTCTTCTAAAATTCTGATACCATGAAGTCTGTTGTTCCTCTGCTTTTGATTTTTATTTCCCCATTAGCCCAGAAGAATATGCTATTCCTTAGCTAAAAGGAAGGAAATCAGGACAAATGACTTAATTTTTCTCTTTAATATATTTACTCTATAGTTAAGAAATTATTTTTTAAACTAAGTCTAATATTTGATGCTTTTTTTTTTTTCTGATTCTTTTTTGGTTACTGACTTTTGGGGCAAAGAAGCCTTCATGCCAAATGGCCCAAAAAAGAAAAAAAAAATCACCAGATGAAAGGAATGTAGCTAGAGAAAAATGCATATATTGTTTATTACTTCATATTGCCATCGCATTACAC
Source organism: Mesoplodon bidens (assembly GCF_964165515.1). Classification (NCBI taxonomy): domain Eukaryota; kingdom Metazoa; phylum Chordata; class Mammalia; order Artiodactyla; family Ziphiidae; genus Mesoplodon; species Mesoplodon bidens. The sequence goes on from NC_138162.1 coordinate 48,229,417, forward strand.
TCTTTGCCACATCAAATAACATTCTGTGTTAATTCTTTCTTAATAAGTTTAGAATTTATTGTTGTTTTAAAGGCCATCATCCTATTACTACAGTTCTCTACATAAAATCCTAGTAAGCTATTTTAGACAACCCTTATTTTAGGGATACATTTAAATTTTTTAGACTGAGATGTAATTGACATATGACATTATATTTCAGGTTACAATACAATGATTTGATACTTGTATAGAGGGTTATATTCTTAATTCAGAGTAAATCTCTCATACTGTAGCTAAAATCTAGTTGGTTTAATTTTAAATTCCATCTCATTCAAATTCTTTTTCAAGGTATCCATTTTTTTTTTCTTTTTCACTAGTATTACTCATTTATTAAATGAGTCTTTGAACTCATATTAACAAGAGTCTAGAAATTAGAGGGAATTTTGTTGAAATATTTGTCAACATTAAATTTGCACAACCCACCCCCAATAAACATAACACATTTTTCCTTTTTATCTAGGGCTTGACTCTTTTTTTTATTGTTTTCACACAACAATACATCACAACAGTAATATATTTCCTTCCTTTTCTTTTGTGCTATTTAATACATATAAACTTAAGAGATCTATATTGAGAATTGTATTTTCTTTTTGCAGCTGGGAGAGCATAGAAGAAAAAATATTCTGATCATTGTTAGTCTCCAAAGCATTCAGAGTAAGAGTCATATTTGCTCTCAGCTGTAGTGTTTTGGGAATTCTCCACAAACTGCTTGTCTTTCCTAAGTGCCTCAGTGAGAATTTACTTCAGATTTAATATCTGAATTTATCCTCCCTATATGCCCATGCTTTCTATATGATTAGTGAAGTGCTACTGTGGAGAGGCTCCTGGGATTTCTAAGGGAAAAAGCCTTCAGATAATGTGAAAATAACAAAGGTATTTGTTTGTTAAGTTTGAGAAAGACTGTCATGGTCCATTACACCATCCAGAATGTTCAAAGACTTGGGTGTCCTCCCAATTTCCTGCCTTCAGACGTCATCTCCCAGGGTGATAGGAACCTATTTTCCTACTTTCAATTGAATTTTCTCTGAAATAAGTGGTGAGTATTAAGTACAGAAGTCAGTAGTTTCTTGAAGAAATGTAATTGCCATACATGCATTTTAGGAGTCAGTGGATGATAAATATTAGAAGAGCTGCCAAAAAATAGTAATACTTATTCCCAAAGTTTTACTAGTACTCTCTCAGGGGTACTGAACTGATGATATAAAGTGATAAGTCAGCATTCTCCCCAATATTGGAGTAGTTGGGGCTTCTCCCCGAATAGCAGCTAAGCTTTTTCCCTCAGCGGCTTCACTTTGCCTTTAGTGCTTTCTCTACTCCCAGGACTCTTGCAGAACTGTTTTTAAAGTCAAAATGTTTTATTTCTGAATTGCTAACCCCTGGAGAGCATTGTCACATCAAGAACAAAACTCTTACGTTCATTAAGGAGAAAGGAACTTGTCAGCTGAAACAGTGGACAGAAAAACCTTAGCTTCCTGTGAAGAATAAGTGCATACCCCTAGTTGGTTCTTTGATATTGAACTCATGAATGCCTAAATGCTCAGGGATTAAAGGATGTAATGTAGTCAGATAGTTCCTCCCAAGTCTGGTTTTAATGATGAATCTCAACTCTTAGTTGTCAAATCCATTGTATGCCATTCATGGAACTCCTACATTTCAGTTTCATCCAAGCATAATTAAATACATTCCTCACGTACCTGAGGTGCAGAAATAGACTGGTTGTAGGGGAGGGAAACTTCTTACCCCAAAATGTCTCTTTGACATGAGGATTATTTTGAGCTGAAAACAATCAAGGTCCTAAAGATTTAGGAAGAAACTTACACCTTCCATCTAATTGCATAAGAAACTTTCAGAATGAGGGTCTATTCCTGGAATGGAGCCGTCACCAGAGATATCCGCAAAGAATATTAGCTAGATGTAGTGGGGGAAGGGGCCTAGAGATCAGAGTCCATTCTGTGTCCCATTGACTCTGCATGGCTCAGCAAACATTTATTTACCTAAATTTCTTTTTCTATCTCCATGCCAATTGCCTTCCTCCCCTTTGAAGTCCCAAACCACCACCCCCAATATCTTCTTTTGTCTTTAGCTGACAATGGTTTTTAAGGTGAGGGTTTCCACCATTTGGGCAAGTTACGCAGTTTTCCTGGGTCTATCCCACATATACATGTTATTAAAATTTGGTTTGATTTTCTCCTCTTAATGTGTCTCATGTCAATTTAATTCTAGGCAGAATAAAAGGGTAGAAAAAAATTTCTTCCTCACTAACACTAACTTCACTCATTTTCCCTAATCTATAGAATTAACCAGAGTGGAAGCGCTTTTTCTAAATTAGCATCTCTTCTACTTATACATAAATAAGAATATAAAATTCAAGCTTAATATGCATAATTGCAGTTCACTTACAGATTTTATGTTAAATAAATATTGCTTTTATTTTTTAAATGTAATTTAGTTATTTTTTATATAACAGGTTCTTATTAGTTATCTATTTTCTACATATTAGTGTATATATGTCAATTCCAATCTCCTAAATTGAGAGAGAATTGTGAATATATATATATATATCAGCTCTGTTTTCTGATTATCTGATAACATTTATTTTTCATTTACATCCATATTATTTTAACATATTTAATAACAGTTTTTTAAAATGAACTAATCTCTTAAGTTATTAGAAAGTTTTTTAGTTCCAGGAAGAAGGAGTTCTTGCAATATTTTTTCAGAATTTTATCAGCATACAGAAAGCTGTGCTCCATGGTGACTGCTCTTGACCACAGTCGTAGGGCGATCAAAGCAGACTTACCCTGGCTTGCCTCCCTCAGTCAATTTTGTTTCACATTTTAAAGGTAATGGGAGTTCCTAGGCAGTTTGCTCAGTGCAGATAGTGACAAGGGTGGAGAGGGACATGAAAGAGATGACCTGGGAAGAAAATATGAGGTATTTTCTGAACTATGCAGGTTTTTGGAAAACTGAGACTAAATCCAAAGCATAACGATATAATTTGTGAAATAGGCTTGCTGACAACATGGAGTATCAATTATCTGAGGTTTAAAGTCAGCGATACAAATTGGACTGCAGTATATATGGTTTGTAAAGTCGTCGGTTTTTTTTAATGTTTATTTCTTGTGGTAAAAGTCACATAATATAAAATATACTATTTTAACCATATTTAACTGTACACTCAGTGGCACTAAGTACATTCACATTGTTGTGCAACTCATGGTGAGCTGGTGACATCATCCATCTCCCAAATTTTTCACCTTCCTAAACTGAAACTCTGTCCCCTTTAAACACTAAATCCCCATTCCCCCTCCCCACCCCCCCAACCCCCCCGGCCCCTGGCATCTACCAATGTACTTTTAAACTCTATGAATTTATGAACTCTATGAACTATTCTAGGTTCATGGACTCTATGAACTATTCTAGGTACCTCGTATAAATAGAATCAAACAGTATTTGTCTGCACCTAATGTATATTGGAATGCATCTTTAAGGTTAACTTAATATATGTCCTGCAAACAGACTGTACCTTCTTTTTTTCTTTTCCTGTGCTATACAGCAGGCACTCATCAGCCATCTACTTCGTACATAGTAGTGTACATACGTCAATCCGAATCTCCAATCCATCCCACCCCACCTCCCACCTTGGTGTCCATACATTTGTTGTCTACATCTGTGTCTCTACATCTGCTTTGCAGATAGGTTCACCTGTACCATTTTTCTAAATTCCACATATATGCACTAAAGGATTGATAATGTTTCTCAGCAGTTAACTGTACTAACTACAACTTGATAATATTAAATTCTTTAAGAGGAAATTAGGAACCATATGATTAATTAAATAACTGCTTTTAAAGAATAGTTTATTTCAATTTGGCATATTGACTTTAAAATAGGTAGGTCATATTTTAAAACCTACTTTTTAAGAAATAATATATTTTATTTTAAAAAATATAGTTGAAAACAGTTCAATTATCACAGCTCATTTTAAAGATATAGAGGGCTTCCCTGGTGGCGCAGTGGTTGAGAGTCCGCCTGCCGATGCAGGGGACACGGGTTCGTGCCCCGGTCTGGGAGGATCCCACATGCTGCGGAGCGGCTGGGCCCGTGAGCCATGGCTGTTGAGCCTGCGCGTCCGGAGCCTGTGCTCCGCAACGGGAGAGGCCACAACAGTGAGAGGCCCGCATACCGCAAAAATAAAATAAAATAAAATAAAGATATAGAAATGCTATCTCAATAGTTAGAGGAAATAACAACAATGCCCATTATTTCTTTTGCAAAATAGTTTCTGTTAGTTCATTTATTTGTTTTAAATAGCATTTTTAAAATTTGATTTCCAAACAGAGGTAATTGTAAAGAATAGAAGAGATTTCACAATAGTTCAGGTAATAAGGAAAAAATAAGTGCCATTATTTCTTTTATCAAAAGCCCTGTACATTATTTCTTATTAGTCCAATTTTTAAATTTCACAATGCCTCCCTCATTCACGAAGTCATAATTGACTTAAGATGTCTAGTTAGTGTAAGATCAGGGTTAGTTATAGTTACATGCAAACATGGCAATATTCTATATAATTACTATCAGTACAGTGTATCATTATTTGATTCATAAAGCAGATATAAAAAATTCATGAACAAGTCTTTGACATATTATTAGTTTTCTCATTCCCTTTCTGTTCCCTTTCTTCTGCCCATCCCCACCCCATCCTCAGGCAACTACTGATCCACATTTAGTCACCATATATGAGTTTACATTTCCATATAAATAGAATCATAAAATATGTATCTTTTTTTTTTACTGGTTTTGATCACTCAGCATAATTATTTTGAGATTAAGCTATGTCTGTACATGTATCATTATTTCTATTCTTAATGCTGAGTACTATTCCATTATATACATATACCACAGCATGCTTATCAAGAGCATATTTATCTGTCAATGGACATACAGATTGTTTCCAGTTCTTGCCTATTATAAATAAAACTGCTGTGCACATTTACGTATAAGCCTTTGAATGGACATATGATTACATGCCTTCATTTCCACTAGAAATGGAATGGATTAATAAATGGTAGGGATGTGTTTAATTATGGATTTTGGAGTGGGTATACTGATATTTCATTGTGGTTTTAATTTGCATTTCTCTAAATGACTAATGATATTAAGCATCTTGCCATGTATGCACTTGCCATCCATATATCTTTACCTATTTTATTAGATTGTTCATTTTGTTACTATATTTTGAGAGTTCTTTATACATCCTTGATACATAAGTACTTTATCATAAATATGATTTGCAAATATTTCTCCAATCTGTGGCTTGACTTTTTATTTTCTTACATTTTCTTTCAAAGAGCAGAAGCTACTAACTTTGATGAACTTCAATTTATCAGTTGTGTTTTATGGATTGTGCTTTTGATATCAAATCTAAGAAATATTTGCCTAACTCCAAGCTCACAAAATTGTATCCTATGTTTTCTCACAGACATTTTAAACTTTAAAATTTTATATTTAGGTGTATTGCCCACTTTGAGTCTTTTTGTGTATATAATGTGATGTCTGGATTGAAATTTATTTTTTTTGCAATATTCTATTGTTCCAGCAGTGTTTGTTGAAAAGACTATTCATTTTTCTACATACATTTTGAAGATTTGTTATTGAATGCGTAAATGCTTAGGATCATTTTGTCTATTTACTGAATTAACCCCTTAAATATTATGAGATAACTTTTATCCCTGGCAATGTTCTTTGATCTGAAATTTACCTTGATATTAATATAGCTACTCAGTTCTCTTGTGACTACAGTTAACATGGCATATTTTCCATATTTTTACATGTGACCTAATTTAGTTTTTCTACTTGAAGCGGCTTTCTTGTAGGCAGTATATAGTCAGTTCTTGCTTTTTTATCCAATCTGACAATCTCTGCCTTTTAATTGGGACACTTAGATCATTTACCTTTAACATGGTGTTTGATACGATTAGGATTAATTCTACCAGTTTACTATTTGCTTTCTATCTGTCCTGTAAGTTCTCTGTTCCCATTTTACTTCACTTCTTATTTCTTTTTTGTTGAGTATTCTTATGATTCAATTTTACCACCTTTGTTGGCTTATTAGCTAATAACTTTAAAAAAATTGTGTGGTTGCTTTAGGGTTTACAGAATACAACTTACCTCAGTTTAACCTTAAGTGATAGTAAACCATTCCACATATAAAAATATTATAACAGTATATTTCCCTTTCTCTCCTCATAACCTTTGTGTTGTTGTGGCCATACACTTTATTTCTACATATATAGTTTTTATTTTTTTGAAATAATTATATGTTAAAGACATTTAAATTATAATAAAAACAATTATATATTTACCATGTCTTGTGCTATTTGTTTTCTTGCTCATATCCATACAATCATCTGGTGTCATTTTCAACTACGTGAGAACTTTTTCAATATTTCTTTTAATGGTAATGAATTTTTTCAATTTTTTTATACCTGAAATAGTCTTCATTTTGCCTTCATTCAAAAAATAAATTTTTATTGTGTATAGAATACTAAATTGACATATATTTTTTTCTTTAACTATTTTAAAGATGTTGCTCCATTTTCTTTACATTTCTATTTTTTCTAGCAGGAAACCTACTCCCATCTTTATCTTTGTTCTTCTGTACATTCTGTGCCATTTTTTCTCTGGCTGCCTTTAAGATTGTCTCTCTATTACTGGTTTTGAGCAATTTGATTTTGATGTCTTTTCGTGTAGTATCATTCATATGTCTTATGTTTAGAGGTTTTCTTCTCTCTCTCATCTATATTTTCTCAAAGAATTCAGTTACTTGTATATTTTGCAACTTAAAATTTTACTACAGTTAACTGGATTTTTCTTTTTTCTATTTCCCTGAGGGGAGGGTCTTCCTTCTGTCGTTGTTTCATTTCTGATTATTTTTCTTGCTAGGTACTCGAGATCCCAAATATTTTCTTCTTCAATGTCTAATCTGCTGTTTCCCATCATTTTATTTGTCATCCCAAACATTGTATTTTTCATCTGTAGAAGTTTGATTAATGTCTTTTTTAATATATAATTTACTATATTAACATAATAATAATTAATATAATATATATAATATATTTAATAATATATATTCTCCACTTAATATGTTTGATCTTTCTTCATTCTAGCAGTTTGAAAACTGGAATACAGTTGTAACATCTGTTCTAATGACATAACAGAACTAGTTTGATATTTGTAAAACCTGTGCTACTACAGAGTTGGTTTCGATGGATAGATCTTTTCTCATTATGGGCCATATTCTTCTCATTCATTATAAATCTGGTAAATGTCTTACTGGATTTCAGACATGGTGAATTTCACCTTGTTGAGTGTTAGATATTTTTTTACCCATAAATATTCTTGAGCTCTGTTCTATAAGGCACTTAAGTTACTTAGAAAAAGTTTGATCTTTTCAAGTCTTGTTTTTAAAATTTGTTAGGTGTGAACGAAGTAATGCCTTTTTTAGGGCTAATAATTTCCCACTATTAAAACAATTAATCAGTTAATTCCAATAATCTTTAAAAGTGACCCCTATAATAGAAAAGTAATTTACAGAGTGAACTAATATTCTAGCCAGAACTTTACTTAATTTTACATTGACATACACATCTATGGTGATCAGTTTTATGTCAACTTGACTGGGCTAAGAAATGCTCAAGTAATTGGTAAACATTCTTTCCGGGTATGTCTGTGCGGGTTTTTCTGGAAGAGTTGAGCATTTGACCAGTAGACTGAGTCTTTACCCACATTAATGAAGGTGGGCATTATCAAATCCCTTAAGGGTCTGAATAGAACAAAAAGGCAGAAGAAATGAGAAGCTGTTCTCTACTTGAGTTTTTCTCTTGCCCTCGGACATCTGCACTCCTCATTCTTAAGTCTTCTGGACTCAGATTGGGACTTTCACCATCAGCTCCCCAGATTCTCAAGCCTTCAACTCAGACTGAGTTATACCACTAGCTTACCTGGTCTTCCAGCTTACAGACAGGAGATCATGGAACTTCCTGGCCTCCATAATTATGTGAGCCAATTTCTATAATTAATTTATATATATATATATGTGTGTGTGTGTGTGTGTGTGTGTGTGTATGTATGTATATATACACACACACATACATATATATATATATATGTGTGTGTGTGTGTGTGTGTATATATAGGTTCTGTAACCCTGGAGAACCTAGACTAATACAACATCTAGATCATGCTGTGCTTTTGAAGGATTAATAATTCAGGAAAAATCCTTAAGGGTTGAAGTAACTGATCATGATGCTGAGAGATTCAGTGTGATAAAAATTCTAGGGAAGTTATTGACCAGGAAGCTAAAAAGTAAAGAAATTTGGTGTGATGTGAACTAAAAATAAAATATACTGGCAAAAAAAAATTGAGCAGGACAACACACATGCAGACACTCAGAAAAATATTTTAGATTTTGAACCTACTGAATCATCTGCCTTTGTTTCAAATATTCATGAATGTTACAAAGGAAAAAGAGATCAAAATACAAGGTATTTTTACAAATCCTATGGAATTCATCTTCAGAGAAAAAAATAATGTGTCACTTTTTGAAGACTGTAGCAGGATTTAACTAAAGGCACACATTCTCAGGAACTCTTTAGTTTGAGAGCTCTCCTCAGAGTGCCAATATTGGCCACTCCTTTATATGACTATTATGTGGCCCCAGATCTACATTATGTGCAAGACTGAAGTTAACTGAAATGACCTAAGGAAATAACAGAAAGCTTTAATACAATCCATACTAAAATGATTACGTCTAACATATTGTCCCTGCTGATGGGATAAGGTTTTTAAATAATTATTTTTATATTTATTATTAAAACATTATTTAGATTAAAATAAATTAATTTGTCATCATCATGAATTCTCAAAAGATTGATATTTAAGAAATCATCTTACTGCATATATAAAAGCAAACAACTACTTTAAAAAATAAAAACTAGAAATTCTCTAGAAATAATACTATGTATACCACTTTAAAAAAAATTGTTGTTTCTTTAGAGATTTCAATATATATTTTAACTTATTGCAGTGACCTAAAATTCATATTATTCCAACTCCTATATACTATAAAAACCTTTCAAGTATAACTTCTATTTCTTCTCTTTCATATGCTCTACTATTTTTATCATGCATATTCTCTCAAACTCTACAATATAGAGTTACTATTTTTACTTAGGCAATAAATTATCTTTAGAATAATGAAAAGGAATTGGGCTTTTTATCCTTTCTTGTTCTCTTGATTTCTTTATTCAGATTCAATTTCCATTTGTTTCCATATTCCATTTGCCTTAAGAATTCCTTTAACATTTATTTTAGTGCAAACCTATTGGCAATGAACTCTTGCAGCATTTAATGTCTGAAATGTCTTCATTTTATTGTTATTTTTGAGGTATATACTCAATGGATATAGAATTCTAGGTTGACTTTTTTCTTTCAGTTCTTTTAAGATTTTACATCATTGGCTCGACTTGTGTATTTGCTGATAAACAGGTTATTGTGATGTTTGATTTTGTTTACTTCTAGATGATGTCCCCTTTTGGCTGTGGCTAAATTCAAGATATTTTTTAATCTTTAGTTTTTAGCAGTTTAACTATCATTATTCTTGGTGTGTTTAATTTCCATATTAATCCTTCATGGGGCCTCTCTGAATTTATTGGATATATAATTTGTTTACTTTCAATAATGTTGAAAATTCTCAGTCATCTCTTCAAATTTTTTTCTGCCCCATTCTGTGTTTTCTCCTTCGGGATTTCAACAAAATGTATTTAAGTCTATTTTATTTTATCACTCACTTTTTTAGAATTTCTGGGGTTTTTTGTTTGTTTGCTTTGTTTTGTTTTGCTTTTTTCCTTTGAGTTTCACTTTCAATAAACTGGATTGACCTATTATAAAATTTACTGATTTTTTTTCTTCTGTTCTGACTAGTTTTTTAATGAATTTGTAGATGTAATTCCTCATCTCTACCATCATATTTTCATCGATTTCTAGCATTTGCTTTGGACCTATTTATTTTTTCAATTTCTGTGAGCATTCCCTGTTTCCCCATGCATGTTGTCTGTTATTTCCATTAGCTCCTGTAACATTTTAATAATTATTATTTTAAAGTATTGGCATGTGAGTCCCAACAGCTGGGTTATCTCCAATTCTGTTGATTTCTTTATCTGTTGACAATATTTGTTTTGACTTGCTTTTAAATGAGTCTTCTAATTTCTAAAGGAATGCAAAGCCTCAGGTATAAAAAAATAGTAAGTCACAGATTATCATTTATGCCCAGAGTTTTCATTTTCATCATTATTATTTTTGTTTCATTGTTGTTATTGTTGTCATGCTGCCAGTGTGGGTGAGGGCAAGGGTTGAGTGACTATATTTAATCCTTGACGTGGGTTTGTCTTTGCTGTGGTCATTGTAATATTCAGTGAGCCATCATTAAAATTCGCCCAGCAGTACGCTGCTGTTATCTTGTACCCATTGTGGGGCCTGAAGCTTTGGAGGGTATATGTCATTACTCTTCTTGCACCCTTAGCTTTTAGCAATCTCTGTACACCTGTGTCACAGAGAGGATCTCTTCACGTTCTTGCTACTCCCCTAGCCATAGAACACCATGGATTATAACCAGGCACAAAATTCATGTTGGAGGCAGAAGGATAACTCGTGGCACTCAGTGTCAAATTCAGACGGGAGGGCATTCCCAGCACTTCCTAACTCTCATGCCTGTGGGAGCTAACCTATGCCTTTTATCTATATTAGGATTTTGTAAGAAATAATTTCTTGCCCCTCCTCTATCCTCAGTGGTAACAAGCCTCTGCTTTGTAGCACTGCAAGTGCCCTACCCCACACAGAGGGGCAAAAGATTTTACTTTTCTTTCATTAGGAGCCCTGTATCTTTGCCTGAGACCACTGGCTAAGGTTTTTCCACCCTCCACAGAAGTAGTCACCTCTGCATTCATTAGTTCAGGTTCCTTGGCCCCCAAATATTCCAGCCCTCTGATGGTACAGAAGTATTTTGCTTCCACACCTCCTCCCAGAAGCAACATTCCTTTGCCTGGACCAAGGCCAGAGGAAGAGAGAATGACATGTTTTCTTGAGTTTCTCTGAAGGCTGGTGTGTCTGCTCCTACCTGTTCCTCTGAACAGTGGACTTTTGCCTGGGTTCATGGTACCAGATACTTTTCTGTCCCTCCCTCAGCAACTTACAATTTTCAGTTCCTAGGAGAGAAGCAAATGTTCATGTAATTGTATATTTTGTGTCTTGATTTTTCTTATTTCAGTAATGATGAGTTGAATTGGATCATTGTTTTCAATTTAAGCCTCTTGCAATTCTGACATTTAGTTATTTTTCTTAAGTCCCAGTTTGGCATTTCAGCACTAAATCAAGTGCAGGTAGTTATGTGTTATGTGAATAAAGTGTTTTGATTGAGAATAAAAGTGCCAGTGTATTTAGGATATTAACCTTCTTACCACCATATGCCACTGATTCAAAATGTAAAATCCTGTCTAGACTTAATAAGAAATGGCTCTTCAAACTATTGTCCCCATTCAACAAAACACCATTCTTAAGACTTATCATCTTGTGCCTAGATTTTTATAATAATTACATCCTCCATCTTCCTAATTTCATGTTCTCTTTCTTAAAAACATTTCCTTAAATATTACTTTGACTGATTGGTCTGTTTTGAACAATGGTGGACTCCATTTTTCTCACATACTCATCAGGGTCAATCCTGCCTTTAGGTTCTTTCTTAGAATTTCTAACCCTTTCAAATACCAGTAAAGCTGAAAGGTTTCCAACAAATCTCTCTTATGTAGCAGCAATGCCTTATATCATTTCCCCATCCTTTTTGCTCAAGCTCATTTATGAATTCTGATATTAAAACACTCATGCACAATATTTTTTGACCTGAGTATAAAATATTTTAATCTGAAAATAATAATACTAACTTAGAAACACCTTCTTCTAGAGGAACTTAAATGTTTTACATAACTTGTTTTCACCCACAATCTAGCATGAGGAGAGTAACAGCATCATCATCATTATAACCCAATTCTCCTGCTTGTGCTAAAAACAATGGTAAATATTCATTGAGAAATTACTATATGCCAAACGCTATAATTCGTTTGATATACATCACACTGTAGGAAGTGAAAAACTAGGTACTATTATTATTCCTATTTTACAGATAAGAATATTGAGTCTTAGAGATATAAATTATTTGCCCAAATCGTACAGGAAATGTTGGAATTCTGAAATTCTCACCATGCTGGACATATGATGCTAGGAAAATCGATTCTTGCCAAATGTACTTAACAAGCCATCCTAAGTGTTAGAAGGCCTCTCAGGTGCTGGGCTCAACTTCAATACAGCTCTGAAATTGTGCTCAATGTGGGATAAATTTTTCTATATCATATGCTTCACCTTCTAATGCTTTATTTTAAATGACATATTGGGAATTCACATCAACTCAAACATTTCAGCAAATTAAATTTCTTTTTCATGATTCTAAATTTGTATTGAAGATTCAAATGTTAAATAATATCTTTAATTTTAATTAGATTAACAAAAAATAATTCTGATGTTTAGTTACAATAACAAAAGTAGCCATGCATTTTCTCCTCTCTCTCTCACTTTTCCTCTCTTGGCCTCTCTTTCTTTTTTATATTTCTAGGTTCTTTAGAATTCTATAAGTATGGAATATTTTTGGAGCTCAGCAAATGCATCAATCTGAGAATTAATTAAACCAGATACCCAGAGGAACTGCATCACTTAGGATGACATCTTTTGTTATTCCAATTTGGGGTTAAGATAGCTAACTGCAGCTTATTCTTGTATACAGGCACTAGAAGGGGGAAGGGTTCCACTGAGAACCTCTGATATGCAGTCAGGAATCTCAGCCACCTATATCCATGGGAACCCTGGGAGCCTGACAACACACAGATCCATTTGAAGAGAAGCTGTGAAGCTTATAGCTTTGCAAAAGATGCTTAAGGCCCTTCAGTGTTTCTCTATTTTCCCTCAAAAGGGAATTCTTTATTAGAATGTTTCGCTTGAGGAAAACAAATATCAAGATCTTCTTGTAAATATTTTTTTAAGAGCAAACCTTTGTTCCATGTTTAATTTATTTAGCTAATACTGTAGCTAACATTTCATGCCCAACATATGTTTTTTAATCTTCTAAAAGTAAATTATATGATTTATGGAGTACCAGTTGCCTCTTGGGTAGTTTAGAAAAAACTTAAAAAGAAATAACCCCCAGAAGAAGCTTCTTGATCTTGTGATAGTCTGTCATTAAATCAAGTTTCTATAGTATCTCATTAAATACAAATATAAACAGAGGTTAGACGATTTATTTGAAGTACTGAATTATTATTAGAAAAAAAAAACTGCTATCAGATAAGGAAGTCTAGGCAGCATTATTTGAATTAAATCCTATTCTTTTTTGTTTTATTTTCTTTAACATTTTACATATATGGGCTATATAACAATTCAATGTTGATTTACTAAATGGTGCTTTTGCATACTTTTATTAGTAGAAATAAGAATACAGTAATAATGATAAACGAAATTAGCTAATTTTATAATTTTTTCCTAACAAATCTGATTGATGATGGGGATTGTTTTTAGCTTTCTTTTACTCTACATTGGGAAGTCTTGGATGACCTTATCAGAAATTAGGGCTCTTGAAATTGTAAGTATATGCAAGGGTGTAAAATATCATCACTAAACTCTATAAAATATATTCTATTTCTATGCTGGCTTTGCATTTTTAATCTGGTTAAATATACATAATATAAAATGCACTTCTTTAACCATTTTTAAGTGTACAGTTCTGTAGCATTAAGTATATTCACATTGCTGTGCAACCATCACCACCATCCAGCTCCAAAACCTTTTTTATTCTCCAACTAAAACTCTGTCTCCGTTAAACACTAACTCCTAATTTTCCCCTTCCCCCAGCTCCTGGTAACCACCATTCTACTTTCGTTCTCTTTGAATTTGATTACGCTAAGTGACTCACGTAAGTGAAATGATACAATATTTGTCCTTTTGTGACTGGCTTATTTCACTTAGCATAATGTCATCAAATTCAATCCACATTGTAGCATATGTCAAATTTTTTTCTTTTTAAGGGAGCATAATATTCCATTGTATGCATATACCACATGGCACATTTTCTTTATTTATCTGTCAATAGACACTTGAGTTTCTTCAACCCTTTGACTGTGAACATGAGTACACAAACATCTGTACAAGTCCCCACTTTAATTTCTTTTCGATATGTTTGTAGTTTTAATACAAGGTGAATTGCACAACATTTTAAAAGTGTATTAAAATAAAACCACATTAGTAAAATATTAGAAAGTAGGTTATAGAACAAAGAGGAATTGAAACAAAAGTCAATAATCAGTGTAAGAATTTCAAGAGGAGGAAAGAAAGAATAGCAACATAGGATTAAAAAAGTGTTTAAAGCAGTATATAGATAATTTTCATATGTAGTTTTATATCTGTCAATGAGCTGGTATTTCTATTTCTTTATTATTCTAGTTTTCTAAAAGTATATGCAATTTGAAAATTTTATAATGTTGTCAAATAAACTGGAACGTGACTTTTACTTAGATATATTATCCTTGAGAGCAAACTGAGTGTTATTGAGGGCAATTATAACTTAGCATATAATAGCAGAGTCAGCCTACTAAACTTAGAAGAAAAAAATAGAGAGTTATTTTTGAGGCTCAGTTATATCATCCAATTAAATTGTCATTTAAAACTACTTGGCAATGAACAATAAGATAAATAATTAAAACAACAATAAATAACATTTACAATTGTATCAAAATGTGTAGTATAAGGGATAAATCTGAAAAAGATGGGAAACATCTGTACACTAAAAACTACAAAATATTGCTGAGAGAAACTAAAATGACTTAAATATATGGAGTTCACCGGTCATGAGACTCAAGATACCTAATATTCCAAAATCCATCTATAGCGATATCAGTCAAAATCCTAATTGTTTTTTAAAAGATATTAACAAGCTGATCCTAAAATTCACATAGAAATGCAAAGGACCTAGAATCTAGAATGCCAAATCACTTTCAAAAAGATCAAATTTAGGGCTTCCCTGGTGGCGCAGTGGTTGAGAGTCCGCCTGCCGATGCAGGGGACGCGGGTTCGTGCCCCGGTCTGGGAAGATCCCACATGCTGCGGAGCGGCTGGGCCCGTGAGCCATGGCCGCTGAGCCTGCGCATCCGGAGCCTGTGCTCCGCAACGGGAGAGGCCACAACAGTGAGAAGCCCGCGTACCGCAAAAAAAAAAAAAAAAAAAAAAAAAAAAAGATCAAATTTAGTGAACTCACACCACCTGGTTTTAAGACTTATTATAAAGTTATAGCAATCATAGTGTAGTACAGTGTAAAGTTAGAAAACAGACTAAAGGAGCAGAATAGATCAGAAATATATACACAGACACTGATTTTCAACAAAGATTCAAAGGCAATCCATGGCATAAGGATAATATTTTGGACAAATGATGCTGAAACAACTAGATATACATATGCAGATGAATGAGAGGATTACAGAAGGGGAACTAGGAAGCTTTTGAAGTGATGGACGTGTTCATTATCTTGTTCGAATGATTATTTAATGAGTTTATATATATTGCAATTTTCATCTTGTACACTTTTACATACATGCAGTGTTAATGGTATATGTTAATTATACATAAAGCTATAAAACGTCCTCAAGAAATACATTTAACATACATTTTGCTATACATAAGTGAAAATATATATAAAATACAACAAAATATGCAATTTATAAACTAAAAAACACGTATAAATATAGGCAAGAGATGTTACTAGGATTTATTTTCAGTGCATGCTGGACTTGTCTTACTATTGAGGGGCATTTGTATGTGTAGTAGCAGTAAAAAAGATGAAGATTTTTGTCTGGTATAGAAGAAAAGGATTTCTATCCAATGGGACAGATAACCTCCAAAGATCATGGCTTCTGGTCCTGTTGGTCACAAGACATATTTATAACTAACCCCCAAATCTTATTTCGACATTGGCTATAAACAGCTAATTCTTAAGCGTTCCTTGGAATGATTTTAACATGTTCCTGGGACCCTCATCATTTAGTGCAGGGGTTCCCAACGCCCCCCACCCCCTGCCACCCCGTACCGGTCTGTGGCCTGTTAGGAACTGGGCCGCACAGCAGGAGGTGAGCGGCAAGTGAATGAACGAAGCTTCATCTGTATTTACAGCCACTCCCCATCACTCGCATTACCGCCTGAGCTCTGCCTCCTGTCAGATCAGCGGAGGCATTAGGTTCTCATAGGAGCTCGAACCCTACTGTGAACTGCGCGTGCGAGGGATCTAGGTTGCGCACTCCTTATTAGAATCTAATGCCTGAGATCTGAGGTGGAGCTGAAGCGGTGATGCTAGCACTGGGGAGCAGCTGCAAATACAATCTCATCAGCAGAGAGGTTTGACTGCACAGAGACCATAATAAAGCAGTTGCTTGCAGACTCCTGTCAAAACCCTATCAGTGAGTGGCAAGTGAAAACAAGCTCAGGGCTCCCACTGATTCTGCACAATGATGAGTTGTATAATTATTTCATTATATGTTACAATGTAATAATAATAGAAATAAAATGCACAATAAATGTAATGTGCTTGAATCATCCCGAAATCATCCCCCCCACCCCCGGTCTGTGGAAAAGTTGTCTTCCACAGAACTGGTCCGTGGTGCCAGAAAGCTTGGGAGCCGCTGATTTAGTGCATGTAATACTATTTTTGTTATGTTCCTATTTTATATTTTTATCAGAGTCACAATTTTACCTCTTGGGAAATGATGCTTTAACAAATAAAATAATTAAATAATACCTGAAATTTGATAATAAAATAAATATTTTATTTTTTAATGTTTCAACTGTAGGGTGACTCCTAATATACATTTAAATTCAAATTTTATTAAAGATAGTAAGTGCACAAAGAATTACATTAATAATAAAACATGACTCTTGAAAAGTGTTAAAAGCTGGGCTGGAGCTAGCGTCCCATGCTTTACTCTTTTGGCGTAAAATGTCTAAGGAAGTTTTCTTTGAACGTTATTCGAATCTGTGGCATAGTAGATAGTATCTTATACTTTAGAAAAAAGTACATCATTTAAAAGCACTGCAATAAAAATGGCTAAACGTATGGAGTTTATTCATTCAAGCCAGTGTAGTATGGGTGGTTAAGAGTATAAGCTCTGAAATAAGACGTGTCAAATGTATAACACCTACAAATGTCTACAATTTATTCAATTCTGTATTTAAATTTGTATAGTTTATAATAATGTTATATACCAGATAAATAATGAAAATTAAATAAAAATGAATTGCTCTTTCTAGTAAGTAGGGGTAATTAGATAATTTAAAAACTATCCCAAGTAAAATAAGTACAAACAAAACACTGGATTTTGTATAAATATAAAATAGATATTTATATTTTATATATACTACATATATATGTGTATATATATATGTGTGTAATGTATATATGTGTGTACTATTTATATATAAGTGTATATACATATATGTGATATATGTATATACATATGCATGTATAATAATGTTTGTGTATCTATAACACCATTATGAAGCTGGTATCAAATTAAAGCATCCCTAGGACCCCAATACAAAGTCACAGAAACCCTTGGAGGTAAGCAACCCCCCTGCAATCTTTTGAGGAGATCTTGGGCTTCTGCTTTCTTGATTGCTTGGAGAACTGAGAACAGGATATTTGTAAGGTTTTTCCCCAAATGAACTGTTTAATACTGATGGGGTTAAGAGAACCTAGCAAATCTCCTAGTGGTTTCAAGGGACTCAAACATAAATTATAGAAATATGGCAATTTAAGACTAACTGATTTCCTCACAAACCATTTGCTAAATAAGGGTCTGCAAGGGAGCTGAAAACCTAGGCCAAATGTAGAGAAAAGGCAGAATGAAATCTCCTGCAATCTCCTGAGGTTCAGATAAGAAAACACCAGCCAGAAGGAGGAGACCTGCTTCAAGCACATAGCCGGTTTTTCACTCTACAAATTTGTCAGGTTTTCAGACTGAGGGGTGAGGTGTCTGGAGAGTTGGACTGAATATTTGAAGGGCAAAATTACATTTCTCACAGCTTTTAGGGCTGAAGAGAGATAAACCTATAAACTTTTAATTAAAACCCGGGAAAAATCACAAACTAGAAAAAGGTGTGAGTCGGAAGTTCATTAGTCTCCCTAAAACAGCAAGCAAACACAACAAAACTCAATGCCTAACTATTTTGAGATTATTAATTTCTCACTATCTCCAGGCCTCCTTGGCAGTTGATCAGGGGTCTTCAATGTACAAACTTCACCATACAACCTAACATGTCTAAACATAGAGGCAAGAAACTATTGCTGGTAAGTAAGAGGAAACATAAACAATGGAAGCAGACTCAAAAGTAGTAACTCAGAGGTTATATTTAGCAGACAAAGACTTTCAAATAACTATACTCAATATGTTCAATCAAACTATATAAAAATGGACAAACTGGGCCTCCCTGGTGGCGCAGTGGTTGAGAGTCCGCCTGCCGATGCAGGGGATACGGGTTCGTGCCCCGGTCTGGGAGGAACCCATATGCCGCGGAGCGGCTGGGCCCGTGAGCCATGGCCGCTGGGCCTGCGCGTCCGGAGCCTGTGCTCCGCAACGGGAGAGGCCACAACAGTGAGAGGCCCGCATACCGCAAAAAGAAAAAAAAAAAAAAAAAAAAAAAAAAAAAAAAGGACAAACTGAATATACTGATCAGTTCAAAGGAAAATTTAATTGTATAAAAATAGTCAAATAGATAATCTTGAAAAAGAGGTAAAGAACTGTGTCTGACCAGGATGAATGAACTATTAGGTTGTTCATCCTGGGATATTAGGTTTGACCTCCTTGTCTAAACAGCTAGAAAACTGGAGAGAAAATATATTTTCAAATATTGGACAGCTAGAAGGCCAGGGGTCTCCTAACTTCTCCCTAAAGACGTTTTCCAGATTTCAACACAGGAGAGAGAAACCAAACAGAGCAAGGCAATTTCATTGAATTGAAGAAATAGAGTTTGGAGTTTAGAAAGGCTAAGTTAGCTGGATTTTCAGGAAAGAGTACTAAAGAAGAAAGAGGTATACAGACAACAAGGCCAGAAATCTATAGGTTCCCCCTGAGAATTTTACTGAATTCTAAGGTATAATGCCTAGGGAGAAACATCGTATAGTTCCACGAAGTACTACTGGGAACCTGTAAACTGAACAGTTTGGGAGTTGTCCCCAGGGCTGAAAAAGTTTTGAGTACTAGTCAACAGTAAAAATAGGCTAGAACTAAGAACTACAAAATCCAAGAATATTTATTACCTAGGGTAATTTTGCACATGCTTAATGA
Source organism: Mesoplodon bidens (assembly GCF_964165515.1). NCBI lineage: Eukaryota > Metazoa > Chordata > Mammalia > Artiodactyla > Ziphiidae > Mesoplodon > Mesoplodon bidens. Next base: position 48,248,940 of record NC_138162.1, read on the forward strand.
ACTTCAGATAATGAAATGTGTGGAGAAATTTTAATAGATATTTTAAAACAAAGTCCAGTTAAGCTCCCCATTAGAATATGTGGACCATATAAACATGAACTTTGTCTTATTTCTTTGCTGAGTCACCAATAACTTCAGTATTGCTCTGTCCATAGTAATCACTGAGAAATGGTTTGTTACATGAAGCACAAATAACTGTGCTGTTATTTTATATAATATATGTATTCAGTTCTGTCCAGTAATGTTATGGACTGTCTTTCCTAGTCTCCATTATCAAATTCCTTAAGGGATTTTCAACTTTCTAAAATAACCATCTCACAAAAATTAAGTGACTTACCCGGGTCACACAGATATTAATTAAAAACCAGGGTTCAAATTCATGTCTCCTGAAACTTTACCTAGAAATGTTTTACTATATTACACTTTCATACTGGATTACAATATGCGTACATTTATCAGTAAGCACAATCCGAACCATTGGTTCACCTAATAAACACACCCAAATCAAAATGGTACTTTTCAGCATATCAATGTGGTAATTCAGGAACCCATGAAAAGCCCCTTCAAAATTACGCATACAACTGCATGTGATGATGATTGTCTAAAACTCTTGCATTTTTCCATATATCCTATAGAAGTAAACATGTGATTTTCTTCTCAACTTGCCTGTATAAATTGTGTGTGTGTTCCATTACTGAGTTAGCAAAACTTGGTTACGTTTTACATGATAGGCACTTTTACTTTTTTACATAACAAGGAAGTTATTGTTGACAATTTCCTCTATTAAGACATCAACTGATTTTTTCTACTTGTTATTCATTAGGAAAACACATATGATATACTTAATTTTAAAACTTAAAAAATATGTAAATTTTGTTCAGCACATTATGACAAATATTATAGTCTGGTCTACCTTGATAAATGGAATTTTCATTTTTGCTAGCTAAATTAATTAAAATATTAAAAATCTATATACCATTTGTAAGTAAAAAAATTAAAATATTAAAAAATCTATATACCATTTGTAAGTAAAATTTGATTTGCTGAATTTAAACAAATTATATAATCAATGTTGAGAACCCACCATACATATTGCTACCAAAATGACTTTAAGAAACACACACACACCAATAAACTATGAGAAAAGGTTGAACACAGTTGACATAACAGCTATGTCTGACTAGTGTGGGGTGCTCCGTGTCCAAAGTGGTCATTTTAGTCAGTCATGTTCTCTTTCCACAATGATATCTTCTCCAGTTTACTGTCCAAATATCCTTCAAGATAGTCTTTTCCCTCTGCTCTTTCTTTTTCCTTTTATAAAATTATTGTCTACATTTAAGATTGCTATATTGTTCACCTGGCTTATTGCAATAAGCACCATTATCTTTTTTGCCTTTAATGTTTGATATAATAATTTATTATCTACACAACTACTAGAGTTAACTTCTTAAAATTTATGTTGTTGCACTGTACACATTTTTCAACCATCTTCCATCTCCTATAGATAGGAAGTCCAGACTTCTGGGTCAGGAAAATCAGGTGCATCAAATGTTACTTTTGCCTATTGTCCTACTGTATTCTCCATCTATTACACTTACTCTACCCTTCCTCTACAGTTTTCCTGGATTTCTTAGAATAGTTTATTTTATCCCTCAAGGTGTAGTTTTTAGCTAAGCATGAAAACTAGTGACCTGAGGTGCTTGTCTGTATTTCTCTTTTCTCCAGTACACTGAGAGTCATTCAAGATTAACAAGATGTGTTGTTTATTTATGCCCCAAAATACACTTAATGAACAGTCTACAGTGAGCACTCAGTGAAAGTTTTTTTGATAAAATAATTAATATAAGAATATATATGTTAAAAAAAAGTTGAGTATATGTGCATAACATACATGATGTAAACTTTTTACATACTTTTTAAAATAAAAAAGCAAATAGAGCAAACATTAAGCTGAATAGAATTACCAAAGTAAATCCTTTTATTTTCATCAATTTTTTAAAATAGATCTTTATTGGAGTATAATTACTTCACAATATTGTGTTAGTTTCTGTTGCACAACAAAGCAAATCAGCCATATGTATATACATGTCCCCGTATCCCCTCCCTCTTGAGGCTCCCTCCCATCCTCCCTATCCCACCCCTCTAGGTCATTGCAAAGCACTGAGCCGATATCCCTGTGCTATGCTGCTGCTTCCCAACAGCCAACAATTTTATATTCGGTAGTGTGTATAATGTCGATGCTACTCTCACTTCACCCCAGCTTTGCCCTCTCACCCCATGTCCTCAAGTCCATTCTCTATGTCTGCCTCTTTATTCCTGCCCTGCAACTAGGTTCATCAGTACCATTTTTTTTTTTAGATTCCATATATATGCGTTAGCATATGATATTTGTTTTTCTCTTTCTGACTTACTTCACTCTATATGACAGACTCTAGGTCCATCCAACTCACTACAAATAACTCAATTTTATTTCTTTTTATGGCTGGGTAATATTCCATTGTATATATGTGCCACATCTTTTTTATCCATTCATCTGTCAGTGGACATTTAGGTTGGTTCCATGTCCTGGCTCTTGTAAATAGTGCTGCAATGAACAATGTGGTACATGTCTCTTTTTGAATTATGGTTTTCTCAGGGTATATAAAACTCTTAGGGGAAAACATAGGAAAAACACTCTTTGACATAAACCACAGAAAGATCTTTTTTGACTTACCTCCTACAGTAATGGAAATAAAAACAAAAATAAACAAATGGGACTTAATGAAACTTAAAAGCTGTTGCACAGCAAAAGAAACCATAAAGAAGACAAAAAGACAACCCTCAGAATGGGAGAAAATATTTGCAAAGGAAGCAACAGACAAAGTATTAATTTCCAAAATATAAAAACAGCTCATGGAGCTCAATATCAAAAAAACGAACAATCCAGTTAAAAATGGGCAGAAGACCTAAATAGACATTTCACCAAGGAAGACCTACAGATGGCCAAGAGGCACATGAAAAGCTGCTCAACATTACTAATTATTAGAGAAATGCAAATGAAAACTACAATGAGGTATCACCTCACGCCAGTCAGAATGGACATTATCAAAAAATCTAGAAACAATAAATGCTGGAAAGGGTGTGGTGAAAAGGCAACCCTCCTGCACTCTTGGTGGGAATGTAAATTGATACAACCACTATGGAGAACAGTATGGAGGTTCCTTAAAAAGCTAAAAATAGAACTTCATCAATGTTTTAGTGAATTATTTTACAAGACATTGAACTGAAACAATAGTAATTTTTCATATCGTCTCACCAATTTACGAGGTCACCAAGTATAGAAAAGCCATGCAAATCATATTCTTAGGCAATATAGATTTTTCAAAGTTTTCACCAAATATTATTAAGTATTCTTAAATTCTTCACTCTACCAACATTCTCAACATAAAACATTCTCCTTAGAGCATCGTATCTTCAGAAAACGTACATGTTACCAATTATGCACATAATATGGACTGAAGAAAGCTCATTTTTTTTGTATCTTAACAAGTGATTCAGCAAAAGATTGATTATTCCAAGCAATTTCAAGGCTATAACCAGCCCTAATGTCCTTAAAATGAAGTAATTGGAAATTCAGGAACATTTAATTTGGAGATAAGACAATTTAATTTAGAACTTCCTGACTTCCGTGTCTTTAAATTTTCAATAGTTTCAATAGTGAATTTACAAACTTTGTTTTCTAATAGAGTATAATATTTTTAAAAGAAAAAAAGGGAAAGGAAATATCAAGATCAATTTAACAGGAGGGAATTTTGAGCTTGTGTTTCTCATTTTGCACAAATTCTCCAAGCTGGAAATTCCCTATCTTTCTACTTACAGGAGTATCACAAATGCTTAATTAAGATAAAATAACCCAAATACATAGTTGCCCTTTAGAAATATTCCATCTCATGTAAAATATTTTCAGACGATATATAAATATATACTTAATATATATACTTAAATATAAATATAAATACTTAAATTCTGCTCAATTGTCCGTAGATTTTTAATATTTAATAAGCATTTTAGAGAAATTTTTATTTGCAGAAAATTTTCAAGGATGGTTCAGGCAGTTCCCATAACCTGATCCAGTCTGAGAATGCACTGATGTAAGGGAGGACAGCCTCACTAAATCTGGTATTGGTTCTTTTTAAAACAGGATTTTCAGTAGGGGAGGTAGTTACAAAGCTTGGCTTGTTAATAGCAATGGGGCTGACAGCTCCCCAAAGTAATAGAGGCCAAATGGCAGCCCTTAACTGCCAGAAGCCACAGTGACACATTTATCATAGCAATGACAAGGTTGCAGGTGCTGCCATGGGCCTGCACCTGCAGAGAGTTCTGGAGATGGTTAATAGAACATGGTAGTCTGTTTCTAGGGCAAAACATGTGAAGCAAATGAAGATGCTGCTTAACATCTGCAAGTAGTAGAAAGCATAAATTTAGGAGCAGAAAGTTTAAAGCAATTGCCGTAATAATGTCACAATCCCTTTTTCAATTCCTTAGCCTGAGCCAATATTCAGATATGGAATTCATTGACTGAAAAGGTAGCCAGTTCCCAAGAGGAATGGCCCCACAACACTTCAGCAAGTATATCTCATAACGATTATTCCAGCTCTGCCCCAGAGAAATCTACAGCCATTTATTTTATTGAATTTATTGTTTGGACAGGGAAACACCAGGACATTTGAAGACTGTTGCACAATGGGTTTGAGTTGATATTGACCATTAGAGACATGAAACATCAATCCCACACCCTGTTAGAGTAGGAGCACACAGGGGCCAAGTAATAAATGGAGTTCCAGATAAACTTCACTGGTTCAATGACCTAACCACTTGTAATTTCCTTAGGCCCCAAATGAGTAATCCTCACATTGGGTCTTTGGCATGCTGAATAAAATCTGTCATAGTGAGGAGGCCAAATGGAAGCCTCTGAATCTATTCCTCTCACCAGCCAACATAGTAAATAAAAGTAATATTGCATCTCAGAGTGGAAGAAAATGAAGATGATGGGCATAAGTACCACCTTTAAAGATCTGAATGATGTAAGGATGATTGTCATCATATTTACATTTAGTGAACAAGCCTGACTTCTGCAGAAACCAGAAGGATCCAGGAGGGCAACTATTCAACCAATGACAATCCACATCAGAGTTATCCTACAGAACACGGTTTTGTTGCTCAAACAGATTAATAAGACCTCAGGTATATGATAGGTGGCCATTGATATGACAAATGTATTGCTTTCTAGTTAGAAGAGAGAATCAGAGTCAGTTTCCATTGTGTTGAAAGGACAACAGTATTTATTCATGGTTTTGAACTAGGGATCGCTTACCCGCTGTCTTAACATAGTCACAGAAGATCTAGACCACCTGAATATCCTGAGAAACATCGTAATATCACATTAATGTAATATAGCAATAACATCATGCTTATTGACTGGAATTAAGCTAGAGGTGCCTTAGTATTTTAGATGCCATGATGCCAGATAGTGGGTAATAAACCCTGCAGTTTCAGGGACTTGCTGAGTCAACAAAAATTTTAGAGATCCAGTGGTTTGGGGTGTAATAGAGCAACCCCTCCAAAGTAAAAAAAAAAAAAAAAAAAAGCATCCCTTAAGATTATAAATGTTGGATTGCACTTGATACATATATTTTTTTCAGTAGAGACTTAGAATAAAAATATCCGTGTTCGGGCTTCCCTGGTGGCGCAGTGGTTGAGAGTCCACCTGCCAATTCAGGGGACACGGGTTCGTGCCCCGGTCTGGGAGGATCCTGCATACCATGGAGTGGCTGGGCCCGTGAGCCGTGGCCGCTGAGCCTGTGCTCTGCAGCGGGAGAGGCCACAACGGTGAGAGGCCCGCGTACCACAAAAAAAAAAAAAAAAAAAAAAATCCATGTTCTTACACTTAGAGTGAATCATAATCTTATCTAACAAATAATATATGTGTGATCCACTAATTCATTTACTTGCTAATTCAGCTTTCCCAATTTGGATATGCAAATAAATAGATACAACAATAAAAGTATATCAAATATCCTTGATTTGATTAGGGATGTTATTTTTTGATATAGGTTAAGTTTTAATTAAAAATTAAATTTACCTAATCTGGATTTTGTTGGCCTGATTGTCATAGAAATTCACTGTGCAATTTGATAGAATCTCATTCTGTTTAGATCAGCAACGACCTAGGTATCATTTATCGCTTTTAAAATTGGTTTAGCCAATGGAACTGTTATTTCCAAGTGAAATATTTTCCAGTCATTACAGAAGATAGATCAAAGCAGATTTGCTCTTATTAAAGCAAGGGTAGAAATTATTTTTTCTCTGGGGACTTGGGAATCTGTGGGCAATCCTAAAGCTCCTCAGACACTGATCAATTTCAGTGAGCCCTTTTTTAATTTTTTAATTTAATTTAATGTAATTTTTTATACAGCAGGTTCTTATTATTCAACAATTTTATACACATCAGTGTATACATGTCAATCCCAGTCGCCCAATTCAGCACACCACCATCCCCAACCCCCCGCCGCTTTCCCCCTTTGGTGTCCATCCATTTGTTCTCTACATCTGTGTCTCAATTTCTGGCCTGCAATCCAGCCCTTTTTTGTCTCTCTTTTATTGCAATGATTCTAAGGGAATTAATTAAGTTTACCTTCTAAAATTTCTATTCCTGTTTCTTCAACTTTCATTTAAGATTTTACGGCCTCCAATGAGATTTATAACGTTTATTGCATTTCCACTTCTCTGCATTCTGTTCTCCTGTTTAATGAATTTTATTTAATTTATTTATTATTTATACAGCAGGCTATTAGCTATCTATTGTATACATATTAGTGTATATATGTCAATCCCAATCTCCCAATTCATCCCACCACTACCACCACCCCACTTTCCCCCTTGGTGTCCATACGTTTGGTCTCTACATCTGTGTCTCTATTTCTGCCCTGCAAACTGGTTCATCTGTACCATTTTTCTAGGTTCCACATATGTGTTAATATATGATATTTGTTTTTCTCTTTCTGACTTACTTCACTCTGTATGACAGTCTCCAGGTCCACCCACGTCTCTACAAATGACCCAATTTCATTCCTTTTTATGGCTGAGTAATATTCCATTGTATATATGTACCACATCTTCTTTATCCAGTCATCTGTCAATGGGCATTTAGGTTGCTTCCATGAACTGGCTATTGTAAATAGTGCTGCAATGAACATTGGGGTGCATGTGCCTTTTTAAATTATGGTTTTCTCTGGGTATATGCCAAGTAGTGGGATTGCTGGGTCATATGGTAATTCTACTTTTAGTTTTTTAAGGAACCTCCATACTGTTCTCCATAGTGGCTGTATCAATTTACATTCCCACCAACAGTGCAAGAGGGTTCCCTTTTCTCCACACCCTCTCCGGCATTTGTTCTTTGTAGATTTTCTGATGATGCCCATTCTAACTGGTGTGAGGTGATACCTCATTGTAGTTTTGATTTGCATTTCTCTACTAATTAGTGATGTTGCACAGCTTTTTATGTGCTTCTTGGCCATCTGTATGTCTTCTTGGGAGAAATGTCTATTTAGTTCGTCTGCCCATTTTTGGATTGGGTTGTTTGTTTCTTTAATGTTGAGGTGCATGAGCTGTTTATATATTTTGGAGATTGATCCTTTGTCCATTGATTCGTTTGCAAATATTTTCTCCTATTCTGAGGGTTGTCTTTTCATCTTGTTTATGGTTTCCTTAGCTGTGCAAAAGCTTTGAAGTTTCATTAGGTCCCATTTGTTTGTTTTTGGTTTTATTTCCATTACTCTAGGAGGTAGATCAAAAAAGATCTTGCTGTGATTTATGTCAAAGAGTGTTCTTCCTATATTTTCCTCTAAGAGTTTTATAGTGTCCGGTCTTACATTTAGGTCTCTAATCCATTTTGAGTTTATTTTTGTGTATGGTGTTAGGGAGTGTTCTAATTTCATTCTTTTACATGTAGCTGTCCAGTTTTCCCAGCATCACTTATTGAAGAGACTGTCTTTTCTCCATTGTATATCCTTGCCTCCTTTGTAATAAATTAGTTGACCACAGGTGCATGGGTTTATCTCTGGGCTTTCTATCTTGTTCCATTGATCTATGTTTCTCTTTCTGTGCAAGTACCATATTGTTTTTATTACTGTAGCTTTGTAGTATAGTCTGAAGCCAGGGAGTCTGATTCCTCCAGCTCCGTTTTTTTCCTTCAAGACTGCTTTGGCTATTCGGGGTCTTTTTTGTCTCCATACAAATTTTAAGATTTTTTGTTCTAGTTCCATAAAAAATGCCATTGGTAAATTGATAGGGATTGCATTGAATATGTAGATTGCTTTAGGTAGTATAATCATTTTCAAAATATTGATTCTTCCAATCCAGGAACATGGTATATCTCTCCATCAGTTGGTATCATCTTTAATTTCTTTGATCAGTGTCTTATAGTTTTCTGCATACAGGTCTTTTGTCTCCCTAAGTAAGTTTATTCCTAGGTATTTTATTCTTTTTGTTGCAATGGTAAATGGGAGTGTTTCCTTAATTTCTCTTTCAGATTTTTCATCATTAGTGTATAGGAATGCAAGAGATTTCTGTACATTAATTTTGTATCCTGCTACTTTACCAAATTCATTGATTAGCTCTAGTAATATTCTTGTGGCATTTCTAGGATTCTCTATGTATAGTATCATGTCATCTGCAAACAGTGAGAGTTTTACTTCTTCTTTTCCAATTTGTATTCCTTTTATTTCTTTTTCTTCTCTGATTGCCATGGATAAAACTTCCAAAACTATGTTGAATAATAGCAGTGAGAATGGATAACCTTGTCTTGTTCCTGATGTTAGTGGAAATGGTTTCATTTTTTCACCATTGAGAATGATGTTGGCTGTGGGTTTGTCATATATGGCCTTTATTATATTGAGGAAAGTTCCCTCTATGCCTGCTTTCTGGAGGGTTTTTATCATAAATGGATGTTGAATTTTGTTGAAACCTTTTTCTGCATCTGTTGAGATGATCATATGGTGTTTCTCCTTCAATTTGTTAACGTGATGTATCACATTGATTGATTTGCTTATATTGCAGAATCCTTGCATTCCTGGGATAAACTCCACTTGATCATGGTGTATGATCCTTTTAATGTGCTGTTGGATTCTGTTTGCTAGTATTTTCTTGAGGATTTTTGCATCTATGTTCATCAGTGATATTGGTCTGTAGTTTTCTTATTTTGTGACATCTTTGTCTGGTTTTGGTATCAGGGTGATGGTGGCCTTGTGGAATGAGTTTGGGAGTGTTCCTCCCTCTGCTATATTTTAGAAGAGTTTGAGAAGGATAGGTGTTAGCTCTTCTCTAAATGTTTGATAAAATTCACCTGTGAAGCCGTCTTGTCCTGGGCTTTTGTTTGTTGGGAGATTTTTAATCACAGTTTCAAATTCAGTGCTTGTGATTGGTCCATTGATATTTTCTGTTTCTTCCTGCTTCAGTCTTGGAAGGTTGTGCTTTTCTAAGAATTTGTCCATTTCTTCAAAGTTGTCCATTTTATTGGCATATATTGCCTCTAGTAATCTCTCATGATCCTTTGTATTTCTGCAGTGTCTGTTGTTACTTCTCCTTTTTTATTTCTAGTCCTCTTGATTTGAGTGTTCTCCCTTCTTTTCTTGATGACTCTGCCTAATGGTTTATCAATTTTGGTTATCTTCTCAAAGAACCAGCTTTTAGTTTTATTGATCTTGCTATTGCTTTCTTTGTTTCTATTTCACTTATTTCTGCTCTGATCTTTATGATTTCTTTCCTTCTGCTAACTTTGGGTTTTGTTTGTTCTTCTTTCTCTAGTTCCTTTAGGTGTAAGGTTAGATTGTTTATTTGAGATTTTTCTAGTTTCTTGAGGTAGCCTTGTATAGCTGTAAACTTCCCTCTTAGAACTGCTTTTACTGCATCCCATAGATTTTGGATCATCGTGTTTTCATTGTCATTTGTCTCTAGGTATTTTTTGATTTCCTCTTTGATTTCTTCAGTGATTTCTTGGTTATTTAGTAATGTAGTGTTTAGCTTCCATGTGTTTGTGTTTTTTACATTTTTTTCCCTGTAATTCATTTCTAATCTCAAAGAGTTGTGGTCAGAAAAGACACTTGATATGATTTCAGTTTTCTTAAATTTACTGAGGCTTGATTTGTGACCCAAGATGTGGTCTATCCTGGAGAATGTTCTGTGAGCACTTGAGAAGAAAGTGTATGCTGCTGTTTTTGGATGGAATGTCCTATAAATATCAATTAAATCTATCTGGTCTGTTGTGTCATTTAAAGCTTCTGTTTCCTTATTTATTTTCATTTTGGATGATGTGTCCATTGATGTAAGTGAGGTGTTAAAGTCCCCTACTATTATTGTGTTACTGTCCATTTCCTCTTTTAGAGCTGTTAGTAGTTGCCTTGTGTATTCAGGTGCTCCTATGTTGTGTGCATGTATATTTATAATTGTTATATCTTCTTCTTGGATTGATTCCTTAATTATTATGTAGTGTCCTTCCTTGTCTCTTGTAACATTCTTTATTTTAAACTCTATTTTATCTGATATGAGTATTGCTTCTCCAGCTTTCTTTTGATTTCCATTTTCATGGAATATCTTTTTCCATCCCCTCACTTTCAGTCTGTATGTGTCTCTAAGTCTGAAGTGGGTCTCTTGTAGACAGCATATATACAGATCTTGTTTTTCTATCCATTCAGCAAGCCTGTGTCTCTTGGTTGGAGCATTTAATCCATTCACGTTTAAGGTAATTATTGATATGTATGTTCCTATCACTATTTTCTTAATTGTTTTGGGTTTGTTTTTGTTGATCCTTTTCTTCTCTTGTGTTTCCCACTTACAGAAGTTCCTATGGCATTTGTTGTAGAGCTGATTTTGTGGTGCTGATTTCTCTCAGTTTTGCTTGTCTGTAAAGCTTTTGATTTGTCCATTGAATCTGAATGAGATCCTTGCTGGGTAGAGTAATCTTGGTTGTAAGTTCTTCCCTTTCATCACTTTAAGTATATCATGCCACTCCCTTCTGGCTTGTAGAGTTTCTGCTGAGAATTCAGCTGTTAACCTTATGGGAGTTCCCTTGTATGTTATTTGTCATGTTTCCCTTGCTGCTTTCAAGAATTTTTCTTTGTCTTTAATTTTTGCCAATTTGATTACTATGTGTCTCGGTGTGTTTCTCCTTGGGTTTATCCTGTATGGGACTCTCTGCACTTCCTGGACTTGGGTGGCTATTTCCTTTTCTATGTTGAAGAAGTTTTCAATTATAATCTCTTCAAATATTTTCTCTGGTCCTTTCTCTCTCTCTTCTCCTTTTGGGACCCCTATAATGTGAATGTTATTGCATTTAATGTTGTCCCAGAGGTCTCTTAGGCTGTCTTCATTTCTTTTCATTCTTTTTTTGTTTATTCTGTTCCGTGGCAGCAAATTCCACCTTTCTGTCTTCCAGGTCACTTATCCGTTCTTCTGCCTCAGTTATTCTGCTATTGATTCCTTATAGTGTAGTTTTCATTTCAGTTATTGTATTGTTCATCTCTGTTTGTTTGTTCTTTAATTCTTCTAGGTCTTTGTTAAACATTTCTTGCATCTTCTCGATCTTTGCCTCCATTCTTTTTCTGAGGTCCTGGATCATGTTCACTATCATTATTCTGAATTCTTTTTCTGGAAGATTGCTTATCTCCACTTCATTTAGTTGTTTTTCTAGGGTTTTATCTTGTTCCTCTCATCTGGTATGTAGCCCTCTGCCTTTTCATCTTGTCTATCTTTCTGTGAATATGGTTTTTGTTCCACAGGCTGCAGGATTGTCGTTCTTCTTGCTTCTGCTCTCTGCCCTCTTCGATCCCATTTTTTTAAAATGAAGAAACCATCTTCCTTAGAGCAACATAATGGATACTGACTGGCAGGACTAGGTATGGAGGCCAGATTCTTGCTTTTTAATTCTCATATTTACATTATATCAGACTTGACTGGCAGTAATGATTTCAATATGATAAAAGTTTGAGGGAAAATATTTCCAATATGTATCTCAAAATAATTAATTTTAAAATGTATTTATGTCTATAAATATCATTTCACACTCATGGTTTTAGTCTCTATAAATATTTCCCAATATAGTAATCAGCCCCATGCAAATTATTTCCATTATTATTTATTCCACTGAACTATAATTAATCCTTTACTTTTCTGTCACTATCTGCAGTAGAAACATAAAAAACATGAAAACTATTACTTCATGTTTTAACTAGCATAGAAATTAGAGCACAAATAAAAATTTGTTTAATCAATTAATTAATCTTATAGTTTCTGCCATTTCTTTTTATCTTGTGTATATTGAAGGGATATTGACAAGGAAACTAATCATTATTTCTTAGTTTTTTGTTCAATATTTGAAAATTTTAATAGAAATAATTTTTATTTTATAGAGTATCAATTTATATGGCAGTTAATCTGTCCTACTATTCCATCCATCCCGTGAGTCAAACTCCATTTTCAGACATAGTTTAAAAATACTACAATGACTTGTGTGCAAAATGCACTTCCTGTACAAATCCTGAGCAATGACAAGGGAAAGCTATTTTACATTCATACTGGCTTCTGGAAGAATAACACAAAAGCAGTGTATAAAAATGTAGCTAATAAGCAGCTTTATCCTAAATTTGATAGCCAAAAAAGAAAAGATGAAATCCTGTTACTGGTTTTACATTAAGATTTAGGCATGTGTTTTGTATTTGTGTTTGTATAAATATTATTTAATGCGCATGAATAAGACTAGATTAAATTAATGTGCTGGAGAATATTCAAACATAGGAGGGATACCTAAGAAGATGAATTATCAGTGGTCCAAAAATTAATGACATTAAATTATGAAAAATTCCAGATTGGTCACCAAAGGAAGACATGGCTAATATTGTCCTAATCATACCAGGCATCAGAGTATCCTCTTCTACAAGAAAGTTACTTTTCTTGTTCTCCCACAGCTTTCTTTGTCCATGATAATAGAATGTGTGAATTACCTTTGCAAATATATAAGTGCATTTAAAATTAAGTGTCCTTTACTTAGTAGTTCTTGCCAATAAATCAGTTCTATTTTTTCTCATAGCTATGTGTTTAGTGCTTTTTGGAAAGAAACACTTTTGCTGAAAATTCAAATGCATGCAAATTGTAGCATGGATAAAGAATAGTTTTATATAGAATTATGACCTAATCTGTTTCTTGGATTTGGAACAATGGAGTCTCATGGTCCTTAAAAAAATATTATTTTGAGCTAAGCAGCACTTTTATTTTTTTTCAGAATAGCTAGCATTCTAGCAATAAGTTTCAATATGCATAGCAAAACTATCCTTCTCATACCTTACCCCTACCGTCAACAACAAAAATCAACTGTGGAAATTTAAACATGTTTTCAAATATTAGTATTTAAAGCATAAACAACCATCCCTGGGATACCACCTCAGCCATCTTACCCTATTGCCTTCCACCTCACTTTCAATTCTACTTTAGCTATCAGGAAGCTGTACCTTGGCATCCCTTTGTAAAATGAAAGAATGATTGGCCCAGATGCCATCTAAGTCCACAGCCTGTAAATGTGTAACCCTCTCTTTGCATTTTTGAGATTTCTGGTGTTCATTTTTCTATGGGGATGATGCCTGCATCCTTGTATCCCAAGGTCTTCTTTATTTTCAAAATTCATCACACTGTGCAGTCAGTCCCTTTAGAGATGTTTGTGTGAAAACCACTGTGTGAGTTTTAGTCTAATTTATTTGTAATTTGGGGGATTAAGTAGAGGTACTGGTAACTGTTTGTTCAGCCTTCTTTGGATTTCACTTTGTTCCTTATGCCTTCTTTTCATTTACCTCCTTTCACTTTCCAGGTGCTTGGAATTTTCCCTCATTTTATGCATTTTATGTAAGAACTCTTTCCACTCCCTTGAAGCTTTGATATCAAGGGACACCAGGAATTTCATTGGGATTGGATTTTCGTTGGGAAATCCACTACTTTCAGATTTGTGTGTATAAACCCAATGAGGTGCTCAGCAAAACAGAGCTCTTCATGACATCAATATCTTTCCTCCTATTAATTGAGTGGGAGATGGAAAAGCAAACCAAGAAAACAATGGCAAAACTTTTTCTATCACAGGGGTACAGACTGTAATCTTGAGATGTTTCTCTAATACTTTACATCAGCAGTCCCCAACCTTCTTGACATCAGGGACTGGTTTCATGGAAGACAATTTTTCCATGTATGGTGGGGGGGGGAGATTGAGCGATGGTAGAGGCGGTAATGTGAGCGATTGGGGGCGGGGGAATGGTTCAGGTGGTAACACGAGCATTAGCAATGGGGAGCGAGCGGCAGATGAAGCTTTGTGTACTCACCCACTGCTCACCTCCTGCTGTGCGGGCTGGTTGTTAGCAGGCTGCTGAAGACCGGGGGTTGGGGACCCCTGCTCTACATGTTCTGAGAACTACAGTTCTACTTCAGCAGCTTAGAAGTTCTTGAGGATTCTCTTCTTTGTTTAAAATTTAATTCTGTATTGTCTTATACTGTGTCATATTTCATTAAGCCTTTTTATTTGTGCGACTACTGCTGTGTCCTCACATCACCCAATTCTATTTGTAAACTATAAGGATTTTGTTTTTTAAACTCCCTTCCTCTGACAACCTGATCTTCTTAGAACTTTAATAAACTTTAATAAACCCCTCTCTGTAAATATTAAATTCCCAATTTTTGTACCTCTTTATAGAATTCCTGGCAATTACTTTGAATGGCTTAATAAATATTCATTTAGTTACTTACATATCATATTTGAACAGTGTAGACATCACATTCACCAGTCTGTACTCAAAAATTCTCTTATAATCCTGACTTTCTTTTATAGTTCTAAATATTTTACCCTTGAAACTTCAGAATACCCATCAACACCCATGCTTTTTCTGCTGGTGTGATACCCAAAGTGTCCTTTTTCTCCTTTGTGGTCTAAATGACATATCAGATATATACAATACCTTTATTCATTCCACACATACATTTATGTTTCCCTTGACTATATTGTCAGCAGGGCACATGCTACTCATCTTCAGGATTTCCTCCTTGAGTATACAATGCTGTTTAAATTCTTAGAGGAGGGTTCTGAGATTTCACTGAGCATTCATTTTTCTGTTAATTAGAGATATAGTAGATGCTTGAACTATATTGCCTTATTTAAATTTCCCAGAAATATTAAAAGATATATAATATTATTTCTTTATCTATAGTGCCAGAATTAAGGTATAAGTGAGGTGTATTCATTTGTTAGTTCTGCCATAACAAAGTACCACAGACTTGGGGACTTAAAGAAGAGAATTTATTTTCCTCACAGTTCAAGAGGCTGGAAGTCTGAGATCAAAGTGTAAGCAGGGTTGCTTTCTTGAGTACTCAGTCTTTTGGTTTATAGGTGACCACCACCTTTGTGTCTTCACATGGTCTTTCCCTGTGTGCGTATCCATGTCCTAATCTCTTCTTATAAGGACTCCACTCACGTTGGATTAGGGTCCACCATAAGGACCTCATTTTACCTTTTTAAAGACTTTATTTCCAAATACAGTCACATTCTGAGCTGGTGGAGGTTAGGACTTCAGCATGTTAATTGCCTGGGGAGGTTGGGGAGGACGATTAAGCCCATAACAAGAGATCAAATTTCTTCAACAGACTGTCAAAGACAGAAAACGGTAGAGCCAGACTGAGTCACAATTCTTTGCAACAGTCCCTCTTGATAATCACTAAAGTACAGGTTAGGGAGTTTTCTCTTCATTAAGAGAAAAGTAAACTATCAATTATTTCTTAGCACATACGTACTGGGGATATTTCTGCCAATTATTTAATGACAGTTTCTGCCTTAGCATATGCAGTTTATACTTTTCGACATCAAAAAAGGCTAAAACAAAAGCACTGTATTTTGTTTGTTTGTTTGTTTTTAATATGCATTCCAAAATAGGACAATTCTTAAGATGACTTGCTCCATTGAATTCTGGCTCTGAAGTACTAATTCATGTAATTACGCAGATCTCAATCAGCTTGTCATTCAGCTAAAGCAATTTTTATTTTTACTATGACATGTCCATTTGTTTTTTACTAAATTTCAAAACTTCATATTTAGATTGAAAACTGCAGCAGGCTTTGTATACATTATAACCACTTATTTGCACTTTTTTTTTTCCAAATTTGTTGTCATATTGGGTGGTTTTTGGCCCAGTTTTCTAGTTTACCGTCATCTGACAACCACTGAATATTTCAGGAATTTATATATGGGCACTTTCAAGGACTTAAAAGGGTCTGAGATTTTACTTTACTTACGAGATAACATGTTACCTTGAGAGTTTCATAAGATACTGGCAAGAGACGTGAGATTCCTGGGTCAGAGACAAAGATTTTTATTTTTCACTGCACAGCAAGCAGCATGAGCCTCATGTTCATGGTGGCTCTTCATGTCTCCTCAGTCCCATAGTAGAGACTCGGACGAAAGTATGTAGGTACTGTGCACACAATAGATTTGTGTCACAGCTAAAGAACCTAATGCAGCTGACAGACATTTGATAATAGGCTTTGATAGCCCTGCCTGATCTTTACCCTGGAGAGAAATATGAGCCCTTTGGTCTGGAAAGTAACAGTTTCTATCATCCAGGTTTTCACTATTCAAAAGTTCTTGAAAGACAATATGAAATGGAAGTTGTCAGTGCCTCTGCTTGTAAGATGTGCATAAATGCAAGAAAACAATAGAGAATTGTGTCCCAATATGGAGAAGCTTAAATTAATAAAAGGTACCTTGTAACTGCTCATCAACAGTCATGCATCATCTTGTATTTGCCCACTCTGATTAAATTTGGTTCAAAAAAGTAAATAGCTTATTCTTCATTTAATGCTTCTTTTAGACCAGGTTTGAATGATTTGAAAACCAAGCCATTTCTGAAGTATTCAACCAAAAAAAGTAATATGTTACAACTTCAGTAATTGCTATAAAGAGGTTATTTTATTCATGCACACCCCTGTATAAAAAGCAAACAGGAGTTTCTCTGTATTTTAAAATTCATGTGTGTAGTTAATGCATCATTTAGTTCAGCTCTTCATCTGAAAGGTAACATTTGGGTAAGGTAATATGTGAATCATTTTTGATCTAATAGTCTTCTTACATTTAGTTAGAGCACAAAATCAAATCTCTATTTATTGAGGAAGTACATTCCTTATTTTGTCTATTTAATAATAAACTGTAGGGCCTCCCTGGTGGCGCAGTGGTTGAGAGTCCGCCTGCCGATGCAGGGGATACGGGTTCGTGCCCCGGTCTGGGAGGATCCCATGTGCCGCGGAGCGGCTGGGCCCGTGAGCCATGGCCTCTGGGCCTGCGCGTCCAGAGCCTGTGCTCCGCAACGGGAGAGGCCACAACAGTGAGAGGCCCGCATACCGCAAAAAAAAAAAAAAAAAAAAATAATAATAATAATAATAATAAACTGTAATTTTTAACTAATTAGATATTTGGGAAAGAAAGCTACTATTTTCCCTGTTTCTGTGCACCCGTACTCTAATTTCATATTGATTTCATAATGGGGTGTATGTATGCCATGCAATTAGATGCTTTCAACAGAATTGTTTTCTACTTAAAGCTTGTGAGGTCAGCAATGTAACTGCTTTAATTTGGTGGACCAAATGAGCCAACTAATTGGACAATGATGAATGATGCAATATCTCATTATTTGGTGAAATTATTTGAGGCTGAAAAAGTTGTAGCTTTTTGTTTTTGTTTTTTATCTATTTGTTTTGGGATCACCTATAAAGCTCTTTTATATTGATGGGAGAAATTTGTTAGTATTCACTGCTGGTCTGTAGTAACATTTGTGATTTTTTTAAGTTCTGAAAAAAATTTCTAGCTGTTTGTAATTAATAGCTTTCATTTCTTTATCAGCCTCCAATTCAACTAGAAATTAACATTGTGTGTTGACGGAACCATATGTCAATATGTTGCATGGACAACTGTATGTTTTTTTATTGTTTTTTTATTGTTTTATTTTATTAGTTTCTGCTTTATAACAAAGTGAATCAGTCATACATATACATCTGTTCCCACATCCCTTCCCTCATGCATCTCCCTCCCTCCCACCCTCCCCATCCCACCCCTCCAGGCGGTCACAAAGCACCGAGCTGATCTCCCTGTGCTCTGCGGCTGCTTCCCACTATCTATCTACCTTACGTTTGGTAGTGTATATATGTCCATGCCTCTCTTTCGCTTTGTCACAGCTTACCCTTCCCCCTCCCCATATCCTCAAGTCCATTCTCAAGTAGGTCTGTGTCTTTATTCCCGTTTTGCCCCTAGGTTCTTCATGACATTTTTTTTTTTTAAATTCCGTATATATGTGTTAGCATACGGTATTTGTCTTTCTCTTTCTGACTAACTTCACTCTGTATGACAGACTCTAGGTCTATCCACCTCATTACAAATAGCTCAGTTTCATTTCTTTTTATGGCTGAGTAATATTCCATTGTATATATGTGCCACATCTTCTTTATCCATTCATCCGATGATGGACACTTAGGTTGTTTCCAGCTCCGGGCTATTGTGAATAGAGCTGCAATGAACATTTTGGTACATGTCTCTTTTTGAATTATGGTTTTCTCAGGGTATATGCCCAGTAGTGGGATTGCTGGGTCATATGGTAGTTCTATTTGTAGTTTTTTAAGGAACCTCCATACTGTTCTCCATAGTGGCTGTACCAATTCACATTCCCACCAGCAGTGCAAGAGTGTTCCCTTTTCTCCACACCCTCTCCAGCATTTATTGTTTCTAGATTTCTTGATGATGGCCATTCTGACTGGTGTGAGATGATATCTCATTGTAGTTTTGATTTGCATTTCTCTAATGATTAAAGATGTTGAGCATTCTTTCATGTGTTTGTTGGCAGTCTGTATATCTTCTTTGGAGAAATGCCTATTTAAGTCTTCTGCCCATTTTTGGATTGGGTTGTTTGTTTTTTTGCTATTGAGCTGCATGAGCTGTTTATACTGTATGTTTTTTTAAATGTGAAGGTGGTTCATTCTGGATGCTACTTTGTTCTGAAGGTAACTGAACAATATTTCCTCCGGTCCTTGTTTTTTGTACAGCAATTTACAGATTGTGGAAAAATTTTATCACAAACATGTCCCCCTAAATGTATTACTCATTAATATAGGTTATTTGGCTTTCATAAATTTAAATATCATGCAGAGGAAAAAAATACTTTTAAATTGCCCAATTTCTTTGAAGGTTCAATTTATCTTTTAAATTATTGGGACTCAATCTGACACTATAACTTTGATCTAAAATTTGCTGGGTTACCCAGAAGCAGAAATGTTACAATGTTTATGTGTTTCACCACATAGATAGATAGATTTATTTATTTATTTATTTATTTATTTATTTATTTATTTTGCGGTACGCGGGCCTCTCCCGTTGCGGAGCACAGGCTCCGGACGTGCAGGCTCAGCGGCCATGGCTCACAGGCCCAGCCGCTCCACGGCATGTGGGATCTTCCCGGACTGGGGCACGAACCCGTGTCCCCTGCATCGGCAGTTGGACTCTCAACCCCTGTGCCCCTGCGCCACCAGGGAAGCCCTACCACATAGCTTTTTATCACTTTAATATGATAATGGGTCATTCTCCATTTAACCACTGCCAAAGCATGACATTTTTACAATCTCCATTACCTCTGCAGTACACTTAAATTTGATTTATAGTTAATGTTTTATGGCATGTTTGTCCTTAGGAGGCACTGAGCAATGAGATAAAGAATATTAATGTGATTAGCTTTCAGAATAAGTAAATAGCTTAGTTGTCATGGTCTGGCTATGCAATGCTGACAGCAACAACCAAAATATCAAGTCGCAAAGCAAGAGAAAACCATCATTTCGCTTATTCAGAAATGTAAAAAAATAGAGGCTAACACACAGAAACAGCTGGGAAAAGATGACTGAGTTATAAACAGCATTTTTTGAATTCTAATACCCTTTTCTTTCGTTGTCTCCCTGCTTTGTATTAATTTCCCTGTCTAATTACTTATTGGATTTTTATACTTACATTGAAAGTTGGCTGACTTAAAGGAGATCTATGTATTATTGTCTTACACTTGAATGAAATGGCCATGGCTTGGACTTTCTGTTTTTCCCAGTGGACTGTATATGAGCTCCATGTTTCCTGTAGTGAATTGTTAAGGGTTGTTTTTCATTCAGTAAACTTGACTAATAATCGTTGGTTTCAATTTAACTGATGCATATGCTTAGGTATCTAATAGTTACTTGTGAACAATATTTAGAACTACTAGAAGAATAGAGTCTTTGCTTTCGGAGTGTGCATTATGTTACAGGGAGTAACACATCTGGTCAAGGGTGAATGACAAACAAGAGTGAAAACATAAAGTGGGTTACAGTAAAATAAGGAACAATTTATCATTGGTTTCCAATTTAGCACTGATTTCAACATCTGCTGTTATTTTGATCTCATATTCTATGATGAAAAGACATACCGTATACCTGAATATCTTTTTGCTAATTTATTGTGAAGAGTCCCTGCTCCTTGAAAAATGTGATGTGGATTTAACAAGATCATAGATATAAATATAGGTATATGTAGGTATATATCTGTATTTCTACATATACACACACTACCACAGGTCTGTGACCACATGCTGATATTTAGATAGGTACGTAGATAGATAGATAGATATAGATCTATACCTTTATCTGTAGCTATCAAAATATATCTATATATAAATATAGAGAAACAGAGAAAGAGAGAGCCAGACAGATAGATAGAAAAGGAGAGATTGAGAGATAGACCTAGATATACAGAGATATGTAGACATAGATCTATGTGGATATAAATATATGCTTTAATTTTATTATATTGTATCTATGTGATTATATAATTAGTTTTCCAAATACGACTAACTCCATAAATATAGAAACATGTCTAATTTGCTCACTACTGCATCTAAGTACTTAGCATATTGCTTCCAATCTGTGAGCAGATGATGGACACCTGATACCTGGATGAATGAATGCATGAATAAATGTTCACATGTATGATCAATAATATATGAAATGGCTTTAGGAAAAAAACAAAAACAGAAACAGAGGACCTTTCAGTTCCTCTAAATGGAATCTTTCATTTAAAAAACCTATTTTAGAAATTAGAAATCAGTCTACATGAAGTTTTGTTTCTTTTAAGCAATGTGCATATGTGTGAATAACTGTATGCTAGTGTGTATGTATGTTTCTGTGTATGTATGTATATATATATGTGTGTGTGTACCCATTATATAGCCCTGAGGAAAATAATGTATATCTATGATCTATGCACACCACACACACACATACACATATATACATACATACATGTGTGTATATACATATAAACATTTTTCTTCAGTGAGACCATTTTAAATTTGAGATTCAAATATAAAAATACCAACAACCCTTATATTCTAAATCTGTATGAATGCCCCTCCTCCTGCCCCAATTCTACCTTTACATGTCCTAGACACTTAAATTTATATTTTTCTATTTATATATATGAAGTTATTGAAAGTGGCTTCAAATCATTTCTTGAAATTGAGTATGGCATGCATAAAAGGATTAAAGAATCAAGGTCTTCAATGCCCCCCCAAAACATGAAATCTACCCAATTATAGCACCTAAAGTTACTGAAAGAAACTAAAATTAGAGTTCCAGTAAACTTTGGATATAGGGAACTCAGAAGAGATTAAAAGGAGATGTTTTATCTATAAAGTCACACATTCTTGATATGTTAACCAAATACCCTAGGTCCAGTGGTCAACTTAATGCAATGAACCATAACATTAATTGGTGGAATGTATCCAAACATTGTCTATGACAACATCAAGGGAACATAATAAAGTTAGTAATAGCTGTTACCTCCAGTAATGTTTTCTACTCAATTCCCTAACATTTACCATTACACTGTAAAATTGTGTATCAATATATAGGCTCTCTGAGGGAAAACGCTATGTCCAGTAGTCGTTGTATACTCAGTGTTTAGTATGAAGTACATAATTAATCTCTGTTTAAATTAATTGAACCCAGGTTTCTTATCTTCCATCCCCAGAACCTCAGTTGTTCTCTTGCAAGGAGGGAAAGCTGAATACCCAAGTAATACTAAGAATTTAGAGAAGTAGTAGAAAAATGTATCAATAATTATTAAAAACAAATGTTAGCTGTACATTGTAAGTGCTAGATTATTTTTATTAAATAAATTAAAATAAAATAAACATGAGATTTAGCGTCTGCAGACATGGAAATAATTCTTGTCAAATCATTTTAAATTTCTGTGAGTTTTCTCATTATAAAAATAGAGTAATAATAATGTTTCCCCTGTGTAAATCTTAAAGTTATTATGAGAAATTACTTTGTAAATTATAATATCCTTGTTAAGTGTTAAGTTGGATTTGTCTTACGGTTTGCCTGACAATGTTATTTACTCCAGGACCATTTGCATTTTAAAAATAGGATATCTGTCGTGGGCACTGCTTAACTCAAAGCCACAAATCACTAGACACTTAGTGAAGGACATACATCTTTTTTTTGTATTTCCATATGGCCAATATTGCGGCCATAAAATGACATAATTAGTCATATTGTCACACTCTTGCTTGAAACCTGCTTAAAAATGATTCTACTTCCCCTAGGTGTAAGTCCTCTTGTAACTTCAAGGTGCTCTAAGGCAGTGAGTCTCAAGCATTTGGTTTACTAAATCACCAAGAGGGTGTGTTAAACCTCAGATTGCTGTCCTCTCCACCCTGCAGTTTTTGATTCCATAGCTCTGAATAGGATCCAAATACTCCCATTTCCAGCAGTTCCCAGGTGGATGCTGATGCTCATGGTCAGGGAATTACAAAATCACTGCTTTCAGGTCAGTATGATCACTTTGATAAACTAATAAGAGACAGTATTAATTGCCTGACAGTATTTTAAGAATTTTAATTATATTAGATCAGTGAACCTTCATAACAACTTTATGAAATAGGTGTGTGATTTTTCTACATTTAAATAACTTACCTAATTTTAGCTAGCTAGTAAATGCCAATGCTAAGAATGGAACTCAGCCAATCTGGCTCCAGAATCTATTCAGAGCACAGGACTCCATGTGCTTTATCATGACTTTGAGCTGCTTTTCATGCATCAGAAGAATTTATCTGAGTAAAACCCTCACTGAAGGTTTCTCCCATGTGCTATTTCTCTTCCCTCTGATATCTCTAGCTCAACTTTGCACCTGGTTTCAAATTTCCCCTGGAATGAATCACTTCAAAGTTTTTATTGACCCTTCACTGCCTGCCTAGGGCAATGGAGTTTAAGTCACATACTAAATCTGACTGTGATCAGAAAATTATTAATTCCCAAGCATGCTTCCAGCCTTTATTTCTGTCACATTCTGTTTCAGTGGTTTCAAGTAATATTTCTGACCTCATTTTCTGTCATTCAACTTGATGTCCTTATGCTTGTAATTTCAGGACTTTTTCTCCAAGATACCATGCTGGTTGAGGTACCTCTGCTTCCACTTTATCTAAGTGATGAACTGCCACTTTTCTCTATAGCTTTAAACCCTGTGTCATCTCATCTCTAAAGCTTAAGCCTTCTCTCTCAGGTAGTTATTTGTTACTGCTTCTCAATTCACACTGCAGATTCTAGAAGTCAAAGGCTAATGTCAGAGCAGTGTGGCAGAGAAGCATCAGAGAAAAGAGATTTGGTATCAAACTGCAAGAGTATAAAACAGACATGATAGTGGGTCTCCAGGTCCCCTTGCCTTGAATCCTTGCTACTTTTTCCTTTTTTAAAAAAAATTATCTTCCCCACCCCCTTTATTTTTGGAATCCCCCCTCACTGCTTCTGAACTTTGATGAACCATAAGGCTTGGCAGAAATAAATAGATAGATAAACATTTTTTAAAAGCTCTTGAAAGGGGTCTTCCCCGGTGGCGCAGTGGTTGAGAGTCCGCCTGCCGATTCAGGGGACACGGGTTCGTGCCCCGGTCTGGGAGGATCCCACTTGCTGTGGAGCGGCTGGGCCCGTGAGCCATGCCATGGCCTCTGAGCCTGCACATCTGGAGCCTGTGCTCCACAACGGGAGAGGCCCGCGTACTGCAAAAAAAAAAAAAAAAAAAAAAAAAAGCTCTTGAAAGGATTATTCTGTCAATTATCAGGATGGGACTGTGTCAGAGATACCAAGTAAGAGGCATGAAAAGCTGGAAAAATACACAAATCTGCAAACATGTCAACCACAAGTTTCTTAGCAGTTAAAGATGAAAACTGTTACCTGAGCTATATCACGACAATAAGTACCCCTCTCTCCTCCTCATCCTGTAAAAATCCAACCCTGCTTCTACTCAGAGAGCATTATTTTCTGAATACATGCATGAGTTATGGATCATTCATCTCTGCCACTGATGTAAATACTCCCGGTACATATACCTATAATCATTTAATAAAAGGAAATTTGAAACTACTAGTTATTATAGATGTATATTCCTGAAATAAACTTATGTAACATTTCTTGGGAAGAATTGAAAATGTGTTATTTAGTTTTCATCTCTTCCTTTCTATCTCTTTTAGTAGCAAAGGAAGCTTTCCAATAAGCAGCACCAATCCTTCCTGTCCTGCCCAAACATGCATGGATTCTTCTCCATTGCCACTGATTAGAAATTAATCACATGCTGATTCCTAAACCCATCACTGCACAGGCAAGCCCAGGGCCATGAAGAGGAGAACAGGATTGTCCAAACACAACTGGGAAGGAGGTAAATTTAAAAAGCAGGAGGAAGGATCATACTTGAGCCCATAACACTCATTCGCACTTCCCACTTTCTCCTGGACAGTCTCATCTCTCCCTGTGTCTTCAGTGACTGTGTATATGTACGCATTTGGATGATTTCAAAATCTACTTGTCTCATAATCACAACCCTTCTGGATTACAGATTTCAACTCCTGATTTGAACACCTTCATTTTTTTCCTGGAAACTAATTTTTTATTTTATTCATTTTATTTTTTATATTCTTTTATTGTCATGATTTTCAGTTGTACAACATAATGATTCAGCATTTGTATACACTGTGAAATGATCACAGTAAATCTAGTTACCATCCAACACATGCTTAATTGACAGTACAAACAAAGGCATTGAATTAACAAATATCAAACTTAGCATGTCCAAAACTGAACTTATATTTCTCTTTCAAATGTCATATCATCTACATGTTCTACCTCATCTGTATATCTAGATTCTGTGCCCTTCACAGATCTCTACTATCTTATTTCAGCCCTTTATCATTTCTTTTTTTATATATAAATTTATTTATTTTATTTACTTATCTTTGGCTGATTGGGTCTTCGTTGCTGCGCATGGGCTTTCTCTAGTTGGGGCAAGTGGGGGCT
The DNA here is from genome assembly GCF_964165515.1 of Mesoplodon bidens. NCBI lineage: Eukaryota > Metazoa > Chordata > Mammalia > Artiodactyla > Ziphiidae > Mesoplodon > Mesoplodon bidens. The sequence goes on from NC_138162.1 coordinate 48,274,401, forward strand.
TCTCTTATTGTGGATCACGGGCTCTAGGTTCGCGGGCTTCAGTAGTTGTGGCACATGGGCTCGGTAGTTGTGGCTCGTGGGCTCTGGAGTGCAGGCTCAGTAGTGGCGCACGGGCTTAGTTACTCCGCGGCATGTGAGGTCTTCTTGGACCAGGGATCGAACCTGTGTCCCCTGCATTGGCAGGCAGATTCTTAACCACTGCACCACCAGGGAAGTCCCTCAGTCCTTTATCATTTCTGACGTGGTATTTTACAGTAATTCTCCAATCAGTTTCTCTGCTTATATTTAAATATAATTTTAATTTTATCCTACTTCTCATTTACTGTAGTTTCATGGCAACTCCCCCTCCCTCTATCCGTTTTAGACATAGTCTGTGTTCTGGTCATATTCATCTATTTAGGATTCCCTGAGTGTCTTGTGCCCTTTGACGAATTATGCCCATTATGCAATGTTCCCACTGCTTGGCCTACTTTACATTCACATTCTGCTGGCAAGATTTCTAATTACCCTTCAGGAGTCAGCATTAACATCACCTTTCTCTGAAATCTTTCTTAGTACCCTTGGCAATAATAGTGTTTCCTTCCTCTGTATTCTCAGAGTAGTCTGTACATATATCTACCATGGAAACTATCAAAACACATCATAGTGGCTTGCTTATGCACCCTCTCCCAGTTTGACAGCTCTGCTGTTCTCTGTGGTTCTGCCATGTGTGGACTATATACTGTTCAACTTTTTCTCCCCGGGGATAAGCAGAGAGCTTCAGACAGAGTAAGCTCTAAATTAATGACTGAAATGTTTTACGAATGCATGAACACATGCCTGCTTTCCTGCCCCTAATATATTCCAGTGTAGGCAAACAGTGAAGCTCTTGAAAATATTCACAAATTTTTTGAATAAGAAGGCTTTCCTATGCTATGTTATGGTCAAATATTCCTTCTCTGAAGCAATAGCCCACTTTACATGCATTATAAATGATCATCTTTCAGACAGAATTCTATCAATATCAACTTTATCTACATTGATTTTTCAGTTTTTCAGACTTTTATTTTAATCTATTTTCTAGAATAATATCCCAGATATATTTTATAACCTTTTGTTATATTAACAATTTCCATATCAAGTCGTGTTATTAAAATTACATTGTAAGAAATAAAATTTCACTGGAGAAAAAATAATTCCTTAGAGTTTGATGTACAAAACTATAGAACTATTTGCAAAGTTAGATTCCATCCCACTGCCAGGCAAAAAATAGTTCAGAGGGCACACAGGTGGCAACTGTTATCCTACCACAGATGTAACTGTGGATCTACTTAGACAAGACCCACTCTCCTGGGCACTAATGCCTGATTGTGCTTGAAACATCTGCTGTGGGAATTCTCTGATGATCCAGTGGTTAAAACTGGGCACTTTCACTGCCATAGCCCGGGTTCAATCCCTGGTCGGGGAACTAACATTCCACAAGCCACCCAGCCAACGCCAAAAAAAGAGAGGGAAACATCCAGCTATGGACTGTTGCTGCTGCTCCTGAATGGGCTGTTTTGACAGGCAGCACCACCTCCTATGGTCATTGTCCCTGCAGCTAGATAGCATTACATCCCCAGGTATCACTAACCTCATCCAGGAAGGTTCACCACTCCAGAGGTTAAAGAGAAGACTTCTAACTGCTTTGCAGAACACTGGTCCATCATACTAGGGACCATGTCTTCTTAGGCACCATCACAATGGCTAGCTGCCCTTGCTCTTTCTTTCTTCAATGCACCAAGATTCCTTCTGAAGACCAAGAGGTCTACCGAGAATCAGTACACCTGGTTCTAACTGCATGGTCCTGGGTATCTCAGTTTTTGGTGGGCACAGACATCAGTACTGTTGTTTGTTGCCAGCTTTCACTAGGCATTCCACTGCTGTTCAGGACCTTCCTAGATGCTAAGGAAATAATGTTCCCTGGAGGCATGGTTGTCCTGAAGTGAAGCTCTGCAGGGAAGCACTAAAAACCTAGCAACATTGGTCCAAACAGAGTTTTTATTTATTTATTCATATTTACTTCTATTTGTGGATGTGTTGGGTCTTTGTTTCTGCATGTGGGCTTTCTCTAGTTTAAGCGAGTGGGGGCTACTCTTCGTTGCAGTGCACGGACTTCTCATTGCGGTGGCTTCTCTTCTTGCGGAGCACGGGCTCTAGGCAAGCGGGCTTCATTAGTTGCGGCTCACCGGCTCAGTAGTTATAGCTCATGGGCTCTAGAGCACAGGCTCAGTAGTTGTGGTGCATGGGCTTAGTTGCTCCACAGCATGTGGGATCTTCCCAGACCAGGGCTCGAACCAGTGTCTCCTGCATTGGCAGGTGGATTCTTAATCACTGCGCCACCAGGGAAGCCCACAGAGTTTTATAGCATCACTTATGCCCCATCGTCACACAGTTCTATGAACAACTCAGTATCTTCTCCTGCTTTCCCCTCATTGCTTCTTCCTCCTGTAACCTGTACTCAGACACGAGTTCTTACAGGACTGAGTCAAGAAACACGTTTAATTCTTAAACTCCCTGCCATGTTAAGACGCACTCCATCTTCTATTGATCAGGACAGCATTTCCTAAATGTTGTCCTGTGATATACTATCCATCACATCAGTTAGTTGGGATATGGCATACTATAGCCTAATCATGGACATTCTTTATACAAACACACACACATGTGCTTGTAAAAACCTTTGTGAAATGCTGTGAGAGGAAATCAGAATGTCTTTGTTTCATCCATTACATTGCATAGTTATTTTTATCCCAGGATGCTCTGTGTGTGTGTGTGTGTGTACCTAAGCGTATTGATAGAGTCAATGTCTGTGGAAACACGGCACTAGGGCTTTTCTATGGAGCCTCATTGTCTTCTGGACAATTTTCTCTACTAACACTAATCTCTCATAGGAATATAAGCAATCTCTCCTGGAGAAAGACTAATGAGAATTCCAACCCACAAAGCCATTCACCAGTTATTGCCCAGACATGGTTAAAACTTAAGAATTTAAACAAACTGAGATTTTCTGTATGAAATTTTATACATATATACTCTCTCTATGCATACACACACATATATATGTATGCATATGTATATATGTATGTGTGTACATATGTGTCTATATGTATTTGTATGTATTAATCGCTATGCATATATTTATTTATATACACTAACACATATACTTATATACCCACACATGCAATGTATGTAAAAACACCCAAATAATGTCTGCTCTTTGGGGAAATACACAAAACAATAAAATTGATTTTTCTCTCTGCAGTTCACTATTGTTTTGATCCTAGATGAAGGATGGGGCAAAAATCCAAACAAACATGATTCTAATAGGATTTTTTTCCTCTTAAACTCACAGGGTTGACAGATTGCAATATCAATCCATTTAATATCTCAGCCTTTGGTGTGTTCTTTCTTTTTCTCTGCCAACTGGGTATCGCATCTTTGGTTAGGTTTTGCTTCCCATCATCGAGGAAGAAGAATGATCCCTTTGATTCCATGCCAGCCTGGAAGGCCTGGAGCGCAGCCTTTCTACAGATGTCCATTTATAAGATGCATCTGTCCCCACATCTTGCTCTGCCAGCTGGCCTTGAGTAAGCTAGCTGGCAGTATGCACAATCTCAGGCTTCTGGCCAGCAGGCTATATCCTTAGTGCACTGGCTTCTAAGCCTTATGGCTCATATCCCTGAGGATATGAGGGGACTAGAGGAACTTGGGAACGTTTTAGAAGTATTGGCTCCAGAGAAGTCACCTCACATTACAGGAATATCAAGAAATATTGCCAGTTTGACCTGAATGTTGGCATAGGCACTGGGAACTATTTTTAAAAAGCAATCCAGACCAATTGTTATAAGGTAGTTGTGCATGTATCACAGCTTAGTGCAGACGGAATCCTGCCATGACTTTGAGGAAAACATCAAATGAATGTGATATGGAAAGGAGGCAGAGACATAACAAGGTTCCAGTGTCAGGCAGACATAGACAGGTGGTGTTTCTCCAGAGATTTCAGGATAAGCATCACAGAATTGTTGGCTCAGCCTTCTTAAGTGTGAGCCCTGACTCATCTTCTGTTTTGCTGAAGAGCCAGAAACTACTGAACTGGAATAAAGTCCAAGGTTACCTTGACCATCACATTGGTGGAGGCAGTCTATAAACTACATCAGGCAGATGGACATTTATGTTACTACCTAGGCTTCCAAGTGGAATATGATCCTCTCCCTTTACCCTCTTATTTGCCAATGTTACCTAAAGATAGTATTCAAGAAAACTGTCTCTGTATTTCCTTGTCATATGCAGGTGATGATTCAATGAAGTCTAGTTGAATTTTATTCCCTCACTTGGTTGGGATATGTAAAGGACTACCTACTGCATGCCAGCTGGTGGCAGGAGAAGCTGAATGTAGAAGTTAAATCCCGAATTTCAAGATCTAAGTCCTGTTCACACTCTAAATTTTCTGACCCACTATCAAACATCACAGTAGTCTAATCTTAGTTTAGGATTAGCAAGTGTGCTTTTTTATTTGAAGCATTAATAAGCATGATATGCAAATAGCAAACATTTTAAGCCAAACCAAAGCTTGGGCACAGCAATATCTCTTTTTGACCCAGACATAGATGTCCTCTAATCCTCTGTCTTCTTTCATTGGGTGCACAGACTTCCCTAGGGCCACAAGGTGGCTTTCTGTTTTTTGTTTTTTTGTTTGTTTGTTTTTTCCTCCCAGTGGGGAAAAAAACACATTCACAGAAAGACAGACAAGATGAAAAGGCAGAGGGCTATATACCAGATGAAGGAACAAGATAAAACCCCAGGAAAACAACTAAATGGAGTTGAGATAGGCAACCTTCCAGAAAAAGAATTCAGAATAATGATAGTGAAGATGATACAGGACTTCGGAAAAAGAATGGAAGCAAAGATCAAGAAGATGCAAGAAATGTTTAACAAAGACCTAGAAGAATTAAAGAACAAACACCTAGAAGAATTAAAGAACAAACAAACAGAGATGAACAATACAATAACTGAAATGAAAACTACACTATAAGGAATCAATAGCAGAATAACTGAGGCAGAAGAACGGATAAGTGACCTGGAAGACAGAAAGGTGGAATTCACTGCCACAGAACAAAATAAAGAAAAAGGAATGAGAAGAAATGAAGACAGCCTAAGAGACCTCTGGGACAACATAACAACATTCGCATTGTAAGGGTCCCAGAAGGAGAAGAGAGAGAGAAAGGACCTGGGAAGATATTTGAAGACATTATAGTCAAAAACTTCCCTAACATGGGAAAGGAAGTAGCCACCAAAGTCCAGGAAGTGCAGGGAGTCTGAGGTAGGATAAACCCAAGGAGAAACATGCTGAGACACATATTAATCAAATTGACAAAAATTAAAGACAAAGAAAAATTATTGAAAGCGACAAGGGAAAAACGACAAATAACATACAAGCGAACTCCCATAAGGTTAACAGCTGATTTCTCAGCAAAAACTCTACAAGGCAGAAGGGAGTGGCATGATATATTTAAAGTGCTGAAAGGGAAGAACCTACAACCAAGATTACTCTGCCCGACAAGATTCTCATTCAGATTCAATGGAGAAATCAAAAGCTTTACAGACAAGCAAAAGCTAACAGAATTCAGTGCCACCAAACCAGCTCTACAACAAGTGCTAAAGGAACTTCTCTAAGTGGGAAACACAAAAGAAGAAAAGGACCTACAAAAATAAACCCATAACAATTAAAAAAATGGTCATAGGAACATACATATCGATAATTACCTTCAATGTGAATGGATTAAATGCTCCAACCAAAAGACACAGGCTTGCTGAATGGATACAAAAACAAGACCCATATATATATGCTGTCTACAAGAGACCCACTTCAGACCTAGGGACACATACAGACTGAGAGTGAGGGGATGGAAAAAGATATTCCATGCAAATGGAAATCAAAAAACAGCTAGAGTAGCAATACTCATATCAGATAAAATAGACTTTAAAATAAAGAATGTTACAAGAGACAAGGGAGGACACTACATAATGATCAAGGGATCAATCCAAGAAGAAGATATAATAATTAGAAATACATATGCACCCAACACAGGAGCACCTCAATACATAAGGCAACTGTTAACAGCCATAAAAGGAATTCGACAGTAACACAGTAATAGTGGGGGACTTTAACACCTCACTTACACCAATGGACATATCATCCAAACAGAAAATTAATAAGGAAACACAAGCTTTAAATGACACAGTAGACCAGATAGATTTAATTGATATTTATAGGACATTCCATCCAAAAACAGCAGATTACACTTTCTTCTCAAGTGCACATGGAATATTCTCCAGGATCGATCTCATCGTGGGTCAGAAATCAAGCCTCAGTAAATTTAAGAAAATTGAAATCATATCAAGCATCTTTTCTGACCTCATTGCTTTGAGGTTAGAAATCAGTTGCAGGGAAAAAAACATAAAAAACACAAACACATGGAGGCTAAATGATACATTACTAAATAACCAAGAGATCACTGAAGAAATCAAAGAGGAAATTAAAAGATACCTAGAGACAGGGCTTCCCTGGTGGCGCAGTGGTTGAGAGTCCGCCTGCCAATGCAGGGGACATGGGTTCATGCCCCGGTCTGGGAAGATCCCACATGCCGTGGAGCGGCTGGGCCCGTTAGCCATGGCCACTGAGCCTGCGTGTCCGGAGCCTGTGCTCCGCAACGGGAGAGACCACAAAAGTGAGAGGCCCGTGTACCGCAAAAAAAAAAAAAAAAAAATACCTAGAAGCAAATTACAATGAAAACACGACGATCCAAAACCTATGGGATGCAGCAAAAGCAGTTCTAAGAGGGAAGTTTATAGCAGTAAAAGCCTACCTCAAGAAACAAGAAGAATCTCCAATAAACAATCTAACCTTATGCCTAAAGGAACTAGAGAAAGAAGAACAAACAAAACCCGAAGTTAGTAGAAGGAAAGAAATCATAAAGATCAGAGCAGAAATAAGTGAAAAAAAAAAAAAGAAACAATGGGTTCTCTATACAAAGTGTCATGTCATCTGCAAACAGTGACAGTTTTACATCTTCCAATCCAATTTGGATAATTTTATTTCCTTTTCTTCTCTGATTGCTGTGGCTAGGACATACAATATTATATTAAATAGAAGTGGTGAGAGTGTAATCCTCATTTTTGTTCCTAAATTTAACAGGAAGGCTTTCAGCTTTTCACCATTGAGTATTCTGTTGGCTGTGGATTTGTCATAAATGACTTTTATTATGTTGACATATATTCCCTCTATACCTCTTTGGTGAGAATTTTTATCATGAATGGATATTTAATTTTATCAAATGCTTTTTCTGTGTCTATCGAGATGATCATGTGGTTTTTGTCTTTTCTTTTGTTAATGTGGCCTATCACATTGATTTGCCTATGTTGAACCATCCTTGCAACACTGGAATGAAGCTTCCTTGATCGTGATGTATGATCCTTTTTATGTATTGTTGGATTCCATTTGCTAATACTTTGTTGAGGATTTTTGCATCTATATTCATCAGAGATATTGGCCTATAATTTGCTTTTTATATGGTATCTTCATCTGGTTTTGATATCGAGGTGATGGTGACTTCATAGAAGGTATTTGCAAGTGTTCCTTCTTAAATCTTTTGGAATAATTTGAAAATAGGCATAAGCACAGGGAACTATATTCAATATTTTATAATAACCTATATTGAAAAATAATCTTAAAAAAGTGTGTATGTGTGTGTGTGTGTATATATATATACATATGTGTGTGTGTGTGTATATATATATATATATATATATACATGAAAAAAGTTTCTAGAGAGGGAATAGGAAGCCTAGAAAAAAGAGTTTTAGTATGTAATCTACTAGATAAATGTTCTTTCCACAGCCTTGGTATCTAGATATAACAACTTTGCCTAGCTAGGGTGTTTGCTCCTGAAAAATAAATACCACTGATGTTTGTACGGGATGGATATCAAGTGTCATCTCCCTTTTAGAGTGTGGCCCACTAATGATAGAAACAGATCTTGGGAGACTATTTCTTATTTTTATGCAACTGAAATAGAATCCAGGTCTATCATATATTGAAAGGCAGCATAGCTTTCCAGCTGGCTTCAAGGGAAATATGCAGAGTGACAGAAATGAAAATGTGTATATCCTGCTGTATTACAGGCTGCAACAGTGGCATATGTTTGCATAAGTGATACATCAGTCCCCACTTATCTCATGCAGATTCAGTAAACAACAGTGTCCATTGTGCTTAAAATACAAAGAGATAAGGTCTGGAAGACAAAGGTAAGGTGAGGAAAGTGACTAAAGAAGGCTAATGGGAAGGAGGTACTCTTCAGACAGGACTTATTTAAGCAAATTTATCCAGAAGGGAAATAATTTAGAGAAGAGCTCCGAAAGCACAATTCACTTCAGCACCTAGAGTGGCAGACCTCAAAACCTGGTGGTACAAAGATGAAGTTACAGTGGAGAAAGGGTGATATATCCTAATCTCCTCCTGGGTCCTGATAAGATGACTTCTCTATCAGGGAAAAGCCCTGGAGTGTGATCCAGCTGGAAACTGTAACCAGTACCATGAAAAATAGTCAGATTCCTTTTGAGGTCTCCCTGGATTCAGAGTTATGAGGATACAGGAAGATTTCCTAGGGATTTCAAAAGCAATGAAACATGGAAGAAGCACTAGACTTGACACAATAAAATATTAGTTCTAGGTAAAAAAAAAAGAAAAGAAACAATGGGGCTTTCTTAATTTTAGAAGATAGGTATTTAGTTACAATAAGCTATAGTGCAACAAAAAAGTATGATTCTGTAAATAAGGTATTCTTAATTGTTTTCTCTTGGCCTTCCCTTGTTATCCCACACCACAGAAAGTCAGGACAGATTGAGATCAGAAATTTTAGCCTTAAATAGTGGGCAATATGGAAAGCCTAGTCCTCTTAATTGGTCACCCTAAATATGACTGTATTTTACAGATTTTATTTTAGCATTTTTGCTTGAAAGAGACTACTATGGAAAAGTGATGCTATTACTTTTACAACAATTAAGAGATAATTATGAATACTTTCTGGAAGTTTAGAGCCTTCCTAGCCCCCTTTTACTACTCTGTTTTGTATAATTTCCCCATTCTTTTAAAGAAAGCTTAAATGGCATATAGCAGGTGATATAGTACATCACTGGAATTCCACCATCAGTCCTGGGATACTGAGCTGCTAGAAATGTTGCTTTGACAGGGTTAGCCAAATTATTTTGAAATTGTCCAATTGAAAGACCACTTTCCAGTATACAAACCCCCTAGAGAGCAGTCCATATCAACTGAGTGGCCACAGTATGGAGTAAAAGGGCTAAGCCCCCTGCACTGAGGAGGGACAGTTATGAACAAGATCAGGTGAGGTCTTTGTTAGACCTGCATCACAGTCCAGTACCTACCTTTGCCCTGTATCCTTTCTGTCCCTTCCTCATAGGCCTGAGGCATTCCTCAGCATACCTCCCGCCTGTGAATCTTCATCCTTTTCTCAGGGAACTGAGACATACAAGTGGTATCAGACAAGGTCTGGGTAAGCAAATTCTAAAATGGGATTTTGTGGATTTGTGTTGGATCACTTTCTAAATGAATGATAATGAGGACCATTTTATGGGTGAAACATGCAGTCCTGAAAGCCTCTATGCTATAACAATGAATTAAAAATAAATAAATAAATAAGGTAGTAGACTATGAAAGGATTCCAGTGCAAAGAATGCACTGACAGACTTTTTTAAAACTAAAATAAAAAGTAGTAATTTTAAATACAGTGGAATTTAGTGGCACTTACTGTGTAGATTTAATACATCAAAGATAGGCAACAAAAAACTGAAGGTGATTAGCTACCAACCAAAAGTAGTGTTTGAACCAGGGCCCTTGAAATACCATGAGGCAACATCAAGAAGAAACTTTCAGCATATTCCATCTTAGATCCTGAAATTTGGTATTAAATTTATTATTTATTTTTTCTAATTAGATCCATACAAGGGATATCACCAAGTTCACAATTTTAATTTTTTCCATTCAAAATTGTTTTGTAAAATAGCATAGACTTATTTGGAATTCCATATCCAAAAGTAAAATGGATGAATATTTTGTTACTTTATTATTAATGCAACTCAGTTTAATTGATGCCTAAAATGGTAAATCTTTACTTTTAAGTGTTTATTCATTCATGTTAATCATTAAATTAAAAGAACACTTTCAGAAACAAAATATTCTATTGCTCAGCGAAGTTGCTAATAGTTTTTCATTAAGTTTCAATTGTTTTATTACCCTCCCATCACTTTTATCACGAGATAGAATAATGTATTGAAAGCTCTTTTTGGGAAAACGAAGGAAAACTACTCAAATTGGGCTTCCCTGGTGGCGCAGTGGTTGAGAGTCCGCCTGCCGATGCAGGGGACACGGGTTCGTGCCCTGGTCCGGGAAGAACCCACATGCCGCGGAGTGGCTGGGCCTGTGAGCCATGGCCGCTGAGCCTGCGCGTCCGGAGCCTGTGTTCCGCAACGGGAGAGGCCACAACAGTGAGAGCCCCGTGTACCACAAAAAAAAAAAAAAAAAAAAAAAAACTACTCAAATGGATTTTAAAATGACATAGTTTCAATTTACTTCAGATTTCCATCGAAAAGTAAATTGATTTTGGTAAATGTGAACCTTTTAAGAAGTTTTTCAAAGTGGACAATTACTGCTTAACCTGCCAGAGGCAATTAGAATTAGCAAGCTGTGGCCTTATTTAATACCACATTCAGCCAAGGACTCAACAGTGTCTTAAACAACGCCCCTAACAAATCCTCATATTGATTCTATGGAAAAGGTATGGTTGTAATTCTAATTCTTAGCTTTGAACATGAGGTCAATTCTTTTCAAGGCATGTAAGGCAGTTGCTAATGGTGGAATAAAATAAAAATGAAGTAAAATTTTTGTATCCATATATAATATTTCATCTTAGTTCGTAATGCCAGGTTTATCTCATGTTCTTTCAACCTAGGTTTACTTTGTATGCAGATTAGTTAGGCCTAAGAAAAACTGAACCATTCTTTTGAATGAACCTAAACCTTTTTTCATTGTTGTTTTGTTTAGAAAAAAAAGTAATAATAATAAAGAGTGAAAAAAAAAGTAAAATATTAACCTTGGGCTGTAGGATCTATATTCCTATTCCTAATCCTACTGGATTATACCAGCTTCTTGTCCAAGTGGGACACGTCACAATATCACATTTCCTTAAATGTTTAGAGGAGAGATGAATATAATAAATGTCTAGTTAAGATTTGTTTGTTTTAAGATGTATTTTACAACACATTTTTGAATGGAAAATTTAAAATGGTGAACTCAGTGACATCCCTTGTATGGATCTACAAGGAGATGGATCTACAATTGTTTGGATCTACAATTCAGATCTGCATGGAGCTTTGCTTCTCTACTGCAAAATTCCTTAAGAAAATTTTACTATTTGTCAGCCATGCAGACCAGAAATAAATACTTTTTGCAACCTAATTTAGTCTTCCCTCTGTTAGCACTATGCATAATGACTGATAATTATTGCTGAAATATTTAAATATACAGATAACTTAAGGGCTATTGAAAAACAGGTATTATTTGAAAGGAAAATAAATATTCCATCTGCTTTCAAGGAATCGACAGCAGATTCCTTTCTAAAGTAGTGTATTTTGACCCCTAGCACAAGTTCTGAAACAATGGGTAAAAGGGGGAAAAAGGCCATGTTTCTGTTAATATAAGCAAGAGTTCAAGAGCTTGGTAAGATTCAAGAAGGAATGTTCTATCCATGAAGGTTTTGGAGTTCTTACCATATTGAAGTCCTTAATAATTTTAGCTTAGGATGAAGATATATGTGTAGTCTAAGGGGCTTGAACATCTGTGGAACAAGTTCCTTACAAGTACTTAAATCACCTCTCACAATATTAATTTTTTTAACCAGTCTGAAGTAACATATAAATCAGAGCTGGAGTTAGGGTAAGACAAAGATAGAACATGTTTATTATATGCATCACTTGTTTTAAATACACAATAAAATAGCTTATATTAACAGGCCTGTTGATTTGATTTCTGGAGAGGAAATTCTTGTGCTTTTATTGATTAAGTTTTATATATCCATCTGGATGTTGGGTAATAGTGTTCTTGTTCATTAATGAAGGTTTAATTTAATTACTCCAGGAAAGTCTAAATTCTGTTCTCCAAGTTTATTACCATTCTCAGTTACAGGCTCTGCACAGCTTCTGGAGTGACCTTTATACAACACAGAGCTAATCATGTCACTCCCTAGTTAAAAATCCTTCAAGAGCTCCCAGTTGCCTTCCAAATAAAGTGCAGATTCCATTGCTTGGCCACAAGGTAGTTCATGATCTAACTCTGATGCCTGCCCTTTACTAGCTTCACAACCACTAGGGGCATATTATGAAATCTACCATGCTGGTTCTGTCATTTGCACTAAGCATTTCTGTCTCTCCTGGACTATTCTTATCCCTACACTATCTTTGTTTCTACTCTGAAGTCTTGCCTTGACTCCCAAACTCATTTTGATTCTGGCTTTGAATATTTGAAATTTATCAACATCTCTCTTGCATTTTTCACTGTTCTCTATTTTGTTTTATATTTCCCTCTTGACTTTTTTCATTACTGACTACACCAGTATAACTCCTCAGCCTGGTTCTTGCCTTCAGACCCTACCCTTGACATTCACATAAAGGGAGCATTTTGATGCTATCTCTTTAGCCTCATCTTCCTGCTTCTACGTCAAGTTTCAAATGCACAGCAGAGCTTCCCAAATATAGAACAGATAAGTTATCAGGGATGTGAGAATCAGATTCAGGTAGCAAACCTGAAATTGTCAGTTAATGACTAACACTCATGATATTGGGATTGGAAATTGTTTGGTAGAGATTTCTACTGTTCAGTAGACACTTATGGCACCATTACCATTAGTAGAGTTCCATTAACCTTAACAAAGGAGGTTCCTTATTATGTCCTCTATCAAAGTTAGTATTCATGGATAAATCACTTAAGTGGGGAATTGGAGAATCCTGGACCCATGCAAGAAAAGTTGAGAGGATAGAATATATAAACATGACTGTAATTTATAGTAGCTTAGGTTGTATTGTAATAAAAGAAACAAAAAACCCTCAGTGACCTAAAATAATAAAGATTTCATCAAGCTACATATCTATTAAGATTTGGCCATGGTGTTGTTCCACATCTTCAATCTGGGACCTAAACTGAAGAGAGAAAATAGCAGCTCTTGAGAGTTGTACTGAGAGGTGAGACATGTCATTTCCCTTCATATTCCATAGCTAAGGCAATTCATGTTGTCAAGTCTTTTGTCCTTTCAGATAGAACTAAAATTCTCTCCAAGGGAAGGAAGTGAATAAGTATAAATGATAATACTATCTACCATGAAATTATAAAATAGAATTTTCAGGAAACAAACTAACCAAATACAACTCTTTTCATGAAGTTCAGAATGTGGTTTAATATTATTTCTTCATAATTTTGTTGGTTAAATATTTATGATTTTAAAGGAATTCAGAAAAAATGAAAGAAATCTTCTCATCCTGTTCTGGACCCACAGAGTGCAAACATTCCATATGATGCCAGGATTGTTGCTTAATGTTTGGTGTATTAGGGAAATTACTGATTGGCATTAGGCATAATGTATGCACATGACCTTGGGAAAGTATTGTGAGTTTATTTTCAGAGGGTATAAAAAAATGTTTCCCATTGATTTCCTATTAATATTTATCCAGATCACTAAGGATGAAATTTAATGTTATTTTATGAATAAACTGAGATTTAAGCACTGGTTATATAACACTTGCATAATGAATTCATTTTAGAGTATCTACTATAGGAATATGAGATTAATATATTTAACTGAAATTAAAATTATTTGAGAATAATAATAATATAAAGAAACATAATAAAGATAAAACTATTAACTAGAAATGATGTATTTCAAAAGATTTCAATAAAAATATCATTCCATGTTAAAATAAAACATAACTATTAATAAATTTAGTAATATGTTTTCAAAGGTTCAGGAAGCTAAAGCTAATTAGTAAAAGCTACAAACTATTTCTAACTCTACAATATATGTAATTACTAAATTATTAAAATAGGAATTTCTGCATATTCCTTGATTTCTCCATTTTCCTCATTTCCCATATCTATATCTATTTTTTTTCTCTTCTTGTTTTTGAGCCACCTAGAGAAGATATGTCAGATGTCCAGAAAGCCAAGACCTAAACATTATTTAGTCCTCTAGAATGCACATTTTTCCTGAACTTAATTTTGTTGAAGATATTTTTAAATGTTTGAAAATTTACTCAGTCCTGTGTACCTGAGTTCAGTATCTCAATCCCAGTTCTGTCCTTGAATGAATCTCTAAATGTCCCTGAGCCTCGATTTTCTAATTTAAAAAATAACTAAGATAATTAAAGCAAACCCAAATTATATCAGAATATTTTGAGAATTAATCTAGAATTATGATCCATTAAGTGCCAGACAAGTAAATAGGTCTTTATAAAGGGAAAGTTTAGCAGAAGACCTTCAATCTATCATCTTCTTTGGGATAGACTTTCTAGGAAGTAAAGGAAAAAAATATCCTGTTAAATGACCTATAAATATGCTAATGACAGATCCCTGGCAAACTCTCCTTATTTATGGAATGCCTTAGCAGCGTTTATCTAGTTTGTCTGGATTGCTTAGGGTAAATAAACGTGAATCTATGGCTTTGTGGCACATGATAAAATGTCAAGTAAGGTATATAACTTCAAGTTAGGTATATAACTTCATATAAAAATGGAGATTTTCATGATCAAAATAATACTCTTTTGATAAGCAATAACAACCTTAGAAATCTCATATTTTAATCTGAGCCAGAGCACATCCTAAATGCAAGGGAAGATATAGGGAGATGTATTTGGTAGTCCTAGACTACTTTCTGTTTTGTACGTGACTGTAAAATACTTGTCTTTGTATTAGTAAAGCTTGATCTTAATTTTATATCTGGTTCTTGTAAGATTTATTTCACAATCTAATTCTCCATGTTATATCAATATTTACAAAATATTCATTATTTTACTCCAAACTGGAACTACTGTAGATATTAAGTGAAAATAAAAGTGCTGAATTTTGTGCTCTAAAATGTAAAATTATATGATTGCCTGAATTACTTTTTCAATTCAAGTTTATATATAATTTTAGAACAAAAGGATAAATGTTGGAAAAACCAGGGGATAGTGACTCATCCATTTATAGCAAGAAGTCTGTGTCTTCTATCAATAAATAAGGAAAAACAATGAACAGAAATGTTCAGGTTGTTACATTGCTGATATAAGGTGGGCAAAGGACATAACACATAAGATTTTGTCATTTCATGTGTTTCTGTTCCTTTAAATATGTTTAAAAAGGGAAGAAAATGTTCTAAATTAAAATGTGAATGGCTTTATAAATGCTGGGTATTTTTGCAGAGTCATAGTTATATAAAAAATCTTTATTCATATTTACTGACAAGATTTTTAATAAGATGATTATAAAGCATATGCTATTGATATATAAAAGGTTATCTGAGAAGAACACTATTTAAATTTCTACTTTGCCAATAGAATAAATCGCTAACTATTCATACTGTTAATTTCAGGGAACTTGCTGCCATTATTAAAAAATATGTTCCTCTTAATGTTAATATTTTCAATTTCTCCAGAACATATATTAGTTGAACTATGAATGAAAGGATAATTAAGCAATTGCACACTCAAGAAAATAAGTAGTACAATTAGTTGTTCTTATATCAGCTAAGATCCAAACAACAAAATAACAGCTTAGGCCAGCATTTGACAATGGAATAAAATAATACACAATTTGTCTTATTATACTAATTAAGATTTGTAATTACTTAAGCTGCATATGTTACATTTTAAGGATACAAACATGCAGCTAGAGATATTACAAACTAGACACAGAAAAAATACTGAAAGGAAATATAAGAAAGTGTTCAAAATGCTTTTTTTAGTTTATTCATTATTTCATTTAACACAAAAAATGACTTAAAAAAGATTAAAACCATCTACTTTGAATATGTGCTAGCGCATACAAAGAAGAAATATACATTTGCTAGTACATTACAGGTGCAAAATAAGCAAGATCTTTATATAAGCAGTTTTAGAATATCCAGTGTTTTTTATCTGACATATCATTTGCTGGCCTCTGACATATTCTGCTACCCATTCATTGCCCATTTTATTAAAATTTCCCAAGGGCATATATTTAAATGGAGGAAACACTGACTTTTCCCTTCAAAGTAGGATCAAGGAACTAGTGGAAAAAAAGTTGGACAGGCTAACATAACATTGTAGATTAATAGCAATTTTCACTTAACCCAAGTATTCTTTTCCTGTAAACCCAAATCTTTATTTAAGGCAATTTGATATAGCCAACTATTTGTTAAACATAAACTGAGGTATATTAAAAATTTTAAGACTTTGAGAAAAAAATCGATTGGAAGAAGGTAGTGCCAAATTGGAAGTGGTTAGGAAGGCTCTACCTGTAGGAGCTCCAGAAGACACTTCTACAGAGAAAAGACAAGAAATTATTAATTGGCTATAACTTAAAGCCTGCTTGTCTGTCTGTTATTGGTTGACTTTAGATTTTGACTCTATTCTCTTGAGGCATTTACATGCTTAGATTTTGGTTTGCTTACAAAGGCTAACATGGCATTAGAGCCACCTCAGTCTAAAGGCCTTATTTAATAATTTAACACACTTCACCCCAAAGTCTAAGTCCAAAAGCCGAAAGGGTTCTCCAGAAGCTAGTTTTCTTCTGAAGGTGGCATTGCAAAGTACAGAGGAAAAGCTTTTAAAAGGGTCTATCTCATTGTTCTGTATTTTTCTCATTATAACTGCAGCTCTTCTCCTTATGCATGTCTCTCTCCTCAAACTCCTCTCACGTGCCAACATTCTCCTTCCTAACTTTTACAATCTCTCACCCTTTCATGAGCAGAGTAATCTCTCTCTCCCTCCTTACCATCCTGAAAAAGTTTGGCTTGCTGTTCTTAACTGGGGTTCTTTCTTACAATACAGATTGGAGTGGAACAAGTTATATAGAGCAAGGAGAGCTGGAGATGAAAATCCTTGTAATTTGTTTTATGCTTAAGAAAAATCATAGAAAATAATTCCCTAAGCTAAGTTACAATGATTTTATCTTGATTTCTGTAATTGATGATACTTTTTTCACTTTAGTTTAGTAGGAACCTGAGAGCTGAACTTAAGACCACTTTAATGTATAATAAGATGCTTGTTATTTCTCTTCTTTAAACCCTTGTTCTGTCATTGCTCTGGATTCATCATATTCAGTATTGTCTTATACAAACTGTTTCAAAATTAGTTTACAGTAAGTTGGAATAAAGATAAGCCAAATTAACAAAAGCACAAAGGAAAAAAGTGCTTTAAGTATATGGAATAAAGTAATATCTGACATTAAAGTATTTATAATACATTCCAAATGATTCAAGACTTAATATCACTCACAAAATACTTAGAAAAGTGATCCTTTATGTTAGTCACAGACCTCTAAAGAGTCTCATGGAAGCTCTAACATTCTCCCTTTAAAATGCATAATCAAAATTTGCACATAATTTTTAAAAATCCACAAATATGCATCTATAATTTCAATTTTGGCTTATAGATCAGCGATTAAGATCCTCAAAGGTGAACAAATAGACAAGTAAACATCTAATATTGGAGTGGCAAGAGATAATAACGTTGAAATGTGTCTTATTAAAAAGTACAGCGCTGGGCTTCCCTGGTGGCGCAGTGGTTGAGAGTTCACCTGCCGATGCAGGAGACACGGGTTCGTGCCCCGGTCCGGGAAGATCCCATATGCCGCGGAGCGGCTGGGCCCGTGAGCCATGGCCACTGAGCCTGTGTGTCCGGAGCCTGTGCTCCACAACGGGTGAGGCCACATCAGTGAGAGGCCCGCATACCGCAAAAAAAAAAAAAAAAAAAAAAAAAAAAATTGTACAGAGCTCTTCAATTCTAAACCCTTAATTAAAAGCTTTTACTTGAACACCCCCACCCACAAAAATGTACAGAGATGGCTCCATCTAGCACTGTATATTATTTAGATGCATCCATATACACAGTGAGATTAAAAGAGTGCAAGTATTAGTCTACTAAACAAAATCAATCAATCAGTCAATCATGGGCAATTTGCCCCCCTCCAATATAAACATTGTGCGTTTACCAGGCACCCTGTTTTAGATCATTTTTATTTTAATCTGTCAGAAATTCCAGATTTTTACTACTTATATTAAATAACTTCTAAGGGACACTTGTCATTAAATAATATCTAATATTAAGAAAAGGAAATGTATTTGATCTGCAATATGTAGTATTAATATAATCTGTATAATGTGTTATTTGAAATTTCCACTCTATTTTCCAAGGAATAAAGCATTGATACTAAATACATTCTCTGTGTAACAAAACAAGTAGTAACTATTTAGTTTCCCATTTATCAAATAAGGAGAATAAATAATGTCACTAAGTTGACTCTTAGTTCTTTCCCCCATATCATTCTTTATATTAGATGGGAGAGCATATTTTTCTACTCTCCCATAAAATTAATACATTGAAAAGGAAGTATGACATTTCATCCAGGGCTACTGATTTACACTACACTTATTTAATGGATTCTAATATATCTAGAAAAGAAAACTTAATGTATAGACATAACCAGACTAGAAGAACATCTTTTTTCTTCTATTCACTTTATTGTTTGAATTCAGTGATATAATATGGCTTCATCTACCTTTGAGAATACACTTAACAAATACAGAGGCAATTTAGCATTTTCCCAATTCACATCTAATGCAGTATTTAAGAAGATTTCATCTAATTGAACACATGTTGGAACAAATTTAATAAAAGTGTTCTTATAAATGCTTCAATGGCTAGATGGGAGACAAGGTAGGCAGGCAGTGAAGTGAACAACATTCTGGTTGGGCTCTCCAGGGTAAGAAGTCATTTGCAAAATGTTTTGACTGCTGAGATGTCAGCCATAATCAATCTTAGAGATAGAAGGAGGCCGGAAATGCGTGAGGTAATGTTCTAATGCATTGAAAGATGACTAGGCATAATAAAAAGTAATGGATCTCACTGCCTTGCCTTGAAAGAATTTAGAGAACATTTAGGTTCACAAATGGTAAGTTTCTACCTATTTGAGGAATATAGTCAATGTAGTTATGAAATACAGTGATCACGCTCCAGATCTGTGTGTTTCTACCCTACATCCCTTAGGTTTGGGAAAGAACACACTCTATATAGAAGCCCACTAAATAGGAACTGTCTTGATTCTTAGTAAAAATACAAAAATAATAGAACTATGTATGCAGGCTTCCCTATATGTCTTATAACAATAAAGTTGTGTTACTCCTTTAGTGCTTAATTCAAGTTTCTTGTTTAAGCAGATCCCTCCCTGGACGTTGTAAAAGAAGCATGTTCCCTTTTACAGATATATCAGGGCAAAGGCAATAGAATCTGCCTGCTTCACTAATATGGAAAGGGCAAAGGCCATTCAGAATATAAATAAGTATGTGAAACACTTACTTTTATTAAGTTCAAGTGTTTAAACCCCTACATCTGGACTTGAGTAAAGATGTTTCATGGAACAGACAGTAGTGATTTTAGAATATTACAAAGTTTTGTGTGTTTTTTTTGGTAAAGAAGTGTTAGTTTTAAATTTAACAATGCATTTTCTCAACCACTTTAAAGATTTTGTCTGCAAACATTTTAACCTAATTTACAGAGAAAGACCTAACATTCAGCATTAATTCAATTAATGCACATTGCACAACTACTTGGTGTAAGATACTGTACTGAGAATTGGGGATACCAAGTAACATCTAATCCTGGTCAATATGCAGATGAAAGCATAGCCATGTAGTAATCCTCAGCTCTCACCTGCAGTTTGAGGATGGTGAATCACATATTAATGATGGTCTACTATAGAATAGTGTTCATGGTTAGTCACTGGAACCCTCTAGGTAGTTTCCATTCAGTTATGCAGTTAGAAAAATACTCAAGGCTAGACAGGTGGGATATGGTGGTGGGTGGGAGTAGAGGAGAAAGAAGATAGTGGTTCATTATCTTTCCTCTCCTTCCTTTTCCTCTGAAACATCTCAATAACCATAGACTCAAGTCACTTTATCTACCCTACCCCTGTCTATAAAAGGACAGATGGAGCTATTATAAAGGAAAGATAACACTAAAGCATATATTAATAAAAGCTATTCTGAGAATTGCTGGAGGTCTTAATCATTCTCTCTTGTCCTAAGATATCATATGTTAAAGAAAATCACTAGTAAACATCTACATTTGAAAAGTTTGATGTTAATGCTCCCATTGTGTAATGGCAATGCCAGTTAAATAATAGTCTTTATATGACTCCCCATGACAAGTTACTAGACTTCTTTCTCAGAAGCAAACGTAAGAATTGGCTTACAATGATTTCCTTTCTTTTGATCCCATTAATTGTAGACATTCCTCAAAATTTGTGACACTCTTAGTTTCCTAAATGGATGCAAGTTTTTTCTTTTTCTATGTACATTTATATTCCTTTGGTCATTTCAGAGGTTTTTTTTTTTTTTTTTTTGGTGGGGGATGGTGGCAGAGATTGAGTTACAGAAGGAGGGCTTCTTTTGTTTGTCTCTTTTTGGGGAGTGGGGAGACACTATGTCTCCAAGTCCACATTATATAGAAATTACGAACTGTGAAACTTGAAGTATTCAGCTGAAATCTCTATCCAAGCAATCTCATCTGTAAAATGGGCTAGAAAACCAAAACTTGCAGAGTTAATTAATAACAATGATTGTGCCAGAACTTTGCAAACTAGGGTGTTACTCAAAATGAGACTTATCTTCCTTGTGTACTGACTTCATTGATTTCAGAGAAAAGTAGTTAAGAACTGTGAGCTTGCTGTTTAGTACATGCCTTTGTACAACAAATATAGAAAACAATTTGTGGTTCATCAACATACACCAGAAGGAACTGAATTCTGATGTCAAGACCTGACTTCAAAGTGTGTTTTGACAATTTACTAGTGTGTGTTTTTGACAATCTAATACACTTTAACTTTCAGTTTGTCCATTTATAAAACTAGGATAACAATAAACTTCATAAGTTCTTAAGACTAAGATAATGTAGAGTACCCCCATAGTATACTTTTGTTTCATGAGCATAACATACTCAGATGTTTAGACTAGCAGTCTGAGCACAGTATTTTTAACAATGACTCCAAAGCATCAGTGCTGTCATATGAAGAATTTAAATGTAGTACAATGGTATGACAACCAATTTTGCTTTTACTCTTGCCTTCAAAATTAATCAAACAAAAAAAAGCATCAGCCACATTAAATAGCAGGCGTATCACAGGAAACTCAATAATGGAATTCAAGTTTCTTAGAAAAAATTTTTATGTGTGTATTTCATAAGAAATTATACTCCTTCAAGTTTATACTTTAACTTTCCGATTTTCCATTTTAAGGTTTAGCAACATATCAATTCAAGTTGAATGTGATTGTTGACAACCGCATTTTTACAAATAGAATATTTCTACCCAAGAGAAAAGAGAGAAAAATTAGTTTTAGAATTTCATTATTGCTGTGGGACATAGAAATACATTTCTATGACTGTGGGATTCCATGATGAATCATTACAAGTGTTGATTGAAAATTAATATGTGAATATACTAAGCAGGATGTGCGGTTTTAGGAAGAAAAGTATTCACATATGACCTAAATATTTCACTTCAGGGTTACTTTTTCATCACTTCTAAGATATTAGAATACAAAAAGTAATAAAATACATTATGAAAAATCAAGGCAAAGAATTATTTCTTACCTTTAATAGTTTTATGTAGTGTTCACTATGAAAAATGAACATTAATGTACAAATTCCATTCATCCTTAAGATCAGTTATTTTGGTCTGAGCTCTCTGTTATTCCAGTTAAACAAAAGCTATATTTCTTTCCTCTTTCCTCTGACAATAAAATAAATGCACATTTGGGGCAATATTAACATTGTTTATGGAAAATTACACATGAATAACTAGTAAAATGGATTTTTAAAAGCACCATGTGGAAAACCAAATAATTTGCATTTTCCCTGAGGAATGTTTACTAATTTCTAATTAAAAAAATAAATTCTTGAAACTCTACCTTTATTCTTTCTTGCTCACTCTACACTCTTTGCCCATGTTGAAAATCCAGCTTGCTTGAAATTTTGGTCAACTTTTCTTCCATAATACTGCACCTTTCTAATTCTTCCCCTAATTCTGTAATTATGTATCACAATCTCTTTCACGAGTAGATTGTTTCCTACCATGTTTCTAAAGTATAAATATATCCAACCATTTATCATCATTCTCTTCTCACCTGTCTCTTGTAATTCTTTACCTACATATAGTTAATTTGAGAAGTACTATGTTTCTCGATTATAGAATTATTATGATTATAGATTTCTAGTTTAAATTCAGAAAATTTTCAAGAATTTTACCAGAATATATCCATTACTTTCCCTTATATTTAGTAAGCTCATTATTCTATAAAATCAATGCTTTGGTAGTCTTGGTAATTTGTTAATTTTTCCAGAAAAAGAACATTTTTTTTAAATTATTTATTTTTGACTGCGTTGGGTTGGGCTTTCTTTAGTTGCGGCAGTCGGGGGCTACACTTTGTTACGGTACACAGGCTTCTCATTGTGGTGGTTTCTCTTGTTGTGGAGCACAGGCCCTAGGCGCGTGGGCTCAGTAGTTGTGGCTCTCGGGCTCTAGAGCACAGGCTCAGTAGTTGTGGTGCATGGGCTTAGTTGCTCTGTGGCATGTGGGATCTTCCCGGGCCAGGGATCGAATCCATGTCCCCTGCATTGGCAGGCAGATTCTCATCCACTGTGCCAACCAGGGAAGTCCCAAGAACAACATTTAAAAAATTTTTTGTTCTGCTGCTCCTTAGGCATCCAGCTCATTATTTTGTTCTTTTATCGTAATTTCCTTCCTACTATTCTCTTCTAATGTTGCCTGTCTTCTAATATCATAAGTTGTATGCTTGGATTATTAATTTTCAGACTTTTTTCACTTCACTATATTTCTGTATATGTCCTAAACACTATGTCTCTCAAGATGTGTTATGAAGTATCAAACACTCTGATATTCTGATTCAATCTGATTGCACTGCAGGCAAATCTACAGGGTAGACATGGGGAATCCCCGTGCTTAAATACTCACTAGGCTATTCTGACATATAGTGAAGCTTACGAAATAATGCTAAAATACAGCAAAAATTAGATAAAAGTTTAACATTCATCAACGATTAACATTGTGACTATTCCTTAAGTTATTTAACATTGCTGAGATTTAGTAACTTTACCTGGAAAATAAGGTCTTTGGGTGAGTAAAAAGACCTTATAAAATAATAAGGAAGCCAGAGGTCAAGTCCTTTGATATAATCCAAATAGAAAACTTCTGGGGCGAAAAGAAGGAGTGCATCTGAGGGAAACACTGGTTCTGCTTTGGGTCTGATTATGTACTAATATTTTATTTACATATTTTTGCATGCCAATATTTGAAAACTCTTTCTCTAGTTAGGTCTTTGATTAATTCTATCTTGGCATTAGCGTCACAATATCTTATAGAGATTTCTAAAAGTTGCTGTCATGTGGATGGTACATTTTCAGAAGTGACATTGATTTTTGTGTCCATAGTTGTCATTCTGTATAATTGCTCTTCTTTTCTGAAATATTGTCTTTGTGGAGATAGTAAGTTAGTCAATAAAAATATTGCTATTAATAAACAGTAGGATTTACATTCAAGTAAAGGATGCATTAAAATTGTGAACCTACTTTTCCAGTAGAAACAACTCTGTATTCTAGAGAAAAGAGTTAAAATTATTTTAGGTCAAGGTTTGTGTTTATATTCACTGCTATTTTTAAACCACTGGAGGCTCCAGGAGGTTAAACATGCATTATGCTTTGTAGTTTGCTCAAATCAGTGGTGTCAAGGCACTAAAAAGAAAAACTTTATTAACAGTTAAAATTCTCTAAAGTTCTATTTTTGTTTCTGAAAATTAGGAAATAGGAGTCCAGGAAAAAAAGTAATTGATTTGAGAGAATATAGTCAGGGTAACGATCTATAGGAGAAAATTCTCAAATAATTACCTTATCATTTCTTGGCTTATACCTAAAATGTTAAGTATTTTGTATTTGAAAAGAAGACTCCTAATAAAAATGCATTTTATTTTCTGAAAACATGCCTAGAATATTCTGAATCTAACATAGAAATCTTAGGCAGCTGAAGGCAGGAATGTAGTGGGCTTTTACCAGATAGTCAGAAGTTGTCAAAAAGCTGGGTCCCTTTCATGGCAAAAACAAAGAAAGTATAGGGTCTTTTTTTTGGTTTGTAAAGTATCACTTTATATGAAAAGTATTAAATGTGGACCTTTTCTTCAGAAATATTTTCTCCTTTAAAACACATTTTTTCTAAGTCATAGACCTTTTTTTTTCCCCCTTAATCCTTACTTCATATATGTGATTGGTAGTATAACTGAACACACTCTGCCTTTATATTTTTGTGTAAATCAGGCAAAGCTTATTTCATATGCAGTATTTGAATTTAGATATTTTTATATATGTATATTTTACTTATACTATCCAATAATGTTATCTTAATTAAAAAAGCACATGTAATTCTGTGCTCCTGTAACCAATCCTTATTTGGCAAAAGATTTTATAGATAGATAGATAGATAGATAGATAGATAGATAGATAAATGTGTTCTTGGGGAAAACACTGTGTGCCAAATAATTCTATGATATAGTATATACAGTATATATATATTGTATATATATCACATAAAATATATACCAGTATATATATTGGTAGTCATATTTAAGAGATCATACAAAGACAAATAGTTGGATCACACTTATAACTTAAGGAAAGAGCAGTAAGAACTTAAGGAACAAGAGCTGTGTTCCTCTTCCATACACATGTGCATTTGCTTATAGTTTTAAAATAGTACTTTCTATATTATGTTGAGGATTATTAGTTAACACGTCTTCTCTCGTAGGTTGTATATAATACTATCACATACTCAAGGGTTTTGAATTTCATTTTATTTACGTATTTTTGTTAAAAACATTTATTAATTTAATGCTAATTTGTGACATATACATAATTTTGGTAAGCTCATTCTTAGATTTCAAGTGCCCAAGCCTAATATTATCTAACTCTGCATACTTGTTTAAAAATTTAACATTTTTAATTATTATGGCAAAATTTTCATTTATGTATTCTCAACTCTTCACAATTCTGTATGCAAATCAAACAACTGGAGTCAAATATAGGAGCTACTCTTTAATATTGGTTATTAATTCAAGATGCATTAGCTAAACTGAATTAGTTTATAAAAATACACAAGTCATTTATTATCATGTAAAGTTTAATTATTTAACCCTTTCACAAGATTGCTTTGTCTATTTCACACATACTCAACAGTTATGTTTTGATTGCACACTGTTGAGAGGCAATTCTTAATGTAGTGCTATAGTCCTTGTACAAACTTTTGTTCAGGACTACCTTTTCAAAGATGTGTGTGTGTGTGTGTTATGTGTGTGTGTGTGTGTGTGTGTTAAGCACACCTGCTGTATAGCTCCTGCTATTACATTGATTTGAAAGATAAAGTGGACTTCTATTAGAGGTAAAGATGTATCTATTAATCTTGTAGTTATCCTATCTCTGCATACCATTTTTACTGAATCACGAACCCTAAAGAAAAAATATGATAAAAGACTAAGTCCCTATTCAAGGCAAGATGGTTAGGGTCATCTTCTGCCTTACCTGCCTGAGTGGGTGTCTTCTGCCTGTCTCCTTTATACCTGGCTTTTTAATACCTTTCTTGGTAGGAGTGATTAGAGATAGGTTATATTCCGATATCTAGGAAATGAACAGAGAATATCTTCCATTGCATCTTCTGTTTGCTAAATCATAAGGACAAGGATTCTTTGGAACCTGGGATGTAAGAAATATGTGTCCTTGGAACAGATGAGTGAGGAATGAAATGGCAGACATAATTAATGTTCCTAATTGGTTTTCATCATCATGGCCCCAGACATACAGAAAAATAGCTTATGTATAAAGGTCTGGAGTGCCAAGAATATTTGAATTTAAGTGGTCACATAGATGATAGGTTAGGAGTTATGAAAAGAAATAGTGTTTACCTCTAGAACAATTACGCCTACACATGCACTTACATTGAACCTGAAATAAGATACCCCAAGGAGGTCAGAGTCTCAGTCTGTGTAAAAGTTGGTGACCAGGAATGCACAGAGGGGAGGGGTGCTATAGGGTCCCCAGAGACACTTAAATTTGCATATTGGTCCAAGTCAGAATTAAAATAGGAAAAAGGACATTTTTAAAACTCTATGTTATTTTTTGTCTGCAATTTCCTTCAGGTGTCCATATGGCTTTCTTCTGCTACTCTGTTTCATGTCACAAGAGGGAGGGAGACTGCTTCACTCTCAGCCTGTTATTTGACCAAAGGCTCATAACCAGGGCTCATTTATTAAAAGAACATGTCAAACAAATAATCTTGGGACAAGTTAAAACTATTCTATTTTTAGAAAAAATGCTTTTAATATATTTTAAAATTATGATCTGTTTGTCATTCTCTTTCCCAAAATAATAGTGAAACAACATAGAGCTGTTAAAGTATATTTTAAAAAATTTTCAGCTGATAGAGAGGCCGGTTTGCTGTTTCTCATACTTGCCAGGCACACCTTCTGACCTCAGTTTTGCACTTGCTGTTCACTCTCTCTGGAATGTTCTTTCCCAGTATATCTGCTTAGTTCATTCCCTCACATAAAATCCTT
Source organism: Mesoplodon bidens (assembly GCF_964165515.1). NCBI lineage: Eukaryota > Metazoa > Chordata > Mammalia > Artiodactyla > Ziphiidae > Mesoplodon > Mesoplodon bidens. Next base: position 48,301,391 of record NC_138162.1, read on the forward strand.
CAGATATTTTACTCCAAGTTGTCTTCAGTGAAGCCTTTCCTAACCACCCTATTTAAAATTACTAACCTTTTCTGATACACCCTATATTCATCACTGCTTTGTTTTTCTCCAATATTATACTCTAAAAATGTTATTTTGTTTATTTCTATCTCCCTCTAATAGATTTTAAATTTCAGAAATCAAAGATTTTTGTATTTTATGTTCAAGACTTTGTCCAGAATGTCTTAACACATATTATTAGATAATAGTCAAATAACTAATGAATAATTAAAGAAAGAATATTTTATATTAAAAGTCAAAATCCCAATCTTTGATTATAGCAATCTGTCTTGTCACCCCTTTCCTCTTTCTATTCTCATTGCTCTTTGATTCCTTAGAGACTTCATACCCCTAAGAACTTCAACTTTTCACATTTTCTCATCAGTATCCTCAGTTCCTTCCTATCAGTGCCCATTGGCTGTTCCAAGCCTGAAAATTCCAAGGCTATAAATGAGTTTAGAATTAGATTGCTAAGTGCTGATGGACCAAAAACCAAATCATATATGTAGGCAAATCATGACCCAGGAAGAGGTATAAACAAAGCGACAAGTTTGTCTATAAGACAGGAACCCAATCCCCCACCCCTCGCCCCACACACCCATATAGAGTTCAACTGTAGAAGGGTGAGAGTGAGGTGTGGAAATGGTGTCTGTTAGGAACATGATAGAATGTCTCAGGTGCATAAAATGAGCAGTATTTCCTACCCCATACGTTCTGTGTGCTCTTGGTGATGGATAGAGAATGATCCATTTAGTCCCTCACCTTTCACTGCCGAGGGCTCCATTCCTGGTCTTCTATTGAATAACTTATTCAAACAAATACTGGGATTTGAGATGTGATCAGAGCATGGTGGTGATTAAATTTTCCTCATGCAGAAGAGATTTCAGAGGACTATCTGAGGGAGGGTCAACAGAAAAATGAGGCATCTTCCCTGCTGTGAACAGCTTACACCTTTCTAGTTAAAATAAATTGTAGGAAACAACTGACAGTTTTACAGACCCCCCCACCAATTCTTAAATTGTGCATTTCTATCTAAAATTACATAGACTGTATAAATGTTAAAATATTTCCTTCTATTTTCCCTCACCACATTCCTTCTCATCCTGTGGAACTCAGTCACAAATAATTGAATTAATTATACTTCTTGGTAAATGACATTTTCATATCATTTATCTTATTTAAATAATAATGTGTTTTTATTTGACAACTATTCCTATAGTGCTTACAATATATGATGCACAATTCCAAGTGTTTCACAAATACTTTTTCATTAAATCCTTAAAATAATGCAGAAGGAAGATATTACTATATTCACATTTTTAGGAAGGAGCCCAATTTAGAGAGATTACTAAACTTTCTGAGAATGTATCAACATAACTACTTAGCATAAACACTAGGGTTTAAACTCGGGGATCGAGGTTCCTGAGTATAATTTTAAAAATACTGTGCTACACCTGAAGGATGATATTTTAAATGGCTGTATCACCTAATAACTAAGCTCTTACTAGAAACTTGTTATTTTATACATGACTTTATTTTTATTTCATCTCCTTATCTCTTCCCAGAAATAACCATTATGCAGAATTTTGTTTTTATTAAACTCTTTTCAAACAGATGCACATTCACACTTTGGTCTCAGACTTCCAGCCTCTGAAAGTTATGTTAGACATAATCTTTCCATTGTTTAAGCCACTTAGTTTGAAGTACTTTGCTATGGAGGCCTAGCAAATGAATACTGAGATATAGTAATAATAAATATCTGTTGCTTTTGTTTCAATGTCTTTATCTGTTTATCTTTATTGAAATGTCTATCTATTTATATATGTATCCACCCATCCATCCATCTATCCTATTTATCTGTCAAATTATAATGCCCTGATTACTCTATTATTAATTTTATAATGCTAAGTGAATCTAATGAACCATTATGTTCCACTATCAACTTTGCAGATTTTTAAATTATAGCCTATTAATTGTTTTTCTTAAATCATTTATTGTATAAATTAAACTGAACATAAGCTTTGGGAAGTCACATTATTCTGTTACTTTTAATATTCATTCTCTACTTTTAGACAAGCTCAATGTTTTTTCTGTTCTCACAAATCAAAACTGATGTTTAGATGCATTTTCTATTATATAGCCATTTAAAAAATCAATTTCTATAATTTGAGCTGGTGAATATGTAGTAAACTGTCATTTGATGATCATAGCATTTACAAATTAAGCAGAAGTTTTTGACATTTGGGAAAGCTGAAGATGATTATTTATGTAACTGGCTTGATTACATTTGACTGTTAGAAATACTTGAGAGAAGGAAAGGCAGAAAAAAGAAAGGTCTATCCAGGACTATTGATGTTAACTTCTAAAGTAAGTCATAGTTTTTTTCTTTTCTAAACCCCATCCACCATGATTTCATTCTTTTAGTCAACTGGTAAGTATGGTTTGTTACAAGGAAGCAAAAAAGTGGCTGTGAACACAGTGGATAGGGTCTGAATTTCTGGATCAAACAGGCTAGGACCAAGTCCTAGCTCCAGTGTTCATTTCTTTTGAGGCCTAGCGCAAGTTATTAACATTTCTACCCCTCAGTTTCTTCAAATGTAAAATGTGAGATAATGGTTAAACTACTGATTACCTCATATAATAACTATCACAAATATACATCTTAGTGTTTAGCATGTAGAAGAGTGCCTGGAACCAAGTAACTACCATATAAATACCATCTATTATCAGAAACATTCTGGAATTTGTAACACAGATTTGGTTCTTGGTTCTTTATGATTCTACTGTCTCTTCCCCCAAATCACCTCCAGGACTATGACAAATTAATGGGAAGCTCAGGCTCTTTGCTGAGGTCTTTAGAGAAGCCTTCAATTCTGGAACTACAGATTTGGACTAAATCTTAGTCACAGGTGGTTTCCTGGCATGCTTATAGTTATCTGTAATTACTGCCTCTATTTATTTATCAACATGGACTAAAACTTATTTTCCATGCTCATTATTTTTCTATATTAGTGTCACCAAGGCTGTCAAAGTTTTCTCTTAAGTGCTTGATATTATTGTTCTTTCACCCTCAAAACACATTCTTCTGGCTTCTATAATGCTATTTTATTGTGGGTTGTATTCTACTTATTTGGATGCTAATGTGTTTTTTTTGTCAACCACAGCTTAAATATTGGTGTGTCTTGGGATTCTATTTTAGAGTAAGTTCAGGATTAATCGATATACTCCCTTTGAGTTATTTAATGGACTTACCTGTTTATGACTTATCTACTTCCTAATTCATATCTCTCTCATGAGCACCAACCTAGAATCCAGTTGCTTAATGGATATATTTACAATCCACAGACTGCTCCAATTGAATTGTTCAAAACTGAACTCACAGAATTGCCCCACAGACTTAAATTTTTTCATGCAGTCCTATTCTGGCAAATGTAAAAAATATCATTCTAACTGAAAATGGCAGATTCCAAGACATGAAACTAGATTCTTCACATCATATTCATTTCTGCTACACACCTAGTTTTTTATACTGGAAGAAAACAATTTGGAGTTCTGTTTATTAAAAATACCTCTATAAACATTCCTTTATTTTTCCAAGCACTAATGACGATGAAGAAGTTAGGATCATATGTATTTCTCTAACTGCTTAGATTTATAGCTAAATTTAAAGACCTATGTAAACAACAAAACAACAACAACGACAAAAAACCTAGTTGGATCTAACTTTGGTAATAACTCAGTTTAATGGAATTAATCAGCTTTACTTCTAGATACTAGTATATAATAATTCAGATTTTTTTCCATCATGTCTGCATGAAATTATTCAATTAACCTATATGTGAGGACTGAAAGGAAGAAAGTATGTACATCAAAGAAAAAATTTGATGCTAAAAATATTTAATTTCTTGTTAATTTAAATAGAGCTTAAAAAAAAACTATTGATACATGTTTTAACAACTACATGATACAGCACACTATTATACACATTGTGGTTGCCAGTGTTTAAAATGCAGGGTCTTCATGGTATTATTGATTACACTGAAGCTCATTTAATATTTTTATTATATCATTGTGCGTTAAGGAGTTTTCAGTGACCATATCTCACTAGTTTACTCTTGAAATATCCAAACAATGTATTTCTAGGTATATTTTTATTCATGAAAATATTAGATGGATCCTGAATATCTCAATAAATAAGTTAAAGGGTTTTTAGTCTGCTATAAATAAAAAGCCCATTGTTATTATTCTCTGGATGTTACAACTATAGTGCTTATGCTATAATTGACATAAATTTTAAGGGAGAAACATAAAATTTACATATAGAATAATAGTGATTTGGTTTGAAATTCTAGGCATTATTTTTTTTTTCTGGACTTACCCGTGTTTATTGCTGGTCATGGAAAAAAAAGTCATGAATCACAAATAACAGAGTAATGTTTAGAGCACTGAAGTTAGTTCTTTAATTCTACCAAGTCAGAGGTGTGTATGATGACAGCATACATATTTGGTTTCTTCCCACGTTATGCATCTCGACCTGCTCCAAAAAGGTGTTCTTAATCTGTACGTCTGATTTACAGGATATGTGCTATGCACTTACCATCATCTTGGGGATATTCTTTTGCTTGTCTCCTGTGTTGAACTTGGGTTTCTACATTTTGTACTTATCAATCTTGTTTTCTTTGTTATTTCAATTGATACTAACTTCCATTTGCTTCGTAAGAGAGGCCATATGTGGGCAGTCAATTTTCCAGAACTTGAATATTTGATAATGTCTTTAACCCTGAGACTTGATGGGATATTTAAGTTTAGAGCTCTAGATTCTGGTTAGAAGACATGCTTCTGCAGAACTTGAAGGCATTGTTCCAATGACCCCTAGCTTCCAATGTTATCAATGAGAATTCCAAAGTTAAAATCATTCACAACTCCTTATATATATACTCTTTCCCTCTATTTTCCCTGAGAAAGTCCAACATACTTCTCTCTGAGGTTCTATTTAATCAATGCTTTGAGCACAAGGTAGGTCCTTTCTGTCTGGTAACTTTTTACTTTTAATATTGTTAAGTTGTCTTGAATTATTTCATTGCTAATTTCTTTGTGCCACCCCCCCCACACACACACTTTTATTTTTGAAACTACTGAGGTTTTGAGGAAGTAATTTGTGTAAGTAGGATTTATTCTCTATTCCTCCTGTGCTGCTTAGTTTTTTGCTTAAGTGGGTGTTTTAACTCAGTTATAGATCCATTCCACCATGCAGTTTCCAAAAGAATACTTTTGTATTATCCTCTCCTTTTCTTCTAGTGCTCCCAATTCAGAAATGTTTATGCCTTTTTTTTTTTTTTTGCGGTACGCGTGCCTCTCACTGTTGTGGACTCTCCCGTTACGGAGCACAGGCTCCGGACGCACAGGCTCAGCGGCCATGGCTCACGGGCCCAACTGCTCCGCGGCATGTGGGATCCTCCCGGACCTGGGCACGAACCTGTTTCCCCCTCATCGGCAAGCGGACTCTCAACCACTGCGCCACTAGGGAAGCCCCTATGCCTTTTTTTGTAGACATATAATCATTCTACTTTTAGTAAATTTTATATGTGTATGTTCACCTCAGCACTTTATCAGGAATAAGAAATATATTTTAAAACTTTAAAAAATGGAACTGCTGGCCTTGTATTTTTAGCTATTTCTTCACATTATATTTTTTAGTTTGGGATAGTTGCCACTCAGTTTTATTTACCACACAGGAAAGATTTAACATAAAATTTATGTTAAAGAAAAGATTATTCTTATTATAAATTAAGTACCCATTTTTTTTTTAGTATTTCATGACTTCATATTTGGCAAATAATTAAAGTGATAAAGAAGTACAAGTTATTTTTCCTTTAATATTTCCTAATGATACATTATATTTCCATTCAGATTTTCTTTTCTAAAACTTACATCATCAAAAATGTAGCAATATATGATGTAGTTATTTTGGGGGACAAAATCTTTTATCTGGATAGAAAAGCTATCAAATGTAAGAGCAAGATGAGCAAGAATATCTTCACAGAAAAAGTTCTTTCAAGACAGAAAGGCACAGATTTGATTACGTGGGGGGAAAAAGGATCTAGAGAGATAATGTGACTTGTCAAAACTCACTTAGCTAGGTGATTGCAAAGCTCCTATAATAAAAACCTCACAGAGCACAGGGAGATCAGCTCGGTGCTTTGTGACCGCCTGGAGGAGTGGGATGGGGAGGGTGGGAGGGAGGGAGATGCATGAGGGAAGGGATGTGGGAACAGAGGTATATGTATGACTGATTCACTTTGTTATAAAGCAGAAACTAATTAAAAAATTAAAAAAAAATAAATAAAATAAAATAAAAACCTATATAACCCTAGTGCCACATCATCATAGTTACATTTATTTTTTTTCTGAACTTTATACCCCTTACATTCAAGGAGAATTAGATGGGTAGTACATTCTATGGTCATATTATGAACACGTTTATTTTAGCTTGGTAGTCCTTAGCCCATTGTAACTGACTACTCAAAAATGAGGGGAAAAATAGCTAATATAGGATTAAAGTCAGTGTTATTGTTCTTCAACAATTCTGCATAATGACTTAATATAAATGCAGCTGACATAACACAACTTGAGGGAGGGGCAAAGTAAATGTTATCATGAAAGAAAAATATCAAAATTAGTATTTTTTAATTGAAATCAAGGGTTAAGTGATATATGTAAGTAACATATTCAGACACTTAAGTTTTTTTTTCAGTGAAGAGATCCATTATTCCTAAGGTATAACATAAATTGTGGATCAAAGGTCATACCTAGTTAAACAACCACATTAGGGCTCTTCATATTAAAAATAGAAAAGATATCTTATTTTCACATTGCGAATCATTTTGAAAACATGTTTTAAAATCATTTTTCTCATATAGACAAAATAAATCTGTAAGTAAAGTATGTTACTATAATTACCCTCTGCGGGTGGGGAAGGGAGGGATATAAGATTTAGGAAAACTAAGTAATTTAACTATTAACGTAACTCCAATCACCAGGCCCTGGACTAAATAACAAATGATATGATTTATTTTTCCTAGTCTTTATAACAGTCACTTTTGGAGTAATATTTTTAGGAATTATATAAAAAATAAAAATGGCATATGCATATGATAGAATAAAAATGTTATTTTTAACTATAAATTGAGTGCAGATATCCTTTCCTCCTTATATCCTAATTTTTTATGGGATTAGCATGACTATACATTGTTCTCACTTTAAAAAACAATACCTTATTAAAAAGGTTGCAGTTTGTTTCAGTAGGCTGTATCCCAAACATGAACACTGAATTAATCTACTCTAATGATTCTCCTATCTTTTGTTTCATGCATATTGGTGAAAAATTCTCTTGCTCTTGATTGCTGAAACTAAATCTAATATGATGCCATGATATCTTTTGTCTCTTTTGGGCCTCAAATGAAAATTTTCTAGGCTTGCAATATATTATTTCTAAAAAAAAGTTAGAGTATATAACTTTTATTAAAAATAATAGGCAAGTATATGAAAAGTCCTTGATGAAAAATTTGCTTCATTGAGTCATAATAGGCAAGGCTTTCACATTTCTAAAATCTGTTTGAGGAAAGCACCCTTTAATGGTGACTGAGAGAGTTGTAATTATAGGATAACTGTATCTCCCCGTGGACCTGAATGATTATCTAGTGCTTATACTGGTAAGCAGTACCAATGTACTGCTCTGTGTTGCCATCTGTGTTGACTTCCAATTTTATCTCTAACTGAGGGAGAGGTAAATAAGAGACTACATACATTTCAAAGTTGTTCATAGGTTGTCTACATGGTAACTTGTATTAATTTCGACTTACAGAGAACTGCTCCTCTTTCCAAGCATTCTTCCATTTGTTTATCTATGAAAATGTAGAAAATTAAAAACTTAAAAATATGAAAACTTAGAAATTCAAAACTTGGCTTTTCTCCAAACCTATCTGAAACATTAGTTGCTTTACCTCTAAATGAAGTTAATATTATTTACTTATATGTTTTGAAATCATTGTGAGTTTCAATATTTAACACAAATATGCTTTACAAGCCTTAAAGTGCTCTAAAACACAAACAATAATAGCAATAATAATGCAATTTTTAAGATGTGCCAATGATTTTCTTTAGGACTTTAAAAAATATCCTACAGGCCTAAAGAAAACCAGACTTTAAAATAAGTATAATAATAGCCTTTCATATGCAACAGAGACAGAAGCCCCAGAGTTTGTCCTAAAGTAATTGACTGCTGATTATAGAGTACAAGAAAATGCACCCTCACGAAATCACAACCAATTTGCAACTTTTCACTAAATCTAGTTATCTAAATTGTCTTTGGGGGGTTTCATAAATGTGCTCTTTTAAGATTATGTTGTTTGAAATTTGGAGATACAGTTAACAGTACGCCTTGAACACTAGAGAAAAAATTATGAAAAAACAAGAATAGAAAAGTCACAAAAGTATACCAAATATGCTATTTGACAGAGGTTATATACCATGGCATCTCCCTGTAGTTTATGATAACTATGCTGTCTTCTGCAGTCACCAACTTTTTGTCTTCTATAAATATTACCCCATCCTGGTTTCAGAACTTTTCCTTCAAGACTCTATAGTCTGTGTCATTCCTTTTTCTATGAAACAGTTGAGTAATAGTGCCATGGGATTAAAATGCCAGCTTTAATTTTATTCCTCTAAGAACAGTAATTTCTGAATATTTCAATAAATTTCTGTTGTAAAGATTTAAATATGTGATATTTTAATGAGGAAGAGAAAAGTCTCTGTACAATATATATTATATATATATTATACATTATATAATGTACAGTTAAACTGTGGATACAGAAGATGTTATACCATCTTAGGTGTACGTTGATGCTTAATTGGCCATATATTATTTTGGTAATCTTTCTGTATTGCAAATATTGGTCTAGGATGCATCCTAAGTAATTTATGAATTTCATATTTAAACATTTTCTTAGCCGTGATGCCTCTCTCTACCACCACTACCAAAGCAGAGACATACATACGTGGTTGCATCCAGGTAGTTTGTTAGGAAGTGATCCAAGGAAACATGAGTGAGGGATTGAGGACTGAGAAACGGAGGAGAGAAGGAACACTTTCACCAGGGGACCCTGAAGTGTTCCATTTAATTTAATCATGGTTGTGACGTGTTTCTTGTGGCAAGAGAAAAGCAGTCACAGAAAGGAATGGGAATGGTATGGATGCTGTTATACAATGTAAGCAAGGAATAACATGTTTGGTACCAAGATGATCTGTGGGGGTGGGTTTTGTTACTTACTTATCCAAATGGACATTAGATGGACAAGTATAGGAGTTATAAACTTAGAAGGGCAAGATGACAGTCCTGAGGATCTGTGTCTGCATCTGAGTCACAGCAGAAGTAAAGTCACACAGTCTTATGTAGTCTAGCATAGGTACTGACATAGGTGAAGGGAATTTATAATGAAGACAATCTAGAATAATGAAGGGAGACCACTGGTATTGATTGAGATGTCAAGACCAGATGTGGGGGTAGGAACCCTAATGAATCCTCAAGTCTTCCTTTTCTAAGTTTACCCAGAAAAAGAGAGCAGTGTGGATCCTGAAGGAGTTGTTCCCAGATCGGTGACTTTATTATATGTAGCAAGTGAATCCTAAATGGGAAATGGGTAGAATCTTGTAGAGGCTATAGTTTTCCACACAGATCCCACCTAAGGACAGAGGCATGTCTCCCAGCTAAAAAGATAGGTGTATGTGCTTCACAACTGACTCCTTATCCTAGAGTTGACCTTCACAGCCTCACCCAAAGTAAATCCTCTCCCCCAGGACAGCCCACACTCAACAACTGGTCACTTCTCTCATGCCCTCATAGGTCTTATTGCACAGAGCATTCTAAGTAAACTTCTTTCAGGAAAATCACTGTCTCAGAGACTGTTTCCCAGGAATACAAACTATGGCAAACTGCTTTCTTAAAAAATGCTTACAGTATATATTCACACTTAGTATATATTCATCTCGAAGTAAGAAATAACACTTTCTCCTGCATATATACTAAAAATGATGTATACCATCTTCATAATTAGACTCTAGTGATATCAATAAATAGTTGTAACCTCATGCAATAACTAAGGGCTTGAATGTGCCATACTGTTTCCTATATCTGCATCCTTATATATACTTTTATCTGTCTTCTTCCACCTACCCTTTACTTGTTTAGCTAATTTATACTTATCTATTAAATATCAGCTATGGTGTCACCTCTTTAGAAGTCTTTACCTAACTTTTAGCCTGACGTAGATATATTGTAGGTACTGAAAAATATTGTAAATACTCTGTAATAGTGTTTTAAACATTATAGTGTTAACAGATACATCTGTTACTCTAGTGTGATGTAAGTTCCTTAAGGCAAGAGACCAAGTCAGAGAGGGAGAAAAAGTAATGATATGCTTTCAGGCTCTGGAACTGAAATGTCTTTACTCTGTTGTGAGGAATAAGACTTAATAGTATAACTCTAAATTCACAAGAAATAAATCTATTCTTCTAGGACCTAGGTCAATGCCTCCCAAACAAATGATTATTTGTTGAACAAATAAATAAGTGAATTACTAAATGAATGATTGGCTGATTAAAGAAAGGAAAGACTAAAAATAATAAAAGGGTGAAGAAATAATATTTCCAATTATGGTCATATTTCCATAAGACATGCATTTATAAAAATATTTAATCTTCATATTAGATTTTTGAGTTAGCTATTATTATTGTCACTTACTAGCTGAGAAAAATTAGTTTCATGGATTTAAGTAATTTTCCATAAGTTATAGCTATTAAATGATACTTAAGGCCCTAATAGAATTATCGTTCAAATCTAGTTATTTTATAGATAAATAGATAGGTAGATAGATAGATAGAGAGATGTGTGTGTATTTTTTCTAAAAGGACAGTGAGTTTAGGGTTGTATGCAGAATGAGAGATGAATGTGATATGAATGTTGATCGTGGCAGAGGAAATAGAAAGAATGAGATAACTCCAAGTGGTATTTTGAAGGAAAACTCAGTCAGCAAGATCTATTGGCTAGTTAGCTATCAGGAGAAAAGGCTATGGACTAATCAATGCCAATAACACCTTTTTAGTCTGGGTGAATTGGAGAATGGTGGTTCAATTAACAGAACTTTAAGAATCAAGGTTTGGAGTTAGTGAGAGGGCAAATACAAAATTACTTGTAGAAGGCTGATTTTAAGGTCAATTCAGGACCTCTCAATGGAAATTCACAACAGGAGTTCTGGGGAGATGAGAAGAGAAATAACATTGATGTTATTAATATATTAATGTTAGAAGTTTAAAAATGCGTGTTTGGGAAGTTTAATTGACCATAAAATTTATAAGGGATTGTATTGGCTTCAAATCAAAGACAGTTAATGCAGTGAAAAAAAAGCAGGTTGGAGCCAGGGTTGTGACTACAGGTTCTTTTATTTTAAATAATAATAGAAAATACACATGTAGCACATCTGTACTAACTTCAAAAACTTATAATGTATGAATGAATTTGAGTGTAAATATTTTATAATCTAACAAAAGAATAAAATAAGTTGTTTTTGTCATCTGTTACCTTTTGGCATTTTCTAGAATCATGCTTCATCTGACCTGGATCAAAACCATTATTATGTTGGAAAGGCAACATATAAAGCATAACCAACTTTTCAAAGAAGAGAAATATACTATCCACAAAATAAATAAGGAAAACTTACATCTTTCTTTTCCCTTTCTGCTTCCTCATAAATCTACATTCTAATACTAATAAAAGATAGAATCTGGATATTCTGCTTTCCTTTTTGGAAAGATTACTTTGTTAAAGTTCACTTCAGCTTTGGAGTTCACTGTTATAGTAGATGGAACAATGCTATTTATACAGTTCATTTTGTTCACATGACACATGTATCCTCTACACACAAACTATACATAGGAATAGGCTAAAATATGTCAGCTGTTTAATGTGTATAGCCACATGGTAGGCTTTTAGAAGGGGAAAAAAAAAAAACTTCTTTCCCACAAAAATAACATAACTGTTCAAAAGTAAAGACTTTAAAAAGTTGCAGGAGGGCCTCCCTGGTGGCGCAGTGGTTGAGAGTCCGCCTGCCGATGCAGGGGATACGGGTTCGTGCCCCGGTCTGGGAGGATCCCATATGCCGCGGAGCGGCTGGGCCCGTGAGCCATGGCCGCTGGGCCTGCGCATCCGGAGCCTGTGCTCCGCAATGGGAGAGGCCACAACAGTGAGAGGCCCGCATACCGCAAAAAGAAAAAAAAAAAAAAAAGTTGCAGGAGTTGTTTTTCAGTAAGTAACAGCAGTTCCCTTCTATCACATAATGACCTGAAATTATATTAATCGATAAGGTTGATTCCAGATGGCTCCAAGAATTCCAAGGATGATCAACAGCAGAATCCAGTGATGACAATGAACTGGTGGTAGTCATACTCATGACCATCACAGGGCAACCCTCTCCACTCCTACTGAGCTTTACCAGTGGGGCCACGGTGCTTTCTTGGAATCATACCTGACTCTTCTGATTACATTTTTAGTTGTTTACATTTTAAGTCAGTGCACCACAGTTTTCTCTACATTCTTACAGATAGGCAGATTTATACTTTGAGATAGTATTGCTTATAGATGAAGAACACCGTTGTTGGTTTCAAACAGACCTGCGTCTTCTATTTATCAGTTTCAAAACCTTGGACTTCTATTATCTTTTTCAGCCAAAAATTTCCAGTTAATAAAATAGTAGTTACAAATTATCTGCCTTACAGGGTTGTGATGATTAATAGTAATTGTTCCTAGAAAGCATCTAGCTCATGGCTTGGCTCATAGCAGGGGACCAAAAAATGTTATTTTTTAATAGATCTTTATTGGAGTATAATTGCTTCACAATACTGTGTTAGTTTCTGTTGTACAAAAAAGGGAATCAGTCATATGCATACATATATCCCCATATCCCTTCCCTTTTGAGCTCCCTCCCACCAGCCCTAGCCCACCCCTCTAGGTCATCACAGAGCACCAAGCTGATCTCCCTATGCTATGTATTTCATTCAGATAAAAACTATACCTCTTAAAACTTAAAATTTATGGTAAAATACAAATGAAAATACAAAGGTTTTAAAAAATTTAGGCTTTCTTGATCTTTGAAAAATTAAGACATCTAATGGACCTAAAATGATATTGGTATATTGCCAGTTTGAAATAAGTTCTGTGGCTAACAGAGTATGTTGAAATAGTGAAAACATAATTTGCATGGAATATAAATCATATTTAAACACTCAAAAAGAATTTATTTCTTTAAGCTTTTAAAAAATCTAACTTCATTTACAGTGCTTCATTGCTTTGCATTGTTCATTATAATAATTTTACTGCACAAATGAATATTAAATGAAGATTCCTATTGAAAATACTCAATATTTCTCTGGAATAATGACTTATTAGGGTAAAATTTATATCTATAGCTGTGTGTTATTTTTACATTTACTTCATTGACAGAAAATATAACTATGTTGCTTTAATAGTATTTCAGATCCAAGACCTTTTTTTTTTCTTATGTGAACATCAGGCTTTCTTTGAAAAAATATTATCTCTAATAAATAAAATAAATTTTGCCTCTAAAATTTGTGTATATGTGACATAGGATTCTAAAAGGCAAAAATAATTTTGAGGGTTATTCATGGAATATCAGCATACAAATATCTTCTCATTTTTACTTCTTAACCATCTTGGAAAAAACAGAGTAATTGTAAAGATGTTAAAGGCATTGACTGTAATGGAAATAGTAGGTTACACGTTTAAGGAAGGACAAGACATATTAAGATTTTGCTAAGGGGAATTCCAGCACATTTGCCTAGTTCTTAGCTGCAAACACTCAGCCCTGGACTTTGTGTGGCAGATAATAGTTAAGAAAGCAGAGAGTAAATTAGAAAAAAATGCCTGAGTTTAAGATCAGCTAACAATCTGAGGGCCTAGTCAACTATGGTAGCAGAATGGCCCATCAAAGATGCCCATGCAGTAATCCCTGGAAGCTATGAATATGTTATGTTACATGTCAAAAGGGACTTTGCAGATTTACTTAAGGTTGTAGAACTTAAGCTAGAACAACCATCTCTATCTAGTAAGTTACAATAAAGCAAATTCAACATCCCCTTAAATTACACAATAAATATGTTTTTGAAAGTTCAGTTTACATTATGTCAAAATGTAGAAGATTTATCTTTTGCCTCCAAAAATTAGAGGCTGTTTTTGTTATTGTTGTTGTTGTTGTTGTTGTTTTAACCTAAATGACTTTCTGGCTGAACACTGGAAGATCACAGAGGATATAGAACAGCTCTTGATTACATAGCTACAATCTAGCAACATTGTCCTCACCCAGTTACAGTCACTAAGTATCTCCAATGATCATGATAACTAAAAACACCCCTCCCATTTTCCAAAACTTTTCTTGGAAATCACAGCTATCCTAAGTGAAAACCATACTAGTAAGTAATGAAAGAGATACACAGACAAAAATGTTACTTTGCTCTCTAGGATCTTACAGTTTAAGTAGTGGTTAAACAGAGATATCCATGATACATAATATGAAATAATTATTTTAAAAATCTTTGAGAAACATTCTCCAGTCAAAATAGTCTTCCCTTCATATGATAGCCCACATTACACTTTATACTAATAAATTGAATAATTTAAGATGAGCTGCTTTAACATTAAGAACAACTATTTTAAGATGCTCTGAAGTGGTCCACATTCTGACCTATTTGAGGAATTGCAATTCTTCTGTCTAAAGAGTCAAAACTGAGTGGATATTAGAGCTATTTTAATTTTTCCAGAATTTGTTAAAACAAATGAATTTGAATGTGTCAACTTCATTTAGTTATCCACCTCATCCCCTCTATCTTCATATCTTCAATTCTTTATATGTTCATTGTGTGGCCTCTGAAAGCATTTGAATTGCTACTTTTGCAATCCCAGATCATATAACAAATTTATAATATCATTATTTTGTTCCTTATAGTTTATTTTAGGGTTATTTTAAGTATTCAATGAGATTGTGCACGTAAGGAGCTTGTACAAGGCCTGAACACAGAGTGGTTGAGTAAGCATTGGCTATTTGTGTAGTATTAGCTATTATAATTAATGTTTCAGCACATATGCCTACTGTTATTCTTAAAACAAAGTGAACTTTTTATTGATCATGTTTGATTACTTGACAAATAAAAATTTGGTGTTATTTTAGGGTAGTCCCATATTGCTGGGATAACCCTGCTTCTCTTCTCCTTAGATAATTTTAATTTAATCATCCAGAGAGTTCTGAATTAACCAATTTTGGATATTTTTGAGATAATTTTAAGACATAATGCTGTTGAAGTTATCAGATTTCTATGGTGTTCCTTTATATGCATTAGCTTTCCTGCTGCATTTGTCCTCTTGGAAACACTGCCATGATGATGATTTGGTTTAATGTATTTCACCTTGTGGTATCAATATGTCCTTCTGATGGTATACTTACCTTTATTTAGTAAGCCAAGTAAGTACTGTTAGACACAAAAGTCAGCTTGAGTGTACTAAATAGAGCCATGTTACATCACTAGCAGGATTTATCAGAATCTGTTTTGGTGATTCCATATTTGATTACATCTAAAATATACCCAATTTTCAGGCCCTTGCTGTTGTGTTTGGCCTTCTTGCTTTTGCTGTCTTTATTATACTCTCATCCACTCTCAGAAAATGAACAAGTTTTTTTCTGGAACTCAGCCATCTTATTGACCCAAATATTCTTGACTCAGAAAATCTTTTTTTTTTTTTTTTTTGCTTTTTATGGGAGTGACTTTCATCCAAATTTTCTATTTAATATTCAAAAACTTCATGATGATCTTTGCAGATACCACATTCCCATAGATGTTTTTTCATCTTCTATAAGGAGTAAAGAGGAGGATTTACTTGCTTTGTAGTGTGTGGTTGTTTTCATTTTTTGTTTCCCCAGAGGTCATGATACTTTGTCAGACATGAGAAGTTGTGCACTGATTTCTGGTGGTCATATTTCTCCACTTTCCTTCTCCCTTGGCCAAAACTTTTCAATTCCTCTAGCTAGTTCAAGAGATTATCAGTGTGGGTTTTTAGGCCTCAGTTTTTTCAGACAGACACAGAATCTTTCCTCTTTGATGCCTTGTTAACAGCAAGCTGAATTTTTCTCTCCATTTCCCTTGCTATGACATCTAATTGCTCAAAAACGTTTGCATGCTATTTATTGTGCCTCAGGAGCACCACATGCTTGGTCAAATACTCAAATTACAGTAACTGGTCCTGATCAATTGTGTAGATCTGCTGAGGAGAATAGTCTTACACTCAGTAGCAAGCTGCAGATGTTGCTGGAGTCCTGGAGGTTATATAACGGGCTTGTCTTCCTTCATCTCGAATTCCTCCACCTGGGTTTTTGCCATCTCTTAGCAGGTTATTCCTGAAACAGCCATCTCAGCTGCTGCCTTCAATAAGCCCGCCCCTTTCGCGGGAGCCACACCTGGGCAGGACTCCGTCCCGCAGGCTTGCCTGATGAATTTCCCAGCTCGCCCTGCGCGGCCCCAGAGGGTCGGTTCCGTCCTGCCTACGCCTCGCAACACTGCAGGGCCCAGCGTCCCGCTTTGGCTGGTTTGTGGTTCAAAGAGACCACAAATAGGCTGTTTGGCTCCAAGAAACCAACAAAAAGCGGCGTTTTGTTTGATTTTGTTTTGTTTTGTTTTTCCTCGCCCTGTTTGGGAAGAAACATCATCAGCCTGAATTGGAATGGCGGAGAGAGGAGTCGAGCTGAGAGTCCTGAAATCCGGATTCCTGCTTACTAATTTAGGTAAGGCGACTTGTAATAAAACAGAAGTTTCACACATTATGACAGTGATGATTGCTAACCTTCTAATTTTTGTTTTTTGATCATTCATATGACTGGATTTTTTTTTTTTTTTTTTTTTTTTTACGCGGGCCTCTCACTGTTGCGGCCTCTCCCGTTGCGGAGCACAGGCTCCGGACGCGCAGGCTCAGTGGCCATGGCTCATGGGCGCAGGCGCTCTGCGGCATATGGGATCTTCCCGGACCGGGGCACAAACCCGTGTCCCCTGCATCGGCAGGCGGACTCTCAACCACTGCGCCACCAGGGAAGCCCTGACTGGATATTTTTTTTTAACATCAAATGTTTAAGAGTTTATATATATATATATATATATATATATATATATATATATATATATATATAAAATCTTGAAAAATTACTTGTACAACTGGAGCAAAATCATGGATTTCTGAAAATATCTATATATTGTTCAGTCCAACACAGTGCAGTTCCTGTGTTAAATTAAAATTGGTCATTTTTCATGGCTTGTGATAGTGACCTGGTTGGTTTCAATGTAAAAAACTCTGAAGACATCGCATACCCAAAAGTAAGGTAATGCTGAGTGACAGTTTGATTAATCTTTCTCATGGGGGAAGAGAAGAAAAGGAGTATTATTTTGGGCAGAAGTAATTAAGCCTCACTTAGTGTTCCTGTTCAATGTCTGTGGAAGAGTTTTAGTGATATTAGAAGAACAAGAGAAGAAGGGTGCTAGGTACAGACTAATGCCACCTCCAATTTTGTGATTGTTGTAGATGGAATAACATACAGCTTGAGCCTCAGATTCTGAAGGCTCTTCATATATGTATTGAACTTACTATTGGAATGAAACATACCTCAGTGACACAAATCTGGGAAGAATTTCATAGCATACACTTTGATTCTAGGATAGGTTTAAGTCTGATCCACAGCCAAACACCAGTTCTCTTATTTTGTGCATTTTCAAAATCAGCTCACTTTCTTTACTTATATTTTCCCTAACCCTGTCCATTGTGCTTTATTAATATATGTCTGTTTCCATGTTATTTGATAGATGCTATCTGCAGATGATAAATTTCTTTGAGGGAAGATCTATATAATTTCTCCTTTCTCCAATAGTAAGAGTTTATTAAGATGCTTCATGTTTTTAAAAAGCAATAAATAATCTTCAAGTTTATATTAAGTATTAAATAATATAAATATGCATTGTTATCCTGAGTGGCAATTTAATGCATATATTTTATCCATTAACACAAAAGGCAACAATTATAACTTCTGTACATCCTAAATGATTATGTAGCTTTGCCTTTTTTACATGTGGTTAGTTCTCCATTACATATAAATAGAATGAATCCACATTTTATTTTTCAATCTGGGAATCAAATTTTAAGACTAAAAGGAGGAGAAATTCCTACTGTTTTAGACATCTGGGAAGCTAGCATAACCCTACGTATAGAAAATGTCAGTATAGATATTTGTGATCAAGTACAGTATGCCCTCATTATATACACTAAGAATTTTCTATGACCATTTTATATAAAATAGCATTTCCCAAAGCTTCCCACTATTCTCCTTTATGCTTCATACTCCCTTTCTTTATAACTGTAGCTGACACGTATTGCAGTATCACTAACACTCAAAGTTCTGTTCTAAGTGTTTTACATATATTAATTTATTTAATATGCTCTATAATTGGGTTATTATTATCTGTGATTTACAAACTAGGAAACAGAAATACACAGAGACTTAGAAGTGAGTCCAGTGTCATGCATGTCATACAGCTAGTAAGTGAAGGAAGGGGGCCCCAGGTTTCAAAACCTGGCAGTTTGTCCAGAGTTTGTGACCTAAGCAACTGTACAGAACTGTCTCTTCTTTCATACAACTTACTGCCACTTTGCATATTGTATATTTTTGTGTGTGTATGTTTATCTACTTATCTTCTCTCTCTCCCCAAAACGATGTAGGCTCTTTAACAATATAGATTTTTCTTTTTCTTTTTCACACTGCTGACCCTCATTAACTAGAATGTCTGGCTCATAGTAGGCCTCAAATATTTATAGAAGCAGTCAGAGAATGAATGAACCATTACCAACTTTACATCTACATTATTTTCACACATATATGTTTTGACAGTATCATGTTTATGACTTCAGAGTCCTGAGCCCTCTCTAGTAGGTCCATATGAAGCAAAATATGAATCTGAAATAATCCCATAAATAACATGAAACTGAAGGTAAAGTCACATGGACATTCCAAAGTGACTATAAAGAGAGAGAATCCATTTAGGATAAAGCAGAAGGGAAATAAGCAGTACCAGAATAAAGCAAGAGAGCTTAAACATGAGTTTATGAGAAAAAGAGAGACCTCTGAGACTTCTGGCATGGTAGTCTTTTATGTGTATCGTGTGCACATTTTGGCATAAACAAAGGAATGAGTAGGGGTTCTGGAGTAAATCATAATTTTTATTTCATCTTAAGTTACATTTGTTTGTAAGATTTTAATGTATATAATATAATTACTGCACATGCAAAATTCATAAATAAATTGATATGGATTATAAAGGCAGAGTGTGTTTAAAATCTAGCAATTAGGTGACCAAATAAAGTAGCTTTGAGGGCATTGCAAGTATCACCTGAAAAAGAAGCTGCTTTAAAACTTGGCCATCCTCGGGTATTTCATCATTTCAGTAACCTTTCTCACAATGGC
The DNA here is from genome assembly GCF_964165515.1 of Mesoplodon bidens. Classification (NCBI taxonomy): domain Eukaryota; kingdom Metazoa; phylum Chordata; class Mammalia; order Artiodactyla; family Ziphiidae; genus Mesoplodon; species Mesoplodon bidens. Next base: position 48,321,049 of record NC_138162.1, read on the forward strand.
TTTCACAGATCTACACAAGTGAGGCCATAGTTTTGTGCAACATTTTTTTTCTATCCTGGATCTTGAAGCAGCAGAAATTCTGAGACCTATGTCTATGAACCCTGATCATACCACAGCAGCCTGACCATCATCTGTGGTATCTGGGCATTTGAGGTTAGAGGAGGGAGAGAGGTGGCCATAGAGCAAGAGGAAGAGGCAATGGGCAGCTGTTTTATCAGCACTGCCATCATGTGCAGCTTTAGAAATAGCCTAGCTCTCATATCCTCTCTCCTAATAACTTGCCAATATATTGTTGGTAGTCAGAAATGACTTTAAAAACAGGCCGCTCTCATAATTATAGAAAGAAAGCTAAAACTACATATTCTCTGAGAACTGTACTTCAGTGAGTGAGTTTTAATAAAAGTAAGAATGTCTCTCAAATCCCATTTTGTTTTAATGTTGCGTGGTTGGCCCCTGATGTTCATGGAGCCTGACATAGTATGTAATGGATCCTAGTGAGGGAGCAGGAAGGAAAGGAAGCATCAGAGAAGAACAATTTCCTTATATTGTAACATTGTGCCTAGTCTTAGCTGACTTTTGTGAGAGTAGATAGAAAGAATAGGTGAAGACTTTCATATCTGGTTGCGGCGAATCTTAGGTGAATTAATATTAATCTCTCTGCGCCTAAGTTACCTTCTTTGTAAAACAGGAATAATAACAGTACGTACCTCATAAGGTTGTTTTGAAGATTAAAAAGGTAGTGTATTTAAAGTGCCTATAATATAACCTGATACACATTTAAAAATGTCTGTTGGGCTTCCCTGGTGGCGCAGTGGTTGAGAGTCCGCCTGCCGATGCAGGGAACACGGGTTTGTGCCCCGGTCCGGGAAGATCCCACATGCCGTGGAGCGGCTGGGCCCGTGAGCCATGGCCACTGAGCCTGCGCGTCCGGAGCCTGTGCTCTGCAACGGGAGAGGCCACGACAATGAGAGGCCCGCGTACCGCAAAAAAAAAAAAAGGGGAAAAAAAATCTGTTATTTGTAGTAGTAGTAGGAGGAGGAGGAGGAGTATATTGTCCAAAATGAGAGCCAGCTTTGATACTATGGGACGGACACACTAGTATTTCTACATGTAAGTTAACACTTGATACCATGATGAATTAGAAAATTCTCAGAATAAGTTTTTATGTAGTGAATCTTATTTCTTTCATCAATGGCAGATTCTACATCATTAATTTGCCTAGATTTATTTATTTCTGATGACTTGAGAAAGAACACACTGTTATGATAGCAGTTGTCCTTTTAATTTTTTCTTATGATATTTCTGGAAAAAGTCTTCTTTTATATAAAGAATTTCCAAATATGAATTAATTGCAAAATTTTAGCTCTCCTTTTTGTGTCCTATGAGGCCAAGTTGCCAGATATTTAGTTGAAATTCATGCACCATTTACAATTTATTAAACATATTTGTTTCTAGAAAAATTGCAAGTATATATCTCTTTTTAAAACTTTTATGCTGGGCATGTTTTAACTCTATATGTGGTTATATAAGTTTATAACCCTTTTTGTGTCAGCTTTCATTTTTATTTATTTATTTTTTAAAGGAATTTTGCTTTTAAAAAAAAATTTATTTATTTATTTATTTATTTATTCATTTGTTTATGGCTGTGTTGGCTCTTCGTTTCTGTGTGAGGGCTTTCTCTAGTTGCGGCAAGTGGGGGCCACTCCTCATCGCGGTGTGCGGGCCTCTCACTATCGCAGCCTCTCGTTGCGGAGCACAGGCTCCAGACGCGCAGGCTCAGTATTTGTGGCTCACGGGGCTAGTTGCTGGGTCCTCCCAGACCAGGGCCCGAACCCGTGTCCCCTGCATTGGCAGGCAGATTCTCAACCACTGCGCCACCAGGGAAGCCCCGTCAGCTTTCATTTTTATGTCTTGTGGCACCAGTAACAGTTTCCTTATTCTTAATCTGCAAATTTAATCCACAGCACTGGGATAGAGTATTGGGTATTTGCTGCCTTAACAAAATAACATGTCCTCTACTATCCTTAAATTCTTGGAGTAAACATAGAAGAATGTGATGAAACATTCACATTCTCAGTTTTCTCTTTCTTGAGATGCAGTTGAAAAAAAATCATTATTATTATAATTTGAGTGTATTGTGCTTCCTCTGAGGTACACTCTGCTAGTGTGCAGAACTTGGCTATGTCCCAGTAGATGACTGGTTATCCCCTCAAATGTCCTAAATACCTCCTGCAAAGGACCAAGGGAACTCAGCAGTCTGTATTAGTTCATCAAGTTACAGAATATCTGTAAAAATGGCTTCTGATTCAAATATTACCCAGCATGGTCAATTATTGGACATAACTTTTCCTAAAATCATAATTCAAAAAAATCTCTTTAGATACATCTGGGTAAGATTAAACAAACTTCCATAAATCACTATAGGAATGATCTAACAAACCATTATACAACTGGTAAAAATAAGTATCTGCTTATTACCAGGTCAAAACTATATCTCCAAAATTTAGCTTTATTCTCTCACAAAAATATTTTCTGAATGTCAAAATCATCGTTACACTAAGTCCTCCCATCTTAGAATAATCATTATCCTTTCTACTGAGTTCTATCCTTATTTTACAATCTGCCAGAAATGGCTCTAATGAAAATGAAATGGAAATCATGTCTGCTAATATTGACCTTAACTGAATTTATTGGTCAACCAACAGAACATTTTTTTTTCATTTGTAGATGTAATGCACTACAGGAAAATCTCTATTTCCAAATAATGTGTATAATACCAATGTTAAATACATATTGTCATATTTTCTCATATATGTAAATGGGAAATGCTTTGATCATGAAATAACACCACTCTCTAGGCATCTCCTGGAAGAGTTTATTTTAAATGTTATAATTAATATTTTAAGGTTTTTAATGTAAAATTTTATTTAAATGAGTATAGACCATTATATTAACTATTGTAAACTGAGAGTAAAGTTTTTTTCTAGTTAACATCAAGTAAAATACAGAAGAAAACAATTACATAGAATATATTAAGTGCTTAAGGAAGTTTTTCTATTTAAAAAAAAACAACCTTAAGTTGTGATCTATACTGGGAGTCAAGTTCATGTTGTACATTTCTATATTTACTGGTTTTCTATTGCTGAGTGACAAATTACTACAAACTTAGTGGCTTAAAATAATATATATTTATTATCTCATATTTCTGTGTGTCAGGACTCCAAGCACAGCTTAGCTAAATCCTCTGATCAGTGTCTTAAAAGGCTGCAATCAGCATTTGAGGTGCAGGTCCTCTTCCAAGCTCACTGGTTTCATTTAAAAACAAACCCAGACGTAGGTAAAGAAACTGTACTCAAAAAGGGTATTACTGATCTCAGGATCTACAAGTGTCTCAAAAGCAAGCAGGAGAAGGCTTTTCTTTTATAGAGAAGGGAAAATAGGGCTTACAGGAACTTTGTGCGAGAGAGGTACAGGTGATGGCCAAAGCAGTATGCTTTAACAGGAAATGTTTCTCCCAGTGGTTGGTTCATTTTTGGAGTGAGCTGTCAAGGGGTGGGGGGGTGTTCTGCACCTTAGTGCTTCCTTAATCTTGGGGATGAGCCCAAGTTCCCAGGATTGCTAGAAAGTATAGAGAGACTGAAAGATGGCAAGTAAGAACTGAAGAAGGTAAAAAAAGTTTAAGATGATTTGTAATGAAAGTGGTATGTGGAAGCTAGTAGTATTTTGTGAACTTTATAAAGTCTCCTGCAAAATAGTGTTTGTGGACTAAGGAAATTGTTTAAGGATCTGGGACCAAACCTAAACATGTATATATGAAACATATAAGCATAAGAATAAAGTGCTGTAACTGATGTAATTTCACTAGAGCATGGAAACTGTAAACATAAAGAAAATAAATGAAGAACTTCGAAGGACCAGACATTTAACTTTGAATTCTAGACTTCAGCATTTGAGCTTTACAACGCACCAATCATTATAATGATTCAGACTCTGAATTAATCTTCTGTAAGAATACAATAATCCATTTAAAATCGTTCTCTTTAAAAATTGTACAGCGATAAATGAGTCACTGACTATGTAAGTTTTCCATGCTATAATCTAAGCTTCTTCATCTTTTCCCCACAAATATTTGTATATGAGCTAATTTTAGAAAAAATTACGAAGTGGTAAGGTACTGTCTTTGGACCAATCAGTGTCTGATTATCTTTCTTGCTTTTTAGCAAAACTTGGTAAAAGGTCATTAATTTTAATAAAAGTTAAGGTGGTCTGTTATCTATATTCTCAATACACATATAAATGGTAACATTTTATTGTATTATTTTTACAATATGACATTTAATGAACATGTGCAATCTAAGTTTTTAACACATTAAAATTGACAACATATCCTGCATATGTTTTATTAGATAATTTCAATGCACTGTTTTTTCAAGACAGTGAAACAAAAATAATTCTTATCTTGATGTTTGAAGCCAAAATGGAAAATTATTTTTTCCAGAATTTAAGAGGTTTTCTTAGTGCTAAAGAAAATTAGGGTTTCTTTGGTGTTGTCAATGAAAATTTTTCAGATGACAGAATTCATTGAAATTGTAGGTAACCATCTGAATCATGTATTTAATATGCATTTGAACGTTAAAGTTTTAACATTCTAAGTACCTTTAGAAACCAGAGGTATTGTCTTCATAAGTGGTATGATCTGGTAGGATTTACTTCTGAACCAAATGGTAGCAGTTTGGGAAGGAAATAATCCTATTCCAATTTGCTTCATATAGTCCTTTTCCTTAGGCTAGCATGTTTAATTCTGAAAAGATAAGAAACATTTCACAGCATGTATAAACACAAAAGATATTGTACCAGTTCATTTGGAATACTATTTCAATTTGCAGACTTTTAGAATGAAAAAAATGGATATAACTTTCTGCTGGGAAAACGAGATATAATCTTTAGAGTTCATCACAAATAAGAGGAAAACATACTTCCTTGCTGTCTAAGCTTATTGAACCCTGATTTTGTTCAATACTAATGTAGCAGTCTTCAGGAAAGATATTTTTTTCTTCACACCCCTGAGGGATAGGGATCGTTATTCGACCTACTTATGGCCAATGAAACCTAAAGGGAAATTTAATAGGAAAGTTTGGGGATAGCCTTTGCCAAACTCTAATAGAGACAGGTGCTAGATAATTCTTCACTGGCACCATTCCTTTTCCTTCATTTCTGCCTAGTTGCCTGGAGTTAAGACAGCTATCTTGTGATCATGAGTTGAAAATCCTAATGACTAAAAAAATCAACAGCTATTATGGTCGAGTCGAAATCTGGAAAGCCTAGTTTCTTGGTAGTATTATTAAGTGATGAAGTCAGAGAAAATCAACCTTCAGACCTCTTCATAAATAATATCTATATCAATTATGCCTCTTGATTAGGCTTCTATTGCTTGCAGTTGAATGTGTCTTACTGATGCAAAAGTTCAAGGAAAACTAGGAAGAAATCATAACAACAGGTTGAAAAATAGATAAAAGAGCTTTAACCATTTTATCTAATTGATCTAATGTCAATTAGATGTTGGCAAAGAAGGCAGAAGCATGGGTTCACAAAAGAGTACGTCAAAATAAGAAGTGTGGGAGATTGAGTGTATTAGATACAGTAGATCCAACCCTGAGTCAAACCTAAGTTTGTAAGAAACTATCCAATCATTCAAACATTATTGTTGTCTTTATAGTAGCCGAGAAATTATAAGAAACATAAATTTCATGTCTGAACATATATAATCCTGATTTCCTGTGACTGAAACTAACTTGGCTCATGGAATAATTTCGCTAGTTCATGGTAAACTCAGGCAGGTCTAGTTTATACTCACTCTCTCCTGTGTCCCTATTAAATAAGTCAGCATTCACATCTCTCTACAATTCATTTTCGTTCTACAAGGTGACATGTGGGTTGCCAGGAGGCCTACAACGTAGCATGGTGTGAGGGGTGATCTACATGCCTGTCCATGGTTCTGTTCTTTCTTTGTTAGACCCTGCTCAGATCTAAGTCATCTTTCAATGCATGGGCAGGTCTTCCTCTGTCCCTATAGGGTTAGCTACTTATAACCTCTGTTCCTAGGTAACATCTCGTGGTTCAGAAAACTCTAAATTATCTTCTTGTGAATTTTGAAAGCCCTTTTTTCTTCCACTCCTTTCAGCTACTTATGCACTCCTTTTTGAAGGCTGGGACTTTCATAGTTTTCCCTATACTTCTTAAGAAAATGGCTCTAACAATTGAAATATTATGTAACTTTTAAGATTTGTTCTACAACAATTTTCAGAATGTTTATTGTAGGATTCAAAAGAAAATGCATGTACTTTTTGATTATCCTTTTATTAAAGCTAGTGCTTATATATTTGCTGCTGCTTTATTTTGTTGACAAGGGAGGGAAAGCATAAATTGAAAAAACACATGGCTTAAAATCAACTAATTAGCCTGGTCCATGTACCATGTACCAGGCACTTTGTTAAGCTTAAAGGGAAATAAGATGCAGTATCTGACACTAAGGTCCTTACTGTCTATTGAGACACTCAAAAACATATAAATAACATAAAGTGGTAAGAAAGACATTTGTGATTTTGCTTTTAATATTCTTATTAAAGTGTTGTAGTAGAGTGTACTCATTAATTTGAGAAACTATTGTCTTGGCATGTAGTATCCACACTGATGATTATCAGTGGTTGGAGATTATCATAGGAATTGGAGAAAACCTAATCTACTGCCTCTGTTCCCTCTTTTCATATTTCTTTTGTTCCTTATTTCAAATTGTTGTTAATTAACACTTATCACCACATGTTAATGAAGGTTAATGGAGATCTTTAAAAGGAAAACTGACCCCATGGGAAAGCACATGGGTAGAAAAGTTAGAAAGAAGATACTGATGTTAAGAAGAAAAGTAGAATCAAATTAAAGTTAAATTTGAATAGAAGGTAAAGTTAAAACTAAGAAAAAAAAAGCAGCTGCAGAAATAAGAATGACTGAAAAAAAGAAAAACTTTGAACACTCGATTACTTAGGTATTTCAAAACAATATTCTTGAAGAGAAGTAGGTTATGGCTGGAAGACTAATTGCCACTGAGACTGGGATATGGATCCTGAGCAGTTATGGCTTTTCAGAAAAGAGATGTATTACCCCCAGTTTATTCACCTCTGAAAACCAAGCCCATGTGCCTGCCTCTCTGCAGTGTTCCGTCCACCCCTTTTCCATCTGGTTAGGTGTATCTTCTTTATATTCCCATAGTATCAGCCCTAACCCTAGACAAATGGAAGGGGTTCTGCTGTGGCTCCATGTGTTGAGAGGGCCCCTCTCTGGTTTTCCTCTGAAACAAGGGAGTCTGGGGTCAAAGGGACTTGCCCTGCCTTCTAGACCAGTCTCTGGGCAAACCATTAGAAACCTTGCCATAGAGGCTCCCAGCCTGTTTTTAAGGCTTGTGTAGCCCACTTTCCGCTGTGCCATTTTTATCAGAGAGTAGACCAGAGAGGGGCTAATGAGTGCAGCATCTATACCTGAGGAATGAGTAAGGAATAGTTACTTTCACAGATAGGAAGAGAGGCATTGAATTCTGTGTAATGAGCCTGATGTGGGAAAAGTAGGGAACCTGGAATCTGCTCTATACATACTACCATATTCCTATGCAAAATTGCAGAGGAGTTCAATAATTCTAAGTTTGAAATTGGTCTTGAAGCTCAGATTCCTTTAAGGCACTTTAAAGAATGATGCTAGCGAGGATGGGAGGAAGAGTTTGAAGCATCAAGGACAGACTAATCAGCAAGCAGAGAAATACGTTCCCCTCTTCTCTTCCAACTTCAGCTTAAAAACTGCAGCTTCTCTGAGGAATAGATCATAGTTTTTGGAAGGGAAAAAAGAAAATAAATTAATTTTGAAATTGTGCTGGACTATACACATTATTTTGGTATGAACTGTTGCTTTAGACATAACTTGAAAACGAATCTCCCTCCTTCCCCTACATTTTTCCTTTTCTTCTTCCATTTGACTGAACATTGCAATAAAAGGAACAGTGTCTTGGATGCAGGGATAGAAGCACATGTTGAGGATGGCAGAGTTATGCTACTAGCCTTGGAATCCCTTCCTACCTTTGGATTACTATTTATGGAAAAAATAAATATCTCCTTAATTTTTGGCCAGTGTTTTCTGTGATTTCTTTGCTGCAGCAACTTATTCTGTCCCCCAACTAATTACCTTCCAGCTGTCACAACATGACCATTCCAAGGGCATGGCTAAACATACTGAGATCTGAGGAAATGCCAGGCTGCATACACATTATGCAAAGTAGAGTTTTGTGATATGCAGTGAAGTTTGCACAAGTTTATAAACTAAATAATCCTTAACTGGCCTACTACAATGACATGTCCCTTCCTAGTTCAGGAATCCTTGCATTGTGACCTAGCAAATCTGTGGGAAAATAATTATTCTAATCTATTAAATGCAGGTATAATAGTTCAGATATACAAAAAAAGGAAACATTTTCTAAGATTTTCTAATAAGAAAATAACCTGCAGAGCACATACTGCACTGTTGTTGGGTAGTTTTACTCTTTTTGCATCATAGGTATGTTCAGTGGGGAGCCATCACTGATTAAATAAAAGAAAAACCAGTATTCTTTTGTCACCTCTCAGAAATCTTTATAATATTTTTATATTTTTCCTCTTTCCATCTAATGATAATTCTTAACTATTTCCTGGCGTAAAAGTTTATAAAATAATGTAGATTTTAGACTGAAAAGAGTTTTCTGGAAAATTCAAAATATCACAATATATTCTCCAGTACACTAAAAAACAATGTGAAGGACATGCAACTAATCTGCTTTAGATTAATTTTCTTTTTTCTTTGGGGAATCACTGTGATTAGTTCATTTTGGGTGGGAGTGATGCAATTATTATTATTTTATTATTATTATTATTATTTTACAAGAAAATTATACCATATAGGAACATGACTAGGGAAGTTCATTTTGGTAGCAATTTTTATGTTTTTTCTTCCACTCCTTCACATGTCAATACACAAAAAGAAATAACATTTTATGCAGTAGGTATTTCATCCAAAGTTAACCAACATATCATTAACAGAATTTTAATAACCCAAATTTCACTACAATTATAATTTAAATTAGTTACACTTATTTATTTTATGCATGAACAGATTAAAGAAAACTCTATTCCATAATTTAGACTGCTTTAAATAATTGCTATCAAACAGTTGCTTTCTTTGCAAAGAGGATATTTTGTCATGCTAACACATACATATTTATGTACATATTTGAATTAGAAAAAAATATTCATTTTCACATAAGAAAATTTCAAGTTAGATACCTTATCTTAATCTAAAAATCGTACTTTTTGTGGATTTTGTGTTTATATTTGTCAAAGCTCAAACACTCAAAGAACATAAAGAACTAACAAAACGTAAGAGAAACAAAGTGCCTCAAAGCTCCCCAAAATAATTCCTTTGTGGGTTTAAAATCATATCAAATTCAATGAGAGGTAAGCAGTGTATCTTCTCAGTTAAGACCATGTTTAGCAGTTCTGAGTCAATTTTTCTTAGCATCTAATTTTCTCATTCACATATTTTTCATATAAAAATGGAGCACAAATTGAAGCACGCCTCATTTATTTAGGATTTAATATCTATGACTAAAAACAAACATTTATAGTAAAATAATTTAAAAGAGACCAGAAACATTTAAAAAACATATTAGATTGTCACTTGTAATTGATCTATACAGATCTTAATATTAAATAATATCTATGTGACATTTGAAATATTTTTGTATTTGCAGACCCCTTATTTCACTTTCTACAATGCTCCTTTTTCCACCATTGATAGCAACAACATAACAGCAGCAGTGATCACAAGAGTAAGTGGTTCTTAAGGGACAAACATGTCACAGCCGGCTGTGACATCTCTTGATTATCTGCTGAGTGGCTGCTCCTTGGATTGTCTGTTGCTGATTATTAGCTATAGGTTGCTGATTATTAAATTAAACCACTTGTGCTGGTGGCTTATTCTCAGTATTTCCTCTTTCTCTATTCTCAATCTGTCTTAAAACTGACAGTCACGTAGGTTCTTCTCTCATCATTCTACTTAAATGCTCCTTACTAAATTGGGCAGTAAATTTGTTAATGTCATATGGAATGAGTCTCACTTGCGCTTCACCATGTGGGATTATTTACCATTCCCATCTTCTTAAAATTCTATATTCTGTTTCCCCTTACATGTATCTAAACATTTCTTCTTCTCCTTAGGCTTTTCTTGCTCCTGCTTCAGCTTCTCCCCTTCAGTCTACCCTCCTTCTTCCTAGTCCTTCTTATGCATTGGCCCCTCTTTATGCACTATTGCTTGCCCTTATATATAATTACTCCTTAGTATTTTATATTAGGTTATGTTCTTCTTACACCTCATTTCATCAGTTACCATGTTTTGCTGTTTACCTCTTTATTATTTTATTTCCAACATCATTCTTCATAAATGTATAAAGATCTTTGGAACAGTATGTCCAAATCTCTTATTATACATTTATACTTTGATTGACAGGCATTTTAAGCTGCAAGTATCTGAAATGGAATGTATCATCTTGCTCCATCCTTTTCTAAACCAGTGTTTTCTCCTTGTTACCCAAGATTGACACATCAGAGTCTCTATTAAGTTCTTTTGATTTTCTCACCCATCCAAACCAATTAATAATAAAGCTCAGCTGCCTTTACGCTCTATGTGTCTGAAGAAATATCACCTCCTCTCCACATCTCTTACTAAGGTCATGATTCAAGTCCCCACCGCTGTTTGTCTTGAGTTCTGTGTCATCCACCCAAATTGTCTTTCTGTTGTCAGTCACACCACTGTCAAATCTATCCTCCAAAGCCTGAGTGAATGGTTTTCAGATGCAAATGACACCAAATGGATGTCGTTTCCATCAACTACAGTTTAGATGTAAAAACTGTTCTTTTTTTCTTTTCTTTTTTTGCTTCTATTGTTTTCTTTTTTAATCACTCTTACCTTACACTGTTCACTTTGGCAAAATTGAGGAGCTTGGGATTTCTCATACTTACCATATTCTCAGTTTCCTCTTTTTTTCAATGATTTCTCTTTCAAAAGCCTCTTGACCTGGGTAAATATTATTCATAGTTTAATATGAAGCTCAGGAGTTATTTCCTCTGGAAAAATGTTTATGATCAGAAGCCTTGCCCCACCACCATAGAATGGATTATAATGGATTAAACAGCTCTCCTTCTACTCTTCAATAAAATCATGTAATCTGGGAATAAAGGTAGTTTTTATTCTCTTCCAGTTAATTTTCCATTTATTTATTTACCTTAACTTATTGCACTGCCTAGGTCCTCCAGTACAATGTTGAATAAAAGTGGCGAGGGTGAACATTCTTGCCTTTTTCCTTATCTTAAGGATAAGATATTTAGGCTTTCACCACTAAATATGATGTTAGCTCTAGCTTTTCCATATTTTGTATCATATATTTCATATTTTAATTTCTAGTTTATTGAGAATTTTTTCATAAATCAGTACTAGATTTCTTTAAATGTTTTATTTGCCCCTGAGATCTTTTTTTTTTTCACGACATTCTTGGGCACTGATTTTCCATGGTCATCTCTGAATAATGTCAGCCCCTTAGGCAGGACCATGGAGCTGGGGTGGAGTGAACTGATATGGGAATTTTACCTGACTAAAATGGCAGCAACACTTTTCACCAGGATAGAGTAGATTTTCTTGAATGAATACTTCTCAATTTGCTTCTTGTCTTTAGCACAATGTGTCTTTAGTGAAGATGATTTAAATGGTTTTTCATGACAATTTTGTCAAAGTACACTGCTGTTTTTGGGAGAAGAGACTTGTCACGTTCTTCACACAGCCATTCTAGAAGTCTTTCAAATAACCAGTTCTTATTGAATAAAAGGACAGTTTCAGTTTTTGTTTTTGTTTTTTTAATGAAAATTTTGTTTTGAGGAAATTGAGATATTCATAAGAAATTTCCCAAATAATATAATAGTTCCAGATACTATAGTTATTTTCTAGATAATACAATATGAAGGATGTAAGATTAAAATACACCCTCCCCACACATATGCCTTATAGTTAAATTGCCTTATATATAGCCTTGATAGTTATTAGCCTTGTGGTAGAGTCCATGTCTTTTAAACTTTTTTCAGCTAAAATATCTATAACTCTGGAAATGACTGTATCCAATTCACAGAAATTGTTAAGGCTTGAATGAGATAATATATATATATATGTGTGTATATATATATATATATATATATATATATATATATAATGTCTGGTTTAATGGTTTATATTAAACACTCAGTTAATATTCATTAAATTGTTTTTTAAAGTTTATATTTCTTATGGTTTATTTTGGGGATATAATTGACATAAAACATTGTATAATTTTAAGGTGTACAACCTGTTGATTTCATACATTCATATATTGTAATATGATGACCACCATAGCATTGGCTAACACCTCCATCATGTCACATACTTATTATTTATTCTTGGTGGTGAGAATATTTAAGATCTAGTCTCTTATCAACTTTAAATTATGTAATGCTGTAATGTTAAGTATAACCATAATGCTAATCATTAGATCTCTAGAATTTATTCATCTTATAATTGCAAGTGTGTACCCTTTGGCCAACATTTTTCCAATTCTCCCATTCCTCAGCCCCTGGTAACTACCATTCTACTCTCTGTTTCTGCAAGTTCAGATTTTTTAGATTCCACGTATAAGTGATAACGTACAATATTTGTCTATTTTTGTGTAACTTATCTCACTTAGCATAATACCCTCAAGGTCTATCAGTGTTGTTGCCAGTGGCAGGATTTCTCGTGGCTGAGTAATATCTATTGTGTTGAATATACCACATCTTCTTTATTCATTCATCCATTGATGGACAGTTAGGTTGTGTCCATATCTTGGCTATATTGAATAATGCTGCAGTAAACATGAAGTGCAGATATCTCTTTAATATTCTGTTTTCATTTCCTTTGGATATAACCCAGAAATGGGATTTCTGGGTCATATGGTAGATCTATCTGTAGTTTTTTTTAGTAGCCTCCATATTGTCTTCCATGTGACTGAACCGCTTTACATTCCCTCAAGCAGCGCACAAGGGTTCCCTTTTCTCCACGTCTTTGCCAAATATTATCTCTTGTTTTTTTTTATGATAGCCATTCTAACGGGTGTGAGGTGATATCTCATTGTGTGTGTGTTTTTTTTAACATCTTTATTGGAGTATAATTGCTTTACAATGGTGTGCTAGTTTCTGCTCTGTAACAAAGTTAATCAGATATATATATATATATATATATATATCTCCCCATATCTCCTCCCTCTTGCGTCTCCCTCCCACCCTCCCTTATCCCACCCCTCTAGGTGGTCACAAAGCACTGAGCTGATCTCCCTGTGCTATGTGACTGCTTCCCACTAGCTATCTATTTTACATTTGGTAGTGTATGTATGTCCGTTCCACTCTCTCACTTCATCCCAGCTTACCCTTAGGTCTCCCCATGTCCTCAAGCCCATTCTCTACGTCTGTGTCTTTACTCCTGTCCTGCCCCTAGGTTCGTCAGAACTATTTTTTTTTTTAGATCCATATATATGTGTTACCATATGTCATTTTAGTTTGATTTGCATTTCCCTCATGATTAGTGGTGTTCAGAATCTTTTCATGTACCTGTTGGCCATTTTCATGTCTTCTTTGGAAAAATGTCTATTCAGTTCCCCTGCCCATTTTTTTAAATTGGATTGTTTGATTTTTTTTATTATTATTGAGTTTTATGAGTTCTTTACATATTTTGGAAATTAACCCTTTATCCACTATATGGATTGCAAATATTTTTTTTCCTATTCTGCATCTTGCCTTATCATTTTGTTGATTGTTTCTTTGGCTATGCAGAGCTTTTGAGTTTGATGCAGTTCCATTTATTTATTTTTGTTTTTGTTGGTTGTGCTTTTGGTGTCATATCCAGAAAATCATTGCCAAGACCCATATCAAGGAGCTTTTTCCCTATGTTTTCTTCTAGGAATTTCACATCTTATGTTTAAGTCTTCAATCTGATTCAGTTTGATTTTTCTGAGTAGTGTGAAACAGGAGTCCAATTTCACTTTTCTGTATGTGGTTATCAGTTTTTCCCAGTACCATGTATTGAAGAGATTCTCCTTTCTCCATGGAGTATTCTTTTTTTTTTTTTTTTCTTTTTGCAGTATGCGGGCCTCTCACCGCTGTGGCCTCTCCCGTTGCGGAGCACAGGCTCCGGACGCGCAGGCCCAGAGGCCATGGCTCACGGGCCCAGCCGCTCCGCGGCATATGGGATCCTCCCAGACCGGGGCACGAACCCGTATCCCCTGCATCGGCAGGCGGACTCTCAACCACTGCGCCACCAGGGAGGCCCTGGAGTATTCTTGACTCCCTTGTCAAATATTGATTGACTGCATATAGAGGGGTTTATTTCTGGGCTTTCTCTTTTGTTCTGTTGGTCTATGTTTCTATGTTTATGCCACTACCATACTGTTTTAATTACTATAGATTTGTAATATGTTTTGAAATCAGAAAGTATGATACCTCCAGCTTTGTTCTTCTTTCTCAGGATTGCTTTGGTTATCTAGAGTCCTTTGTGGTTCCATACAAATTTATGATTGCTTTTTTCTATTTATTTGAAAAAAAAATGCCATTGGAATTTTGATGGGGATTACATTGAATCTATAGATGACTTTATGTAGTATGGACATTTCACAATATTGATTCCTCTGATCCATGAACATAAGATGTCTTTCCGTTTGTTTGTGTCTTCTTCAACTTCTTTCATCAAAGTTTTATAGTTATCACTGTACAGATCATTCATTTCCTTGGTTAAATTTATTCCTTTATTGTTTTTAATGCTGTTATGTTGCTATTTTAATACTTTTATTTTGTAATGCTATTGTGAATGGGATTGTTTTATTTCTTTTTCAGGTATTTCATTGACAGTGTATAGGAGTGCAACTGATTTCTCTATGTTGATTTTTATAGCCACAACTTTGCTGGATTTACTGATTAATTCCAACAGTTTTTTGGTTGAATCTTTAGGATTTTCTGTATATCAAATCATATCATCTACAAAAAAAGGCAGTTTTACTTCTTTCTTTATGATTTGCATGCCTATTATTTCTTTATCTTGCCTAATTGCTCTAGCTAGAATTTCCAGTACTATGTTGAATATGGGCACTCTGGTCTTGTTCTACTTAGAGCAAAAGATTTCAGACTTTCACCATTGAGTATGATGTTTACTGTGGGCTTGTTGTGTATGACCTTCACTGTGTTGAAGTTTGTTACTTCTGTTCCCAATTTGCTGAGGATTCTTTTCATGAAAAGTTATTGTATTTTTTAAATAATTTTTTTCTCTACTGAGATGACTGAATGATTTTTATCTTTATTCTATTCATGTAGTATAATGTTTAGTAGCATGCTTGTGTTGAATCATCCTTTCATCCAAGAGATAAATCACATATGATCATGGTGTATGATTCTTCTAACATTCTGTTTAAGTCAGTTTGCTAATATTTTGTCAAGTATTTTTGCATCTGTATATATCAGCGATATTTTCTTGTAGTGTCCTTATCTGCCTTTGGTATTAGAGTAATGCTGGCCTGGTAGATTGGGTTTGGAAGTGTTCCCTCCTCTTCTTTTTTTGGAAGAATTTGAAAAGGATTGGTGTTAATCTTCTTTAAATATTTGGTAGAATTCACCAGTGAAACCATCTGTCCTGGATTTTTCTGTGTTGGAGATTTTCCATTACTGATTCATTCACCTTATTCTTTATTCGTCCTTTATGATTCAGTCTCAATAAGTTGTATGTTTCTAGGAATTTATCCATTTCTTCTAGGTTATCCAAATCATTGGCATATTATTGTTCATAGTATCCACTTATGATCCTATGTTTTTCTGTGATATCAGTTGTAATATCTCCTCTTTCATTTCTGATTTTATTTTTTTTATCTCTTTTTTTCCTTTGTCTAGATAAAGGTTTGTCATTGTGTTTAGCTTTCCAAAAAAGCAATTATTTGCTATTTTTCTTCTATTGTTTGTCTGGTGTCTATTTCATTTTTTTCCATTGTGACCTTTGTTATTTCCTTCCCTCCTTCCTAACCTTGGGGTTACTTTGTTCCTCTTTGTAGTTCCTTCAGATGGAAAGTTCAGTTATTTATTTGAGATCTTTTTTTCTTAATATATGCATGTATCAGTATAAACTTACCTCTAAGTACTGCTTTTGCAGCATACCATATGTTTTGTTATGTTGTGTTTCCGTTTTCATTTGTTTGGAGATTGTTTTTTGAAAATCACTTTGATTTCTTCTTTGACCAGTTGGTTGTTCAGAATTGTGTTGTTTAGTTTCCACATGTTTGTAACTTTTCCAGCTTTCCTCTTGTTGTTGATTTTTAGTTTCATACTCATTGTGGTTGTAAAAGTGCTTGGTATGATTTTAAATCTTTTAAAATTTGTTAAAGTTTGTTTTGTGGCTGATAGTATGATCTATCCTAGAGAATATTCTGTGTGCAATTGAAAATAATGTTTATTCTTCTGCTGTTGGGTAGACATATCTATTTATGTTTGTTAGGTCCATTTGGTCTAATTTATAGTTGTCATACTGTACATTGGAACTCTAGCTCTATTCATCCTATGTAACAACTTTGTGTCCTTTGACCAATATCTCCTCATTTCTCCCACCTATCTACCCCTGAGCACTGTTCTATTATCTGCTTCTCTGTATTCAACTTCTTAGATCCCATATTTTAAGTGAGATCATTCCATCTTTTTCTTTCTGTTTGGTTTATTTTATTTAGCATAATGTCTTACAGGTTCATCCATTTTGCTGCAATGGCAAGATCTCCTGTTCATTTAAGGCTAGATAATATATATATATACACACAAACATTTGCTATCCATTCATCTATTGCCAGACACATCGTTTTCTTTTATTGGGTATTGTGAATACTGCAGCAGTGAACATGGGAGTGCATATATCATTTTGAGGTAATGATTTCATTTCCTTTGGTTTGAAATTGCTATATCATATGGTAGTTTTGTTTTTAACTTTTTGAGGACTCTGTACTCTTTTCCACATTGGCTATACCAATTTATATTCCAATGGGATCGTTTCATTTGGATTCTTTTAATTAGTCAGTTGGAATCATCTTAATGATTTTAAGTCATGTACTCATCTGGAGCAACAAATAATCATTACTTCAGAATTTTCAAAAATTGGGGTATAAAAAACTAATATTCTGGCCGTCTTTATGTAGTGGTATTATTTTATATAATTTTTTCCTGTGTTCTTCTTTGAATCCTCTAAACATTTTAATTTACAGGCATGTAGTTCATATTTCTCTACTTTCTATCACTTACTCTTTTAACCAAAGATAAAAATACATAGAAGATCAAACACTCATTATGTACAGATGATATTTAACATATCTTAACATTTTTCTATGTCTTTATTCAGATTTAGAAAATCTGTTTAAATAAATGCAGTACATACAACTGAGGTCCACCTTTTCTCCTCCTTGACAGCCTACTCTCCTCCAGTGTCTTGGTAACACTATCCTGAAGTTTGCATACTCCATACATTTTTATGATACAGATATATATGTATGTATTTATATGACTATTTTCACTCATATATATGTACTCCTATACATTTGTTTTGGTGGGTTTTAAATGCTTTGTCTTTTGGAGTGTCTCATGCTGTGAAGGACTTGCCCCATAAATAAACCTGTTAATGCACTGCTGAATTTAGTCTCATTGTGTGCTACTGTCCCTTCAAGATCATATTTAAAAATAAAAATTTAATGTTTATTTATTTTATTATTAGTCATCCATTTTATACGCATCAGTGTATACATTTCAATCCCAATCTCCCAATACATCACACCACAACCCTCATCCCCTGCCGCTTTGCTCCCTTGGTGTCCATAGATTTGTTCTCTACATCTGTGTCTCAATTTCTGCCCTGAAAACCGGTTCATCTGTACCACTTTCTAGGTTATACATATATGCGTTAATAAACAGTATTCGTTTTTCTCTTTCTGACTTACTTCACTCTGTATGACAGTCTCTACATGCATCCACGTCTCTACAAATGACCCAATTTCATTTCTTTTTATGGCAGAGTAATATTCCACTGTATATATGTACCACATCTTCTTTATCCATTCATCTGTTGATGGGCATTTAGGTTGCTTCCATGACCTGGCTATTGTAAATAGTGCTGCAGTGAACATTGGGGTGCATGTGTCTTTTTGAATTATGGTTTTCTCTGGGTACATACCCAGTAGTGGGATTGCTGGGTCATATGGGAATTCTATTTTTCGTTCTTTAAGGAACCACCACACTGTTCTCCATAGTGGCTCTATCAATTTACATTACCACCAACAGTTCAAGAGGGTTCCCTTTTCTCCACACCCTCTCCAGCATTTGTTGTTTGTAGATTTTCTGATGATGCCCATTCTAACTGGTGTGAGGTGATACCTCATTGTAGTTTTGATTTGCATTCTTTAATAATTTGTGATGTTGAGCAGCTTTTCATGTGCTTCTTGGCCATCTGTATGTCTTCTTTGGAGAAATGTTTATTTAGGTCTTCTGCCCATTTTTGGATTGGGTTGTTTGTTTTTTTATTATTGAGCTGCATGAGCTGTTTATAAATTTTGAAGATTAATCCTTTGATGATTCCTTTACAAATATTTTCTCCTATTCTGAGGGTTGTATTTTCATCTTGTTTATGGTTTCCTTTGCTGTGCAAAAGCTTTGAAGTTTCATTAGGTCCAATTTGTTTATTTTTGTTTTTATTTCCATTACTCTAGGAGGTGGATTAAAAAAGATCTCGCTGTGATTTATGTCATAGAGTGTTCTTCCTATGTTTCCCTCTAAGAGTTTTATAGTGCCCAGTCTTAAATTTAGGTCTCTAATCCATTTTGAGTTTATTTTTGTATGGTGTTAGCGAGTGTTCTAATTTCATTCTTTTACATGTAGCTTTCCAGTTTTCCCAGCACCACTTATTGAACAGACTGTCTTCTCTCCATTGTATATCTGTGCCTCCTTTGTCATAGATTAGTTGACCATAGGTGCGTGGGTTTATCTCTGGCCTTTCTATCCTGTTCCATTGATCTGTATTTCTGTTTTTGTGCCAGTACCATATTGTCTTGATTACTGTAGTTTTGTGGTACATTCTGAAGTCAGGGAGTCTGATTCCTCCATCTCTGTTTTTTTCCCTCAAGACTGCTTTGACTATTTGGAATCTTTTGTGTCTCCATACAAATATAAAAATTTTTTGTTCTACTTCTGTAAAAAATGCCATTGGTAATTTGATAAGTATTGCATTGAATCTGTAGATTGCTTTGGGTAGTATAGTTATTTTCACAATATTGATTCTCCCAATCCAAGAACATGGTTTATCTCTCCATCTGTTTGTATCATCTTTAATTTCTTTCATCAGTGTCTTCTAGTTTTCTGCATACAGGTCTTTTGTCTCCCTAGGTAGGTTTATTCCTAGGTGTTTTATTCTTTTTGTTGCAGTGGTAAATAGGAGTGTTTCCTTAATTTCTCTTTCAGATTTTTCATCATTAGTGTATAGGAATGCAAGAGATTTCTGTGCATTAATTTTGTATCCTGCTGCTTCAGCAAATTCATTGATTAGCTCTAGTAGTTTTCTGGTGGCATGTTTAGGATTCTCTATGTATAGTATCATGTCATCTGCAAACAGTGAGAGTTTTACTTCTTCTTTTCTAATTTGGAATCCTTTTATTTCTTTTTCTTCTCTGGTTGCTGTGGCTAGGACTTCCAAAACTATGTTGAATAATAGTGGTGAGAGTGGACATCCTTGTCTTGTTCCTGATCTTAGAGGAAATGCTTGCAGTTTTTCACCATTGAGAATGATGTTTGCTCTGGGTTTGTCATATATGGTCCTTATTGTGTTGAAGTAGGTTCCCTCTATGTCCACTTTCTGCAGAGCTTTTATCATAAATGGGTGTTGAATTTTGTCAAAAGCCCTTTCTGCATCTATTGAAATGATCATATGGTTTTATTCTTCAATTTGTTAATATGGTGTATCACACTGATTGATTTGCATATTTTGAAGAATCCTTGCATCTCTGGCATAAATCCCACTTGGTCATGGTGTATGATCCTTTTAATGTGTTGTTGGATTCTGTTTGCTAGTATTTTGTTGAGGATTTTTGCATCTATATTAATCAGTGATATTGGTCTGTAATTTTCTTTTTTTGTAGTATCTTTTTCTGGTTTTGGTATCAGGGTGATGTTGGCCTCATAGAATGAGTTTGGGAGTTTTCCTTCCTCTGCAATTTTTGGAAGAGTTTGAGGATAGGTGTTAGCTCTTCTCTAAATGTTTGATAGAATTCCCCTTGATCCTGGACTTTTGTTTGTTGGAAGGTTTTTAATCACAGTTTCAATTTCATTACTTGTGATTGGTCTGTTCATATTTTCTATTTCTTTCTGGTTCAGTCTTGGAAGATTACACCTTTCTAAGAATTTGTCCATTTCTTCCAGTTTGTCCATGTTATTCTCATAGAGTTGCTTGTAGTAGTCTCTTAGGATGCTTTGTATTTCTTCAGTGTCTGTTGTAAATTCTCCTTTTTCATTTCTAATTTTGTTGACTTGAGTGCTCTCCCTTTCTTTCTTGATGAGTCTGGCTAATGGTTTATCAATTCTGTTTATCTTCTCAAAGAACCAGCTTTTAGTTTTATTTATCTTTGCTATTGTTTTCTTCGTTTCTATTTCATTTATTTCTGTTCTGATGTTTATGATTTCTTTCCTTCTGCTAAGTTTGGGTTTTGTTTGTTCTTCTTTCTCTAGTTCCTTTAGGTGTAACATTAGATTGTTTATTTGAGATTTTTCTTGTTTCTTGAGGTAAGCTTGTATAGCTATAAACTTCCCTCTTAGAACTGCTTTTGCTGCATCCCATAGGTTTTGGATCATCGTGTTTTCATTGTCATTTGTCTCTAGGTATTTTTTTTATTTCCTCTTTGATTTCTTCAGTGATCTCTTGGTTATTTAGTGACGTATTGTTTAGCCTCCATGTATTTGTGTTTTTTACAGTTTTTCCCCTGTAATTGATTTCTATTCTCATAGCGTTTTGGTCAGAAAAGATGCTTGATATATTTCAATTTTCTTAAATTTACTGAGGCTTGATTTGTGACCCAAGATATGATCTATCCTGGAGAATATTCCATGTGCACTTGAGAAGAAAGTGTAATCTGCTGTTTTTGGATAGAATGTCCTACAAATATCAATTAAATCTATCTGGTCTACTGTGTCATTTAAAGCTTGTGTTTCCTTATTAATTTTCTGTTTGCATGATATGTCCATTGGTGTAAGTGAGGTGTTAAGTCCCCCACTATTATTGTGTTACTGTCAATTTCCTCTTTTAGAGCTGTTAGCAGTTGCCTTATGTATTGAGGTTCTCTTATGTTGGGTGTGTATATATTAATAATTGTTATATTTTCTTCTTGGTTTCATCCCTTGATCATTATGTAGTGTCCTTCCTTGTCTGTTGTAACATTCTTTATTTTAAATTCTATTTTACCTGATATGAGTATTGCTACTCCAGCCTTCTTTTGATTTCCATTTGCATGGAATATCTTTTTCCATCCCCTCACTTTCAGTCTTTATGTGTCCCTTGGTCTGAAGTGGGTCTCTTGTAGATAGCATATATATGGATCTTGTTTTGTGTCCGTTCAGCAAGCCTGTGTCTTTTGGTTGGAGCACTTAATCCATTCACATTTAAGGTAATTATCGATATGTATGTTCCTATTACCATTTTCTTAATTTTGGAGGGTTTGTTTTTGTATGTCCTTCCCTTCTCTTGTGCTTCCCACTTAGAGAAGTTCGTTTAGCATTTTTTGTAGAGCTGGTTTGATGGTGCTGAATTCTCTTAGCTTTTTCCTGTCTGTAAAGCTTTTTATTTCTCCATTGAATCTGAATGAGATACTTCCTGGGTGGAGTAATCTTGGTTGTTGGTTCTTCCCTTACATCACTTTAAGTATATCATGCCCCCTCCCTTCTAGCTTGTAGAGTTTCTGCTGAGAAATCAGCTGTTAACCTTATGGGAGTTCCCTTTTATGTTATTTGTCATTTTTCTCTTGCTGCTTTCAAGAATTTTTCATTGTTTTTAATTTTTGCCAATTTGATTACTATGTGTCTTGGCGTGTTTCTCCTTGGGTTTATCCCTATGGGAGTCTCTGCACTTCCTGGACTTGGGTGGCTAATTCCTTTCCCATATTAGGGAAGTTTTTGACTATAATCTCTTCAGATATTTTCTCTTGTCTTTTCTCTCTCTCTTCTCCTTCTGGGACCCCTCCCCTATAATGTGAATGTTGTTGTGTTTATTGTCCTAGAGGTCTCTTAGGTTGTCTTCATTTCTTTTCATTCTCTTTTTCTTTATTCTGTTCCACAGCAGTGAGTTCCACCATTCTGTCTTCCAGGTCACTTATCCGTTCTTCTGCCTCAGTTATTCTGCTATTGATTCCTTATAGTGTAGTTTTCATTTCAGTTATTGTATTGTTCATCTCTGTTTGTTTGTTCTTTAATTCTTCTAGGTCTTTGTTAAACATTTTTTGCATCTTCTTAATCTTTGCCTCCATTGTTTTTCCGAGGTCCTGGATCATCTTCACTATCATTATTCTGAATTGTTTTTCTGGAAGATTGTCTATCTCCATTTCTTTTCCTTGTTTATCTGGGGTTGTATCTTATTCCTTCATCTGGTACATAGCCCTCTGCCTTTTCATCTTGTCTATCTTTCTGTGAATGTGTTTTTTTTCCCACAGGCTGCAGGATTGTAGTTCTTCTTGCTTCTGCTGTCTGCCTTCTGGTGCCATATTTTTAAAAATTTTTGATCAACCTCAAATCCTTTTATATCATTACAACATGTAATTTAATTATAACCAATAAGATAGGAGAGTTTTCTCGGTGATCGTTCAGAGAATATTTTTCTCTACTAAGAAAAACATGAAGACAGTCTCTCTTATCTCCTAGGTTTTGCCAAATCTGGCGTTTTGCACAGAATTTTCATAATCAACCTGCTGAAGTGCCTTTAAGTAACAATTTTTTTCATTATTGAACTGATTTGGGGTGTTTTTATTTCTATTATTGGACAAATGAAACTATTTAAGAGATTATACTATTTATTCATTGAATATTCCTATGATATTTATAGGAAAATATATACAACTTGTTTCATTTACTTTATTTTATGATACTTTAAATATCATAAGAGTTTTCAGTTTTTGCTAACTTTCAAGTTTCATTAAACTTTAGTGAAGTAAGCATCCTGTTCTTTTCAGTGCTACTTCTTGATGTTTTAAGTGAATACAAAGTCTGTCACATATTGTTTTAATTCAGAAGTTGAGGATTTGGCTTTTTTTCAACTTGCCACCACCCTTTGTAAATATTTACCTTCTTTCCACCCTCTCATTATATTTATATCACATCTTTAGATTATTATCATATAATGAATAGGGCATGATGTTAATAATTTAAGTCTTTTATCATTCTTTCCCTGTAAACCACAAAACTACTTTTATTTGTATATTGACCCTCCTGGACTGATTTTTTTTTTTTAATATTTTTCTTTACTATTTTATAGTTTTTTTTTTCTGGGAGTTTCTGGAAACACAGTTTTTAAAATGTCTATGAAATTACATTTTGTCATTATATTCTTAATTTCCAACAGTTCTTTTTATTCTGTTTTTTATTTTATTATATATTTATGTATGAAAATACTTCCAGTGAAGATATTAATTTTTGTTTTAAAAATGTATTCTACCCTTTGCATGTTTTTTAAATCTTGAATTACTTTTATCCATTTATTCTTATAGTCCTGTCTTTCATTCATAGATTTTTATAAATATTTGGCAGTTTTAAACTCTGGCTTAATTTTAAGATTGAAGAACAAACATAAAATTTGTATGTATATATACTTTCTTTAGGGGTGGATGATAAGCCTCACTGTTAGTGAATTAGGTTTTTTGTTTTATTTATTTTATTTGATCAAACCCCAGTGTCAGGTGTTTTCATTTAGGCAGATCAATTTCCACTGAGAGGAATCTTCTAATAATATATCTTCAGTAATCTTATATCTTCAGTAGGCTTGTGTTGAGGTTTAAGTGCTAATAAGTTTCCTGACTATTTTCAAAAGCAGTTGGGGAAAAATGACTGTTGCTCTAATGTTAAATGCAGAACCTCACCCCTGATCTCAGGCTAGGCATGGTGCCCACAGTTGTGCAATTTCTCTAGTTAATACTCTCAGGAGACTAAAACTTTATTTTGTTATTCTGAGGATTGCAAGAAAATATGGGAAAATAGACATTTCTCATCAAAATGTACAATCTTAGTTTCAGCTACAATGGAGCCTCATTTTCAAAAATATATAGTGCTTCCAATTCTTGAATACTTCTAGTGTTATAAAGCATGCAGAGTCCTACTAATTGGTGCCACTGTTCCCTACCAGGCTTTTTCAGAATTGCTATTTAAGTTTACAGCTTTTTAATATATTTTATAGATTCCAAAATATGGCTATTATCTTTTCTTTTTTTCATTTAGTTTGTTCTTATGGGATCATCCCCTTTTACCTTTTTACTTCTACTTTTCATGTGATTTTGTGAGACAGCAGCAATAAATGTATGCATTTAATCTGCCATGTTTAATTTGAAAAGTACTAGTTTAAAAATGTAACAAACATATCTAAATCAATACTTTTATAACTATTTAAATGTATTAAATCTTTTGAAAATAATACAAATCAAATGTTTTAATTTTAGTTTGAACATTTCCTATTAATTTATTTTAGGATTCGATTTTCCAGTTTTAACACAAACATCAGTTATAGTTCATTTATAATCAATTATGTTTCATCTTATCTACCTATTTATCAGTTTCTTTCCTTGACGTTGTTTCTAAAATCCCTCTGAGTTTACTCTTCTTACCTTATTCTCTGTTAACTTTTTCAGTGAGGTATTGTGAGTGGTGACCTCTCTTAACAATTTTATATATGAAGTGTTTTATTTTTTCTAGACATAGAATTTTAGGTTAACCAGTTTCTAATTTTTGTTTCTGTGTAAATTTTAATTATTTTCTCTGGTATCTGTGTTTTCTGATGAGAATTCTGCTGTTAATCTCAGTGTTCCCTTTTAGCTAATCCATCTCAAGTTTTTTCTTTATACTTAATCATCTTCAAATTCAGCTCTATGTGTAAAGGTGTGGAATTATTTACTCAGTGCTAGTGGTGAAACTTTAACATGAAGTTTCAAGACTTTATTGAATGATAGTCCCACTGCAGTATTGATATTTGGGCCAGATAATTGTTTGTTGTGGGGGCTGTCTTGTGCCTTGTAGGATGTTTAGTAGCGTGCCTGGCTACTAAAGTTGTCAGTAGCAACTTTCCAGTCATGACAAAATGTCTCCTAAGACAGAACCAAACGTCTCCTGGGGTGGGGAGAGGGAAGAGGGAGACAAAATCACTCCTCATTGAGAATCACTGATTTAAACTATTGATACATAAATGAGAAAGAATTATAATTTTTCTATAGACTATCAAAAGTCTCTGAAAAAATTGTTTGTTACAAAAAAGTATTTCTTTAAAAATTAAGTTTTCTTATAACTTGATGACTTTAATACAAATTAGAGTATTTCTCACCAGATTTATGGCATAACTCTTGCATTTTTTTGGTAATTAAAATATTCAAGAATTTGCACTTAATTTGATGAGCATCATGGAATGTCTACTTGAACATGTCCTGAATCCAAAGAGATTCTTTCTTTACTAAATTATTGCTGATGGATTTTATCAAAAGCTACATTAGAAATATAAATAGTTAAAAAAAAAAACCTTACAGTTATAAATTTTTTTCTGTCCCTTTGAGATGCGTATGGACCTCCTACAACCCAGGAATATCTTTCTCAAGGACCTGGCAGCCATTCCTTTGAAATACCATCATCAAGAAAGACAGGGCCCTCTCTCCCAGTCTCCATGGGAGCATAGGAACCTACCTTGCACATTACAGTCAGCAAACCCAGATGGCCTAATTACATCCACCAAACCCCTTCCCGCTTGTTTATAACTTGCCACTCCCCTGACTTTTCTGAAGCCCCTGCTCATTCATCCTCCCTACTCTTCATTCTCTGGTTAAAATACCCCGTCACCTCTGTAGAAACTAGATTTGAGCTCAGCTCTTTCCCTTGCTGCAGTAGTTACTGAATAAAATTGGACTTTCCCACCTTAAAATAAATAAATAAATAAATATAGATTGTAGGTTTTCTAGCTAAACCCAGAATTCATCAAGATAAATTGATTAGGAAACTCATTATTAGGAGTCTGGAAATATGAAATTTAAATAAAATCTCTTTTTCTGTAAAGTATTAGAGATAAAGTAAAGGACTTTAATGTGTTTCTACTAAAAAATATTTTTATCTTTCATACCTTTTGAGTTTTCTGTAGGAATCCTACCTTAATACTTTAAAAAATTGACTTGTGTTATTTAAGTTGGCATATATCACAAGTCACATAAATAAACATGATTTGTATGTATGTTAACGAGAAGGACATAGTAGTATGGGGTATCATGTCCATTTGTAAAGGAAGTCTATAAAAATTAAAACATTAATGTGAATCTAGTGATTCAGAGCTGATAATTTTTTTCCAAAACTGACTAACAATTTCTATTATTTCCATATTTCTCTGCTTATACCTGAATAAAAGATAATTCCTTGATCCTGATAAAAGGCATTTTCTAGAACACTTTTCTTTTGGAAGCTTATGCTTTAACAAGTAGATAGATATGGGTCATGTCACATGCAACATGAATTTTATCCCACAGTGTATCCTAGGAAAACAGAGACTTTCAGTCACTAGAAGTTCCTGAGCTCACAGCTGTTTACCTAATGCACCTAAGAATTAGGGAAAATAATTTTGTTTTGCTGTATCAAGTTATTCTGTTATATCACTTTCAGAACTTGGTAGGCCTTGTTTAAATTAAAGTCTATCTTATTCTACCATTGTGTGCATGTGTGTGTGTGTTCATGTGTGTATGCATGCCTGTAGGAGAGAGGGTTTGTTTGGGGGAGGAAAAGAGCAAATATACAGATTATGTCATTTATTCATTTATTCACTCAAAATATTATTTGAGGATTTTCTATATGCTAGACACCCTACAGTCAAGAGAGAAGGAACCTGGACCTTTGAGGGAACTTGTACTACCATGTCATCTTATCTTTCTGGACTGCCTTGCCAGCTCAGATTTTTATTTAGCCTCTGTTGAAGTAAGCAACCAATATCCTAATTAATACAAGGTGCATGAGTAGGACCTTACATTCTATATGTGCCATGCCATTTTATAGAATTCCATGAGGAAAAAGAGAATGCTGACTATCGGATGTCTGGAACACATATCTCAATTCCTAATTTGTAATTTGTTTGCTCATGTGTTCATGGTTTGTATTTACCACTAGCTTATAATCAGTGTAATGACAGGACCGTGTCACTTTTGTTCCTCTTTCCCTTTCACAATACTGCAATGCAGATATGGTGGTGCTGACCTAAATTCAACAATGTGGCGAGGGAAACTACTTCTGGATGAAATTTTTGTAAAGTGTCATTGGTAAAATTTCTTCAAGGCTGTGGAAATCAACACTCAATCTCAAATACTATTTTGTTGCCTGACCCATTATACAGACCATTAGGTCTTCCTCCAATAACCTTCTCTAACCTTCTCTTCTCCCCCATGGAGCTCTTTAAAGTTTGGGAACCCATATTAAATTGACTGTGAACTCAGGCATTGGAATATGACTTAAATAGTACATGTTTTTTGTGTGAAATTCTCCTGGAGCTATCTGGAACCATGGAAGGTTGAGAATAGACTTAAGCAAAACACTGTGAAAAATTTCTTAAATTGAAAATAAATATGTATCACCCAAAATATACACAGATATTAACACATTGGTAATTTTCTAGTAACAGAAATGCTACCATCTTAACACAGTGGACTGTCTAATAAGAATGACAAGTCCTCTCCTAGTCATGAAAAGAAATGAAGTGACAGTGAAGTCATGAAAAAAATTAAAAATGATTCACTACAATGATAGGAATGTCATATTTCTCATCTAGCAAAGGTTATTTAGTTATTTATATTCATTATACATGTTAATGAAACTTAAGTTGTGCAGAATGGTTGACAAACTAGCATGTGGCCATAGCTACTGACCTCTCATGCCAAGGCAGGAAATTCATCCAATATAAATGGCAGAAGGTTCTAACCAGGCATTGTATTTAAAATTTCTTATTCTGTTTTCTCCCTTGTAAGTCCCTCAAGAATAGTGGAATTGATATTGTACCATTTTCTTGTGTTCTAAAACAGAATCCGTTTTTGCAGGGTCTTATTGATACATGGTTGGCATTTTACTCACTTTTATTAACGAGTGATATAAATAATGCTGTTATTTAAATCTTTGTTCAGTAGGTATTAACTGTGAAGACAAATACTTAGTTATTTAAATAATACTGTCAGCAATTTTAGAGGAAAAAAGAAGTTTTTCTTGAAATTATCATTGTATAGTTTCAACTTAATAGTATAGCTTCCATTATGCTTATGATCTATAAAATTACTGTGCATTTGGCATTAATGGAAAGCATATTTTTATTACTCAGTTTGCTTTAGGCTTCAGGCATGTTAGGGCCTCAACAACATGGTCTAGTGAGGAATAAGAAGGATGGTGCTGGATAGAGTTGGTTGGGCTAAATTGTTAGTTTCTCAGACCGTGGAAGAGTGCAGTTAGCCTAGCCACCCAATGATTCTTGAAAATTAATCCATTCAAAGAATGGACAAGATCAGTTCATTAGGAAAATTGAGAGAAAATATTGCTTCCTAGAGAAAGAGTTTAGCTCGGTAGGTAATGTATTACCTACCTAGGATACTCTTCCAGGGGTCTGAGGTTCAGACAGGAATTTCTACCTAGCAAAGAACTAAATTGTCTGTGGAAAAACTTAGGAGAAGCTTAGTTGTTTGGTTTAAGACACTATGGTGAGGAATAGGAGCAGGCTAATGACTGGGCAGCATGGGGATAAACAGGACTCCATATGAGCATTCCCCATTTCAAATCTGAATTAAACTTACCATGAGATCAAGAGTTTTGCTACAACTCATACCTTAACCAGGACTTGTTGTAGAATCTATAGGGTGTAGCATTTGTGTGAAAACCATCAGTTTTGTGCAAATAATTGTGTAATACGCCAGAGTCTGTCAGAAGTAGCCATTGAAATATATTACAGTTTTGGAAATGCAATGTGAATTCAAAAACTAGAAACACACAATCACTGTCAAAAGTGGGTGGGGAAAAGTGTTGAATTTTTGATAAATATGTGATGTGATTCCCAGGGACACGTAGATGTTGGAGATGGTCCTTCGAATCATCAAAGCAAGATATGTTCCCATCCTCCTCCTCATCTCTCTTCCTTCATCTTTTAAACTCACTTTCCCTCTGTCTTTCTCTCTCATTTTGAGGAAATAAACCAGGAGGTATCTGGATAACCATATGGCCCAATAAACACTTTAAATAGATCAAATCCTACACCATTGATACACATAATTTAAGAACATAATGTTTTTCTCTGGATTTCATTCAGAAGGTTTACTTCATAACAACTAAATGTAAGCATAGTACAGTGGTTTAAATTAGTATTGCTGAAATTATATCTAGCAGCCTAAACTAAACACTGCAAATTTTACAATTGAAAAATGTATTTGCTTTATGTTCTCTGACTTTTTTCATGCTTAATGTTACTAAGGTTATCATTTGTTACCTGACATCACATTCACATTTTTTACATGAAAGCATCACATGGCATCAACCAAAGCACCACTAGACATTAAAAGTCAGTCTGTATTTTCAGTGTATATTAGTGTTTTCATCTGAACATTAACTTTTACATTTCTTCACTTTGTACTGAAACTGACGACACTGACATTTCATTAACATGTATTATGTTTCCTGTTCACTTTTTTTTCTCTTGTTTTCTTTGTAACTTACACTGTGTGTATCAGTCAACGTTCTCATATCTATCTATCCATCCATCCATCCATCCATTCATGAAATTGGTTCATGTGATTGTGGGAGCAGGCAAGTTCAAAATCGGTGGGTAGGCATTCAGGCTAAAAACTCAGGATTTGAAATAAAGACAGGATTTGAATCTATAGTCCTGAGGCAGAATCTTTGGGAAACCTCAGTTTTTGTTCTGAAGGCCTTTCAACTGATTATATGAGGCCCACCCACTTTATCAAGGTTAGCCTACTTAAAATCAATTGATTGTAGATGTTAACCACAGCTGCAAAATTTATTCATGGCAGCATCTAGATTAGTGTTTGATTAAATAGCTGGATACTATAGCCTAACCATGTTGACATGTAAAACTAACAATGATCACACTTTGCAAACTCCCCCCCTTTTTTTTTGATAAAAGCTATGACATGGGAACAGTTTAGGATTTAAAGAGTGTTACATTAACAATTTTGGATGTACTTACCCTTGAAATCAGGGTACTGTAATTACTTTGAAATACAATCTTAAAACACAGTGAAGGAATATAGGATCCCAAATTACCTTAGGAATACCTAAATTATCCCCCTTCCTGAGCCTAATCTAACAGATGAAAAAATTGTATGTAAAAGTTATATATGTATAACCTTAATTCTCTCTAAGAAATAATAAAATTTTAAAGCTGAGTATCAAGGGTCACATAAAAATATTAAGTTTGTGTAGGAAGTGCTAGGTATCTTCTAGGGTAAAAAAATTATTAAGATAAAGACAGTACTAGTCTCTCATAGCTGACTGTCAGGTAATTATAGTAAAATATGACTAACTAATTATATAATTATGAGGATACTAATAAAACAAAAAAGAAAAAAATTGTATAACTTAGCCTGGGGCATCAGTTGAAGCTGCCAAAATAAGGTGAGTCTGGAAAGATGCTTTCTTAAGTAAGCAATGTCGACACAAATAATCAATAAACAGTCAATAATAGTAATAGAAAAGAGCTTTTTTGAGCTACACTGAAGATTATATCCTGGGAGACACAGATTCAGGAAGCACTTGAATTATGTTCCACTGGGCTACAAAATGGGGGAGGCTTATACGGGCAAAAACAGCAAAGTTATATATGATGTTTGTCAAGAATTAGGATTGGAGCTGGCAAGAGGTAAGGGTGCTCATTAAGAAAGGATTAGTTGGTGTCTGAAATGATCATATAGTTACAGTGGGAGACCTTGAGACCATAAAGTTGCAGCTGGCAGCTGCTAGCAGATATTGTTTTGAAAATGGCTGTTGGTGTCTTTGAGTTTGATACAGTTCAGAAAATTCAAGTTCTCATTGATGCAGGAACATGACTGAAAGCACATCCACAATGGCCACCTGGCTCCATTTTGAATGTCTGAATCAGTTACTCCATTTTGACTTTTTAAGTGCATTATTTTCTTTAATGGTTAAAACAGATGTACAATGCATGTTTGACAGGCCATAAGAAAGGCTGTTCTAGTTAGCATAAAGTTCAAGCCACATTATGCAGAAGCCAGGATGACTTCCTCATATCTCAGTATGTGGAAATTTCTTCCATCAGCAGCATGTATAAGGATGGTAGCATTCTAATTACAGAGAAATACTTATGGATAATTTGGATGTATGAAAAAACACAGAAAACACAATGCCTTGGCAGAAAGGCAAGCAAGTGACATAGTTGCTAGAATTGGTGGAGCTCTCAAAAATTGATGGGAGGTGAGTCCCCTGAGGTTAACACAGTTTGAAAATCACTGCACTCCAAGATGCTGCTTTTAAGTCATGTGTACAACTGGTATAAATCTCCACTGTGTAACAGAATTTTTGTAAGAAATTGTATTTCTTGCACTCTGCTGCTGTCCTGTTCTTATAGGTACAGTGGACTCTCTCTTCACTAAGACAAACATGCTGTTAAAGGTTTTAATTGCAGTTACTGCTTGGCCAGAAATAGTCTGATCTCTACATTTAGTGTAGGAAGCAGGATAATCAAGTCTTGGTCAGTGTTGTGCTGGTAAGAAAAGGAGAAGGTAAGGAAGAAGAAAAGGAAGAAAAAGGAAAAAAGGTGGTGAAAAAATGTGTTTAGAGTAAGGAGGGAATGAAAGAAATAGAGCAGAAGTGGAGGGGAAGGGGGGAAAATACAACAGTAATAAAAAGCAGTAATTAACGTATGAAAGAGCTTTCCATCTTCAATTAATTAATACTCATTATATTCTCTATTTTATGAATAGAAACTCAGTCTTAAATATTTAGTGGTTAAATGAATTGGCCAATATAGCACAGCCAATAAATATAAGAGCTGGATAAATTCCAAAGGCCATGCTTAACACTATTTATAAAGTCAAATCTGCAAAAATTTTAAAAACACCTCTACATCTTTAATGTTGTTACCTGTGGTGGTATCATTGTGGATTGGTCTTATTATGGTTATTTTGAGTGAGTGTTATACTTTCCATTATTTTATAAAGTTCCTAAATTGAGCATATATTCCTCTATACTTTTTTAAATTAAGGCATATTGAAGTATTAAAAGGATTTCTACCATATCAAAATTAAAATTAATGCCTTTTAAATATCTATTTCTAAACAAATTATGATTTAACTTAAATATACTTATATTTTATTTGTTTTTGATTTATAAGAATCTAACAATTGATCATTTATCTTTAGGTCCATGTTTTATTCCTTCTATAATATATACAAAGACATATAATGTATTGACTTTATTCATCTAAAGTCACTCAGATTTTCTTTGCTTTCTTCCTTTATTCCAGCACTGTCACAATGGAAATTCATGAACAAAGGGGAGAGAGGAATTAATAGATATATGTAAACTAGCTTAGTTAACCAGAAAGGGTCAAGCATTCAGTAAATTGTTAGGGTGGTACGATATAGAAAATATAAGACCTGATTTGTTAGATAGAATAGGGCAGTGTAAGTATACTCTGTTCTAACTCCCTTATAGAACTTTAGGTGGTTAATTCACTGTAATATAGTGATCAACTCAGAGCCATCCTGATGTCATACTATACAGAAAACTGAGTTGAGCAGGTAATTCAAGTGAAACATAGTTTTTCTTGACCCTGCAGTTCAATTTAATGAAGGTGTACATTTTCCTAATGACTCATCGAACAAAATTTCTGTAATATTAAAATGACATATTACAGAAAATGTGTGAAATATGAAAGTGGGGAAGAGTGAGATTCATTCTGGCCACTAGGCCTAGAAAGATGCAATAGAGAAGTTAGAGCTTGGGTAATTCTTGAAAACAACTAGAATTCCCATGTTTATCCTACATTTTAAGATCAGAATAGTAATAAAGTCTTTCACCAAAAGAAGTAATGCCTATGTTTCAGATAAAACAAATACAATAGCCAAAAGTGTTGCTATTAGATGATATACAGAAGAATGATGGGGAAGAAGAGGGGGGTTATGGAAGTACAGCCCACAGCTAATTCACATCAACCACGATACATGACATTAGAATCAAATAAATCTTCAAAATTCAGCAGGGCTTCAGTGGTCCACTCATAATTAGCAAACTGTTTTGATGGCTTTTGGAGAATTATTAAATATATAAATTTGAATTACATTGGAAAACGAATGAAATTGTGCAAATTTATTAACCCTGGGCATATTAAATCTAACCCAGTTGAGTTGTATCTGTAGAATTCTAAGATATTTACATGTGCATCTTGCAAGCTGCTGTACAAGCAACAATTGAGTATTTTAGTGCACCTCCCAAATCAGTAGTTCCCTTTACTGCTTCATTAATATAATTGGAACTAGGACTTATTTAGCTCTAGCCAAGTGATTTGAAAGGGGCTGATTATTTTGTGACCCCCTTGGAACAGCATTTAAGAGCAAAAGAGGGATGTGCATGAAGAACACAACTGCTGATGCAGTTGAAATTCCTTACAAATGAGAAAGTTAAAATTTGACACTAATAAGGTGGTTGTTGAAGCCCTAGTTTTTCAAATTAGTAGCCCATTCTTTTTCTGTTTTGTTTCTTTTAATTCAATGCCAAAAGTTAGGGGAAGTAGGACCTAGTGGATGAAGCATGGCATAATATGTAAAGTGGGAGAAAGGTATTTTATTAAAAGTTCATACTTCCAATCAAAGTTCTATAAATATATAAACTATGAATACGTCAACCTTGATTTGAAGTCTGGGCTTGTTTCAAAGAAATGTGTAATAGATAATGCTTAACAGTCAATAGATGCTCTGAAAGGTACCTACAAGATAGTATACTAAATCAAATCCTTTACTCTTTTAATCATTCATTATTTTAAATTTTAAAAAATACTTGTTGATTACATACTATATACCAAGGAGTATTGTGGAAGGAACCATGACAGCAGCTTTAATGTCTTTTTCTTTCTCTCTTCACATTCTCTACTTTGTGTTCCTCTAAAATATGTTTAAAGGGTGTGTACATGTAATATGCGTATATGTATATTTAAGAATATATATTAATGAACTGCCAGGTTTCACAGAATTATCAGTAAGACAGATAGTAAGCAAGGAAACACAATGGGTATGGTCTCAGCTAATGGACTTTTCTTGTTATTTCAGCGGTATTCTATGTCAATAATAGTATAAATATAACTTTTTAATATATATAAAATATTCTGTACCTTGAGTTTCGCAGTGTGTTAATCTTGGAGATTACAGATAGGAGTCTCATTGTGTTTTACCTTCTTTATAGTATTCCTTTTCATAGATGTACTCCTATTTATTTCCCTAGTCTTCCATCAATGGACATTTCAGATGTTTCCAATCTTTGGCTCTTAATATTAGAATTAATATTCCTTAATGTGTCATATCACACTAGTATATTCAAGATGATAATTTCATACTTTTCATTTTGTTAAGCTTCCAACATGTTCTCCTGGATCTTTACTCTCCATTGATTACCTCATTGCAGGGAATAAGGAAGGAAGTTCTTCCACCTGGGCAAAGGAAAGGAAATAAAAATGGCTTTAAAGTATAACAAAATAAAAATATGTAATCATATTCATAAGAAAAAAAACATTTTACTAAATCTGTCAATTTAAGGGCATATGTCCCCAAACATTCTGCCTATGCTTCTATCAATCATGCTATGGGCTGAATTCTGTTCTCCCAAAATTTGTATGTGGAAATCCTAACCCCCAGTGTTAACAGTATTTAGAGATGGGGCTTTTGGGAGACAATGTGGTTTAGATGAGATCATGAGGGTGGGGCTCTCATGATGGGATTAGTGCTTTTATGCGAAGAAACACCAGAGACCAGCCAACCTTACTCCCTCTCGCCATCCTTCCCTCTCTCTCTCTCTCCCCGCTCCCCCCACCAACCAAACCTCTCTTTTTCTTGTTCTCTCTCTGTCATGTAAGGCACAGTGAGGAGGTGGCTATCTCAAAGCTTGGAAGAAAACTCTCACCAGAAACCAAACATGTGGCATCCTGATCTCAGGCTTTCAGTCACCAGGGCTATAAGAATATGAATTTCTGCTCTTTAAGCTACTCAACCTATAGTATTTTGTTATGACAGCTGAAGCTGACTAGGACAGAAGACTATCTCCTCTACTTGCCCTGTGAATCCCATCCTTTTTTGCCCAATCAAGCACTCAGTTATGGTCATAGTCCTCACTCTCTTTGAAGCACCAATTTTCCCTCCCTGCTGGATCATTCTAATCAGAATGCAAATTTAGAAAAGCATTTACTGACGTCAGATTATTCTTTGACTTCTGCCCCATTCTCTGCTATTATTTGCATTTACTGAAAGCAAAACTCACTGAAAGAGTAATCTGTAGTTGCCAGTTCCACCTCCCATTTTCTCCTCAACCCAGTCCAATCAGGAATTTAGGTCTATCACTAGACTGAAACAGCTCATGGCAAGTCAGCAGTAACCCCCACATTGCAAAGGTCTGATCTTACTCAATTCCTCAGTAGTGTTTAGAGACAGTTGATCACTCCCCATGTTAAAACAGAGACAAATAAATGAAAAACTTTTCTTACTTCAGCTACCAGGATATCATATTCTCTTGTTTGTTCCTCAACTTTTGGCCACTCCTTCTCAGTCTCTTTTGCTGGTTTCTATTATTATTTCCTTTCCTTCAAAATGTTGGAGAGGCTCAGGCTTCTGCCAATGAGATTTTTTCTCCTCTTATATACGCATCTTCACTGGATGTTCCCACATAGCTCTATGAATTTAAATATTTCTCCCATCAATGAGCTAACCATATATATCAAGCCATTTATTTTACATCATCATCTGGATCTATAATAAGTATTTAAAGTTACTATGCATAAAACTGAACTCTTGGGCTTCCCTGGTGGCGCAATGGTTGAGAATCCACCTGCCGATGCAGGGGATATGGGTTCGTGCCCCGGTCTGGGAAGATCCCACATGCCGCGGAGCGGCTAGGCCCGTGAGCCATGGCCGCTGAGCCTGCGCGTCCGGAGCCTGTGCTCCGCAACGGGAGAGGCCACAACAGTGAGAGGCCCGCATACTGCAAAAAAAAAAAACTGAACTCTTGTTTCTCCCTACAAAGCCCACTCAGTAAGTGGAGCCACAAGTTTTTCTAGAAAAATTATTGGTACTATTTTAAGTTCCTTTCCTGCTCTTGTAAACTATATCCAATCTATCATCATATCAGTTCTGTAGTACATTTATAATATATTTGAAAATCAACCACACCCCAACTCTTAGTACTATCCCATCCTAAACCAAAATGTCTATTCTCCTAGAATAAATCAAAAACCTTCTAATCCATCTTCTTTCCTCCACTCTCAGCCTCCTTTGATCTTTTCTCTACAGGCTAGAGAGGCCCACTTAAAATCACTATCTGACTCTAAGTTATCCAAAATGTTTTGTCATGTTAAAATGCAATCCTTACCATGACCTTTTATTAGTCCCAACATGGCCTAATCCATGGGTAATATGTCTAATTTCATCTCCTATTATTGTATACCTTGCTTTATGGTGTCCAACATGCTGAACTGCTTGTTAATTCTTGTATAATCAAGCTCATTCCATCCCATGACATTGTATTCCCATCACCTTAGAAACTCATTCCTGACTTCATTTGTATCACTGCTTGAAAGTCTCCTCCTCAGAAAGGACTTTTCCCTCATCATTTTATCTCAAGCAGCACTTTCTAGGCTTTTTAATTCTCTTACATTGCTTTTCATCTCTTCATGTAACTATAAATATTGTTATATAAAGAATATATACAAAACATGTATTTAAAATATCCCTCCCTCCCTCTCCTTCCTCCCCTCCCTCTCTCTCTTTCTCTCTCTCCCCTGCTTCTCCACTTTTAAGTAACATGCATGAAGACATGACTTTTATCAGTTATTTTACTGGTAAGCAAAGGGTATACATGTTGTACACTCTGATAAATATTGCCAACTTCCTCTATTTATAGGTTGAAACCATTTTATTTGCACTATCTATGTAAGACTAAGAATCATAACCTCCCCTCAGTCATGTAATGGATCATTCATTCTTTGCTAAACTGATGAATAAAATAAAGGTATCTCATAGGAGTGAGGTTAAACATTTTCACAGGTTTAAACATTTTTCTGTTTCCTTTCTTTGTCCAGTTTTCTATTTTTTTGTTATTGGCCTTTTCTTGTTTTAAGGAAGTCTTTAACTTTTTACAAAGTTGTAAATATTTTATTCTTGACATTTAAAAATTAAAATTTTGAATCAACTACTTAGAGGTGTAATATATAAAATAAAATGAAATATTTAAAGTGTATAGGTTGAGGAGTTTTGACAAAAATATACATCTGAGTAACCAAACCTATAATCAAAGTATACAAGTTTTTTACCACCTCAGAAGGTACTTGTTTTTATCAATTTGGTGTGTGTAAAAAAAATACCATGCACTGGGTGGCTTCAGCAATAAACATTTATTTCTCACAGTTCTGGAGGCTGGGAAGTTGAGACCAAGATGGCAGCATAATTGGGTTCTGGTGAGGATCCTCTTCCTGGTTTGTAGATGCCGTCTTCTCATTGTAGCCTCACATTGTAAAAAGAGAGAGGGAGAGTGTGCTCTGGTCTCCTTCTCTTCTTATAAGGGCACTAATCCTATCACTGGGGCTTCAATCTCATGACTTCATTGAAACCTAACCACCTCCCAAAGGCCCCACTTCAAACATCATCATGATTGGGATTCAGGTTTCAACATGTGAATTTTGAGGGAATGCAAACCTGCAGTCCATAATAGTACCCTTATGCTAGGACCCCAGTATAAGAATGGTCACAGAAGCTTTATTCATAACATAAAAAAACTGGGGGAAAATATAATCTAAATGTTTAGCATCCAAATTATCAGTGAATATGTATATTGATTTTTCTCTTAACTATGAATCTCATTTTCTTGCTTATTTGCAAGTTTCTTAATTTTTAATATGTGCTAGACATTGTGTCTAAAAATAGTTAATATTGAAATATATATTACACACAGACATAATGAATTATGTATATGATATACATATAGCACATATTTTTATATACAACATATATGTACATGTAGTGTGTGTTATAATTACTTAGAAATGTTTCAGTGTTCTTCTGGAAGGGTACTCCATGATCTAGACCAGCAGTCCCCAATCTTTTGGGCACCAGGGACCGGTTTCATGGAAGACAAATTTTCCATGGATAGGGGTTGGGGGGATGGTTCAGGTGGTAATGCAAGAGATAGGGAGCGATGGGGAGCTGCAGGTTAAGCTTCTCTCACTTGCCTACCGCTCACCTCCTGCTGTGAGGCCCCCCGGTTCCTAACAGGCTGCAGCCTGGGAGTTGGGGACCCCTGATCTAGACTATAGGAATAAAAGATTGAACAAGAATTTTCTTTGTAGTATTGCTTTCCTAAAACTTTAATAATCTAAATATGAAAAAATTAGGAAGTGTTTGAATATATTATATAAATACTTCATTTTCATGTTAAAAATCTCTCTATTGATGCTGAAGTATGACCAAGTTACTATCATAACTGGTCTTATCTTTGTATGTGTGAAAATTAGTAGTATTTAGATTTTTATATCTTTGTAAGTACAGAGGAAAGTCCTACACCTAATACCTACTAGTATTCAGCTGCTAAATATGATATCTGGGACTCTCAGTGGCAGCATTTTGACTGCTGTATTTTCAGAATACTGGTCACACTTTTCTGTTTCTCTGGATATTTCATATTTCTTCTAGTTGTTGAAAACTGGGCATTTTAGATAATATATTTAAGCAATCCTGGATTTTTTTTTCTCTTCGCTTCATTGTGTTTATATTTTTCTTGATTTGTTTGGATTTGTTTGTTTGTTTTTTATTTTGTTTTGTTTTGTTTTTGTAAATTTACTTGTCTCAGTCTACCCAGTCTCTCTCCCCTGTAGTGTGTGGCCGTTGAAGTCACTGTTCAGTTTGTTGTCACTCTTGTTTTAATTTTTAAACTTTGGAATCCTAAGGGTGGCCTCCTAGCCTAAATTGCTTTGTGGCCCACCAAAAATTGATCAGAGTTTGTGGTCCAACATTTTGAACAAACTAGTGTTTAGCCTCTTCTGATGGATCTATGTGTGGGTTGGGGAGATCACTCTGATTTGGGGCAGTTTAAGATCCTTAGTTAACTAGGAACGGGACAGTTTGAGCTCTCTCTAGTTTCCCCTCTGTGTGTATGCAGAAGGCACCATAGATATATGAAGAACTTATCAATCTGGGATAGGACATTTTATAAACAAGTGTGTCTCCTCCATTCTCTCATTTTCCTTGCTAGTGGCTTGAATAGATACAGATGGGCATGAGGTCCTCAGCATAAAGTAGCATAATTCTATGAATCACTACATGGAGAAGAACCAGTCAGTAACAGGAATTGGTACATGACTGAGGGAAAACTCCTTATTGGTTTCATCTCCTGTTTTTTTTGCTTCACTTGTACCCTGTCATTGCCTTTTCTAATACACTTGCAACATATGATTTTGTCAAGTGTTTTAATATTTCCAACCTGAAAGGAGAACAAAGAGAACATTTTCTACTCTTTTAAAGTTGATACATCATGCTTTAGTGTTATGTATGTATGTTATATATGAAGATATTTTTAAATATAAATTTTTAATTTTAGGAAACAATATAGCTAGAAAAATTAAACTAGTGATATTCTGACATAGGACTGTTATAATTGTAATTAAATACAATCCCATGCTCTGTATAAGCATATAAAAGCCAGTTGGCTACAGAAATACATTTTACTTTTTACAGAAAAATTATCTGGGAATGATTGATTTAATTTATTTCTTTATTTTTTATAGAAGTATAGTTGATTTACAATATTATGTAAGTTTCGGTTGTACTGCATAGTGGATCAGTATCTTTATAGATTATACTCCATTTAAAGTTATTACAAAATAATACTTCCCTGTGCTGTACAATATATCCTTGTGGCTTATCTATTTTGTACATAGTGTGTTTTTCTTAATCCCATAACCCTGTCTTTCCATACCTCCTTCCTTGTACCCACTGGTAACCACTAGTTTGTTATCAATAGCTTTGAGTCTGTTTCTGTTTTACTATATATATTTCTTTGTATTATTTTTAGGTTCCCCATAAAAGTGATAACGTATATTATCTGTCTTTCTCTGTCTGATTTACTTCACTAACTGTAATAGTCTCTAGGTCCACCACATTGTTGCAGAGGACAGAATTTCATTCTTTTTTTGTGCTGGAGTAATATTCCATTGTTACAGTTATATATAAAACCTCTTCTTTATTCATTTCTCTGTTGAAGGACATTTGGGTTGTTTCCATATCTTGGCTATTGTGAATAGTGCTGTTGTGAATGATGGGGTGCATTTATTCTTTCAAATTAGTGTTTTTGACTTTTTTTTCAGATATATACCCAGAAGTAGAATTGATGGATGATATGGTAGTTCTATTTTTAGTTTCTTAGGAACCTTCATAATGTTTCCCATAGTAACTGCATCAATTTACACTCCCACTAACA
The DNA here is from genome assembly GCF_964165515.1 of Mesoplodon bidens. Lineage (NCBI taxonomy): Eukaryota > Metazoa > Chordata > Mammalia > Artiodactyla > Ziphiidae > Mesoplodon > Mesoplodon bidens. The sequence goes on from NC_138162.1 coordinate 48,362,163, forward strand.
GTGTACAAGGATTCAGTTTTCTCCACATCCTCACCAACATTTGTTATTTTTGGTCTTTTTGATGATAGCCATTTTGACAGGGGTGAGGTGACATCTCATTGTAGTTTTGATTTGGATTTCTGTAATGATTAGTGACATTGAGCATCTTTTCATGACCCTGTTAGCCATGTGTATGTCTTCTTTGGAAAAATGCCTGTTTTGGTTTTCTGCCCATTTTTTGGTTGAGTTGTTTGGTTTTTTTGATATTGAGTTGTATGAGCTATTTATGTATTTTTGGATATGAGCCCCTTGTTGGTCATATAATTTGAAAATATTTAACTCCAATCAATAAGTTGTCTTTTTGTTTGTCGATGGTTTATTTTTTCATCTAAAATCTTTTAAGTTTAATTAGGTCCCATTTGTTTATTTTTGCTTTTATTTGCTTTGGGAGACATATCGAAAAAAATATTTTTATGATTTAATTCTCTTCTAGGAGTTTGATGGTTTCAGGTCTTACATTTAGATCTTTAATTCATTTTGACTTTATTTTTGTATATGGTGTGAGGAACTGTTCTAATCTCATTCTTTTGTATGTAGCTGTCTAGTTTTGCCAAAACCACTTATTGAAGAGACTGTCTTTTCTCCATTGTATAGTCTTGGTTCCTCTGTCATAGATTTAATGACCATAGCTGCATGGGCTTATTTCTGGACTATCTGTTCTGTTCCATTGATCTATATGCCTATTTTTCTGCCAGAACCATGCTATTTTGATTACTGTAGCTTTGTAAAATACTCTGAAGTCAGAGAGTATTTTTTTTGCTTTGTTCTTTTTTGCTTTTGTTCTTTTTTTCTCAAGATTGCTTTGGCAATTTGGTATCTTTTGTTGTTCAGTATGAATATAGGATTTTTTTGTTCTTGTTCTGTAAAAAATGTGATTAGTATTTTGATAAGGATTGCATTAAATCTATAGATTACTTTGGGTATTATGGGCATTTTAATAATGTAATTCTGTCAGTCCAAGAACACAGGGTATTTTTCCATTTCTTTGTATTATCTTCAATTTCCTTTATCAATTTTTTATACGTTTCAGAATATAGGTCTTTCACCTCCTTGATTAAGTTTATTCATAGATATTTTATTCTTTGTGATATGATTATATATGAGACTTTATTTTGCTTTCTCTTTCAGATAATTCCTTGTCCTTGTAGACAAGCAACAGATTTCTCTATATTAATCTTGTATCCTGCAACTTTATTGCATTTATCTCATTTTCATGAGTATTTTGGTGGATACTTTTGAATTTTTTATATAGAGTATCATGTCATCTGCAAATAATGACAGTTTTATCTCTTCCATTCCAATTTGGATACCTTTACTTTATTAGTAATTTTTTCTTTTCTGATTGCTGCAGCTAGGACTTCCAATTCTACATTGAATAGAAGTGGTAATATTAGGCATCCCAGTCTTGTTTCCGAATTTAGCAGGAAAGCTTTCAGCTTTTCATCATTGAATATTATATTGACTGTGGATGTGTCATAAATGGCTTTTATTATGTTTAAGATATGTTCTCTCTGTACCCACTTTGGTGAGAGTTTTTATCATGAATTGATGTTGAATTTTTTCAAAAATTTTTCTGCATCTATTGAGATGATCATGAGATTTTTATACTCCCTTTTATTAATGTGGTATATCACAATCACTAACTTGTGAATATTGAATCATCCTTGAATCCCTGGAATAAATCTCACTTGAGCATCCATTTCATGTATTGTTGCATTCAGTTTGCTAATATTTTCTTGAGGATTTTTGCATTTATATTCATCAAAGATATTGGCATGTAATTTTCTTTTTTTGTAATGTCTTTGTTTGGCTTTGGTATCAGGGTTATTGTGGCCTTGTAGAATACATTTGGGACTCTTCCATCCTCTTCATTTTTTTCAATAGTTTGAGAAGGATAAGTATTAGCTGTTCTTTATATGTTTGACAGAATTCCCCTGTGAAGCCATCTAATCCTGGGCTTTTTTGTTTGGTGGGAGTTTTTTGTTGTTGTTTTAATTACAATTTCAGTTTCACTACTAGTGATTGGTCAGTTCAGGTTGTCTATTTCTTCCTGCTTCAGTCTTGGCAGGTTTTATGTTTCCAGAAATTTGTCCATTTCTTCTAGGTTGTCAGTTTGCTGGGATATAACAACTGTTCATAGTATTCTCTTATGGTTGTTTGTATCTCTGTGTTATAGGTTGTTATTTCTCTTTCATTTCGTATTTTGTTTATTTGGGTTCTCTCTCATATTCTTGATAAACTTAGTAAAGGTTTATCCATTTTGTTTATATTAAAATATAGCTCTTATTTTCATTTATCTTTCTTTTTGGTCTCTATTTCCTTTTCTGGTTTTTATTTCCTTCCTTCTGACTTTGGATTTTGTTTGTTCTTTTTCTAATTCCTTTACATGGCAGGTTAGGTTGTTTGAGATTTTTCTTGTTTTGTGAGGAAGGCCTACATTGATATAAACTTCCCTCTTAAAACTGCTTTTGCTGCTTCCCATAGATATTGGAGTACTGTGCTTCCATTTTCTTTTGTCTCAAGGTATTTTTAGGTTTCCTCTTTGAGTTCTTCATTGACCCATTGGTTTTTAGTAGTATATTGTTTAGTCTCCATGTATTTGTGCTTTTCACATCTTTGTTTCTGTAATTGATTTCTAGTTTCATAGTGTTGTGGTTGGAAAAAAAAGCTTGATATAGTTTCTGTCCTCTTAAATTTGTTGAGAGTTGTTTTGTGACCTAGCATATGATCTATCTCAGAGAACATTCCATGTGCACTTGAAAAAACATGTATTCTGTTGTTCTTCATTAGAATGTCTTAGAGATACTTATTAAATCCAATTGGTCTATTGTGCATTTAAGACCACTGTTGCCTTATTGATTTTCTGTCTGGATGATCAGTTCATTAATGTAAGTGGAGTGTTAATGCCCCCTACTGTTATTATATTTTTGTCAGTTTCCCCCTCTATGTCTGTTAATATTCACTTTATATATTTAGGTGCTCCTGTATTGGATGCACATCTGTTAACAAGTGTAACATCATCTTCTTCTATTGATCCCTTTATCAATATATAATTCCATTCATTGTCTTTGGTTATAGCCTTTGTTTTATAGCCTACTTTGTCTGATATGAGTACTGCTACCCCTGCTTTCTTATCATTTCCATGTGCATGAAATATCCTTTTCCATCCCCTCTCCATCTGTATGTCTCTTTAGCTATGAAGTGAATCTCTTGTAGGCAGCATATAGGTGGGTCTTGTTTTTGTTTTTTTAAAAATAATCAGCCATCCTATGTCTTTTGATTGAAGCATTTATTTCATTGACATTTAAAGAAATTATTGATAAATATGTACTTATTGCCATTATATTACTTGTTTTCCTTTAGTAGTATGCTTGTGTCCCTTTCTTTTTATTTTTATCTATTTTATGTTTTTGGTTTGTGGTTACCATGGGGTTCAGATATGTTGACCTATAACTATATCTACGTGTTTTAAACTGGTAGTCATTTAAATTACACACAATCTAAAAGATCCATGTTTTTTACTCCTCTCCCTCATATTTTGTGTTTTTATGTCATATTTTAAGTATTTATGTTTATCCCTTAGCTATTTATTGTAGCTAAAGTTGCTTTTACAGTGTTTTGTCTTTTAATCTTAATACTTCCTTATTTAAGTTGTTGATCCTCAGCCCTTACTCTGTATTTGCCGTTCATAGTGGGATTTTCCCTCTCCTATACATTCTTCTTTTCAACTTGGAGAAAACCCTTTAACATACTTTACGGTAGGTTTAGTGATGATTTTTTTTTAGTTTTTGCTTGTCTGAGAAGTCTCCCTCCTTCTATTCTGAATGATAATCTTGCTGGTTATAGTATCCTTGGTTGCAGGTTTTTCCTTTCAGCATTTTGAATATATTGTGCCTCTCCTTCTGGCCTGCAAAGTTTCTGCTGAAAATCAGCCAGTGCCCTTCTTAGGGTTCCCTTGTGTGTGACTCTTTGTTTTTCTTTTGCTGACTTTAGAATTCTCTATTTTTAGTTTTTGTCACCTTAATTATGATAGGTCTTTGGGTTCATCTTGCTTGGGACCCTCTCTGCTTCCTGTACCTGGTTATCTGTTTCCTTCTTCATGTTTGGGAAATAATTTCAAATAATTTCAGCCATAATTTCATCAAATACATTTTCAATCCACTCTTCTCTTTTCTCCTTCTAGGACCCCTATAGTGTGAATGTTGGTGTACTTGATGTTATCTCAAAGATCTCTTTAACTATTTTCATTTAAGGTATTTTTCTGTTTTCTGTTCTGATTGGATGCTTTACATTATTCTATCTTCCAGGTCACTCATATGTCCATGTATATCACTTAGTCTGCTATTCATTCCTTTTAGTGTGTTTTTTCAGTTATTAAATTCTTCATTTTTGATTGGGTCTTTTTTTAGATTTTCTAGTTCCATGTTTAAATTCTGACTGTGTTCACCTATTCTTTTCCCTAATTCAGTTAGCATTCTTATTACTAACTCTTTCAATTTTTTATCTGGTAAATTATTTCCATTCCATTATTTATTATTTCAGGGGTTTTCTCTTTCTTTTTCATTTGAGAGCAGTTCCTCTGCCTTTCATTTTGCTTGATTTTCTCTGTCTCTAGAATTTAGGTGAAACAGTTACCTATTGGAGTCTTAAACTGATGTCCTTGTTGGTAGCATCACTATACAGTCTGCTTGTGCCAGTGCCCTTGGTTGGAGAGCTGGATTTGATGTGAATCAAGTCACATCTTTTCTTAGGGTGTGCTGGCTGCTATCACCTTGGTGGGAAGTAGGGCTGGAGTCTGGTGTGAGGTGGGGTTTCCCCTCTCTCCAGTGTCTGTCACCACTCTATCAGGTTTGGAGTCTGATCCCATGTTGCTGGAGCAGAAGTCCTGAGGGTCAGCTGTGAGCTGTCTCAGTTCCCTTTAAGTGTGTGCTTTCCCCTTTCTCAGCACCAAGATCCTTGCCCCAGAGGGGAGAAGTGCTGGAGCAAGAGAGTCCCATTAAGGCTATTGGCTCATGGTGGGGCATGGGCTGTGGTGGATTGGCTGCAGACAGAGGTCTGAGCTAATTCTGATGCACCACCTGTACAGGTGCCAGCAGTAGTTGTTCTCATCTTGCTCAGACACAACCTCAGGTCCAAATTCCCTTTGTGCCTCACAGCTGATCATTCCCACCAACCTCCGTTGCCCCTGCCCTGTTGTGGAGTCACACTGCAGGGCAGTCAGGGCCCATGTTGACTCTTTACATGTATTGCGGTATGGGGTGTGGTGGACTAGTCACCATCAGTGTTGCAGGCTCCTTCTGACACAGTACATACCAGCAATGGCCACCCATGACCCACCCAGGTACTGCCCCAGGTCTGCCTCTGTGTATCACAGCCCAACTCTCTCACTAGTTGTGGCAGCCCTAGATCCAGTGTGACATGGAGTAAACAAGACTGGAGTGTTCACTTGGCTTAAGCTGGAGAATGGGCTGGGGTGGTCATGGGAAACCAGGCAGCCCCTGGATCAGTCTTCAGTATCTCTTCTCCACACTGCCTTGGGGGCAAGTCAGCATGTGTGTACTCTTCATGAGCAGTGTCTAGGCTTTCCACAGCCCTCTTGTTAGTCCTACTGGCACTCCAACCAATCAAGGGGTTTCATCTTCCCTGTGTAAGACCCCAGAACAGGGGCATCCATATGTCAATCAAACCAATCACTCCACAGGGTGAATTGCTGCTTGTGTAATCTCCCTTTTTCTCTGAGTCCCCTCCCATGGGGCATAGGTCCCTACTTGATAGCTTCTTTTCTCTTCCTGCCCAATTCTGTGTCTATCTTTCCTAAAGCCTGGTTGCACAAAAGTATTTCTGGCAGTTTCCAGGTAGTTTTCAAGTGAGGATTTTTCCACATGTGGATGTATTTTTGATGTGTTCATGAGGGGAGGTGAGTTCCATGTCCTCTTACTCTGCCATCTTGATCGATCTCTCCAGTTTCACTCTTTGCAAGCAATTTGTCTCATAAGTAGACATCCTACAGTGTTAGTGTTGCCAGTCAATAAAATACAGTAAGAAAAATATAGGAAATATAATGCAACTTTAAGTAAGTATCTTTTTTCCTCTGTTAAAATATTAAATCAAGATAGGTTCAATGAATTATACATCTCCAATATTTATATAATTATTAGAGTAAAATCTTTTAAATGTATTTAAAACTGTTTGTTGTATTGAACCCAAATATAAACACATAAAATATGCTAAATCCATAGCTAATAACACTTTAAAATCATATTGAATAATATTCATTCTTCTCTTACGAAAAGTTTTCCTACCTAATCTTTGCTAAAAATAATGTAATCACACATTTTATATTTGTGAATAACCAAATATATTCTGAAATATAATTTTTATTTGGCATTTTAATGTGTCCACTTGCACTCATAAATAATATTCATTTGTATTATCAATTCTAATAAAAAGAGTCATGTAGAGACACTTTAACTTTTTACTTACTGTATTCAGTTACAACAGAATAAAAACTACCGAAGATATCTTTAAATAGAAAATAAATCACCTTACCCATATCAGATCAATAAAATATCAGGCTTATCCCTCTGGATTTTGTAGCCATAGCATGTGCCTCTTTATTTCTCTGCTCAGTTTCTTGAATCACAATAGATATGGGGGATTACATTTTCATTGTATTTTATACTTTCTCTGTAGCTGCAGTTGACTGATAGTGAGTTTATAATTTCATTGAGATCAGAGATAATATTATCTGTGTTATGTATCCTATATCCAGTAAAAATAAGTAAATAGGTAGCTTTTATTTATGTTTTACTTTAATTTTAGTAACTCATTTTTAATTATTTCTTTAATTTTTCTCTCCTTATTCTCAAAGATTAATTGAGGATAGGAACTATTTAAGCTTATGGTGCAAGTCTCTCCTGACTAGTTGTATGATCCTTAGCTTTCAGTGTTCTGTAGTGCTTCACTGTGTGATAGGACACATACTGCCTCAGGTCTTAAACAGTAAAGCCAATTATTATACAATTAAATGTTAACAAACAGAAATATATATCCAATGATTATTGATTAGAATAGATCAAGGAGCATGGACAAGACCCAATGCAAAGATGTAATTCTACATGAATACGTGACTGGGAAGGGATAATACCATGTTTCATCATCTCTGACTCAGACTTCCAGACATTCCCAAAGTGAACAAAGGAAAGATAAGGCAGCATTGGCCATATAACAATATCAAGGGTTTGTGGATACAAGAAGCTTTTCCAGAGCCACAGTGAATACTTGAATACTGAAAATTGAGTGAAGATGTGCTCCTAGGGCAAAGGAAATAATATTTGGCGAGAAGTTGTTGGATATAACAATGTGAATTGAAGCTGTGATATATCTTCCCACCCTTCATCAGAATAGTTTTGAGGAAAACTGCCCTCATTCAAAAAACGAGTAATATTGACAAAAGGACTTTCAAGAAACTTATGCAGTGATGTTAAGGGGAAAAAGGCAGGAACAAACACTTGATGAAAGAAGTGAAGATGAAAAATATTTTTTCCCATTATGATTTTCAGTGAAATAGGAGCAGAGTCCAGAGAAAACGTCTCTAAAATTTCAAAGAAATTCTAGACAAATTTTTTTTTCAAAGAAGAGTTACATGGCCTCAAAATGAGATTCTGAGAAAACAGATTAAAAGTAAAGGTGAAAATATATTTATATAAAAATTAAAATGTTAAGAAGAGCTGAATGGTAAATTGGGAGCAGTTAAGCACATATGGTGGTAAATACAGTCAGGAGTATGGTGGAAAGGACAGAGGAAATTATAAGACTTTAAATGGGGGAGGAGCAACCTATGTAATAATTAGGGGTAGATAATAAGTGTAGAAAACTACAAATATAGAATAAATACAAAACTGGTGTTCTGAACAAGAAAGAAAATGAAACTAAAAATATGTATATTTAAAGATATAAAAGAGAGATGTTACTGGGAATGGTGGAGTAAGGACCTCCGGATTTCTCTTCTTTATAAAAAGTAATGAAAATATTGGCAAAATTTGTCATAATAAACTTTTTCAGTACTTGGGAAGTTAACCAAAATGTGCAACAATGCTGGGAGCATTTCTTCAAAAAATGGTTAAATCTAGGTTAGAATAGTGAGCTTTGTAACTTTTGTAATAGTGGCATTGTAACTGTTTCTATTCCAATCCCTGTCTCCTCAGTTCTGAGATAGGTTTGAAATTAACACATATATGTGGAATCTAGAAAAATGGTATAGATGAACCTATTTGCAGGGCAAGAATAGAGACACAGATGGAGAGAACAGACCGGTGGACACAGAGGGGGAAGGGGAGGGTGGGATGAACTGGGAGATTAGAATTGACATATATGCACTACCATGTATAAAATAGATGCTAGTGGGAACCTGCTGTACAGCACAGGAAGCTCAGCTCGGTGCTCTGTGATGACCTAGATGGGTGGGATGGGGGGTGGTGAGAGGGAGGTCCAAGAGGGAAGGGATATATGCATACATATAGCTGATTCACTTTGTTGTACAGCAGAAACTAACATAACATTGTAAAGCAATTATACTAAAAAAAAACCCCAAAAAACAAACAAACAAAAAAATCAACAGCCTGAAATGATTATGAAAACCAGCAGCTTAGAAGCCACTGGAGGGAACGGAACAGAATTGGAGCTCCTCCAAAACCCCATATCCAGAGAGTGATCATTATTGGACCTGCATAACAATTTCCTGTAAAACCCCGCTCACCAGGCTTTTCTTTTCTTTCTTTTTTTTTTTTTTTTTGCGGTACGCGGGCCTCTCCCCATTGTGGCCTCTCCCGCTGCGGAGCACAGGCTCTGGACGCGCAGGCTCAGCGGCCATGGCTCATGGGCCCAGCCGCTGCGTGGCATGTGGCATCTTCCCGAACCGGGGCACGAACCCGCGTCCCCTGCATTGGCAGACGGACTCGCAACCACTGCGCCACCAGGGAAGCCCCAGGCTTTTCTTTATTTGACCTTACTGAGAGATGTTCCAGAGCTAACAATAGCCTTTATCTCGTGTGTGTTTTTTCAAAAGCAGTCAGTAGTAACTGGTTAACAATGCAGCTGCCTGAGACAGTGATAACAGTTGAGGAAAATGTAAGGTTGATGATTATTTAAAATGAAAAAAACTCTGGAAAGTGATGTCTAAAGGGGCTTGGAAAAGTTTCAACATATTCCTAGGAATTTAGAAGGTCACATTCCTGTGTAAGACTGTGCATTTCCAGAGGTATGTGTATGCTGAGGAAAGAACTGAGAAGAACCTTAGCTCTCCTTACTGGCTGACCTTGAGTCTCTGTGCAGGCAAAAAGTGAAATCTAACCAGAGCCATAAACTGCCTGTCTGAGCATTGAAGGTATGTCCTAAAATGCACACAGAGTCCCTTGGTAAATGCTAGAAGAATTATTTGATTGAGGCATTTAGCATAATCTCGGTTCAATCACTAGCTGACCCTTAATCTAAGTTGAGACTTCAGTAGCTATAGCTGACAAAGAATATAGACTTGACAGAATTAGTTCAGGAAAGCACCCTAATAAGTAAACAGCAATAACAACAAACCCTGGGGAGGGGGGAGAATCTTCATTCCAAAATTGCCACATGTTATTTAAAATTTCAATTTTTTCAACAAAAGGAAAACATGTGAGATAGGTAACAGAACAAGAAATTATGGCCCATACATAGGTAATAACGTAGTCAATGGAAACTATCCTGGAGGAAAGCCAAATACTAGACTTAGTAAGCAAAAAATTTAAGTTGACTGTTTTAACTATGTTCAAAAACTAAAGGAAACAATTTCTGAAGAACTAATGGAAAATAGGATTATCTCAATAAATAGAGAATATCAGTAAAGAGATAGAAATTATAAAATAGAGCCAAGTAGAAATTACCGAGTTGGAAATTACAAAAGCTAAAATTAAAAATTCACTGTGGACTCAACAGTAGATTTGAGCTAACAAAGAATGGGTGACCTTGAAGGTAAATCAACTTATAATATCTAGCCTGAGGAATTAAGAGAGAAATAATGAAGAAAAATGGACAGAACTTCAGGGACCTGTGGGACAACAATGAACATACAAACATATTCACAGTGGAGTCTCAGAAGAAGAGAGGGAGAAACGAACAGAAAGAATGAAGAAATAAGGCTGAAAAATTGCTAAATTGGATGGAAAGTAAAAGGGTGGAAAGAATATATAGCATGCAAACAGTAATTTGAAAAAGCTGGCATAACAATACTAATGTTAGACAAAAGAGATTCTAAGACAAAGTTGTTACTACATGCCAATAGGACATTTTAAAATGATAGAAGTGTCAGTCAAGAAGATATACCATTTATAAACTGTATAAGTGCAACCAACGTCAGTCAGAGTACCAAAATATATGAAGCAAAATTACAGAATTGAGGAGAGAAATTGAAAATTCAATAAAATTCAGTACACCACATTTGATAACAAATAGAATAAATAGGCAGATCAACAACAAACTAGAAGACTTGAGCAATACAATACTCTAACACTATTAAACCTAAGGGACACATACAGAACATTCCATGCAGTGTCACCAGGGTACACATTCTTGTCAAATGTACATGGAACTTTCTTCAGTATAGACTATATGTTAGGTCATGAAATATGTCACAAATATAAAAAGATTGAAATTATACAAGGTATGTTCTCATCCCATAGGACAAGGAAGTTAGAAAATAGCAGAAGGAAATTTGGTAAATTTACAATTATGTGGACATTAAATACAACAATCATAAAAACAATGAGTCAAAGAGGAAATCACAATAGAGATTAGAGAATATCTTGATATTAATTAAAACAAAACACAACATACCAAAACATATTGAATATACTTAAAGTAGGGCTGATAAAGAAATTTATTTTTAACTGGCTTTATTAAAGAAAATAGATAAATCAATAATCTAAATATCCATGTTAAGAAACTAGAAAAATAAAGGCAGACTATACTCAAAATAAATAGAAGAAAGGAAATAATAAAGATCAAAATTAAAAAAAAAAACATGAACTAGAGAATAGAAACACAATAAAGATGTCAAGAAAACAAAAGTTACATGAAAAATTAATGAAGTCTACAAAGCTTTAGTTAACTGATAAACTTTTATGTTTAAATAAATGGGATAATTTGCAGATATAGGTACATTTACATGTTTGGTGGTTGAGGAGGTTTATATCTCACAACTCCAGATAACTGTATAATGGATAATGTAAAATAATTCTATGCCAGTAAGAGAGACATATGGGGTGGGGATCGGGATGATACATGGAGATTCGACAAGAGTGGCTAAGCGTAACAGCCATTGCACTTTGTAATTCAGGGACCCCAAAACTGTAGTAGAATTTATGGACAGGTAGGCTAATGATCATGAATATGTAGCTTCTACTCATCTGTTGTGGGATTTTACCCATCAGTACAAAACTGCCCTAGTATGAACACAGAAATATTAGGTATTCGATGATTTTTTCCCAAATTTCTTTTCCTTAAAAAAAAATTTATTTAATTACTTATTTTTGGTTCGACAAGATGAGATGAAAGGAGTGGTAGAGTATTGCTATTGAGAAACTGAGACTCAAGGATTAATTTGTAGAAGAGCATAGCTAATAAGTGATAGAGCTGAAATGTGAATGTAGAGACTGACAAAAAGAAAAAAAACACATAAACACCTTGCCACTCTGCTTCCAGAGGAAAACTGCCGTGGATTAATGTGGCAGCTACTGCTCAGATTCCATCATCACGTTTCTTTCTCTGTTTAAGAACACAGACAGGTAATTGTTTTGATAGGATCTCTCACCCGGAGTGTAGAAAACACTTATCTTTATGATGGTGCCAATACAGTGATTCACCCATACTTTTCCAAGGCCATTTGTGAGTCATGATGCAGAACCATAATGCATAGAAGTAAGTTTTTGAGCAACAAAGCAAAAACATATGAATAAATACACTGCATAGGAATGTCAGAAGATCAGGGACAGCAGATGTGCACAATAGACTATTAAAACTACTTTTGGAGTTCTAAAGTATAATGTAGCAGATACAGTGTGCATTATTTTAATTAAATAACAAGGAAAATAAACCCTACACCAGAACAGATTCATCTTCCAATAGAGCACTTATAACTACGTTTGTATTTCACATTATTTTATGTAATAATTTTGCAGCATTAAAGTCATAAGGAATATTATAGGCTTTAGTTCTTGAATAGTCATTTTGTAATGCCTATATGATCTACTTAGCTTATTCAGTTTTGTATTAAAATAATCAATTAATAATGGAGATTCCTAATAAGCTGTCTTGACATAGTAGTAGGTATAATGTAAGTATAAATCAATTCTGCAAAGCTCTACTGAAAAAGACCAAAGAGTAAAGGTTTACAGCTTGCCCGTGCAGTTATTTATGGGTGGATAGTTTATGTTCTAGGGGAAGAAAATAACAAATCTTTCAGTAGACGTCTGGACCAATTACTCTTTTTATCCCCCTGTTTGAACCACAGCCCAGGGCATCTTTTGATACATTTTTTTTTTTTAGAACCTGACATGAATATTCACTTAAGGAGATAATTAGATGTACAAATGGTCAATCTGGTGCAAAATTTCCTGTGCTTCTATACATATGCTCACTTTATGTGTTATCTTTCATTCTTCCTAGGATTCAAAGTAAGTATAGGATATAGAACTGTGATAAATTGGAATGGATTAATAGGAGCTCAATAACAAAAAAATAGAGTGAAGGCAATATAGCATTAGGTACAGGGTGTGTACTCCAGATATTCTAGTGCCATTAGTAAGTTTAATGTGCAAATTTTATATTATAAATATCATCAAATCTCAATATACCATATTTGGAGGGATGGTGCTATGATGAAATTGTTTCTAGTCATCAACTGTTATTTGTATCATTAATTTAGCAAAGTAGCACTACTATTTTTCCAGGTTTATTGAGATATAATTCACATATAACATTATAAGTTTACAATGTACAGCATGTTGGTTTGATATTGTGAAATGATTACCAGAGTAGCATTAGCTAATATTGCCATCATATAGTCACCATTTCTTTTTTTGTTGTGATAACATTTAAGATCTCCTCTATTAGAAACTTCCAAGTATGTAATATAGTATTATAAATTATAATCACCACGATGTATATTAGATCCTCAGAAATTATTTGTCTTATAACTTGAAGATTGTACCCTTTGACCAACATCTCATTTCTCTTACCTTCCAACTCATGGCAACACCCCCCCCCCCCACCCCGACCAATCCTACTTTCTGATTCTGTAGAGTTTGTCTTTGTTTTTTAATTTCCACACATAAGTACATACAGTATTTGTCCTTGTCTAACTTACTTCACACTTATTTCACTTATTTCATAATGTGCTCTAGGTCCATCATGTTGTCACAAATAGCAGGATTATCGTCTTCTCAAGGCTGAATAATATTCCATTGTACATATATTCCACATCTTTTTTATTCATTCATCTGTAGATGAACACTTAGATTTTTTCTATATCTTGGCTATTGTAAATAATGTTTCAGTGAACATGGGAATGCAATATCTCTGAGATGGTGATTTTATTTCCTTTTGGTAATTACACAGAAGTAGGATTGTTGAATCATATGGTAGTTCTATTTTTTTATTTATTTTTTTTAGTAGCTGCTATGCTATTTTCCATTTTTTAGTAGCTCCTATGCTATTTTCCACCAACTGGTGTAAGGTGGTATCTCATTATATCTTTTAGTGGCATCTCCCTGATGATTAGTGATGTTGAGTATCTCTTCATGTAAATATCAGCCATTTGTATGCCTCCTTTGGAAAAATATCTATTTGGTTTCTCTGCCCATCTTTAAAAATCATTGGTTGCTTCTTTGCTATTGAGTTATATGAGTTCCTTTTTTATTTTGGATTATTAACCCTTTATCAGGTATGTGATTTGCAGATGTTATCTTCCACTCTGTAGGTTTCCTTTTCATTTTGTTAATTACTTTCAATGCTTATACTTTCAGTGTTATATCCAAAAAATTTGCTGCTAAGACCAATGTCAAGAAGCATTTGCCTTATTTTCCAGTAGGAGTTTTACAGTTTCAGTTCTTATGTTTAAGTCTTTAATTTATTTCAAGTTAATTTTTGTGACTGGTGTGAGATAGGGGTCTAATTTCATTTTACTGCTATGATATCTAGTTTTTCCAGCACAGTTTACTGAAGAGACTATCATTTCCCCATTGAGTATTCTTGGCTCTCTTGTCAAATTTTTATTGACTGTATATGTGGGAGTTTAGTTCTGAGATCTTTTCTCCTCTTTTCTCCTCTATGTCTATTTTTATGCCAGTACCATACAGTTTTAATATCTGTAGATTTATAGTATAGTTTGAAATCAGGACTTGTGATACCTCCAGCTTTATTTCCTTTCTCAGCTTTGCTTTGGATACCTAGGGTCTTTTGTTGTCCTGTACAAATTTTAGATTTTGTTTTTGATTCCTGTGAAAAATGCCATAGGAATTTTAATAGGAATTGCATTGAATCTATAGATGGCTTTGTATAGTTTGAATATTTTAATAATATTAATTCTTCTAATCCATGTTCATAGAGTATATTTGCATTTACTTGTCTCTTCATTAGTTTCTTTCATTACAGTCTTAAAGTTTTTAGTGTACAGAACTTTGACCTCCTTGGTTAAATGTATCCTTAAATATTGTATTTTTTTATGCTACTGTGAATGGAATTGTTTTATTTCTTTTTCAGATACTTCTTTTTTCTATATTGAAACAATTGATTTCTATATGTTGATTTTAATACCCCACAGCTATACTGAATTGTTGATTAATTTCAATTTTTTGATGGATCTTTAGGGTTTTATATATGTTAAGATGTTGTTTGCCAACAAAGAGTTTTACTTATTTTCTTCTGATTTTGATGCCTTTTATTTCTTTTTCTGGTCTGATTGCTCTGGCTGGGACATCCAGTACTATGCTGACTACTAGTGATAGGAGTGGGCACCCTTGTCTAGTTCCTGATCTTAGAAGAAAAACTTTCCGCTTTCTAACATTGCATATGGTGTTAGCTGTGGGCTTGTCATATATGGCCTTTATTATTTGGAGGTACATGTCTTCTCTACTCAATTTATTAAGAGTTTTTATCACGAAAAGATGTTGAATTTTCTCAAATGTGTTTTCTACATTAATTGAGAGGAAGATATGATTTTTATCTTTCATTCTCTTATTGTGGTGTATCACATTTATCAACTTGCTTATGTTGAATAACTGTTGCATCCCAGGGATAAATTCCACTTTATCATGGTGTGTGATCTTTTCAATGTGCTATTAAATTTGGTTTGCTAATATTTTGAGGATTTTTGCATCTTTATTCATCCATAATATTGGCCTGTAGTTTATTTTCCCTAGAGTCCTTATCTGGCTTTAGTACCAGGATAATACTGGTCTTGTAAAATTAGTTTAGGGATTTTCCTTCATCCTCATTTCTTTGGAAGAGTTTGGGAAATATTGATGTTAATTCTTAAATGCATTTGTTGTTTGTAGATTTGTTGTTTGTAGTTTCTGGATCATCTTCACGATCATTATTCTGAATTCTTTTTCTGGAAGGTTGCCTATGTCCACTTCATTTAGTTGTTTTTCTGGGGTTTTATCGTGTCCCTTCATCTGGTACATAGTCTTCTGCCTTTTCATTTTGTCTGTCTTTCTGTGAATGTGGTTTTTGTTCCACAGGCTGCAGGAATGTCGTTCTTCTTGCTTTTGCTGTCTGTGCCTTGGTGGATGAGGCTATCTAAGAGGCTTGTGCAAGCTTCCTGATGGGAGGGAGTGGTGGTGGGTAGAGCTGGATTTTCCTCTGGAGGGCGGAGCTCAGTAAGATTTTAATCTGCTTGTCTGCTGATGGGTGGGGCTGAGTTCCCTCCCTTTTGGTTGTTTGGCCTGAGGCAACCCAGCACTGGAGGCTACAGTCTCTTTGGTGGTGCTAATGGCAGACTCCAGGAGGGCTCATGCCAAGGAGTACTTCCCAGAAGTGTTTCCAGTGTCCTTGTCCCCACTGTGAGCCACAGCCACCCCCGGCCTGGCCTCTGCAGCAGACCCTCCAATGCTAGCAGGTAGGTCTGGTTCAGTTGCCTGTGGGGTCACTGCTCCTTCCCCTTGGGTCCTGATGCACACACTACTTTGTATGTGCCCTCCAAGAGTGGAGTCTCTGTTTCCTCAAGTCCTGTCGAAGTCCTGCAATCAAATCCTGCTAGCCTTCAAAGTCTGATTCTCTGGGAATTCCTCCTACTGTTGCCGGACCCCCAGGTTGGGAAGCCTGATGTGGGGCTCAGAACCTTCACTCTAATGGGTGGACTTCTGTGGTATAATTGTTCTCTAGTTTGTGAGTCACTCACCAGCGGTTATGGAATTTGATTTTATTGTGATTGCACCCCTCCTACCATCTCATTGTGGCTTTTCCTTTTTCTTTGGAAGTGAGGTATCTTTTTTGGTGAGTTCCAGTGTCTTCCTGGTGATAACTGTTCAGCAGTTATTTGTGATTCTGGTGTTCTTGCAAGAGGGAGTGAGCGCACATCCTTCTACTCTGCCATCTTCTCAGAAGCTCCTGTTTGTTTGTTTTAATCCATCTAGCCAATCTGTGCCATTTGATTGGAGAATCCAATCCATTTACATTAAAGTAACTATTATAAGTATGGGCTTACTAATGCTTATATTATTAGTTGTTTTCTGACTGTATTGAATTGTCCTTGTTTCTTGTTTTCCACTTTAGCTGCCTTTCTTTGTGAATTGATGATTTTCCATAGTGGAATGCTTTGATTCCTTTTTCTTTCTCTTTTGTGAATCTAGTATAGGTTTTTGCTTTGTGGTTATTATGGCAATTACATAAGATATTTTATGGATATAACAATTTATTTTATGCGTAGAAAAACTTAACTTTGACCACAAACAAATATTCTACTCTTTTACTCCCACTTTTATGTTTTGACATCACAGTTTACCCCTTTTTATATTGTGTATTAACAAATTATTAGTAGCTATAGTTATGTTCAATACTATAGTTATTTTCAGTACCCTTTTAACCTGAATACTAGAGTTAAGTCACTAACATGGCACCATATTAAATATTAGACTATTCTAAGTTTGACTATATACTTACCTTTACCAGTGTGTCTTATATTTTCATATGTTTTCATGTTACTAATTAGTGTTCTTTCATTTCAGTTTGAAGAACTCTGTTCAGCACTTATTATAAAGTGGTTCTAGTAGTGGTGAAGTCCTTCAGCATTTGTTAGTCTTTATCTCAACTTCATTTCTGAAGGATACCTTTTCAGTATAGAGTGTTCTTTGTTGGAGGTTTTTCTCTTTCAGCACATTGAATATATCACCCAACTCTTCTGGCATGTATGGTTTCTGCTGAGAAATCTCCTGATAGCCTATGGGGTTTCTCTTGTAAGTTACATGTTTCTTGGGCCTTTGGGGATATTAGGTAATATCCTCACATACTAGGTAAGATTCAGAATTTAAAAGGGAGGAAACAACATTTTCCCTATCAGACACATACTGTCCTATTCACTGAGGAGGGAAAAATAAGTTTTCCTATATAACAGATGATGGATCACTATAGGGGGGCAACAGTATGATTCTGATTGTTAGTGTTTTGTATTCACATACCTCCATAATTCACATGTTCATTTACTGTTTTTGTATTCAATTTTTGTATTTAATATTTGTTCCTATTAAGTTTATTTTTTAGTATTTTATTTTGGAAAGGGATCTAGCCTCTTAAGATATTTTTAATGTGAAATATATTACTGTTGACTTACAGATACAGTGTTTTATAGCATATCTCTAGATTTTATTCATCTTGTACAACTGAAACTTTATGTCCATTGATTGGTAACTTGCCTTTCTCACTCTTTCCAGCCCCTTGAAACCACCATTTTACTCTTTGATTCTATGAATTTTACTATTTAGATCCCTTATGTAAGTGGAGTCATGCAGTATCTGTCTTTCTGTGACTGGCTTATTTCACTTGGCAGAATGTACTCAAGAGTTATGCATGTTGTGGCATATTGCAAAATCCTGTTCCTTTTTAAAAGCTGAGTAGTATTTCATTGATGTATATACCACATTTTCTTTATTCATTCATCTGTCAGTGGACATTTAGTTTGCTTCCACATTTTGACTATTGTGAGTAGTGCTGCAGTGAACATTGGCATGCTAATATCTCTTTGATATCATTATTTAAATTATTTTAGGTTAATTTGAAACACTATTTCAACTCATATACTGGATAACATGAAAGGTCACCATCTGAGTGGGGCATGTAGCATAAAAGAGCTCTATAGCACATCCAGACTGTGTTGTAAACATCCCTGCTGCTTAGACCATACAACTGTCTAAGACCCTATGGTATTTGAGGTATAAGTGGTTAGAAAAATACCGTAACCTCATGGGAAGCCACAGACATAGAATCACAGTACAGGCTTCTGAGATTCCAGAACAATATTATTCTGTCTGTGGCCAAAAATTATATTCATTAAAAAAAAATCATTGGTTTGCTGTTGAGCCGTGATAGAGACCATAGGTCACCAAATGGCCATGCAGCCAAATCTGCTTATAATGAGCCAGTTATGTCAGAAAAATCAAATCAGTGTTTGGGTGGGGTCAAGAGCAATTCATTTTAAGTTACAAGCGGTACATCCAAGATTGAGCACAAGCGTGACCAGAGTTTTCCTTCATGTAAGCTATATGAGCAAGTAATCCAGACTCTTGTATCAGACGTCCTCTTTGCACCTTAATTCATTCCTCTGACCACATGGGGGATTCCTTTTGATCAGCTGATAGAGACTAGTAAATCCTAAAATTGGTTGATGAATGGATTCCACTGTTCATTTCACATATTACACCATCCAAAACTACCAGCTGGATGGTCTGTGACTGGGATGGTCTGTGAAGGTACAGATGAAGCACCAGCCCAGACATAATATACTACAAGGCTGGCACACTGTCTCCTAGGATTCAGTATAAATATTGAATAGCCAATCCTCAGTAGAAAGAATGTGTGACTTCAGGAACCAAGGAGTAGAAGCAATAGAAGGAGTCCTCACTTAGCCTTACCATCATTCCCAGTGACCCACTAGGGTACTTTGTGCTTCCCATACCCATAAATCTTGCTTCTGAAGGGTTATATCTTCTGGCTCCCCCGTAGTGGGCACACTTTCTCCAGGGAAACAGAAAGAGTCCCATTGAACTATTAAATATGGCTGCTTCCTGAGTACTTCAGGCTCCTTGTATCCAGCATAAAGCAGGGAAACAGAGAATTCAGTATTCTGGCTGACATCTTTGACCCAGATCATCAGGATGACGTAGGGCTGACATTACACAGTGGGGACAGGTAAAAATATGTGTGGCAACCAGGTGATCCATTTGGTATTTCATTGCCTAATTTTCAGTTTGAATAAACAAGTGCAGCAACTCTGGCCTTACATAGTTGTGATGACTGGGAGCACAGGCTCCTCAGGTTGGAGAGTCTAAGCTGTTCCACCTGTTAGGCCACAAATACCAACAAAAGTATCAGCTCATGATGAGAGGAATCTAGAATGGATAGTAGGATAGGAAAATGAAGTTGACACCTCAAGACTAGTTTCACCAGTGGGGACTTTGGTTTTTCTGACCAACCTCCTCTAAGTTTCGCCCGGGAAGCAAAGCCTACTAGAATGCTGTAGGTGCTGTTCTCTGAAAGTACGAAAAAGTAAATCTGAGCAATGGAAGTAGAGATGGGCTTCTCAGATCTCCTCAGGGGTTTGACAGGATTTCTCAGGCCTTTATCATGTGTGGGCTACTCTGTCTGCCCAGTCCCACTCACTTCCTCTCCCTTCTACAGGTATTAATCCTCAGTGAATATTGTGCATGCCAGACTTCTCAGTGTCTACTTACAGAGAACTGACTTGTAACACAGTCACATAAATGTATGTCTAGAAAAAGAACTGTTCGCATCACATCTGGAATATTGTGTTTGATTTTAGGAAGGACCCATTAAGAGCTTTAGTTCTAAGTTTTCCAATACAGTAACAACTAGCCACTAGTGACATCTATTAAATAGCTATTTAAATATAGTTACAAATTAAGTAAAATATTTTTAAAAATTAAAATTGAGTTCCTCAGTCACATTTGCCACATCTGAAGTGCTCAACAACCACATGTGACTAGTGACTGACATAATGGAAGGAGCATATATAGAACATTTCCATCATCACAGGCATGGAATGTACTTTATCGGACAGTGCTGGTATAGTTGGTATAAAACTCTGACCCAAACTGTGATAGGTCTCAACTCTTAGGAAGATAGCTAAAGAAACAGATTGTATTTAACCAGAGAAAGATAAGCTTTGGGAAGGGTGGTGGTAAGACACAGTAGGACATGAATTTTCAAGGACTTAATTATTATCGTAGATTTTCTTACTGACTTCCTGTGTCCATTATATATCCATTATCAAAAATGGTGAATATTCTCTATCCTTCTGAATGTAGGTACAAGTTAAAGGAAATGACTCCCATGAATTACAATTTGTATAGCTCTGGATATCTCTAAAATGAAAATGACAGAGAGTTAATAATTTGGATAAGTACCATATCCTACCAAAATAAATACCATATGTTATTATCTTCTTTGTTTCATTAAATAAGAAATGTTATTTTTGAGGAATTGAGTAAACTGCTATCATAATCATAAGGGCAAAAAATACAGAAGGAAGAAGCCAATGAATTATATAAAAAATTACTTATGTATTAATTTTTATAAAACATAAATCCTTATAATTTACTGAGATGTATATCAAAATGAATTTCCATTTAATGTGCCTAACTGCAAATTTCATAGGGGTAGCCTCTTTGTAAAATAGGCTATAAATACCATAATAAATATCTTTGATGTCTTATTGCTTACAGATATATAGACAGTCTGTCTTTCATATGTGGAAATTAAATGGGGAAAGTCAGGTGAGACATACACATGTAAGCATATTACATGTCTATATATTTTTTTATTTTTCTAAGAATTACCAATGCAAAGGAATATTGGGTTTTGAATACCACATTTCTCACCTACAAAAGGGTTAAATTTATTTTTTAAAAATCAAATAAATCTACCAAATAAAAATAAAATTCATAGTTATGGCATTGTCAAGTATCACCTTATGATTTCACCATGTATTGAAATTTATTGATTATATTTCAGAGAATTTACAGCACAATACAGTTGTCGAAGCTTGTAGTAATATTGATAGTATATAAAAATAGCCTTTATACCATTGATCAATGTTTATAAACTATCTTTATTGAATAATTAGGGCTCAAATACATTTTTATTGACTTTTAATCCAAGTATTTCAAGATAGCACTAATATCTATAAATACCATAAGAATCTACGAGCATATTTTTATCTCTTATTGAAGCCTGATAAATAATGACATATAATTAGGATCAGGAAACTTATGGAAGCAATTGTACTTTTATGGAAAGCAAAATGATAACATTTGGTGTTTAAAGTTGACTGCAACAAGTGCTTTGCAAATTGGTTTATCCTCTGCTATTTGACATAATTGTGGGTCAAAACGAAACAAAAAAGCAAGATCTGTATAAATTGATTGAATGTAAGTAATAATGCTCTTGAAATTTGCAAACTACTTTTGAGTTCTGCATGAAAATGTAAATATATAGTAAAGGTTTAGCTCCATTATCTTACATTAATGTTGAAGTGATAAAAGACTTAAAGCCCTGAAGATTGCTTACAGCTATGCCAGAATTTCAATTTATGTCAACTATGATTGTTATATAATATGATACTATGATAAATCATCTGCATTTAGTTGTTTTGGGGATGAACTGATTAAAAAGAGGCTCATCAGAGATTATAGTCTAATGGGAAAAATAAGCATCTTTTTCCCTCTATATGCTTTGCCATAAGGTATGGAAGCACATTAAGGATAACAGTCCTTTTGACTGTGTACAGTGACAATTAAGAAAGTCTTCAAAAAATGTTTTAAACTGTTAAGGAGAACATAAATATACATGGTCCTCTGGGGGGGGGAAGTGACAAAAAAAATTGATATATGAAAGAGAAGTTTGAGAAAGTTGAGAATTGATATATGAAAGAGAAGTTTGAGAAGTTTGATTGTAAAGATATAAAAATATATGTAATTTAATAGGAAATCACTGTATGTCTGACTTAAGAAGATGTCTTATTTAACTTGAAATAATACTATACTGATGGTATTTTATTTCCAGTTTAAAGGTGATGAACTGACTGTCACACAGAAAGTGTTATAGCTAGGACTAGACTCTAACTCCAAAAGCCATTGCTTATCCCACTATATCATTTGTAATCTGTATTAGGGAACACAGCTTTATGTTAGGTTACATTTTAGTTTAATATGCTTGATAGATCGTGTATTTTATCTACTTGAAAAATAGTAGGGTAACGTTGGGTTATATAGAGGGTTAGTAGGGTAATGATGATAATTACACTAGAAAGTTAATAATAAAACTACAGTTATCATGATGGTGGCAGTTAAGATACAGTCCTGATTTCTGTGAGGAATCCACTCTTACCGCTAAGGTAGAAATAAATTTTTGCAATGGAGCATGTTAAAGGATTAAGTATGTGAATGCCAAAACTATTTTAAAATGACTTGCATTGATTTGGCTTCTCAGATAGATGAGTAATCCTCTTTTAACAGAGTTTTAACATAATATACCCTAATTCCCACTAAGAATTACAGTGCCTTAAAAAATTAAATCTACTTTAAATACAACAGATTCTACTTCATTCTAGCAGTGAATAGCCCAGTGGTTACAAGGGATTCAAGGTTTGCTCTTCCCTTATCATAAACGGACATAGTGGCGAGATTACCTGTGAATGGGATAGAAAGGAAAGGGGAAAAAAGACAATTGCTGTTCTCCAGTATTTGAACAGACAGTTGCAATTACCTTTCTAATGAGTTTGGACAGAGCCTAAGAGGAGATAGGAGCTATGTACTATATATGTGGGGACAAGATTCTCATAGACAGTCATGCTCAGCTCAGGTTCATTGCTTCTTTCATTATTACAGGAAGTCTTTCTCTTTCCATTTGCATCAAAATGCTCACTCCACTTCAGTCACCTGTCCTGTTCAGCTTGGATCTAATTTTAATGCTTATTTTCCATGACGTCAAGGAGCTATACAAATGGACCTATATTATTTGCCTTGCTTCCCAGTAAATTAACATCAGAAGTAATTTTAAAGCTGGAAGAAAAATGTGTTTTAGTATAATTATATTTTCACATGGTGTGCTTACTCAGGACTCTATTATTCACATCTTCTGAATGTATGAAGGAATAGATGGACTGAACCTGCAGTAGAAAGAGACAAGCTTCTGAGATAAATTTTGTTCCATAATCTCTTCTGAAAAATACTTGTTTAAACACAGTAATAGGTGATCTGTGTTATAGGATGTTTTTCAATTAGCACAGACATAATTGAATTGTGTAACCATCAATCTGTTTATTTGTTCAAACAGTGAAGTTTACAACAGTCACTGAAAAAATTTTGCTCACTGGTTTTATCATCTGCCAAGTTTGGACTTAAGAAAATTTGAACATACTTAATCTCTCTAACAAGAAATCACAAAATGAGTGTTCTTTTCACGTCATTATATACTGGGGAGATTTCAACTAAAGATTCTCTTATTATAATTTTCTGCTATTGGAAATAGTTCCTAAAACCTAAGAAGAGGCAATAAAAGAAAATTAAACAACCAAAAACCCCACTAATATTATGTGTATAATATGACCTCTTCTCATATAGTTAATGTGGTTTCTGTTACTTCTTAACATATCTTGTGCTGTTAAAGTAGTTCATAATATCTACACTAAGCTTTAAGGAAGTAAAAATGAACAGATTTCCTTATGATGAACTGTATCTTATTTGAGTGATAAACTAAATATTGATTCCCAAATCGAATTCTGGTAATGAATATCAAAGTGTGACTCTGCAAAACATACTGTATACTTCGTCTCTAATTAACAGTGTATGGAACATCAGTAAAACATTTTCATTAATATTTGGACTCAGATTTCATTACATTATAGAAGTTCTGGTTCATCATAAAAACACACGCTTAGCCCAGGAATTTACTCGATCTATATAATGAAAACGTTGAAGTTGATTATCAAAAAGGTAGATATCAGCCTTAAATCTGAGGCTCATAAAGGATTATCTCAGAAATCACAGCATAGATTAATGCAAAGATTATGGATAGCAGGACAATTTATAAACACAAAAATATTTTAAAGTGTATATCTGATTAAAAATTCAGTTAACTAAACGATGATTTATGCATATAATAGGTTATAATGCAGATATTTAAATATACTAATGACAGAATTTTAAAATACTTTAATTTTTTTGAATTAAATTAAATTTTTATTTAAACTTTTAAATAGGACCTTGATAATGAGGCATAATGTTGAGTAGACTGCAAAAACCTTATATTCCATATCAGTCACATTATACCAACACTCTTTTGTGAATATACACACATACACAAGTACGCACACACACATACGTACCTATGCACAGATAAATATTTGAAATGAGGTGCACCATTTTTTTATATTAGAATGAATGTCTATGCTGCAGGAGTACAGTTTATTTTTTAAACTGATTCTTTAGTACTTTCTATAGCTTGTGCATTTTTTACTGATGAACATATATTACTTTTATTTTTAAAAAGATAGAAAAAATGAGTTAGTGAATCTATGAGTTATTTATTTTCATTTAAAGAAAATAAAAACCTTTTGCTTCCATAATAAGCACTTAGAGTCTTACTTTGCAAATTAATTTTAGATGAGTGAGTTCTTCTTTTGTTCTATTTTAACTATTCCCAATGCCGATATGATGATTGAAAATAGAGCAGTAGCCCTCATTTCCATATTTGATTAAATTGTATACCACACTTAGGCATGTCATGTGTACTTATATTCTTGGACTACTTCTGATTGCCTAAGGTTTGTACTAATTTGACGCAGAGGTATTTATATTGGATCATGATTTTGATAAAATAAAAATTGAACAAATATGATACAACTTTTAATAGAATCAACTTTAGGAAGTTACTCTTTTATAAACATTACACCCTATTTTATTACACCCTATTTTATTTGGAATGAACATATATCAAGTCAATAAATATTTATTGAACAACAATTATATGTGAAGCTTTGTCCTTAGAACTAGGTATTTAAACATGAATGAGATTTATAACCTCCTAGCAGAGCTAGTTATATCAAGGAGAATCTGATACATAAGTACATGAATTCCACTTGATATGACATTACTATATTTATGCACAATTATAGAAGGTTAATGAGGTGCAGTAGCAAAGCAGAAAAATAGATGATTTATTCTGAGGAAGGGGATGGTAGGAGCTGAATCTATAAGGAAAATTCATAGTCACCAAAAGTGATTTGGACAGGTAGGGTAAACCAGTATATAACGTAATGAATCATTTAAAAAAGATGTAAAGGAATTAATGTATACTATTATAAATAGAATCTATCACTAAACAGTTTATGTGTTCATGTGTATGTGTTCATAAATGTGTGTGTGCATGTGTGTTTGAAATTATGTTTATGGACAATCCCTGCACCCAGAACTGTCAAAAGAAACATTTTATTCACATACAACAGAACATTCCATGCATAAATTCATCCATATAATTTGGACTAAATTGTTATAAGTGATTATAACTTCCAAAGTGAACTCATTCGTGCATTTTTACAATTTCCTTTTCATTGGAAAGAAATGATGTAATTATCCCATAAATGTGTAAAACTATGACAAGTTGTAGAAAGCAATTTTCATAGGTAAGATTATACTCTCAATTATATGTTAGTGGTTATGCAAAGAATCCTTTGTTAATAACATTCATTTCACAAGAGATAGTCTCCAGGTTTGTATTATCTTTGTTTAGTGCCAAAGTGAACATGTTAAAATGAGTAAGGTTGATGCATTTATCATTGAAATAGCAGAACCATAGGACAAGAACTAGAATTTTTTTCATTTACAGATAAGATGATGAAACGGACAATGAAAACTGAAATTAGATTGTTTCTAAAAAGAGTGTAACTAGGAGCAAATTGCCTCATTCTAGTACTAATTTAAAGAAGACAGAAACAGTAAAATATACTACGATTAAAAAAATCTGTGGTTTCTTAGTAACTCCTCATTTCCCGCTTCTCCCCGGCTCTGGCAACCACCATTCCACTCTGATTCTATGATTTTGACTATTTTAGGTACCTTGTAAAAGTTGAATCATACAAGACTAGTCTTTCCGTGACCGGCATATTTCACTTAGAATAACGTTCTCAAATTTTGTACATGTTGTGTCATATTGTAGAATTTCCTTCTTTTTTTTCAGGCTGAAAAGTATTGCATTGTATGTGTATACCACATTTTCTGTATCCATTTATTTGTTAATGGACATTTAGGTTGCTTTCACATCTTAGCTATTGTGAATAGTGCTGCAGTGAACATGGCAGTGCTTATATCTTTTGGGATCCTGATTTCAGTTCTTTTGGATTAATAACCATAAGTGGAATTGCTGGATCATATGATAGCTCTATTTTTAATTTTTTGAGGAACCTCAGTACTGTTTTCCATAGCAACTGCAACATTTTGCTTAAGATGAATAAGCTCTAGAGATGTGCTGTACAACATTATGCCTGTAGCCAACACTAATGTATTATAAACTTAAAGATTTGTTAAGAGGGTAGATCTTTAGTAAAGGGGTAAGTGTTCTTATTAAAAAAAAAAATGTAAAAACAAAAACTGGTTTCAGTGAACTAAAATTACTTGAAAATATTGATTGTAGATTGAAAAGCAGAAAGTAAAAATGAACAATTTGAAAAATGAAAGGCTAGAAGCCTTAGTCTCAGTAGCCTTCAGTTTAAAGAAGTAAATTATTATGGTAGAAATTGGAATTGTAATTACTCTTAATTAGTTGATTTATTAATAGTCATTCCCTGCATAAGAGCATTTGTTCTATTTCTGTATCTAAGTAGCATTTGAAGAACAGTTTCAAAAAAAATCGTTCAATAATAATTTGTTGTATTTTTAAATGGAATATTTTTTGTTATAATTTTTATTAAAATGTATTTATATAAAAGTCCCCAAATAAGTATGTAAGTACACCCAGGACAGGGATTGTTTTTAAAAAGTGAATATATGCATATAACCAGCACCCAGAATGTTAGCAGCATCCCAGAACATGCCTTTATATCCCATCCCATCACTGCTACTCTCCCCCACCATCCCCCATAACCAATATCTTAAGTGCTAACAGCCTGAATTATTTTGTCTATTTAAAACAGAAATATAATTTTAAATAGAAAAGTTGAACAAGAACACACTTGGTAGAATTAAGGGATATAAAATCAATTTAACATTAATGGAATTCTATATATTTGGTAAATGTGAAATTATATCTAGTACACTTTGTGTAGACTCTACTCCAAAAAGATAATTCCTTAATTCCCCATGACAATTCTAGTTCAATTTAAAATGCATAAAAAAATGTAACACAGACCCCATATTCAGAAGACAGAAATTGATGCCCATTCATGCATTCATTTATTCATTAATCAAAACTTAGCAGGAGACTTATTATATGCAAGGCTCTGTGAATTATAAAAACACGACTAAAATTCATTTCCTGACCTCAAGATGCTCAGAGAGGAGAGATCCAGAATGACAAGTAAATAAATGTTTGTAATTTAGGGAATTGAGTGCCATAATAGGCTAGGAATATGCAGCAGTTGCCGGAGAGATAGGTCAGCAGCAAAATGAAACAATGAAAACTTTCATTATTTTTAAAGATATAATCACTAGACTAACTTTTAAGATGGAATTGTATTATAAAGGATATTAAGTATTAAAGTATATTGTAGATTATTAGCTTACATGACTTTTGAGCCTTAATTTTAAATAAACACCATATACATGTCTGTTAAAATAAAAAAAAATCATAATATGCAAAATGACCTTTGTTTTTACAAATTGAGAGGATGTTTTAAAGCACCTTAATTTTTTTTCAGCTACACCAAAACAGAACTGTAACATGTAGAGGGCCAGAAATATGAGTTCGTCCACAGAGGGAAGAAAATAAAAGGAATGTTTTCCCATAAACATTATTTTGATACTAACTGTTAAGTAAGAATGAAACACATTTTATGGTGGGTGGTTTTCCACTTGAGTAACCATGCTAGATTGTTAAATGAAGCATAACATGGAAGATGCTTTTTATGAACTTAAAAGGCATTATATATTTTCATTCCTTTAAAAAATCTTTTAATTATTAATATTCTGTAAATATAAGATTATCTAAAAACCAAGGGAAGTAGGATGGTAGGTCTAAGCTAAGGACAAACCTAAGACTGTGTCCTATATGTAAAAGATATCTGCACCTTCATGTTCATTGCAGCATCATTTACAACAGCGACACATGGAAGCAACCTAGGTGTTCATCAATGGAGGAATGGCTATAGACAATGTGATATACCTATATCTGTATATTCCATTGTGTGTGTATATTTGTGTGTATATATATAGTGTGTATAATACATATATGTGTGTGTGTTTATATATGTATACACACAATGGAATATATAGATGTAGACATATTCACCCATCAAAAGAAGGAAATCTTGCCATTTGTAACAACGTGAATGGACTTTGAGGGCATTACACTTACTGAAATAAATCAGAGAAAGGCAAATGTCTTATAATTTCCCTTATGTGTGGGATCATAAAAAAAAAATACACACAAACATATAGATATACTGAGTGGATTGGTGGTTCCCAGAGGCAGGGATGGGGTAGGCAAAATGGATAAAGCGAGTCAGAACGTACAAATTTCCAGTTGTACAGTAACTAAATTTCAGGAATGTAGTTAACAGCTTGGCAGTTGTAGTTTATAATACTCTGTTGTATATTTGAAAGTTGCTGAGAGAATAGATTTTAAAAGTAATCATCACAGAAAAAAAATATTTGAAAGTATGTGTGCTGATGGATGTTAACTAGACTTATTGTGGTAATAATTTTGCAGTATATAAAAAGCAAATCATTATATTGTACACTTAAAACAAATATAATGGCATATGGCAATTCTGTCCCAATTAAAAAGAAATTACATCCTAAAGAGCTTTTGAAAAGTAGGTGAAAGGAAAAGTTGAATGAAAAGGATAATGAATTTTGCTGAGTCTAAAGGTACATGTCTCTAGCTGAAAACAGACAAAAAAGTACATTACCATGGAGTTATATTTGAAAAGATTATTCTTCACTGAAGAAACATAAATACGGAATTCAAAATGAATGAAATCTATGTAAAGAGCTGAAAAACTCTTAACATGAAATAGATCGAATACAACTGATGAACAGTATTTTGTATTATTTGTGAACTAACATGAGTCACCTTCTAGGTTAGTTTCAGTTAAATGGAAATTCCAATAGCACCTAGTGCAGGGCTTTGCACAATAGTTTCTAAATAAAAGGGTTGTCTGAGGGACCTTGGGATAATATGAAAACAATCTTAGGAGCATAGGCACAAAAGTATAGTAGGTTTTCAGTTGACAGTTATGTGGGCTGGCATCCACTAATAAGTACCAATGGAGTGGGAGAAGAAGAATCAAATCATCAGATACTAAAAAGCTAAAGAAGCAGAAAGCAGGAAATGTTGCAAAATGGAGAGTTTGATATTGATTTTGATGTAATTGATTTTCATGTAATATTGATATTGATTTTCATGTAATATTTAATCCATTTTGTCCATTGGATGAATTTTCTCTTTAAGTTTTATGTTTTAATAAACATGGAAATCACTGGGAAGAATATTTCAAAACAGTTCACATATTGACAGTTTTTTTAAATTTAGGTTAAGAAAAAAGTCATGCATGTGTTTTTACTAATAAATATTCAATATTCTGTAATCAGAAATCAAGTACCACTAATGTGATAACACAGGTACAAGGTGAGACTAGAAAATCAGACAATAAAGTGCTACTTGTGTGACAAATAGAAACTTGATTCAAGCTTTTGCTTCTTAGAAAATGACCTTCAATGCACTTGAATAAGAATAAGTAATGGCCTTAAAACTACTAATGATTTTATTTTCTAATAATTATCTTTGTTAATGGTTAATTATTGGTAAAATACTTATCTCTCTATTTTTCTCCATATTTCCCTACCTACTGATGTCTTCTACTATAGCTCTCTTTATTTTCAGTGAATACCTACTCTCTTCTCCTTTTTAGGCAGGCTCCACCCTAACTCCTTTGCTAGTTAGGGCAGGTAAATGGGAGGTAGATTGAGGGAATTATCCATCGTGAATTAAATAGAAATTATACCTCAGATTGCCAACAAACACATGAAAGGATGCTCAACATCACTAATCATGAGAAATGCAAATTAAAACCACAATGAGGTATCACCTCACACCAGTCAAAATGGCCATCATCAAAAAATCTACAAACAATAAATGCTGGAGAGGGTGTGGAGAAAAGGGAACCCTCTTACATTGTTGGTGGGAATGTAAATTGATACAGCCACTATGGAGAACTGTGTGGAGGTTCCTTAAAAGACTAAAAATAGAAGTACCGTACAACCCAGCAATCCCACTACTGGGCATATACCCTGAGAAAACCATAATTCAAAAAAAGTCATGTACCACAATGTTCACTGCAGCTCTATTTACAGTAGCCAGGACATGAAAGCAACCTTAGTGTCCATCGACAGATGAGTGGATAAAGAAGATGTGGCATATATATACAATGGAATATTACTCAGCCATAAAAAGAAACGAAATTGAGTTATTTGTAGCGAGGTGGATGGACCTAGAGACTGTCATACAGAGTGAAGTAAGTCAGAAAGAGAAAAACAAATACCATATGCTAACACATATATATGAAATTTTTTTTAAAAAAAAGGTTCTGAAGAACCTAGGGGCAGGACAGGAATAAAGACACAGACGTAGAGAATGGACTTGACACAGGGAGGAGGAAGGGTAAGCTGGGACGAAGTGAGAGGGTGGCATTGACATATATACACTACCAAATATAAAATAAGTAGCTAGTGGGAAGTAGCCGCATAGC
Source organism: Mesoplodon bidens (assembly GCF_964165515.1). Taxonomy (NCBI): domain Eukaryota; kingdom Metazoa; phylum Chordata; class Mammalia; order Artiodactyla; family Ziphiidae; genus Mesoplodon; species Mesoplodon bidens. The sequence continues at coordinate 48,393,424 of NC_138162.1, forward strand.
ACAGGGAGATGAGCTCAGTGCTTTGTGTCCACCTAGAGGGGTGGGATAGGGAGGGTGGGAGGGAGACTCAAGAGGGAGGAGATATACTTTGTTATACAGCAGAAACTAACACACCATTGTAAAGCAATTATACTCCAGTAAAGATGTTAAAAAATGTTTTTAAATTAATAAATAAATTCTCTGAGGCTGTCTGATCATCTGTAAAAAAAAAAAAAAAAAAAAAGAATTAACATTGATGATAGACTGATCACCCAGTCATCCCTTCTCTCTGTTGTATCAGATATCTCCAACTAAAATAATCACTCTAAGTCCATTCAATACTCTAAAAGACAAGCATGAACACATGCTTTATTTCACATACAGAAGTATTCAATAACATCAGAGATTCTCTACAGAGAATGAAAACCACATCATAAAGTAGAATGAGCACAGACTTTGTAATCAGACATGGGGTCTCAACCTGACTGAATTTGTTTAGAAGCAAAATGTCCTAGACCAAGTCATGTAACCATAGTGAGTTTCAGTTTCTTCATCTGTAAATAGAGAAAATAATGCACATTACATAGGTTAGAGTAAAAACATAAAAATATCTATGTCAGGTATAGTTCTACGGCATACATAAAGCAGTGCTCAGTACATTATAGTCCTTACTTTTTCTGAATAAGTATGTGTCCAACCAGTGGTATATGAATGTAAAAAATATAAAAATGTCTACCTAGAAAATCTTTGGTATACCAATGCATTCATTCTAAACATTTTCAGCTTAATTTACTTGGATAACATCTTTCAACATTTACATTCTAAGAAAGTAACAAAGCCACACAAAGTAATATACAGGTCTTTTGTGCTTAATCCTCTTGGAAATCCATCTTTTTTATTGCTTATTGATACACAATAATAAAGCAACAATTTTTAATGAAATGCTAACATAAACAGAAAAGATAACACATGTAAATGGAAGTATGGCTCTTTTCACTTATATATTTATTTGGAAATTACATTAGTTCTGCTCTTACTCATATAGGAAGTACAGTATCAGACACTAAGAATAGCTCGCGCTATTGAATGAGAAATGTATCCCTTACTCATCTTATTAATGAATAAGTGGTCCACTACTTCTTTAGAACACAGAGATCAGCTGCTCCAGATTGCTTTTGTTGAAGATGCAGTAAAGGAGCCCAAGTCAAGGGATGTGAGTGGGTCTAAAAATTGGGAATGGCCCTCAGGTTATAGAGCCAATAAGGAAATGGGCATTTTAGTCCTAAAATTTCAAGGAACTGAATTCTGCTAATAACTCTGATATGTAAGGAAACTAACCATGTAACAGGAAACAGGTATATAAGAAAACAGTCTGCCAAACTTTCATCCATACTAATTGCAACAAGTTAGCAGTCTTAACATCCAAAGAGTCTGCTCACAGAAGTTTGGACCTACTTGGACACTGGTCATCAAACAGAGTAACATCTTTTATCCAGAATACTCTAGAATAAGGAATATGACACTTGGCTATTTATTCAGAGAATACTAGCTGGGATTAATCAGTCCTCTGCTGACATTTCTCTGTAAAGTGGCCAAACTCTTTTATATGGTATCTTGAATCCTTGATTACCTTGCAACTGCCCCAGCTACTTGAATAGTCATGAATAGACACTGCAGAAATCATGGTCATAATAGGGTTACTTAGCTCATAAATACAGTCTTCTAAGTGACCAAGGAAACATGGAAAGTGTTTCTAGTAATCAGAAAAATAAAATCAGTTTTACATCTATCTTTCGAAGACCTAATTTTCTTCTTTAGATGATGTTAATAGAGCTGCTAATAATGACCAAGAAATGGTATTTTTGCTAACTTTCTGTTTGCTTGGTGTTTTCTGTCTGTCCATTTAGTCAGTTCTCTAAGGACTAAATTGATTTCCTCCCAATCTCCTTGGAAAACATCCTGGCAACAGATTCTAATCTTTCTCCTCATCCTCCCTGTTCTTGCCCAAGAATGCATTATCTGTTCTGACTCATGGGCCTTAAAGAAAATAAGCCAATGTTGTCACCAATCTGTGTTTACATCAAAGTGTTGGATTGTCAATGCAGAGTCAAGGGATCCTATACCTAGCCTCCAAACAAACTTTACTAATGATTCAAAGGATACAGGAAAGAAACAGACACACATGAAGCATTCATTTCTGGAGGTGCCAAATCTGAAGTTGCAGTTTCCTAACTGCCCCTTTATCCTGCACTGGGACTCTTGGTTTTAGGTGGAACTGTGGAAAAAACATTTTACTGTGCTTGCAGAACAGTTTTCTTAAAGCAAGTTTTGTTTGTTTGTTTTGTTTTATAAGTTTTGAAGCTTCTTAGTTATGTACGGTTGTCTTGTGGATAGTAAAGTTTTTCATGAATAATTTTTGTTCTCCATTCAGCTATGCCACATCAATTCATAAATTCCGAGTTCATTGGTGAAAGGTGCTCAAGATAGACCAGGACTAGTTTATTACATTTTCCCCCAAAGACTCCTCATATCTTTCAGATAGCAAATACCATTGGCTTGTTTCTGTGGAAATAAGTTCCAACAAAATCTGATGGAGCTCAAACATTCCTTCTTGCAGTTCCAAGAGGAAAGAAGGAGTCATAGGCCTGCCATCAACTTGCTTCTTAGCACTGTGACACAGAGATTTTAAGTGATTTATCCAGTGTCTTAACAACTGATGAATGCAAGATAGCCTGGCTAATCGTAATTTAATGTCTATTCTCTTTACTATCGTATGTAGCCTCTACTCATACTATGTAGCCAGTTTCTCAAAGGAAAATCAAGAATGTCAGGATATTAAAGGCAGAGGGTAGGGGATGGGGGAAGGCATATGAAGCAAGGAAACATAAGAAACCATAGCTAATTCAACTTGTTATTTATTTCTAGAATGCAGGAGATTTTAGGAAAGAGGCAAACTGTAAAATGAGTTTGATCATAGAGGGATGGCCAAGATAATGAGAAACATTGTGTGATATGCTAATACATTTGGACTTCATTCTGCAGGCAACTTAGAGCCATTGGAGTTAAGGAGTTAAATCTTTGAATTTGAATTTTAGAACAGTAATGCAGATGGCATTATGGAATATTAATGGATAGAAAGAAAATAACAGAGACAGGGAAATCCAGTAAGAGGGTATAAAAAGAAATATAAGAAAAAAAATCCAATGTCATCAACAAAGACTAGTGATTTCTGCTTATTAGAAAATAATAGAATCCATAGATCTTGCGTGAGAAATGCTTGTTGAAATTGAAGGGATCATGGAGCATACAAAAAAAGTTGCTCAATAATTATTAGGATATATAAGTATGATACACAGATGACAGGTTTGAGCTATGGAAATATTTAGGATACATGAAGGAACAAGTGTTAGTTGAAGTCATAGGAGTGGAAAATAAATTTGTGAGGTTATTTAGAAAATAAGAGAAAGCCCAAGGCCAGAAAGGTGAAGGAAACATTAAGTGTCAGGCAGTAGAACAGGGACCAGGAAAATAAGTCAGAAAGGAAGAAGTAAAATGAAACTTGTCCAGAAATGTCAAAAAAAACTTGAAATTGTCCTTAAAGGTGCATTAGGATTAGGATGGAAATACTAGAAGAATAGTGACATGCTTTACCCTGGAAATAGAATGAATAAATATGCAGAAGTGAGTTACAAATCATAATACAAGTTGTGACTTTGTTAAATGAACATTTGTTAAGTGGAGCACAGGCTGCCTGATCATGAGCCATGGTTCAACAACAGAACACGAGAGAAACTGAAATAGAGAAGTTTATTACTCTCAGGTCCTGGGGGAAGTCTGCAACCCACCTTGAGGGACCACATGGGATGATGAAGGCAGGGTGCAGGCAGAGAGAGAAACAGGACCTAGGACACACGTCTCTATTAGAGTCCATGGGTGGAGTGCTTTGGATTTCCTGGGCTAAGACTATTGGTTAATTCAGACCAAAAAGGGTTTTGATAAATTCCACAGGGGTCTTATTAAAGGGACACACAAGGGGAAGACCCTGGGAGGTGGGGGAGACTTGATCACAAGTGCTGTTGGGGAAGTCATATCAGGAACTATGTTTGCTTGTGACTCTGTGGGCTGCTATCTAGGGCATACACTTGCATGAGGGAGCTAGTGTCAGTGTAAGGTTCTTGCAGGTCACTTGGCCAAATAGAATGAATGCTGAGACAGCAATTCCATGGAATGGCTAGCTAAACTCTAAACATAAGTCATAGATAAGTTTCAGGGCTGGCTATGCAATTTGCAGGCCTCAGTCCAAAATAAAAATATGGGGACCCTTATTTTAAAATCCAAGAAAAAAACTCTTGGTACTAAAAAATAAAGCTTTCTTCCTTTCTTCCATGGCTTCTCTCTGTTTCAAATTGCTATGATGCTTTTTACTTCTTATTTAAAGTCATTATAAGTAATAAAAAAATTAACTTTTAAAATGATTAGCATGCTTTTACTGTTCACCTTTATATTGTGCAATACCAGTTTTAAATGCTAATATAAAAGCATTTCACTTATAATGTGGAATAACCAAATTACAAAATGTGTATTTTGTAGCTCATACATGCACATGTATTGTTTTCTTATCAGAGCCATGGAAATGCTCCACAAAACTAACTCACCTGATTATATTGCATTTCTTGATTCATGTGCATAATACCAACACTTTCTACCTTCTGTATACTGATGTGTAAGAAAGAACAGAGGAAAAGGAAATATAGTTACCTTTATGTAGCTGACACACATGCTGCATGCATGTCCTCTGTGCATGTTCTTGCTTCCTTGTCCCAACAGACTTCATTTACAAAACACAATGCAAAGACTAGATGGTTAAGAATTTAAAGATGGGGAAAGTAGAGCATTAAACCAAGTGTGGGACCTTCTGAGTGCAGAGCTTGGGTCACATGTTCATGAAGCTGGCCCTGATAGGGTTGAGTAGCCACGTAAAGCTGGATGATAGGAGTTTCTGAAATTTAGTGAGGTGGGTTACTTTTCACTTGCCGAATGGTTGCTTATATGTGATCTTAGTAGATTCTGTAGCTTCAATACATTTCTTTGATTATTTCCAGCCTGTATTTTGGGCTTCAGCTGGATTCCTAAAGGATGATTTACATCCCAGTTGTGAATTTTTTTTTCCCAGTTTGGGCTGTTGATTAGACACAGTATTTAAATACAATATGAATGGTATATTCCTGCTTTCAGATTATTTTGAATTTACAAATGCTTTCAATTTGGCAGAAGCAAAAAGAGCAAATATTGATTCTAAGCTGAGTATGCAATCTGGATATTTAAAATAATTCATTTTACTAGGAAATGAGTAAATAGTTATATAATTATTATCCTCTCTTGCTTTCTGAACAACTCTAGAGATGAAGATTCTGTGAGGCAGGTTTTTATAATCAATTTCTTGATTGTAACAGCACTTTAAAACTTACGTGCCTATTTTATTAAATAGAGAAAGACGACTTTTTGAAAACTATGCACCAATTTAAGATTCATGAACTTGTGCTGAATTTTGCAAGATCATATTTGTCTATTTTTTATACTTATAGTAAGACTTTCTGTGCTGAATATAGAAAATAGGTGAAAAATGAGACTGCCCATTTAAAATGGATGCATTTTACCTATTTCCCTTGTAGTTAGACTAAATTATGATCTAGAAACATTGGTTAGACTGACTGTCATATTTACAACACAAAGTAACTTCAGTGGAAGTTCTTCATGGTGATACACAATGCAGAAGACATTTTTCTTTATTTCTTCCTCTATCTCACTTCAATGTGTTTGGAAACTTGGATGTGTATGTTAGAGTGAGGATTTCATCCTGTAATTTTCTCCTAAACCGTTATTGGCATTTGAACTGTAAGATCTCTAAGAATTGGGTCTTTTTGAGAATTCAAACAATAATCATGGGAAAGAAGACACTAGGCTTTTTCAAGTTAGATATGGTCTTAATCTGATATCCATGAAGAACACAGATCCTTTTGTAACAGAAAACACTTCCACAGATCTGTCCTTACCATACTATACTATAACATCTGTCCTTACCATAACATACTCTGTTATGTTCAGTTTGTTAATTAATGGTGCTTAATAATGATATTCTCCTTTAATCCACATACTTTCTATAATGAAAAAAAGGTAGAATTTAGAATTAGTATTTTCAAGCAAAGTGTATCTCACTTTTAGTGTTTGTTTACACATTCATTTTTTTCTTTCACTCATTTCCATTTTTATTCAGTGTATACTGCACAACAACTTTCAAATTTTCCTCATGGATAGGATGGGAAGTGGCAACATAGTTTATAAATAGTGAGTTGGCTATTTGGTTGAAAGAAAGTTTACTAATCACATTTTATTTTTTTCATTGTTTATTATTTTGGACTACAGAAATGAAAAGCTTTTTTAAAAAACATTAATTTTGAATATATTTAATTTTTTAAAGTATGTATTACCAGCCTCTTAATTTTCCATTTTAATTATTATAAGATAAATTCATGAAAAGTAAGAAATAGTCAAAATGTTCATTAACATAAAATTAGTTGTATATATCTTTACATTAACAAATAATGTTAACATATGTAACACAAATGTTTAAAACATTATGAACTAGTGACTGAAAAAAGTGGTCATATATCAAATTTATAAAACCTTTTAAAAATGGAAAATAAGAGCAAAAATTAGAAATAAGAAAAAAATCATCTAAACATTTATGAAAAATAGGTAAGAATAAAGTTCTTAAACAGAAAAAGTCTTGTTACATTGCTCTGAACATGTTGAAACAGAAAAAAAATAATTTTTAAGGCTATGTATTGTACTATTTTTCAGTTAAATTGTTCTTTAAAACATTTTGTTTTCCTCAAATTACTTCATTTTTTTATACAAATGGCTTTGGGCAAGAACATAACATGACCTTAGCTATTACAACAGCTACAACAGACTAAAGTCTGTTAATAGTCAAATGAGTTTAATTAAAATATAAGTAAGTTAAGTCAGTTTCTATTTTAGGTGCCGTTGGACATTGACTAGAACAGAAATGTAGATTCCATAAGCTGTGCCTTTCAATTTATGCCCAACACTCAGAAAAATATTCAGTTGTGATCAAAATTATTATTATGGTTTTCCATTAGAGTCACTGCACCATGATGCTGAATATATTTTCAAACATCTCCACTGTCCAGGTCTTGTTTTTCTATATTTTTAGTCATTTTTAACTTTGACCAAAAAACAACTTTTCTAAACTATTCTTTGTTGTAAATTCTATATTAAAAGTGAAATGTATTCTTAGCATTCTTGGTTGCCAATTATCCTTACTTGTGAACTGATGGATATTTTAATATCCATGATAAAGATGCACAGGCTATTCTCATTAAATGCAGACAATCAAAAATGGAAAGAAATGGCATATACATTGAAAGGTATAATTAGAAAGCACATTTCCCATTACTTTCAAACATATAAAATGATTCAGACCTCCCACTTTAGTTAGGATGTAGAATGTTGAAAGACTAACTTTTATTATAAAGAGAATCTGGATAAGCTACATCATCATAGTTCTTTTTTTTTTTTAAACTTACTAGAGCAACCATCCACAGAGCAAACCTGTACCTACCTGCCAGCTCTTTCCCATAGGCATTCACCAAGAACATTCTGAAGGTTGTGGGCAGAGAAGGAGAGATGAAAGAAACTATTTGAGACCTGCGGGGACTTGCTTATGTGCAAAATAGTGGACTGCTAAAGACTGTGTGCATAGCAGCAAAGTTTCCATAAATCCTTTCAATGAAACTTTGGCCCAGACCAAGAATAGCTGGGGATAAGATAGCAAAGGATGATATAAAATGTTCTGTGGTTAAAAAGTTGGAACAAAATTTGGTAGTAAAGAAAACTCTTCTGTGATCCAAAAAGCTGGTAAGTAGGTTAAAAAGCAAAAACGGGAGCGCACGCGCGTGAGAGAGGCTGATTTCCAGAGTCTTGTTAGCACTCATATCCCAAAAACTTCTGAAAGGATAACGATGTACAGTCTCTTGACACATCTAAAGCCAATATCAGAATAAATCCATCTAAAGATGAACAAAGGCCCAAAGTAAGAAGAATACAGATGAGATGAATTAATCACCCAACACTAGAAGGCTGAAAAGAAGGAGCATGCCATTTTCTGGAGATAAATATTATTTACTTTGATCTCAACTGTTTACTTATTCACTTTATTCAGCATAAATTTAAAAAAATCATGAGACATGTGAAGAAGCAATAATATCTGGCACATGGTTAACAAAGGAAGCAATAAGAGCTGATACAAAGATAACCTAGATATTGAAATTATCAGGTAGGTTTAAGATAATAGTATAGGTATGCCAAAGTATTAATTCGAAAAGGAGAACACCATGCATGTACATGTTGGGGAAGAATTGGTACAGAGTTAGAAAGGATGCAAATGATAATTCCAGGAAATGAAAACCATAATAAAAGAATGAAGAATTCATTTGATAGGTTTAGACAAAACCTCATGCCAAGGAATTCAATGGGAAAAGAATAACTTATTCTATTAACACAAATGATGTTGAAACAACTGAACATACACATGTAAAAGAATGAAGTTGGAACCTTATATCACACCATATACCAAAAGATAAATAAATAAATGAATAAATAAAAATGCAAATGGATAAAAGACCTAAATGTAAGAGCTAAAGTTATATAAAACTTAGAAGGAAACATAGGAGTACATTTTTTGTGATTTGTGGTTAAATAAGACCTTTTTAGATACAACACAAAAAGAACAAGCAACAAAAGAAGAAAAAGATAAAGTGGACTTAATCAAAATTAAAAACTTTTGTGCTGCAAAGGATACTCCAAGAAAATTAAAACACAAGGCTCAGAATTGAAGAAGATACTTTCAAGTCATATCTGATAAAGGAGTTGTATCCAGAACATATAAAGAACTCTTACAACTCAATTATAAAAAGACAACACAATTAAAAATTCTGCAAAGAAAATGCCTATACATTTTTTCAAAGAAGATATGCGAGTGCATATAAAAAAGATATTTAATACCATTAGCCACTGGGGAAATAAAAATGAAAACGAAGTAAGATACAACTTCACAACCTTTAGGATGTCTATACTAAGATAATAAAGAGTGTCAAAAAGAAAAAAAAATTAGAAACACAGTATATTGCTGCTAGGAATTAATGGTACATCCATTTTGGAAAACTCTTTGGCAGTTCATCAAAATGTTAAATACAGAGTTACCATATAACCCAACATTTCAACAGTCAGGTATATTCCCAAGAAAAATACGTTCACACAAAAACTTGTACATAAATGTGTATAGCAGTATTATTTATAATAGTCAAAGTGGAAACAATACAATGTACATGACTGATAAATGGATACAAAATAAAGTATATTGCTACAATGGGTTATTAGTCATAATAATTTAAAAGAAGGAATGAAGTACTGATACATACTGCAACATGGAGGAGCCTTGAAAACATCAAGCTAAACGAAAGAAGCCAGAGACAGAAGACCACATACTTTATGAATCCATGTATATGAATGTTCAGAATAGACAGATGCAGAGAAAGAAAAAGATTAGTGAATGGCTAGGGTTAGGAGGTGGGGGGTAAAATAGTTGCCAATAGGTAAAGGATTTTTGGGGGTTGATGAAACTTTTCTAAAATTATATTCTGTTGATGGTTGCACAACTCAGAGAATATACTAAAAAAACACTGAATTTTATACTTTCATCCAATCAATTTTATGATTTGTGGATTATATCTCAATACAGCTTTTAAAAAAGGAAAACAAACAAAACACTAGACCTGGCCCAGAGAGGAAAGGATTAGTAAATGTGATATTAATAGGAATTGTACCATACTGATACTTAATTTGTGTCCTAGTAGAGGGGAAAGAGAATAGACCTAGAAATATTTGAAGAGATATTTGAAAATAATTGTATTAATTTGCTAGTGCTGCTCTAACAAAGTACTACAGACTGGGCTGCTTAAAAAATATAAACTTGTTTCCTCACAATTCTAGAGGCTAGAAGTCTGAAATCAAAGTGTCAGCATGGTTGGTTTCTTCCATGGCTGCTCTCCTTGGCTTTTAAATGGCCATCTTTTCCCTGTGCCTTTGAAATGCCCTTCCATCTGTGTCTCTGTCCTAATGTCTGCAAGGACACCAATCATATTGAATTAGGGCCCATTCTAATGACTGTATTTTAACGATTATATCTTTAAAGTCCCCGTATTCAAATATAGTCACATTCTGAGGTACTGGGAGTTAGGACTTAAATATATGAATTTGGGGAGCACACAATTTAGCCCATAACAGTAATTTTTCAAATTCATTGAAGCTATCAATTTAAGATGCCAGAATCACAGTAACACCACAGGATTTTTTTTTTTTTTTCTTTTTGCGGTATGCGGGCCTCTCACTGCTGTGGCCTCTCCCGTTGCGGAGCACAGGCTCCGGATGCGCAGGCCCAGCGGCCATGGCTCACGGGCCCAGCCGCTCCGCGGCACATGGGATCCTCCCAGACCGGGGCACGAACCCGTATCCCCTGCATCGGCAGGCGGACTCTCAACCACTGCGCCACCAGGGAGGCCCCCACAGGATTTTTAAAATGTACCTAAACATAGCCAAAATGCTTAGACTAATAATAAAGAAGATAATATTAAAATCATCCAAAGAAAAAAAAAACGTGGTATACCAAGGAATCATTACAAATATTATCATTTACTTCTCGTCAGAAACAAGGGAGGCCAGAAAACAGTGGTATAATATCCTGAAGATGCTGAAAGAACAATAAATGTTCTGCTGATGCAAGAGCATAGCCAGCAGTAAGAACATATTCGTGATAATGGATATCAAGTCACTCCTTACATGAATCTGACATTTAATCTATTATACCATTGATTTAAATTATACACCTTTACTCTCAGTTAAGTATATATTATTAAAAGAGGCACTTTTGGGACTACAAGGCTGTATGTAGTGTTACAGCATTTCTAAAACTTAAATAAGACTCTTCATATAAAGTGGAGATGGGAAGAATTTCAGATTTACTGAGGTCCATCACAGCGCGGTTCTGCGTCAATATAATCAAAGCACATAGATATTGAATAGTAAACATTTGTAGATCAGAAGTTTCCAAGAGGGGGAATAGTATGAGGGAAATAGAGCTGTTGAAAGACAGGCTGAGAAACAGGGAAAATTAGATTCCAATTTATTGTAATTAAATAAATCTCCCAGTGTATGGAACTCCATTTTGGGGATTTGCCCACAAGCCTGCAGGACACACATCTCAATGCTCCTCAAGCAATCCAGTCTCTGAGTTTTGGAAAACAGATAATTTGGTTTTCCCTGTAAATTAATGAGACAATCATAAAATCATAGAATCTCAAAGGACCTTAAAAATGAGCTTAGACACCTAGTTTTACAGAGGAGAAGCCAAGGTAATGGAATAGTTTTTTTTTTAAGTAAAATTTATACATATATATATATATATATATATATATATATGTATACAAAGCAAGTATATTTCTAAAACTGAATTCATAAACTTATTAGTCACAATGAGATTCAAATTTTCAAAAAAAGTAGAATTCTCGTTTTCAGCAATATAAGAGGAAATAGCCCTGACACACAGTTCTGTACAATTTTCTTTAACTTTATAACATGATGTAATCATTCATATATGTAGATGGAGACAGTATCAATACATAAAACAGTCCAATATGGTTTAGAACTCATTACAGTCATTGTGTAAAGATATGAAAATCCACATCAGTGGGAAAACCTAGCCTTCAATTTAATGCAAAATAACATACAAAGTTTCATAAAATTCATCTCCATACAGTACTTACTATACAAGCCACAGTGAGATTTTAGGTTTAGTTGGCAATATCTACTATTTTATTTTATTTCTGGTTTTGATCAGATCATAGAATTGCCAGAGTCTAATCAAATGGGCAACCTCTATAACTATGAAATGCTCATTAATTTTGCATGAACATAAAAATGATTCAGAGCTTTAATGTTGTCTTTGATCTAAGCAATTATTTTAAAGTTCTAATAAAAACCTATAAAAAAGAAATAGCTTGGAAATGGTGTGCTAAATGGAATATACATCATATAAATTATTGCATTATAAAATATTAAACTATATGAAACAGTTATGTGTATGTTTATTTTGTATCATATAAGGCAAAATAAGCAAAAAATGTATTCTAACTTTTATAAAAATATTTTTAGACATAAGAATATAGCAACCTTTCTAGATTACCAAATGGCATCTATATAAAGGGAAGAGAAATATTGGAAAAATTGGTTTAAGTAAAGTCAATACAAAATATATAAAAATACATATGAATCTGGTGTTAAAAGCTTTTTAAATGACCAATGATTAAATTATCCCTTCACTAGATTTGAAAAAAAATTACTATTACTGATTTTAAAAGCAACTTCTAAATAAACTATGATGTATATAAATTAATTACTGCTTACAGATAAGCTGAGCTTCCATAAAACATTTTACAGCTGAAATGATTGGTTAAGAATTTTTTTTTTTACTTTATGTACTAGGAAACCATCAAATTAGGAGAAGTAAAATAGGTCTATCAAATTCATTTCTTTCATATATAAATATGTATGTAATATGACTTGGCTTTGCAATTTAAAAGTAAGTTAAATCTGGATGTCTAACGCATTTGCTTGGAGTTAAAAGATGTAGGAGAGTCTGAATTCCTTTGAAATGTATTCCATCACATACAGAAGGAGAGATTTTTAATATAAGCATCAAGCTTTCAAAATCAGATAAATTTTATTTTTTAAGTTTATTGTTATTTTTATTGATGTATAGTTGATGTGTAGTATTATAGAAGTTTCAGGTGTGCAACACAGTGATTCACAATTTTTAAAGGTTATATTCCATTAGTGGATTTTAAATTGGAACAATGACATAAGCAAGAAGGTATGTAAATATAGTAATTTATACATTTAAGAGAGTGGATTTATCATTTTTATTACTCCATCTCATTAGCTAGGAAAATAGAATGAAGAGCATTATATATGAAGCAGAAAGACCCTAACTGAAAACTTCATGCCAGCCACTATCTCATGTGTTAGGTATAACTTTGAGACAATAGAAAACAGTAATGGCAATGTTGGTTCTCATTTGTGATAGGAAGGCATAATGGATGAGGAATGATACTTAAGGTGACACTGAGAGGAGGAGCAAAAGCAAGGAATAGAAGAAGTGCATTTTGTGTGACGATAATGCTGAACCATGAAATGGAATGGGAGGGAATTGTTTGGATGTAATACTGTTATCGTACTGTTACCAAGGAGAGAAGGGGTCATTGTATTCACAATTCAGGGGAATGACAGGAGAGTAGGAGCATTTTAAGATTAGTTTTCTGCTTGTATAAATATTTTAGCGTATAAGACAAGATAGAAATCAGAGAGAATAATTAGTGTTTTTCTTTTTCCAATCCAAACATAAAGAAATAAAGCTAAAGACTATGATTTTGGTGGAGGAATGGACGGGGGAAAGGAGAAGCTTTAATGAATAAATCTAGTTGGGAAAACTTTCAAGGGAAGAAATGACTAATTTAGTAACAGATTAGGTGATGAAAAGGGAAACTTAAATCATCTTATATCCCTAGTTGAGGAGATGGGACATCTGACTAAAATGGCAAAGACCGGCTTTCTGTTCAAAGCTCTTTTCTTTTTGATCTCTTTCCAGATGTCAATACAGTACACTTTGAAGCTTTTTGCTAAACTGTATGATATGACATTTTCAGAAAGACTTACTTTTCCTTTCAAATTCTTTTAGTAGGGAGAATTCTAAAAGGCATTATTCTAGAAGGAGTTATATTCATTCTACCATTTCAAAACATAATTTCAATTTAAAGATCATCCCATAGCAACACTTTTAAAACATTCGAAAGAGTACTTCTTCATAGAATCAACTAAAATGAAATGCCTAACAGTTTAGCAAACAACTGTAAGCTGCATATTGGATTCTCTCTCTGGGAAAAGATACGTAGAAATTTTGCTTAGTTTTCTAATTTTTAATACTACATAAACGTGTATATATATGAAATATTGCATATCATGGATACAGATTATATACCTTATCTCTTATTTTTATATTTCCTTCTGATTGCTTTGTGTTTATTCTCTTTCTTTTTTTTTTTTTTTTTTTTTTGCAGCACGCGGGCCTCTCACTGTTGTGGTCTCTCCTGTTGTGGAGCACAGGCGCCGGACGCGCAGGCTCAGCGGCCATGGCTCACGGGCCCAGCCGCCCTGTGGCATGTGGGATCCTCCCAGATCGGCGCACAAACCCATGTCCCCTGCATCGGCAGGTGGACTCTCAACCACTGCGCCACCAGGGAAGCCCTATTCTCTTTCTTTTAAAAGTAGAAATGTAAGTACTGATTTGAGATATTACCTCTTTTAAGATCTAAGCATTCTGTGCTATAAATTTCTCTTTCATGACTACTTAAGCCGCATGCCACAAATGTGATGTTTCCATTGGCATTCAGTTCTGTGGATTTTTATTTTTTTTATAAATTTATTTCTTTGTTTATTTATTTATATTTGACTGCATTGGGTCTTTGTTGCTGCGTGCGGGCTTTCTCTAGTTGCAGTGAGCGGGGGCTACTCTTCATTGTGGTGAGTGGGCTTCTCATTGTGGTGGCTTCTCTTGTTGCGGAGCATGGGCCCTAGGTGCGTGGGCTTCATTAGTTGTGGCAAGTGGGCTCAGTAGTTGTGGCTCGCAGGATCTAGAGCGTAGGCTCAGTAGTTGTGGTGCAGGGGCTTAGTTGCTCCACGGCATGTGGGATCTTCCCGGACCAGGGCTTGGACCCATGTCCCCTGCACTGGCAGGTGGATTCTTAACCACTGTGCCACCAGGGAAGTCCTGGATTTTTAAAATTACCTTTGAAAAATTTGACCCATGGGTTGTTTAGAGGTGTGTTGTTTAACTTCTAAGTTTTTGAAGAATTTCCTGTTGTTTCTCTGATTGATTTAACTTTGGTTGAATAACATGACTTGTATGATTTCAATTTTTAAATGTATTTCAAGGTTTATGAACCAGAATATGATTTATTTTCATGAGTGTCCCATGGATGCTTGAAATATATATATATATATATATGTATATATATGTATATATATATATGTGTGTGTGTGTATATGTGTGTATATATATATATATATATATATATATGTATAGTTGTTAGCCAGAATATTCCAAAAATGTCATTTAGATTCTATTGGTTGATAGTGTGGTTCAGTTCTTCTATATAATAGCTAATTTTTTTATGTGCCTAATAGTTCTCTCATTTCTTGTTAGTGGAGTGTTGACTATATTCTTCTAATCTTTGTCTTTTCATTGGTGTATTTAAAACATTTACATTTAAAGTGATTATTGATAGGTTTAAGTCTGACATTTTATTATCCATTTTGCTTGTTTCCTTATTTCTCATTCTTTTGTTTTCCTTTTCTTGGTTTCATAGTGGTGGCTCTAGGGATACAACATACATACCTAATATCACAGCCTACTCTTCTTGACTTTTGTCAACTTTTAGTAAATGCTGAAGTCTTATTTCAACAGAGTTTATTTGTCCTTCCCATTTCTTAAATACAGTTGTCTCAATATATACTTCGAATATATTGAACATCACAGTATATATCATTTAATTTGCTTCAGTCATCAAGTATGATTTAAGAAACTCATGAAGAGAATCGTCTATTATATTCACCCTTACAGTCACCTATACTTTTGCTCTTCCTTACTTTCTGTCATTCTAAGCCTTATTCTCTGATCATTACCTTTCTGACTGGACAGGTTCCTTTAGCCATTCTTTAAAGGTAGGTCTATTGGTGGCAAATTATCTTAGCTTTTGTTCTTCTGAGATTGTATTTATTACTCTTTTATCCCTGATGGATATTTTTGCTAAATACATAATTTTTGGCTGGTTGTTCTTTTTGTTCAGCTGTTGAAATTGTTGTCCAACCTCCTACTGGCCTCCATGGTTTTAGATGAGAAATCTCTGTTATACAAATTTGTGTTCCTATAGGTAATATGTTATTCCTTTCTGGTTGTTTTTAACATTTTTTATTTGTCTTTAGCCAGAAGTTTAATTATCATGTGTATTGGCATGAATTTCTTTAGATTTATCATACATGGGATTCTCTCAGCTTTGTGAACCTGTGACTTTATGTCTTCATCAAATTTGGGAAGTTTTCAGACATTATTTCTTCAAATATTTTTTTTCAGTCTCACATTCTCTCTCCTCTCCTTCTGGGACCCCAAGTGTAAGTGTTAGTTCTTATGTTTTGCAAGACTCTGAGGCTCTTCATTTTCTTTTCAGTCTATTTTCTTTCTCTTGTTTAAATTAAGTAACTGATATTGATCTGTCATAAAGTTCATTGATTTTTCTGGCATCTCCACTCTACAGTTGAACCCATCTAACAATATTTTTATTTTGGTGGTTGTACTATTCAGTTTTCTTTGATTCTACAATATACATTTGACTTCTTATTAAAAAAACACTTCTATTTCTTTGTTAAGAGTTTCTATTTTGTTGTTGTTGTTTGTTTCAGAAGAACATGTAATTGATTGCTGAAGCATTCTTGTGATAGTCCCTCTAAAGTCCTAGTCAAATAATTCCAATATCAGGTTCATCTCAGTGCTGCCATTAGTTGATTGTATTTTCTTATTCACGTTATAATTTTCCTGGTTCTTGGTATTACAAATGATTTTCATGTGTTCTAGACATTTTGTCTATTATGTTAAGAGATTCTTGGTTCTATTTAAATATTTTATTTTAGTAGGCAATTGCCCTGCCCATGTCGGTTTTGACCTTTTATCACCTGGTTTCACTTGAGCTCAGGTGAGATTTCTGCTGGTGCCACCTGTGAGAAAGAAGGCACTTTCCTGATCAGTGTCCTTAGGTGGGGTGGGACATGGGGACAGCAATAGATGCCAGAACTGCATGATAGAGAGTGTTTCCCCTGACCTTTTCCCTGGCCACCCAATACTAAAGGTCTTCCCATTCTATTTTTACTAGTAGCACTGTGGGAGGAAGCACTTACCTGGACAGATTTCTGCCACTGGATAGGGGGCCAGAAGATCGTGGGTCTGTTGTCATCTCTAGTGCTATACGAAGAACTTTTCTGCCTGTGGATGTGAGGCATGGGTTGGTTAGCTAGACCACTTCCACTGTTGCTGCCTTTGCAAGCACAACCTGGGGCATAGTTCAGACCTTGATCTTCAGGCAGATTCAGGACACTGCTGACTAGGTATAGGTCTGCCCATGAGGCACTCCTCAATTCCTCTTTCCTATTCTTTAGACCAGAGAGAAAAGGCTTTTCCCCTTCTTCCTTCCTCCTTCCTTCTTCCCTTCCTCTTTCTCCCTCCCTTTCTTCCTTCTTTCCTTTCTTTCTTCTCTCCGTCTCTTTCTTTTCCTCCCTCTCTTTCCCCTTTTTTTCTTTCTGGCCTATATTCTACTGAACCTTTATAGTTGCAGGTCTGTCTGACACTCAGTTTGAGTTCTGTATGAGATAAAAAACAAACAAGCAAACAAACAAACAGAAAAACACAGAACTTATCACAGTGTTGTTCTTCAAGTTCTAACATTCCTAGCCAGTCCAACATCTTTTTTCCACCTTTCAGATAATTTCCACCTTTCCACTTTCTATAATTGCTGAATTATTCCCAGAGTATTTACTCATATGAGTGGAAGAACAGGGGAAAGTGAGTCTATGCTATCTTGTCCCAGAACTGAAAGTGCACCTTATCTTTTTATTAAAGAAATCACTATGTAACAAGAGTATAGTTGCAAACACTCATTCTGCATCCACCCAAAATAAATGTTATCATTGTACTACAATTGATTCAGTTATTAATTATTAAAAAAATAAAATGTTGGGGATAAATGTTAAGTCCTTTATATTACCTTTATCTTCACAGTCCTCTCTTTTCCTCCCTGGAGGCAATCACTGTGATGAATTACATATAGAATGAGTGATTTCATACTTCTGTTACAAAACTCTGCATTCACATTCATTCTTATTGTTTGAAGTTTTAAAAAGGTAAATCAATGGTATCCTACTACATATAATATCAGCCTTATATCTGCTCTCTCACTCTTCTAAAATACTACATGTGGAATCACAAGAACTATTTAGGAAATCTGTATCTTCTCAAATAATATTAGAGCCTAATCCCTCACACTATTTCATCTTACTCTGATCTTTCCTCTGAGTACAAAATGTTAGGCCTGGAGATTTCACCAAGAAAATGCTTTCAACATGAATCTTCCCCAACTTGATTCTCTTTGACTCTTTCACCTTTCCACAGTTTTCTTTTATAGACTCTAATGGAGTGAGTTGCTAATAGCTGGTTGTAATCGAATTGGTTAATTGTAGTGAAAAAAGAGAGAGAGAGAAAAATCCTGGCTTAATATATGGAGTCTATCTATTTAATGCAAACTGCTCATATTTGGGGGTGACTTTTGGGGTTCCAGTTTATAGCTTTAAAGATTTAAATTTTAAAAAATCTGTCTGCAGGGCCTCCCTGGTGGCGCAGTGGTTGAGAGTCCGCCTGCCGATGCAGGGGATACGGGTTCGTGCCCCGGTCTGGGAGGATCCCATATGCCGCGGAGCGGCTGGGCCCGTGAGCCATGGCCTCTGGGCCTGCGCGTCCGGAGCCTGTGCTCCGCAACGGGAGAGGCCACAACAGTGAGAGGCCCGCATACCGCAAAAAGAAAAAAAAAAAAAAAAAAAAAAAATCTGTCTGCAGACACTTGTCTGGTTAATATGGTGGTGAGAAGCACAAAGTTCAAATTTTGAAACTCCAAGGTTCTAATGCAGACTTTAACTTTAAAACGACTTGCATTAAAATTAGAGCCATCATGTCTTAGAACTCCACTGGGAGATCTTGTCTCATTTTGAATGTCGTGATGACTAAAATTCCTCACCTACCTCACCATCCCCATCCTCCACAAAGGCTTTGTAATGAAATTTCCTGTGAATTCTTCAGCTATTCTGACTTGTAATGGGGGAGATATATTTAGTCGTCACCTTACGATTAGAGTGAAACAGCAAACTAATTCCAGCTGAAGAATGCATCTTTTGTTCTTTCAGCAAAATGTCCTCTTGGCAGCTGTCTGTTGGCACTAAAAAGTGCAGCAGGCTTAGGGCTATGATTGCCAAGAAAAGGAGTTCCCTAGCAAGCTTTAGTCTGTGTCTCTATACAGAAATCAATGCCTTTTTCCTAGGGTTAATCCTTTTATCAAATTCTACATATGTAGAAGTTAACTGTTTTTTTTTAGCCAGAGTACTCCTATTATTTGAGGTTATTTCTGGTATAAACTCTGAAAAGCTGTTCTTTTGGAAGGGGAGATGTTTTAAAATGAGCTGTTCTGATTTCCTTTCAGTAGGCTTTGTCTTACATTTTGAAGCTTTGTGTTAATGCTTTTATTAGGTAACTTTAAAATGTGTCAGAAAATTGTCCCCGCTCTACCACTGGAAAGGGGTATGCATGCAGCACATTTATGCACAATTTACAGCACTGTGCATGTCTAAGTCTGGCAAGCACATCAAAGGAAATACCAATGTTAGTATGACATTGTGACTTTGTGAGCTAGAAGGTCACTGGGGTAATTAGTGCTAGATAAACCCTGAGGACATGTTGTGCTAGTGTGATCATTTCAGCAATGCCCACTGTGACTAACAAGCACCAAAATGGAAGAAACTTATTTATAAATTATGAAAATCTTCTTAGCTATTTTTTAAATACCTTCACCTTCCTTAATTTTCAGCACTCTTTGAGAGAAGGGGCTTTGCCTAATTTGATAAATAATGCTAAAAATTTACGAAGAGGATTATGTACATTGAGATATAATTTAAAGGTAACTACAAATATTAATGGTGTGGTTGGCACTTGCACCCTCCAAAATAAAGGCTTTAATAATGGTTTTTAGTTTAAAATATTTTTTCTCAGAAATTCTGGGTTTTGTTTGTTTTTTGGTTTTGGTTTTGGTTTTTAATTCCTTCGACTTCATGAAGAGTCTGAGTAGAATTGGGGGACTACATTATTTGGGGTACTGACAAACATTAACCACTCTCTTAAACTAATTGAGCTTAACTACTCACCTTACTCTTCCTTCGTATTAATTTATGCCGTAGATCTACTTATAAGGATTTCTAGATTACTTTTTTAGGTACATGAACAATGAGATAACATAAAATAATTGGAATAGAAAATGAGTATTAGTGAAAAGAACACACATATGTCAATATAGGATATTTACTTTAGAGAGATTCAGTCAACTCTGTGATTCTTGAAATGAACGGAATACATATATGTTCACCAATGTTATTTTCCCAAAAGCACAAGGCCACATATAGAATGTATCATTTTAAAGACCATGTTATAATCAATTATTTTGAGTGATATCAGCAAAACAGCAGAGGAAGGAACACTACACTACCTTTCTCTACAAAATCAATGTATAAATTGCCAAATCTTGCTATAATCAAACTTTCCTGATATATGGAGTCTATTCAGAAACTTACAACAAGGAAAATGCTTAATGAAGAACATAACAGCACAATTTTAGTAAGAAAGCTCTACAGTGTTTTACTTTACTTAGTTACCATCATTCACTTTGCAGCTTGGCAGTGTCCTTGAAGATGGCAGCCTACTCTCTTGGTACAGATTGCTGGTACCAAGGGGAACAATATGGATATGGACCTTGAACATACAAGATTCACTCAGTGTAATATATCACATTAATTGAATGGACAAAAAAAATGTGATCATCTCGGATGCAGAAAATGCATTTGACAGAATTTACCACCTTTTGATCATAGAAATATCCACTGTATAAAATAGGAAATTAAGGTAACATTTGCAACATGATAAAGGATATTTATGACAAACCCATAGACAATATCATATTTAATGGTGAAAAACTGAAAGCTCTACCCCAAAGATCAGGAATAAGACAATGATGCCTGCTTTTACCCATTCTGTTCAACACTGTACTAGAAGGGCAATGAGGCAGAGGAATGAAGCAAGAAAAATAATGAAAAGACCTTAAAATTGGAAAGGATGAGGTAAAACTCTCTGTTTGCAGAACACACACACGCACACACACTATGGGTCTATTAAATGAATGCTGAAATGTTGCAGCATACAAGATCAACATATAACCTAAGTTGTATTTCTATACACTAGCAATAAACACACTGAAAAGGAAATTTAAAAACAATTACACTTACAATAAAATCAAAAAATGAAATAATTAATAATTCAAATAAAGAGGTTTGGAAATTATACACTGAAAACTACAAAACATTTTAGAAAGAAATTAAAGAGGATCTAAATAAAAGATATTCCGTGTTTGTGGTTGGGAAAATAATATTGTTAAGGTGGCAGTACTCCCCAATGGGTTCATAGATTCATTGTAATCCTGATCTAAATCCTAATGGTGTGTTTTACAGAAATGGACCAGTTGATCCTAAAATTCATATGAAAATGCAAGGGACCCCAGATAGCTAAAACAACCTTGAACAACAAACAAAATTGGAGGACTCATACTTCTTGATTTGAAAAATTACTGCAAGCATACAGGAATCAAAATAGTACATTGCTGGCATAAGAATAGACATATAGATAAAGGAATGTAATTGACAGTCCAGAAATAAACCTATACATCTATGGCCAACTCACTTATGACAAAAATGCCCAAACCATTCGATTGGGAAAAAATATTCTCTTCAACAAGTGGTGCTGGGGCAACTGGATATCCACATGTAAAAGAATGAAGTTGGACTTCTGTCTCACCCAAATATAAAAATTAATTCAAAATTGATCAAAGACCTACGCATAAAAGCTAAAATTCGCAAATGCGAGAAAACAGCAGTAAATCATCATGACCTTGAATTTGGCAATGGATTATTGGATTTGACACCAGAAGTGCAGGCAACAAAAGAAATTTTTTTTCATCAAATTTTAGAAGTTTTGTATATCAAAGGGCATTATCAAAAAAGCAAAAGATGCAACCTACAAAATGAGAGAAAATATTTGCAAAACATATATATAAGAGTCTGAAATGTATAAATAATGCTTACAACTCAAAAACAACAAAACTAAACAATTTTTGAAAATTGGGCAAGGGACTTAAATGTTTCTACAGATAATACATACGTGTATGTATATATAATATATATGTGTGTGTGTGTGTGTGTGTGTGTGTGTGTGTATACACACACACAGATGACCAACAGGCCCATGAAAACATGCTCAGTGTGATTAGTCATTAATGAATTTCAAATCAATACCATAATGAAGTAACAATTCATACACACTAGGATGGCTATAATCAAAAAAAGGGAAAATAACAGGTGTGTATGAGTATGTGAAAGTTAGACCCCTTATATATTGTCGGGGGTGGGTATGTAAAATGGTGCAGCCACTGTAGAAAACTGGCACCTCCTCAAAAAGCTAAACATAGAATTATCATATTATCCTGCAATTTCACTCCTAGCTATATACCCCAAAGAATTTAAAACATGTTCAAACAAAATCTTGAACATAAATATTCACAGAAGCACTATTCACAGTAGCCAAAATAAGAACAACCTAAATACCCATCAACTGATGAAATGATAAACAAAATTAGTATATCCATTAGGTGGAATATTATTCAGCAGTAAAAAGGAATGGGATACTAATACATGTTAGAACATGTAAGGACCTTGAAAACCTTATGTTAAATGAAAGAAGCCAGGCACCAAAGACCACTTACTATATGATTCAAATTCAGTGTGTAAGTTTAGAATAGGCAAATGTATAGAGGCAGAAATTAGATAACTGTTTGCCAGGGGATAGAAGGAGAGGAGAACAGGGAGTAACTTCTTAATGGGTATGGGTTTCTTTTTAGGGTGATGAAATATTCTAGAACTAGATAGTGGTGATGGTTGTACAACATCGTGATGTACTAAAAACTACTGAATTGTACAACTGTAAAACAGTTAAAGTGGTGAATTTTATGTTAATTGAATTTTACCTCAGTTAAAAGGGTGTGTATGTGTATAATGATTTATGCTAAGTGTCTTGTAATTTTTGTATCTTCCATTATATTTATTTTGGATCACTTAGAGAAACCTATACCCAAAATGTGTTAATCCTGTCTTTAGCCATGGTGGGGGTGGTGAAGAAACAAAAATAGCTCTGTCCCATCAGAGTAAAGCATAGTAATTAAGAGCATTGAACTTGCGTCTACACTACTTCAACCTTCAACACACTGTGTTGGAATGCTGCTCCTGCCATGTGCTAGTTGCTCAACTTTAGGCCAGATAGGAATCTCTTATTGCCGTAGGCACTTGAACTATTTGATGAGTCTGTATTTTATAAGATTATGGTAAAGTATTAAATTCATTGATACAAACAAAATCTTAGAATTGTTCTTGGCCTATAGTAAGTTTATAGAATTAACTCTTGGTTTTGGTGTCCTAAGACAGCCCATCATGATTTAACTATCAATATTACTGCACTAGAAACAGATGAAATTTGTATCAATACCTAATGATTTGTTCTAAACTCCCCCTGGTTTACAAACTGAATTTTCCACAGTGCTGCTTTAATGAATGCTCCTTTAATTCTGTTAGTAACTACTGTACTTTTTAATTTTTGCTTTCACACTAAAATCATCAAAGGATGCAAATATATCTATGTTCAAGCTATCATGGCCCAAGATACTGAAGCACATTTGTGTCTCCTTATCTGTTTTCCTCTTAAATCACACTATGCACACACACCCCTACATGCATGTACAAAATTGCATGCACACACTCAAACAGTCAGAGCTTTCCCTCCTCGAGGGTACTTGCTGGGGCAGGGCATTGGTAGCATTTTCTTCGTTCTTGTTCTCAGCCCAGACCATGAGATTTCTCTGGTTAATTGTCTTAACTTACTCTATAAATCTATCTGTAAAAATCTGGGAGATGTGCTATTTTCTCTTTCTCTATTCATAGCTTTAAAATATAAGTAAAAGGCATACGATCCTGAAAAAGGAGACCATTAGAAAGACAGATTCACTGGAAGGCATGAAGCCTGGTGTCATGTTCTCTTGTTCAATGTGACAGGACTAGTATTAGTAGCCATTCATCGATATCCCTAATTCTACTTTAGTTGGGATTCTCTGTTTTATCCATTCTGCTAGACTTTCTAAGCAAGCCAAACTGTTACTGTCATTCATTGGTTCTCCTGGTTATCTAATTCTATTTTTTCCCCTCTGTGATCTTTATAGAAAAATTAGAGTATACATGCTTACAGAATTTTAGACTGTCTGAGATTACATATGCATATTGACCAGCATTATACCATTATCCAGGCTCTTTCATCTACTAAAATGAAATCCCTATTTCTGTTACCGAGTCCAAGCTTGTACTGCTTGATACATGACAGGCCAATAAATCGAGAGGTGAGTTTTGGAGCAAGGAATAGTGACTTTATTCTCAGTAGACTGAGAAGATGGTGGACTGGTGTCCCAAAAAAACATCTTCCCTGAGTAGAATTCAGGCTTCTTTTATACCAAAAGAGGAGGGGTTAAAGTCCTGGTTCCAGCCAAACTCTGGAGGGTATGTCTTAATCTCTTCATTCATGCAACCATTCACAGGTGGGCCTGGTCAGGATGTTTCCTGTGAGCTAAACAAAGGTATTTCAGCTTAATGCTCATTACCTGGGAGGCAGGATTCCCAGAGATGGGCCATTATGTATAATTTAAACTTATAGGCAACATCCTTTCAGTGATTAACTTGTAATAGAATACAAAGTTTCCTCCCTATTACAGTTCCAGCTTTATCTACCAATAATTTACCTGAATTAAGAGCACATCACAAATGATAATCTTTTTCCATAGCAACTTTTCCCAAATCATCCCTTTCAAAATATTCTGTGACTTTTTTTTCTTTTTTTTTTTTTTTTTTTGTTGTATGCTGGCCTCCCACAGCCGTGGCCCCTCCCGTTGCGGAGCACAGGCTCTGGACGCGCAGGCTCAGCGGCCATGGCTCACGGGCCCAGCCGCTCCGCGGCATGTGGGATCCCCCCGGACCAGGTCACAAACCCGTGTCCCCTGCATCGGCAGGCGGACTCCCAACCACTGCGCCACCAGGGAAGCCCCTCTGTAACTTTTATATTATGAAAATATATGAGAGTCTGTGGAATGCTTCACCAGCCACCGTCTGTCATAGGTATTTGTATGTCTTTATCTCAACATGCTTATGGTAGTCAGGTAATATTTGCCAGGTGGTCTGCCTAGGAATACGAACATTTCTGATGGATATTTAAGTATGTTGTTTACCCAAATTAATTGATATTTATTTGAATTTCAGGCAAAAAGGAAAATCATTTTTAATAGTACAGAATATAAAGAATCTCATATATGTAAGATTATTCCTGGTATTTATGACTTTAATAGAAAATGGGTGATTTATTTACTATATACCATAAATATATACCAGTGAAATAAGAAAAATAAGTACACTGAGCCTGTCATCAACATTTTCTTTTATTAACAAAGTGACAAAGGATTGACCATGTGCTTTATATGTTTTATATACTTCAGTATTTAGCACAACTCTAATTATTCTCTTAGGCAACTCTCTTGCCAATTCACAGTCACTCTGAACCAGTTCTGAAAATTAGAGGATCCTATTCTTCATACTTAAGAACAGAAAAGAAATTGACCTCTTACTCTTGTGGCAAAATTTCTTTATTCCTCTATTTTTACTTTCATGTTTCTAATTTTATGAAATATAATTTAATTAGAGAAGTAATATATGAATGCACTTTTTACATATGAATATATAATGTAGATATTGCTGTATATGTATATATGTATATCTGCATTTGTGGATATAAATACATATATATGCATGTATGTATATGTGTGTATACAGACTCATGTTAGAGCTAATCCAACAGTTTTTCTTGTCACTGTATTTTATACATGGCATAGAACATTTAAAAATGTTTTTCAGTAAGGAAATTACCACAGCAAGGATCCATGGTACTAATGAATATGAAAGTATTTAAGACAAAGGGTGTATTCTCAAATTAGCATATATATGTTGCATGCTACAATTTGTGAGCTCTGTATCAATTGCACATTTCTTTTTGAAAAGTTGCGTTTAAGAATGATGAAATTGGTTTCCAGGTGCTATCAACGTGAGTTTGTTTCTGTTGACAATAAATCAATAACTCTTTCTGACATGACTCTTATAGTAGTAAGAATCCTTGCAGTAATCCACTTTCTCAGTGACAGACAGATAGCTATGCCTTGAATTTTTGAAAGTGCTACTCAGTCTAAATATTGTTCTGGTGAGCATTATTTCCTTGGCTCAAGGGTGAATGGCCACTTATGTGATGAAGAAAAGCAGTTGTCATTTTTGGAAGGAGCAAAAGGGAGGAATAAGGGCACGAGAAATGCACACCAATGTAGAGCTGGAAAAGAAACTGATGGATTTAATTGTAATCAATGGAGAAAACTCAGATGACAGCTCAGAATATGAATAATTTTATTAGCAGATGAGAATTAGGGACTAAGAAAGGACATCACATATATGGTCTCTTTGTGTCTCCTAACCCTTTTGAGTTGGTTTATATTTTGAAAACCTACTCTACAAAGTAGGTATTATTACCTCAGATTATAGATGAAGAAATTTGAAATAAGTCAATTAAGATTTCACACCCTAAAAAAGTGAGAGAATGAGAAATAAAATTTGAGGTCTGTCTGACAACAAAACCTTTGACTTTCTAATATTGTGTCAACTTCCATAGTTAAGTTACTAATATAGTATAACTAATGATTTATTGTTCACAATTAATAATGTGTAATCCATATGAAAACTTTCTGTAAGGTATGACACATTGTTTTACATATTTTAATTTTGAGTTATTAATGGTTTAGCAGAAATAATTTGATATTCATTTTTGTAGGGCAAGGAGGCTTTATTGAATTGTTTTTTACTCTCAAATTTCACAGAAAAAAATAGATTCTTGTTAACTCCACTTTGTGTCAGGGTCTGCTCTGCACAATGTGAAGATTCTCTGACAAATTCTATTTTCTTGACTGTGCTTCGTTCCTTTTCTCTCTTAGCTTCTCATGTTTCAACTCTAATACATCAACAGTATATTTCTGGAAATTTTGTATAGCTAGAGAATAGAGTCTCTTATGGAAATACCTGAGAGGTATGGCGAGTTTATCTGGGAACTAGGAGTCATAGAGGTGATTTTAGTTTATTCATGTCTCTAGAGCTTAGTTTTCCAGTAAATATCCTCAATAGGTTTGACTGTTTTTACCTTTCAAACTTTTGTCCTAGTTTAAAGATTGTAGAAGAATTCAGTAGTGTCAAAGCCCAGGCTGATTTGGAAAATCTGTTTTATTGACTTTGATCACACAGATAGCATGGCTATTTGTAAGGAGTCAACCCAAGGACAGCTCATAATATTAGTAATGAACTTTTGCAAAAATTTGTGGCATCTAAGCACTGCCCACATTAAAATCCCCTCTATCTTAGTATCAAACAGCAACCTAGATTCTACAATGCTCAGATTTTGGCATAAGGATGAATTTCCTAGGGTGCTGGAGTCATTCCTAGTGTATCTAAACTAGTCATTCCTAGTGTATATGTCATCATTATGCTACCTTATAATTGGGTTTAATTTTCTGAACCCTGTTGTTAATGTTGTTCTTCTGTTGGCTTTCTGAACAATCCAAATGCCTTCTGATTTATAAATTAACATCTCTCCCATACAACCTCTTTTTTTATTGTTGTTTATCATCTTGCATAATAGTAAATTCTGACCACTAATGCCAAGTATAAGCACACAAGATGCTTGGCAAAAATCATTCTTGCTCTAATGTTCTACAATTAAGCAGTATCAGCCCTTCCCTGAATATGAGTGGTACACATGAACTACACTCACTGTGGGCCTCCAAAGAGATAGTAGTGACAGGAATGTACCTAAAAGGGAGCTTTAACAAGCTATATATGCAAATGAAGTCTATGGAAACATAGACATTCAAGGTATGTGTCTTTATGACACTGCTTCTCAAACTTCAGTGTATATACAAATAACCCTGGCTCTTGGCAAAATGCAAGCTCTGGTTTGGTAGATCTGGGGTGGGGCTCAAAAATTGTACATTTCTAACAAATCTCCAGATGATATTGATGCTGTTTGTCCACGGACCACAATATGCTGAAATGTTCCTTACGTGAGAACAAAGAAATTACACTAAATTTTCCTTATTACTTCTTCAATTATATTAGAGTGAAACTTACTTTTATTACATTATGTGTTCATCATTCTAAATTTTAGTACTTTATGTTTTTTGCCTATTTAACTTTGTCTCCTTGATTATTTTCAAATCATGCAGAGTTTATGCAAATTTATGTAGGCTTCCCATGGACTTGAAAATACTTGAGGACAGTGACTTTGTCTTTAATCTTAGTCTTCTCATATCTTGTTACAATGCCTAAGAGTTGCTTAAGATATTTTGGTTGATTAATAGGTGAATGATAAGTGAAAATATAGTCTCCTTGTTCTATTAGCATTTAGTAATGGTACTTAAAATTAGTACATTTTTTCATTTCCTTTGTGAAGAATAGTATAAGGAAGTGGGTCCATTCATTACAGAATAAGAAGACAGTATCATGTAACAGGAAGGCAGTGTAGCAGTTAATTGAGAGCACAGATTCTGGAGTCTGATTTTCTTGGTTTCAATCCTGGATCCTATAATTACTGACAACGTGACCTTTTATAAGTAATATAGTCTGTTAATGTCCAAAATTCTTCATGTATAATGTGAGAATTAAAAAGAAATCCTACTCCTGGGCTTCCCTGGTGGCGCAGTGGTTGAGAGTCCGCCTGTCGATGCAGGGGACGCGGGTTTGTGCCCCAGTCCGGGGAGATCCTACATGCCGCAGAGCCGCTGGGCCCGTGAGCCATGGCCGCTGAGCCTGCGCATCCGGAGCCTGTGCACCGCAACGGGAGAGGCCACAACAGTGAGGGGCCCACGTACCACAAAAAAAAAAAAAAAAAAAGAAATCCACTCACAGGTTAGAGTTAAATTACATAATTCATGTAAAATACTTGAGAATGCCTGACCAATAGCACACAGTACATAACAGCTATTTTTTATAACTGGAATATTAACGCTTACTCTTTTCAGAAGTTTTAATTATGTTCAAAGAGAAGATAACTAAGTTCACAGAGGTTATTAAGTAATTTAAAAACTAGTTGATAATCCTTTACCAATCCTATAGATTCACTATTTCTGTTTATAAAATGAAGGACTATTTCTAAAAGCTTTTCCATTGGTAAAATTATGATAGCACTTTATTACTTAAAATACTATAATATAGGGGTCAAGCCACAAAATAGGTGTCAAGATTTAGCACAAGTTAAAGACAGATACTTTTAAAAAGTGTTGCAAGTTTCAGTAATATATCTTAAACTTTTACATATGCATGCACATTTGATTTATTCAATTAAGACACATAGGTGCATTTGAATTTACATTGGACTATGGATATATTCCTAATTGGCTAGGATCACTATGATATATTTTTAACACAGTTACCTGGTACTGTAGTGTAGAATTTTTCTTTCTTGCTGAGCCATTATTACAATGCCACATTAAATAATTTATCTGGTTGAGCCCTTGTCTTATTTTTCAGTTTAATTTTAGCGAAAATGTTCATATGTGTGAGTTATGAAAGAATTATCTAACACTTGCAAATTTTTAAAGAAACTAAAGTCTGGTTTGTAGCTCTTTCTAAAAAGTTATGAGGAAAGGGAATGCCATATAGAGATAAGTTTGAGGTAGAAATATATTATTTTTGCGTAAGTAAAAGTAGTCAGAAGTAAGAGAGTGAAGCAAACTGTTATGATGACTAAAGGACCTCACTGTTATGACGATTGTCTAATTCTGAGCAGTGATCATGCTAGCTTTGTATCTTTGGGCAATTTTTGTACTCTCTCTGGACCATTTGTTTGATTGTTTGATTAATGTGGGAATGAATTAATTAATCTAGGCGTCCTCTAAGGTCTTTTCCTATAATAATGTTCACAATTAGCTTCAACCTACTCTTCCCAGTTAATTACATCAGAAAGTCACCTGGTTCTATCTCTAAAAAATTCCCAGTCTAGCTCCTTCTTTTCTTTTTCAGTACTACAACTTTAGTTCAACTCTCATCTTAATTAAGCTATTCCAGTAGACTCACAATTAGTCTTCTTTCACCTACTTTTACCTCAGAACAATAGTTATCCCCCCAAATAGAGCCATTTTTTAAAAGGTGAATTGGGCTGTGTCATTCCCCTGCATAAAAATTTCAGTAACTTTTCCGTATATTTAAGAGACAATCTTATTTCTTATCATGACCCGCAGTAATATCTCTTCTTACCCCCTTCTGCATCTTTACTTATTTCTGTAACACTCTTTCAGGCCTTTTTATGTCCCAGCCACACTGGACTTGAATTTGCTAAGCCCTTCCTTCTTAGAGGCCTTGGATATGATGTTTACTTTGCATAGAACACTGTTTCCTTTATTGTTACAAGGATAGAACTGCCTTGTCATAAAGATCTCAAACAAAATAGCATCTGCTTAATGAGGCTTTCCTTAACAATAAAAAGTAAATTACTGAGACTTTAGGCTTCAACTCCAAAAAATAGACTTTGAAAATTGTCCTTCCCATCCTTACACCAAGAAAAAGGGGGAGAAACCAAAAATCAGGGACTTTTGGGGTCCATCAAAGAACTGAGTTTGCAGGGCAAAATGTACTCACAAATCTGAAGACACAGGTTAATCCAGAGAATCAGAGCTAAGATCTGTTTATCTAGAGCAAAACCTGCTGGAGAAATAAAATGGTTGGAAAACTCAAATAGTAATTTTGTCAATTACCTGGAAGTTGAGTGTGGACCATTGAGTGAGAGAGAAATTCCTAGGGTCTCTGGTCATGCATAAGGGAGCTCCAATTTATCCCCAGGAAACCTACCTTTTTCTCATAGTGAAAATTCAAGAAAGGCCCATCATGGCTTTGGCAGTGTGAGGGGGAAAAGTAATCCTCATGAAATGAAAAAGGCCTACTACTCTAGGGAAAAGATTTGACCAGGGTCTTGCCTCACACAGGTAAGGAAAGGACATTCCCCTCACTTCAGCCCCATCTTGTCCTCCTGTGTCAACTAAATGAGGAAGGGGGAAAATTTTATAGGAAGAAACACTTGTAAAGTTCACAGAACACAGGCAGAGGCCCTTCACCCTCACCTCACCACCACATCAACAAGGTTCCAGTAAAATAATAGTGCATTACATCTGAGAGACCTGCAAGACATAGACACTCTCTGGAAAAAAAAAAAAAAAAAGTATTTAGTGTAGCCCACATACTCCAAAACAGTGAGAAGAAAACAAGGACACTGAGGAGATTTTTAGCCTCTGACATGTATGCCTACAGCAAATATTAAGCACAGCCAAACATCTGGTGAGCTCAATGTAAGTCATAAGGTTGAGACTTTCCAAAATTAATGATGGACATCAAACCATGTTCCAGGAAGTTCAGAGAACACAAGACAAGATAAACACTAAAATAACTATACTGATCATCTTATAGGCAAACTGCAGCAAGTCAAAAAGAAAAAATCTTGAAGAAAGGTGGAGGTTGATGAGGAGATGGGTAAATTTATCTACAGAGGGACAATGATAGTAATTATATCAGACTTTTCATCAAAATTACATCAAAAACCTTGCAAGCAAGAAGAGAGTGGCATGGAATATTTAAAGTGATGAAAGAAAAAAAAACACTAACCTAGAATTCTGTATGTATTGAAATTGTCTTTCAAAATTGAAGGGCAAATTAAAACATTGTCAGACAATAACTAAAACAATTCATTTGTAGGATACCTGCCCTTCAAGGAATGTTAAAGGGGGTTCTTCCAATAGAAAGAAATGATATAGGTCAGAAATATGGATCTACATAAAGAAAGAGCATTGCAGAGGGAATAAGTTAAGGGGAAATAAAATAGTTGAGTTTTCTTATTTGTAATTGATTTAAAATAAAATTGATATTTTAAATCAAAGTGACAATTAATTGGGTGATTATAGCATATGTGTAAATTAAATAAATGGTACCAGTAGCACAAAAGAAAGAGAGGAATTGGGAATATTTTGTTATATAGTACCTGCACTATATATGAAGCAGAAAGTGTTATTTGAAGGTGGACGTAGATTAGTTAAAAATGTGTATGGTACACTCTAGGGTGACTTCTAATTTTTCAAAAAGAAGTATAATTGATACACTTAGAAAAGAAAGCAAATGGACTCATAAAATGCTTAATTAAAACAGAAAACCACTGGGAACGAGTAGAACATAGTTACAAATATGGTAGTTGTTAATCCAAGTGCATTATTACTTTAAATGTGAAGTGTCTAAAAATATACCAACTAAAAAACAGATTAGTAGAATGGATTTATTTTTTAAAAAGCAACAAGATCCAATTATTTGTTGTCTAACAAGGAATGCCCTAAATATAAAAATTCTGAGAAGAAAAAATTAAAAGGGTGAAGAAAGTTATACCATGCTAAAACTTTCTAAATAAAGCTAAATAGCTATGATAATTTCAGAAAAATCAGTTTTCATAATGGAAAATTATCAGAGATAAAGAAGAGGGCTACATAATGATAAAAGGGTCAATCCTCCACAAAGACATCACAATCTTAAATGAATATTAACTTAACAATATAGTATCTAAATAGGTGAGGCAAAAAACTAATATAATAAGGAGAAATGGATAAATTCACAATAATAGTTGAAGACTGCAAATCCACCCCCCTCATCAGTAATTGATAGATCAAGCAGGCAGAAAAATCAATGAGTATATTGTTGACCTGAAAAGCAATATCAGTCAATGTGATCTAATTGACATATATAAAATGTTTCAGTAAACACCAAAAGAGTACACATTCTTCTCAAGCTCTCATGGAACATTCATTTACAAAAGTAGACCATATATTGGGGAGTAAAACACACCTTAATAAGTTTAAAAGAATAGGAATCATACAACATATGTTCTGAGGCAACAGTGGGATTAAGCTAGGAATGAATAACTGAAATATAGCTGGAAAATTCCAAAATATTTGGAAATTATACAACAGACTTATGAACGACATATGGGTCAATGAAGTCTCAAGTGGAGTTTGAAGACATTTCAAACTAAATGAAAATAGAACTTAAAATTTGTGAGATGCAGTGAAAACAGTTCTTAGGTAGATATGTATAATGTGAAACATGTATATTGGAAAATAAGGAAGATTTAAAGTCATTAAACTAAGCTAATTATCTAATTCCCTCTATATTCCTGGAACCCAGAAAATAGTCTGTCATACAAGTTTGTTCCTAAAGTCATCACATTGGCAGCAAGATACTGTTTTTTTTTGTTTTGTTTTATTGTTTTTTTATTTGTACAGAATTTTAAAATTTATGTTATTGAAGTATAGTTAATTTACAATGTGTTAATTTTTGCTGTACAGCAAAGTGATTCAGTTATACATATATATACATTCTTTTTCATATTTTCCATTATGATTTATCACAGGGTATCAAATTTATGGTGTCACTTACACGTGGAATCTAAAATATGACACAAATGAACTTGAAACAGAAGCAGACTCACAGATATAGAGAACAGACTTGTGGTTGCCAAAGGGTAGGGCGAGTGGGGGAAGGATGGATTGGGAGTTTGGGATTAGCAGGTGCAAAATATTGTATATAGAACGGATAAACAACAAGGTCCTACTGTATAGCACAAGATATTGTTTTAATCACCTATAATAACCTTATGGCAGCAACATTGTGTCTTGAAGAAAACATACTTTGTAGGAAAGCGCTTTTGGTTTGCCTCAAAGTGTAAATGAAGTGCATTACAAGTACATAATCTAAGATTGAAGCTCTCCACTGAAGGATATCATTTCATTCAACTATTTTCAGTATTCACTATTTTAATAATATTGAGTTAATATTGTATTGTAAACTATACAATTTGGTCTGTTTAACATTATTTTAATTACTTGGTTTTTATTTATAGATAAATTTATTCCTTACTTTCACAGGAGCTTTATTATTATTTTTTTTTATTTTCTCCCTTTCCCAGCCTCAATTTGCATTTAGAATGCTTGTTGCAGAAATACTCAGATTGAAATTTTGCAAGACACATTAAGTGCTGCAGTAGGTTGAAGAAATGAGGCCTTTAGGGAGACAGCAGAAGCTCCTCATAATGTAAAGCTCTGGTTATGATACTGTTGTGAAATCCATCTATTATATGTGAGGGGTACAAAAAGGTATTAACTGATCAACAAAGTCCTCTTGAATGTTCTGCCTGATTTTTAATTTTGGTGCATGGTCTAGTGATCTATAGGATTGCTGCAGCTGA
The DNA here is from genome assembly GCF_964165515.1 of Mesoplodon bidens. Lineage (NCBI taxonomy): Eukaryota > Metazoa > Chordata > Mammalia > Artiodactyla > Ziphiidae > Mesoplodon > Mesoplodon bidens. The sequence goes on from NC_138162.1 coordinate 48,427,949, forward strand.
AGATCATAGGTTCCCACCCTTGGCTTACCAGGCTTTAATTATAAAGAGACAAAGAAAAAAATGATGTACACTACCCTAGGTTTTATTTTTTTCATTTTCCATAACCTTCATTAAATAAGTTCCATAGATTAAATAAAGAAGTGTATCTAATTCTTTCTATTTCTTGTAATAAAAATACTGTCCTAAGTGTTAAACTGTCATGACACAGTATTAGTTTGGAAGAACTCAAATAGCTGCACAAGAAGAGTTGACATTATCTGTCTCTTTTCAGAAACTTTGTTTTTAATTTCAAGGGCAATACTTGCTTATTTAAAATATTTCAGCAGTGTAAGTTAAAAAATTAAATTTCTCCTTACTCAGCCCTGTGCAATTTTACTTCCCATTCAGAGACAACCTAACACCTACCAGCTTGGTTTGTATAACTGATGACTTTTTACTCTCCATCCTTCTTTATCTTTATATATACATATGTGATATCATATCTATTCTATATTCACTTATTTATATAGCTGTAAGGTATTCAGTGCAAAGGAAGGAGTAGAATGTTTCACCATTTCTGTAAGCCACTGTAATAAGTGTATAAGCTTCTACCATAGCTTACACACACACACACACACACATTCAAGTTTTGTGTAAGAGTTTCCATTTCTTGGAATTGCTTCACCACACTGTATGTGAGTTTATTTATATTAATAATGACTAGGGTTGCATTAAATGTATGTATTAATTTAGAAAAAAGTATGTCTTTACAATCATATTATCTAATCCAGATAAAGTTTTGTTTCTTCATGTATTCTCTTTCATGTCCTACAGAAATTTTTATTAGTTTTCTTATATACATGTTGCACATTTAGTTTTAGCTTAATGCAAAATACTTTAAAAATATGTATGAGAGGTTTTTCATTATATGCTCAATTTTTTGTGGATATTTTGTATTATCACAAGTGCAGTTGATGATTGGTATACTTTAAATATTATTGACTATATTATTTTAGCCAGAAAAAAATATTTTTCTTTCTGTTTTTTTTTATCTTTTGATAATATAAAATTGCTGAATATATGCATAGTTTAGGAATTTGCAGGGGCGGAAGAGAGGGAATATAGTTAGTTGATATCTCCATTTCTTTTAAAAAGGGATTTTGAGGAAGATGCCTCAAATATTATTTATTCCAATAATAAACTCTGTGGTGCCTGGAACACAGTGGGTAGAAGGTAATGTTTGGTAATAAATGAAAAGAATGAGTAAATTAATGATGATTAAATTAATGACTAGATAACTGAATATTTCTACCAAACCATATTAATTGGTTGCTGTAGCTAAGATTATCTGCTACCCACAAAAAATCTGTTCTCTCTTACTTCCAGGTACCATGGCTAGACTTTATTTCTGAGTTTTTCTTGCAGCTGTATATAGCTATGTAACTAACTTAGCCTGAGAGGAAGTAGAACATAGGCCCCAAGGCTATTGGTATGGCATCTTCATTCTTTCTCCCATTGCCATTGATTACAGCCTAAGCAAAGTAGAAATCCCACATGGAACACGCAGTACCCTTAGGTGATGACAGCTTTGCAAAGTAGAGAATCTGGAGCAGGGCTGCTTGCAAGCTTAGGACACATACCCAGAGTCAGGCATGACAGGAGACAAAAAGTCATACAGACAAGCAACGATAACAAAACAATCTTGTCATTGGGTCTTTTTGTTACAGTAGCCTACCTTAGTATAATACTGTAATACCACCTTTTTTAGCTTCTCAGTATTATTACCCAACTGACTATCCTCTACTTGAAATGTCTCTAGCTTGACTTCATGACACCGCACTTCCTGATTTTCTCCTGCATCAGTAGCCACTGTTTCTTAGCCTGCTTTGATAGCTCCACATTTTCTTTCTAAATTCCAAACCCAGAGCTTAGACCTTGGCTTACTTATCTTTTCTACAAACACTCTGAGCTAAAAATATCTCATCCATACTTACGGATCAAAATACTACAGTTTATGGAGATAGTTCAAATTGAAGTTCTAATTTTATCCTCTGAGTTCATGATTCATATATCCAACCCCTTACTTAAAAGAGTTAGTATGATGTAGTATATAAGAGCATGGATTCTGCAACCAACCCACCTCTGACACTTAATAAATGTATAATTTTGGACAAATCATTTAACCACTTAGTGTCATAGTTTTTTCTCGTTATAATATTGTGATAATAATATGGGTTACCTCATATGACTGTATTGAGGATGGAATGACTTTATATAGTCCATTTGTATTTAAAGCACTTAAAAGTCTACCTGGCACAGAGTAAAGGTTACTTAAGTTGTTACCATTATTCGAATTTTTCTTGGGGTATTTCACCAATATATAAAATATATCTAAAACTGAAGTTTTGTTTGCCCACAAAAGCTTCTTTTTTTTTCTCTAGCCTGCTCTAATACAGTAAATGACAGTCAACTACCATGTTCCACAAATTAGAAACAGGATTCATAGGTTTCCTCTATTCTGCTACATATATATCATATATATATATATATATATATGATATATATGTATATACATTTTGTGTGTGTGTATATATATATATATATATATATATATATATGCAAGATAACATACACACACGCACATATATATGTCTTCAGTCAGTCCACTCCATTAAACCATTTTAACTGTGTCACTACAAAATACCATTTTATCCAAAGCTACCATTATTTTCCCACTGGATTACTGCCTCCATATTTACCTTTTCATAACAATTTATATCTCATACAGTCTACCATTCACACAGTAACGGCTAGCACCATCTATTTAGTCTTTTATATTTGGATTGTTTTTAGTTAGGTTTATTGAGGTATAATTTCCATATGATAGAATTTACCATTTTGGATGTACATTTATATGTTTTGATATATTTATATAATCATGTAGCCACTATCACAATCAAGATAGAGAAAATTTCCATCATCCCCAAATATTCCCTTTTGCCCTTTTGTCATCAATTTCCACATCCCCAATTTCCCTCGGTGCTGGGCAAACATTTATCTATATTCTATCCCTATAGTTTTACCTTTTCCAAACTATTACATAAAAGGAGTCATATAGTATACATATGTTTTGAGTTTGGCATCTTTCACTTGCCACAGTGCTTTTCAGATTCATTCATAATAGCTCCATTCTTTATCTCTGAATAGCATTCAATTTTTTGGGATATACCACTGCTTGATTTTAGGTATATAAGTATTTATAATTAATATACAGGCATACCTTGGAGATATTGTGGGTTCTGTTCCAGACCACCACGTTAAAGTGAGTATCACATTAAAGCGAGTCACTTGAAATTTTTGGTTTCCCCGTGCATATAAAAGTCATGTTTACAGTGTACTGTAGTCTGTTAAGTGTGCAATAACATTATGTCTAACTAACAATGTAAATGCCTTAGTTAGAAATACTTTATTGCTAAAAAATGCTAACAAAACTTCAATTTATAAAAAATGCAGTACCTACCAAGCACAATAAAGTGAAGTGCAATAAAATGATATATGCCTGTATAATTTTGGTTGCTTGATCCCTTTATCATTGACATTATATATATATACACACACACATATATATGTGTATATATATTATATATATATATACACATATATATACACACACATATATGTATACATATACACATATACTCTATATTTTAGGGACCTTAAAAATAGCAAAAATTCATTTTTCATAGTTTGTTTTTGCTTTAATCAGAGACTCAAATGCTGCTTAATTGAGTGCGTTTGCCTCAAAATATATCATGAGGTTGCAGTCAAGCTGTTGATCCAGGTGTCATCTGAAGGCTCAGCCTGCGGGAGATCTGCTTGCAAATGAATTCATGTGCTGTTTGGCAGTGTTCAGTTCCTTGTGGGTTGATTGAAATAATCAGTTTTTCACTGGCTATTGGTCAGAGTCCTCCTTCAGTTCCTTACCAAGTGGGACTGTCTAGAGGGCAGATCACAACATGGCAGCTGACTTCCTGAGGGTGAGCAAGAGAACAAAAGAAAGAAAACATGCAAGATTCAAGCCACACTCCTTTTATAAATTTATTTCAGAAGTGACATCCAATTACTTCTGCTATGTACTGTGCATTAGAAATGAATCAGTAAGTTCATTCCAAACTCAAGAGGAGGAGATTATATTGTACAAGAGCATGAATACAAGTTGGGAAACATTAGGAAGCACCTTAAGGATGCCTACTACATGATACACCTTGTTATTTTAATTAAAGTTTGCATAGTATATCAGTTTCTATTCTTCTACCACTAACCTATACATCTCTTCATAATAAAAGTATCTTAGAGACAGCATGGAGTTGGGTCTTATCTTTTACCCAGTCTGAGCAATTTAAATGCATACCTTTTTGAGTTATTTAAATTTGTCTATTAACAACAGGGCTCAGGAAATCATACCTAAGGATAAGATAGCATAATAGGAACAGATACACAATTAACATGAATATGCAAACTCTGACACCACAGGAAATTGATCCCTCTCTCCAAAATAGCATGGAATGATTGAGCATGTGTGAAATCATGTAATGAAACACTTTAATTGTTAGAGCTGATCAATATAGAATGTAAGTTGTTATGTGATGAAAGATACTAAGATGGGGAATTTTAATGTTGACTGTGCATGATACACAAAATTTTCCATGAGCCTGGACCCATTGCCACACTCATTTGCTGTGAAATGAGTTCCTTGATTAGAAGCAATGCTATGTGGAATAACATAATGGTGGATAAGGCATTTTGTAAGTCCATGGATGGTATAGCTTTGGCAGAGGTAAGGAAGGCAAATCTGTGTCCAGAGTAACTATCTATTCCAGTAAGAACAAAATAGAATATTGCCTTTCCATGATAGAAGTGGTTCAATGTAATCAATCTGCCACCAAGTAGCTGGCTGATCACCCTGGAGAATGGTGCCATATTGGGGACTAAGTGTAGGACACTGCTGCTGGCAGATTGAGCAGCAAGCAGTGATTATAGCCAGGTAGACCTTGGTGAGTGGAATTCCATGTTGCTAAGCCCATACCTAGCCTCCACACCTACCATCATGGTCTCTTTATTCATGAACCCATTAGGAAGTGATAGAGGTGACTGGGGGAAAAGGCTGACTGATATCCACAAAATGGGTCATCTTATCCATTTGATTATTAAAATCCTCCTCTGCTGAGGTCACCCTTTGATGAGCATTCACATGGGATACTGTTGTGACTTTGTTTAATTAACATTTGTTAAGTGGAGCACAGGGTGCCTAATGGTTAGCCATAGTTCAACAACAGAATACAAGAGAAATTGAAATAGAGAAGTTTATTACTCTTAGGTCCTGGAAGAAGTACACACACACCTCAGGGGGCCACATGGGGAGGTCAAGACAGTGTGCAGACAGAGAGAGAGGCCGGGTCTGGGGTGCATGCCTTTATCAAGGTCTGTGGGTGAAGTACGTTGGGGTTCCCAGGCTAGGGACAGGTTTAAAACCAAAGAGTGGGGTTTAGTTAATCCCTACAGTGGCCTTATCTAAGGGGTGTATAAGGCATACAGATGCTGGGGGGCAAAGGAGACTGTTGATCACAAGGGCTATTAAGGAGGTCATATCAGAAACTTACATCTCCTTGTGACTCTGCACACCAAAATCTATGGCGTGAACCTGTATGGGGAGGCTAGTGTCAGATTAAGGTCCCTGTAAGCCACTTGGCCAAACAAAATGGTTGTTGAGGCAGAAATAGCATGGATTAGCTTAGCTAAACTCTCAAAAGACACAATACCTTCACAATTTTCACCCAGTCAGAAAAGTCTGTCCACATACTTCTTCCTTAAATTGCTGTATTGTCAATTTCCCAATCATATTCCTTCCAAGTCCCTAACCATCCAGCCAAATCGTTGGCCACAGCCCATTCATTGGTATATAATTGCACATCTGACTATTTCTTCTTCCAAGCAAATGAACAACCAGGTGCACTGCTGGAAGTTCTCCTCACTGGGAGGGTTTCCTCTACCACTGTCCCTCAGGGATGCCCTGGAAAGAGACTGGAGTGATGCAGCTATCCACTTTCAAGTGATGCCTAAATATCATGCAGAACATCTTTAAACCAAGCCCTAGTCTTTCATTCTCCGTTAACTGATCATAAGTGAATCCACATGAGGCTGTAGATGCAGGCTGGAAGGGAGAATGCAGTTTAGCAAGATTGGGGACCATGGGCTTTTGAGACACTTATTCATGTAACTCACTTGTGCCTTCAGGGTCTCTTGGGCTTGATCATTTGATGATGATGAAATGCTGCTGTGCACACCCAGCCTTAAGGTTTGTTGGGTCAGGTAATATCCAGTTTATGATGGGAATCTCAGGTTGCATGGTAACTAGGGGGCTCATGTTTGAATGTCAGTTTCTACTAAGGCCCAGGAGCAAGCCAAGAATTGTTTCTCAAAAAGAGAATAGTTATCCACAGAGGATGACAGGGCTTTGCTCCAAAATTCTAAGAGCCTCAGCTGTGATTCACCAATAGGAGCTTGCTGAAGACTTCAAATAACATCTCTCTCTGCCACTGCCATTTTAGCACCATTTAATCTGCTGGATCATACAGCCTAAGCATCAGAGCAACTTGCACAGCTGCCAGGATTTCTTGCAGAGACCTCTTGTTTTGGGCCTCATTTAAAACTGGCAGCTTTTCAGGTCACTCAAAATATGTTACCTCAAATATCTAGAGTCCACTAGGCCTCTGTTTTGGTTGTGGGAGTGACCAGATGCAAAAATTGATCCTTTACCTTAGAAGGAATATCTCAACATGCCTCAGACCGCTGAAGTCAAAGGCCCCTGACTTTTTGTTAAATCTGTTTCCTACCCACTGACGTGCAAATGTCTTAACAAAAAGTCTAGAATAGTTGCTGCTTCTTGCTCACTAGGTCCATTCAGCACAATGTGATCAATGTAATGGACCAGTGTGATTTCTTGTGAAAGGGAAAGATGATGATCATGATTCCTGCCAACCAAATTCTGACAGGGGACTGGAGAGTTGATACACCTCTGAGGTAGGACAAAGAAGGTGTATTACTAGCCTTGCCAGCTGAAAGCAAACTGTTTCTGGTAGTCTTTATTGACAGGTATGGAGGATAAAAAAAGATTTTCCAAGTCAGTAGTTGTACCAGGTACCAGGGTATATGTTAATTTGATCAAGTAATGAAACCACATCTGATAATACAGCTGCAATTGGAGTTACTACTTGCTTAGGCTTCTGATAATCCACTGTCATTCTACAAGAGCCATCTGTCTTCTGCAGAGGCCACATTGGTAAGTTGGATGGAGATGCGGTGGGAATCACAATCCCTGTATCTTTCAAGTGCTTGATGGTGGTACTAATCTCTGTAATTCCTCCAGGAAAAAAGTATTGCTTTTGGTTTTCTATGTTTCTAGATACAGAAAATTTTAGTGCTTCCTCTTGACCTTTCTTACCATAGTAGCTCTCACTCCACAAGTCAGGAAACCCATATGGGAATTTTGCCAACTGCAAAGTATGTATATTCCAGTTATGCATTTGGAACTGGGTAAATAATGATAGGATAGGTTTGAGAATCTGCTTGCCCCACTGTGAGATAGACCTAAGCTAAAACTCCATTGCTCACTGACCTCCATGAGCCCCTACTCTAACTGGTGGACAGAGTGATATGTTGGGTCTCCTAGAATCAGTGTCAGCTCACAGCCAGTGCCCAGTAGTCCCTGAAGGTCTGGTTATTTCCTTTTCTCCAATCTGCAGTGATCCTGGTAAAAGGCTATAGGTACCTTTGGGGAAGGCTGAACTATTAACAGTATAAATCTTTGTCAGTGTACTGGGATTCTTTCTCAAAGGGATCCAGCCTCCCTTTCATTCAAGGAGTTCTGGGTCTGTACACTGGCTCAAACCTGGGAATTGATTAAGGTGCTCTGTCTCTCTTGTTTTTATAATTCAAGTTAGACTTGTGTTCACTTCCTGCAGGACTTTTATGCTTATACATATCAAGTGAGAATTGAATAGGCTTCCTCTCTGTTTCAGTTCTAGGAACTCCTTGATCCACTAGCCAACACCATAATTCTGTATAGGTCAGACAATTCTAATTGCTACTTTGGCTCTGCTGTCCATTGTGGTAGACACACACACCTTGCTTTTGGTGATTGAGTCCTGCCACTTGGCCCCTGTCACCTCAGAATCCAATTACTCCTGTTGCATTTAAATTTCTCAGTTGGGTGGCTGCAATTACCACTGTAAGGTCTGACCTACAGAGAAGAGCAGTCACTGAACTCTTCAAGGATTATGTGGCTCCCCTCACAAATATATTTTTCATGGTACTGATGAAATATGTCTTCTGGCCCTCCAGTCTGGGTGAGCAAGTCTTAAATGACAAATATGCTCTAACATTCCAATCTTCCTAAGGCGTTGTATCCTTTCCTATGCAATAAACTGAGGGAAGTCCAGTATTTCTAACTCACTCACTGTGGGCCAGGCCAGCTTTTAGTCTATGTTTCAATCAACCAAACACATTGTCAGAGCCCTTTTTAACTCCCAGACCTACAACTTTAAATGGAGAACCTATTCTTAGTGATTCCGTACTTAGATAAGTATGGAATATCTATCATCTATCTATCTACTTCTCTATCTCCCTATCTATCTATCCATTTATCTATCCACCTGTCTCTATTATATAAGGAATATATATGTATATACATATATATGTATGTGTGTGTATGTGTATATATATATATATATGTGTGTGTGTGTGTGTATATATATATATATATATATATATATATATAAAATCGGCTCATGCATTATCGGGTGTGAGAAGTCCCATGATCTGACATCTGAAAGTTGGAGGCCCAGGAAAGTTAGTGTACTTCCAGTTCAAGCCCAAAGGCCCAAGAGCTAGGGAAGCTGAAGGTACATATCTCAGTCCAAATGCAGGAGACGACCAATGTCCTAGCTCATCCAGTCAGGTAGAGTGTGGATTCTTCTTTCCTCTGCCTTTTTATTCTCTTCATCCCTCAACAGACTGGATGGTGCCCCCACATCAGGGAAACCTATCTGCTTTATTCAGTCTACAGATTCAAATGCTAATCTCAATCAGAAACATAGTCACAGGCACTCCCAGAAATAATATGTAACCAGATATCCGGTTTCTCAGTGGCCTGGTCAAGTGGACAAATAAAATTAACCATCACATCCTTCTTAGACTTCAAACTAATTTAGTAGTTCAGTATACTCAACTCTCTGATGGTCTCAAGAAAACTATGATTGTGTTGTTCATCCTTTTTTCATTATTTCAGGGCCAGTGCACTTTCTAGCTTTTTACACAATAAGTAGAAGAGGAAATCCTAAATTTGTCTTTTAAATGTGTAAACGAGGGCTTCCCTGGTGGTGCAGTGGTTAAGAATCCGCCTGCCAGTGCAGGGGACATGGGTTCAAGCCTTGCTCTGGGAAGATCCCACATGCTGTGGGGCAACCAAGCTCATGCGCCACAACTACTGAGCCTGCGCTCTAGAGCCCGTGAGCCACAACTACTGAGCCTGCGCACCTAGAGCCCATGCTCCGCAACAAGAGAAGCTGCCGCAATGAGAAAGCCAGTGTACCGTAAGAAAGATTAGACCCCGCTTGCCTCAACTAGAGAAAGCCCATGCAGCAACAAAGACCCAACTCAGCCAAATAAATAAATTTAAAAACAAACAAAAAAAAAGTGTAAACGATATCATGGCATGCCCCTGTTTACAATTATCTAGTGAATTGTAATTGTATTTAATACAAAATTCAAACTTGTTACCATGGTCCTGAATAATTTTTATCCTGCCTTCTTCTCCTAGTTCTTTTTTTTTAACTGTTCTTTTTGCTTCTTACTCAACTCTAATATATTGTACTCCCTGCAGCCTACTATCAGTTCTTCAAATATGCCAAAATGTTTACACCTGATGGCCTTCGTACATGCTGTTCTCTCTCAAATTCTTTTCCTCAGATTTTAAACTGGTTTATTGACTCTGAATATTTAAGGTTAGTTCCTGGTTTAAATATCATCCTAAGAGATGTAAGAGACTTTTTATATGTCCCTGACATTCTGTTCCTTTAGAGGATAATTTCTAGTAATTGTATTTCTTTTGATGTGAGTACTTAATTTCTTTGTTTTCCCAAAGCAAGCATCTTGGGAATTGATACAATTTCTATTTTCCTCAATGTTAAGACTTAAAGCTCTTGAAGAGTTTTCCATGCATAATAGGACATTTACAAATATTTGCAGTTTGCTTTGGTAAGCATGAACCTTGTCATTTTTGAAACTCTAATTGTATACTCACTGGTTTCATTGGAGTCAAGGCTGATATTGAGGAAAATAACTTTCCTACAGGATGATTCAGCATAAAGATGAACTTAAAAGACCAAACAGAATGTGGTATAGCTTTTGTTTTCTTTTACCCTTGACATATGTTTTTGTAATCCCTTATGCTTAGAGTTGTTAATTATTCTCTGTCTTACTTTACTGTGTCTGTTGTGTCTGGTTATATTCCATGGGTTCTCAGGGGAAAGCACAAAAAGTCCAGGTGTAATGTTAAGAAAATACATACACCATATGAAAAATTGTTATTTCAAGAGGCAGATATCAATTGTTTGGCATCCTGTTGGCACCATAAAGAGGGTCATAGAGATGAGTAACATAGTTTTGAGATGAATTCAAAGTTAAGGGTGTAGAAAAATGGACTTTAAATCCTTTCTTGGATAAATAGCCTGGTTTTTTTTTAATATATGAAACAAGTATAACTATAGATGATGGAAAGCAGAATTAGGTAAGATAGGAGACTAAAGAGGAAAAGATGAATTAACAGAAAGTGGGAAAAATTGTATAAATGGTTTTATTTAAAGCAATGATATGACATTTTGAAATGGATAAAAGAGACATCTGCAAGAGGTCGATAAAGATAAAAAGACATATATATTTAGCTCTATTGCTCTCAAAACTCTGCTAATGTGATTAAGGCATTGAGTGTATGGACTCTGCATAAAGCATAATCCATTTAGGCATATGGCAATGGTCAGAAATAATTTTGAAGTAAAAGTATGGGTGAAGTAAACAAAAAATGTCACCACTACTCAAAACATAATGCAACCTACATGAATTACCATTTCAAAAACATCCACTTAATTTTAAAAACGGCCATTTTGATAGTTTCATCTTTATTTCATTTCATATTGCTTCTTTTAATAGTCCACATGAACCATATATGAAAAATTCAGTATCATTAGTAATCAAAGTTTTTAAATAAAAAATAAGAGCTAATATTGGTACAGTTATGACAAAATTAGTATGTTCATTTATGCATAGCATGTCTATGAAGAATCATTAAGCTTAATCTTTGACATCCTCTACATTTATGAGTTTATCTTAGTAAAAGAATTCAAAGAAAGAAATCACACAATTATGAATAATTGTACTGTAATTTCTAACTGGAAATATGTAGATTATTATATGGGATAGTTATTTTAAGCTGGACCAGGACAGCCTACATTTCACATTTTGACTTTTGGCCAAGACAGGGCAACTAACTATGATTTCTAATGATTTTTCACAACTATTTAAAATCTTACATTCTTCTGGTGGCACCCAAAGCCAGTTTGTTTATTGATGACTTTCACCTGGCATAACCAACTTGAGAGTTTGGCTTTGCTAGTTGACCAGAGGAGCATAAAGGACCTCATTACAAACTATAAACTCTCTGAAATCAAGACTCATCACATAAATCTTGGTAGTTCAGTTTGGAGGTGAGGTTGGTTCTTGTTTGAATAAGAATGTACTTCAGGATCTAGGACCTGGATATCTCTTGGATTCCCAGTGTTGTACTGTATCCTTTTAAAGACCTTATATGAGTATGCTCTAGGAAATTCTGTGATTCCTTTCAGTTGCTCAAGCCTGTGAATTCTTTGCAGTAAATATGGAATATAGAGAAAGTACATTAAGTTCAAAACTGGTGTAAATGCCTTAGTAAAGAGTGATAAGTCCTTTATGGACTATTATGTAAAGTTTTTAATTACAAATTTCATTTTAAAACATAGAAAAAGTTTTTAATATAATGTTGAAAGAAACTATTGAACTATTACTAAATTATGATCTTAAATACATTTAAAATATATGTAGGCAGTGATGTAACACATTCAAATTCTCTAAGAGCTAATGCTTATCAGTGTCCTGAAATATGGCTAATTTCTATCTATTTCTGGTCCTGATGATTACACTGCTTAAAATAAAAAAAACATTAGGGCTTCCCTGGTGGCGCAGGAGTTGAGAGCCTGCCTGCCGATGCAGGGAACATGGGTTCGTGCCCCGGTCCAGGAAGATCCCACATGCCATGGAGCAGCTGGACCCGTGAGCCATGGCCAGTGAGACTGCACGTCTGGAGTCTGTGCTCCTCAACAGGAGAGGCCACAAGAGTGAGAGGCCCGTGTACCGCAAAAAAAAAAAAAAAAAAGAAATACAAAGAAAAGATGTTAAAAGCAGCAAGGGAAAAATAACAAACAAGGGAATCCCCATAAGGTTAACAGCTGATCATTCAGCAGAAACTCTGCAAGCCAGAAAGGAGTGGCAGGACATATTTAAAGTGATGAAAGGGAAAAACCTACAACCAAGATTACTATACCCAGCAAGGATCTCACTCGGATTTGACAGTGAAATTAAAATCTTTACAGACAAGCAAAAGCTAAGAGAATTCAGCACTACCAAACCAACCTTACAACAAATGCTGAAGGAACTTCTCTAGGCAGGAAACACAAGAAAAGGAAAAGACCTACAGTAACAAACCCAAAACAATTAAGAAAATGGTAATAGGAACATACATATCGATAACTACCTTAAATGTAAATGGATTAAGTGCTCCATTTAAAAGACATAGAGTGGCTGAATGGATACAAAAATAAGACCCGTATATAGGCTGTGTACAAGACACCCACTTCAGAGCTAGGGACACATACAGACTGAAAGTGAGGGGATAGAGAAATATATTCCATGCAAATGGAAATAAAAAATAGCAGGATTAGCAATTCTTATATCAGACAAAACAGACTTTAAAATAAAGACTATTACAAGAGACAAAGAAGGACACTACATAATGGTCAAGGGATCAATCCAAGAAGAAGATATAAAAATTGTAAATATTTATTCACCCAACATAGCAGCACCTGAATACATAAGGCAACTGCTAACAGCCATAAAAGGGGAAAATGACAGAAACACAATCATAGTAGGGGAGTTGAACACCTCACTTTCGCCAATGGGCAGAGCATCCAAAATGAAAATAAATAAGGAAACACAAGCTTATAAAATGATATATTAAACAAGATGGACTGAATTGGTATTTATAGGACATTCCATCCAAAAACAACAGAATACAGTTTCTTCTCAAGTGCTCATGTAACACTCTCCAGGATAGATCATATCTTTGGTCACAAATCAAGCCTTGGTAAATTTAAGAAAATTGAAATCATATCAAGTATCTTTTCTGACCACAACTCTATGAGAGTAGATATCAATTACAGGAAAAATCTGTAAAAAATACAAACACATGGAGGCTAAACAATACACTACTTAATAACCAAGAGATCTATGAAGAAATCCAAGAGGAAAGCAAAAAATACCTAGGAACAAATGACAATGAAAACACGACAACCCAAAACCTATGGGATGCAGCAAAAGCAGTTTTAAGAGGGAAGTTTATAGAAATACAATCCTACCTTAAGAAACAAGAAACCTCTCAAATAAACAAGCTAACCTTACACTTAAAGCAATTAGTGAAAGAAGAACAAAAAAACCCCAAAGTTAGCAGAAGAAAGAAATCATAAAGATCAGATCAGAAATAAATGAAAAAGAAATGAAGGAAACAATAGCAAAGATCAATAAAACTAAAAGCTGGTTCTGTGAAAGGATAAACAAAGTCGATAAACCATTAGCCAGACTCATCAAGAAAAAAAGGAAGAAGACTAATCAATAGAATTGGAAATGAAAAAGGAGAAATAACAACTGACAAGCAGAAATACAAAAGGTCATGAGAGATTACTACAAACAACTCTATGCCAATAAAATGGACAACCTGGAAGAAATGGACAAATTCTTAGAAAAGCACAACCTTCTGAGACTGAACCAGGAAGAAATAGAAAACATAACCACGCCAATCACAAGCACTGAAATTGAAACTGTGATTAAAATCTTCCAACAAACAAAAGCCCAGGACCAGATGGCTTCACAGGCGAATTCTATCAAGCATTTAGAGAAGAGCTAACACCTATCCTTCTCAAACTCTTCCAAAATATAGCAGGGGAGGAGCACTCCCAAACTCATTCTACGAGGCCACCATCACCCTGATACCAAAACCAGACATAGATGTCACAAAGAAAGAAAACTGCAGGCTAATATCGCTGATGAACATAGATGCAAAAATCCTCAACAAAACACTAGCAAACAGAATCCAACAGCACATTAAAAGGATCATACACCATGATCAAGTGGGGTTTATCCCAGGAATGCAAGGATTCTTCAATATACACAAATCAATCAATGTGATACACCATATTAACAAATTAAATAATAAAACCATATGATCATCTCAGTAGATGCAGGAAAAGCTTTTGACAAAATTCAACACCCATTTATGATAAAAACTCTCTAGAAAGTAGGCACAGAGGGAACTTACCTGAACATTATAAAGACCATATATGACAAACCCACAGCCAACATTGTCCTCAATGGTGAAAAACTGAAACCATTTCCACTAAGATCAGGGACAAGACAAGGTTGCCCACTCTCGCCACTCTTATTCAACATTGTTTTGGAAGTTTTAGCCACAGCAATCAGAGAAGAAAAAGAAATAAAAGGAATCAAAATTGGAAAAGAAGAAATAAACCTGTCACTGTTTGCAGATGACATGATACTTTACATATAGAATCATAAAGATGGTACCAGAAAACTACTAGAGCTAATCAATGAATTCGGTAAAGTAGCAGGATACAAAATTAATGCACAGAAATCTCTCTTGAGTTCCTATACACTAATGATGAAAAATCTGAAAGAGAAATTAAGAAACACTCCCATTTACCATTACAACTAAAAGAATAAAATACCTAAGAATAAACCTACCTAAGGAGACAGAAGACCTGTGTGCAGAAAACTATAAGACACTGATGAAAGAAATGAAAGATGATACAAATAGATGGAGAGGTATACCATGTTCTTGGATTGGAAGAATCAACATTGTGAAAATGACTGCAGTACCCAAAGCAATCTACAGATTCAATGCAATCCCTATCAAACTACCACTGGCATTTTTTCACAGAACTAGATAAAAAATTTCACAATTTGTATGGAAACACAAAAGACCCCGAATAGCCAAAGCAATCTTGAGAACGAAAAACAGAGATGGAGGAATCAGGCTCCCTGACTTCAGACTATACTACAAAGCTACAGTAATCAAGACAGTATGGTACTGGCACAAAAACAGAAAGATAGATCAATGGAACAGGATAGAAAGCCCAGAGTTAAACCCACGGACATATGGTCACCTTATCTTTGATAAAGGAGGCAGGAATGTACAGTGGAGAAAGGACAGTCTCTTCAATAAGTGGTGCTGGGAAAACTGGACAGGGACATGTAAAAGTATGAGATTAGATCACTCCCTAACACCATACACAAAAATAAGCTCAAAATGGATTAAAGACCTAAATGTAAGGCCAGACACTATCAAACTCTTAGAGGAAAACATAGGCAGAACACTCTATGACATAAATCACAGCAAGATCCTTTTTGACCCACCTCCTAGAGAAATGGAAATAAAGACAAAAATAAACACATGGGACCTAATGAGACTTAAAAGCTTTTGCACAGCAAAGGAAACCATAAACAAGACCAAAAGACAACCCTCAGAATGGGAGAAAATATTTGCAAATGAAGCAACTGACAAAGGATTAATCTCCAAAATTTATAAGCAGCTCATGCAGCTCAATAACAAAAAAACAAACAACCCAATCCAAAAATGGGCAGAAGACCTAAATAGACATTTCTCCACAGAAGATATACAGACTGCCAACAAACACATGAAAGGATGCTCAACATCTTTACTCATTAGAGAAATGCAAATCAAAACTACAATGAGATATCATCTCACACCAGTCAGAATGGCCATCATCAAAAAATCTAGAACCAATAAATGCTGGAGAGGGTGTGGAAAAAAGGGAACCCTCTTGCACTGCTGGTGGGAATGTGAATTGGTACAGCCGCTATGGAGAACGGTATGGAGGTTCCTTAAAAAACTACAAATAGAACTACCATATGACCCAGCAATCCCACTACTGGGCATATACCCTGAGAAAACCATAATTCAAAAAGAGACATGTACCAAAATGTTCATAGCAGCCCTATTTACAATAGCCCGGAGATGGAAACAACCTAAGTGTCCATCATCGGATGAATGGATAAAGAAGATGTGGCACATATATACAATGGAATATTACTCAGCCATAAAAAGAAATGAAATTGAGCTATTTGTAATGAGGTGGATAGACCTAGAGTCTGTCATACAGAGTGAAGTAAGTCAGAAAGAGAAAGACAAATACTGTATGCTAACACATATATATGGAATTTAAGAAAAAAAAATGTCATGAAGAACATAGGGGTAAGACAGGAATAAAGACACAGACCTACTAGAGAATGGACTTGAGGATATGGGGAGGGGGAAGGGTAAGCTGTGACAAAGTGAAAGAGCGGCATGGACATATATACACTACCAAACGTAAGGTAGATAGCTAGTGGGAAGCAGCCGCATAGCACAGGGAGATCAGCTCGGTGCTTTGTGACCGCCTGGAGGGGTGGGATAGGGAGGGTGGGAGGGAGACGCAAAAGGGAGGGGATATGGAAACATATGTATATGTATAACTGATTAAATTTGTTATAAAGCAAAAAATTTAAAATAAATAAATAAATTAAAAAAACTGTAATCCAAAAAAAAAAAAGACACTGATGAAAGAAATGAAAGATGATACAAATAGATGGAGAGGTATACCATGTTCTTGGATTGGAAGAATCAACATTGTGAAAATGACTGCAGTACCCAAAGCAATCTACAGATTCAATGCAATCCCTATCAAACTACCACTGGCATTTTTTCACAGAACTAGATAAAAAATTTCACAATTTGTATGGAAACACAAAAGACCCCGAATAGCCAAAGCAATCTTGAGAACGAGAAACAGAGATGGAGGAATCAGGCTCCCTGACTTCAGACTATACTACAAAGCTACAGTAATCAAGACAGTATGGTACTGGCACAAAAACAGAAGTATAGATCAGTGGAACACGAGAGCAAGCACAGAGATAAACCCATGCACATATGTTCACCTTATCTTTGATAATGGAGGCAAGAATATACAATGGAGAAAAGACAGCCTCTTCAATAAGTACTGCTGGGAAAACTGGACAGCTACATGTTAAAGAATGATATTAGAACACTCCCTAACACCATACACAAAAATCAACTCGAAATGGTTTAAAGACCTAAATATAAGGTCAGACGCTATCAATCTCTTAGAGGAAAATATTGCCAGAACACTCTATGACATAAATCACAGCAAGATCCTTTTGGACCCACCTCCTAGAGAAATGGAAATAAAAACAAAAATAAACAAATGGGACCTAATGAAACTTAAAAGTTTTTGCACAGCAGAGGAAACCATAAACAAGACCAACAGACAACCCTCAGAATGGGAGAAAATATTTGCAAATGAAGCAATTGACAAAGAGTAAATCTCCAAAATTTACAAGTAGCTCATGCAGCTCAATATCAAAAACACAAACAACCCAATCCAAAAATGGGCAGAAGACCTTAATAGACATTTCTCCAAAGAAGATATACACATTGCCAACAAACACATGAAAGAATGCTCAACAGCATTGATCATTAGAGAAATGCAAATCAAGACTGCAATGAGATATCATCTCACACAGGTCAGAATGGGCATCATCAAAAAATCTACAAAGAATAAATGCTGGAGAGGGTGTGGAGAAAAGGGAACCCTCTTGCACTGTTGGTGGGAATGTAAATTGATACAGCCACTATGGAGAACAGTGTGGAGGTTCCTTAAAAAACGAAAACTAGAACTACCATACAACCCAGCAATCCCACTACTGGGCAAATACCCTGAGAAAACCATAATTCAAAAAGATTCATGTACCACAATGTTCATTGCAGCTCTATTTACAATAGCCAGGACATGGAAACAACCTAAGTGTCCATTGACAGATGAATTGATAAAGAAGATGTGGCACATATATACAATGGAATATTACTCAGCCATAAAAAGAAATGAAATTGAGTTACTTGTAGTGAGGTGGATGGACCTAGAATCTGTCATACAGAGTGAAGTAAGTCAGAAAGAGAAAAACAAATACCGTATGCTAACATGTATATAGGGAATCTAAAAAAAAAAAAAAAAATGGTGCTGAAGAACCTAGGGGCAGGACATGAATAAAGAC
The DNA here is from genome assembly GCF_964165515.1 of Mesoplodon bidens. Lineage (NCBI taxonomy): Eukaryota > Metazoa > Chordata > Mammalia > Artiodactyla > Ziphiidae > Mesoplodon > Mesoplodon bidens. Next base: position 48,446,495 of record NC_138162.1, read on the forward strand.
GCATGTGTAGAGAATGGACTTGAGGACATGGGGACGGGGAAGGGTAAGCTGGGATGGAGTGGGAGAGTGGCATGGACATATATACACTACCAAATGTAAAACAGATAGCTAGTGGGAAACAGCTGCATAGCACCGGGAGATCAGTTTCATGCTTTGTGACCACCTAGAGGGGTGGGATGGGGGGGGTGGGAGTGAGGGAGATGCAAGAGGTAAGAGATATGTGGATATATGTATACATATAGCTCATTCACTTTGTTATAAAGCAGAAACTAACACACCATTGTAAAGCAATTATACTCCAATAAAGATGTTAAAAAAGAAGAAAAACTCAAGTGGCTTGCTTTTCTTTTTCTTTTTCCTAAATTACAGGGTTGTCTAGAAAAATAAAGGTTTAGAAAGTAAACATATATAATAAAAAACAGTTTAATATTTAAATATTCATTTTGATAATTATTTAGATTAGATATTTAAGAGTGTACATATAATCACACAATGTATTTTCTTTTATGACTAATTAATCTCCAAGCTTCTCAAAAGAATGGGAAAAACAGAAGAGGAAAGACCAAAAGCAAAAGAGAAAGGAAGCTGGTTTCACACAGAAATGAAATTAGCACTGTAAAAGGCAAATTATCTTGCCATATCTGCAATATGGAAGTAAAGTTTAGATGCAGAAAAATTTATGTGAACATCTACTCTCAAAGAAACTAACTCCACATGTTTATTACTTTCTTTTAAACAGTGAGTGGTGTTTTAAAGATATTTACATCGTAAAGAAAATCTCTTACATTTACCCTCATATTTACTATTTCTTTTGCTTCTCAGGATTCTTTGTTTAGATACATTTTTCTCACTGACATCATTTTCCTTTTGCCTAAAGGACTGACTTTACCATTTCTTATAGTAATTATTCATCAACTTTCATGTGTCAGAGGAAGTCTTTATTTCTCCTGGTTTTGAAATATCTATTAACTGGGTTTAGAATTATAGGTTCACAGTATTTCGTTTATATTTCTTGTCCTTAGGGTTTGTTGAAGTTACTTGACCTCTGGTTTATACTTTTCATAAAGTTCAGAAATTTTTCAGTGGTTCTTTTTGCAAATACCAACCCCATACCCCCAGCCCTATTCCTTCAGTTTCTCCAGTTATAGGAGTATTAGGCCAATTGTAGTTTACTTCTTTTTTCTTTGTTCCATATTTTTTTAACTTTTTAATTTGAAATAATTGTAGAGTCACAGGAAATGTCAAATATACAGGGAGGTTTAATGAACCATCCGTTCTGCTTCCTCCCGTGTTGACGTCTTACGTAACTTTGCTATTGACAGTCCAATATGCTAACCAAAAAATTGACATTGTGTAATTCAGAGAGGTTATTCAGATTTTAAATAATGCATTTACTCGTTTGTGTGTTGTGTGTGTCTGTATATATTTATACTCCAGTTATCAGTGCATAGCTTCATGAAGATGAAGCTACAGTGAAGATAGAGAACTGGCTACTCTTTTACCTCATTCTACACCCTGGCCTAAATCTTTCACCCCTGACAACCACTAATCTGTTGTTCTCCATCTCTATAATTGTTTTTCATTTCCTAAATATTCTGTAAATGCTATCACACAGTATGTAAATTTTTAAGATTAGATTTTTTTTTCCTCAATCAGATAATTCCCTTGATGTCCATCTAAGTTGTTACACGTAGCAGTAGTTTCTTCATTTTTAGTGCTGAGTAGTGTTTCTTGGTATGGATGTAACAGTTTGCAGACGTTCACCCATTGAAGGATATTTGGGTTATTTCCAGTTTGGGGCTTTTACAAATGAAGTTCTCTGAACATTTGTTGACAGCCTTTCTCTTGCACATAGGTTTTCATTTCTGTATCATAAATGCTCGAGTCAGTGTTTCATTGTGTATAGTTTCCACTGTTTTTTTTTCAAGCTCACTAATCCTTTCTCCTACAGTGTGCAGTCTGTTAATCCCATCCAGTGTATTTTTTGTTTTAGACATATTTTTCATCTCTGGATGATTGATGAGTCTTTAAAAAATACCTTCCTTATCCCTGCTCAATATTCTCAATATTTTCCTATCTTCTTGTCTATATGGTGTCTTAAAATAATAACTATTTTAATGTCTTTATCAACTAATTCTGTCATCTGTTATTTCTTGCTCTGTTTCTATTGATTGATTTTTCCTGCATCTTATGTCTGGTAATTTTTTTTTTAATTGAATGAAAAACATTCTGAATTTGATTTTTCTGGGTATTAGATATTTCTGTATTCCTGTAAATATACTTGAGGTTTGTTCTCTGCTGCAGTTAAGTTTCTTGGTAACAGCTTGATTTTTTAAGGATATGTGTCATTCAGGGTCCAGCAAGAGAAGTAGCAGAACCATTAGGATGAAGGATGAATATATACATAGGAAATTAGTGAATTGACTTATTCGGTGTGGGGGTTGGTTAAGTGGTTTCTACAAGGCTATTTCTGTATCTAAAGCTAGAGCTCAATGTCCACAGGGTAGGCAATCTGATGAAAAGCTTGGGAATAGCCTGGAACCCCATGAACTGGAACCTCATAAGGATTAACTAAAATTCATGTCCTTTTTTCTTGCCTCTGAACTAGTTGAGAAACGTATCCTGCATAAGTCATTGCCCTTCTTGTAACTAAACATACGTGGCCCAGGAGTCAGAAACTGAATGAAGATCCAGAGAGAAGAGTTAGCAGCCACAGGCCCAGCTGCCACTCTGGGTCAAGGAAATGAGTCAGTAGATTAACAACAATACGTGTGTCTGCATCAGAATGGCTGCTCCCTTGCTTGAGTCCTCCAACTCCCACTGGAGAATTACCCTTGTAACCTCCCTGAAACAAGAAGCACACTAGAAAGGCAATTCTGAAATGCTGTTAGAATTTCCAGAACAGCCTTAAGTCAAGTCTAATTTTGTTTTACTACTGAAGCAATTTCCTTCTGAGTACTCTTCCCAATGTGACATGAATTCCATGTTTTTCTACTCTGGTGATAGGAACACAAATTATTCTTAAACCTATAGAGCTCCAGGGATAGGTCCCTCTCTTCCTTTCAGATGAGTTTGAGTAGTTTCCTCACACACATGTACTGCTTACTACTCAGCACCCTCTGCAGATATCTGGAGCTCCTCTCCCCACCCTCTCTTTTCTCTGCAGTTCCGTCCTCTCCAGTAGTAGTCTATCCTGAGAATTTTAGCTCCTTGGGTTCCCTGAAATCGTCACTCAGTCTTTGCAACTCAATCAGACTCTTCCTGGCTTTCCCCTTCCTGTTCTGTGTCATGCAAACACTCTGTTTGGTAAGTGGTGGTGATTGTAGGGTTTACCTCATTTTCTATCCCTCTGCCAGAAGCATTGACTTGGTTGGCTGATATCCAGTGTCTGAAAATGTTTGTTTCATATATTTTATCACCATTTTAAAGTTGTTTTTGAGGAGAAGGGGAGATCCAGTTTTTATTTTTCCAGCTTGGCTGAAGTATTCTCTATTAGATTTAATATTATTCTGATTCACCCTTTCTGGAGGGCATAATCTTCCAGAGATTTTTTTAGACAAGAGAATATTTTATTCATCCTGTCCCCTCCTATTGATGGGTCCTGAACTTGAAACTTTGTCTCCATAGCCCAGTAAAACTTGAGAAAAAACTGCTCTGCTTTTCACAGTTTTGTATTTTTGCCTCTCACCTTGCACTGCTGCAGAATTTACCTTTCTTGGGGGGAGTTATGGTGAAACTGGAGTTGCTGAAATCTCTAGTGTTATATCTTCTCCATGAAATCATCAAATTCACAGCTGGTTTCCCTATCTAGTGACAGTTGCCCTCTTCATAGAACATTTCAGTATCTTGTCTTTTCCCTTAATCAGCACATGGCCCCAGTGAAAAAATGCCTGCTCATTATAAATCACCTCTCTGAAGTTTTGTCCTCTAAATAATTATAGCTCCTTTTGTCTTTGTTGTCCCATCAGTTTTCAACAATATTTATAATACTTTTTAAACACAAACTTGTATTTTTCTGCCACAAGGCTACTCCATTTACCCAAAAGTAGAAGTCAACTGTTACTTTTCAAATCATGATTTTCTGATATTCAGATATATACATACATGTATATATGCAAATATACATATGTATACAAATATACATATACACATATGCTTATATGCATATATACATATACATTCAAATATATACACATATACATGTATATTCAAATATATACAAATAAACATACATAATATATATACATATATATCTCCATAATGCCATTTTGATTATATTTATATCTTTATAATTATTTTGTTATAACTATAGTTTTAAGCAACATTCAAAATAGTTCTACTGGGTCATCTACATGTATCTTGTGGTGCCTTCATATTGAAATTCTTATGTAAACTTTGAAACTTTATATTTATTCAGTTTTTAGCATATTTGAAAAAATAATGTTTCTCCTTAGCATATAGAAATTAAGATAAGCATTTATTAAGTACTAAGTTCTAGAAGGTAAGCAAAGGATTCATACATTTATTATATCTCTGAGGTTTTAAAATAGTTATTTCTGCTGGGTACAGCATAAATAGATTAAGTTTTTATAAATAAAGCAGGATTTGTGGCCATATTGTAGAGCAAATTAGCCAATGATATCTCTCACTCTGATATTAAATGGACATTCTTTTCAAAGAAAGGAATTAAAAAATATTGCTCTGACTCTGAACTGCACAGAAACTTAAGAGATGGTTTAGACTTAAAACATACATTTTGATATCCCAAATTAGATGAGTATTGCAGATTCGTTATACAAGGAACATACTCTTTAGAAGGCTGGTATTGGATAATAGATGAATAAATGCACTGGAGTCATGAAGAGGTGGGAAAACTGGAGTCCTGATTCTAGTATTTGTTTTCCTGTGTAGTAGGGAGGTCCGTTAGCTCCTTTGAGCATTTGTAATAGCTATTAAATAATTCTGACCCATGCCTTGTTTGGCTGACAAGCTGTCGTGAAAAGTAAGTGAGATAAAAGATATGAAATCAATTTATAAACATAAAACTATGAAAATATATGTAATCATATTCAGGAAACTGAGTTTCCCAGATTTATGTTTCATTTAGGTGTAGTGCTTTTTAAGTTCTCATTAAGATAAGAGCATTGGAAACAGCATGCTCTGCTGTGTAATATTTTAGTTGGGGATAGGGCTGATAGAAATTAGATGTTTTTCCTGACTGAGTGGTTGAGAAAAAATAGACATTTATATTTATACCTAAAAATTAGCAACGTTCTTGCTTATTTTAAACTTCCAATAATAATAAAACCACAGCTCTTGAAGTGTGCCATATAAGCAATTTTGCTTTTGAGCCCTTTAAAGCCAGAGATTGATTGTGGGGAAAGCCTAGACACACACCTATATCTTGAGTAATAAGCAGGAGTGAAAAATATATGTCGGTGCTTTTCTCCAAAGACAGAGTTTTCAGTCTGCTAATGATGGATAGAAAAAAGCCTCAAAACTCTACTTTCTTATTTGTTTTGGATTTATATGGTATATAGCCCCAAAGTTTCTTAATATAGAATGAATGTACTTTTTTCATGCTGGACGCTATGACTTGAATCTCATAAGACAGGACATAATAACATGACATGCTTCTCAATACCTTAGATCCCATTTGATAAAGAACAAATCTTCAATTTCCCATATTTCTATTAAAAATACAGCTGCCTCTGCAGCAGAGATTGAGAAATCCCAAAGATCAGACAACTAGGGAAAAGCTCTCTGGCAGACTCAACTGGTATATCAGTGCTCTGAGGAAAAGGATGTGTGGAAGCAGCAGAGCTTACCCTGGTTACTTCAGTTGAATAACTTAGATAAATATTGTAATATGAAAGAAATAAAACTAGCTGAGACTACATTTTTAAAAGATATTTTCTTCTTCAACATCCTGTTTTATCTATTCTATCTACCTACAATATCAACCAGCTGTATTTATAAATAGTATATAGAACTGGTTAAGAGTTGAGGTTCTAGTGTCAACAAATATGGCCCATAACTAGGCTCTGCCAACTATTAGGTTAGATATCATAAACTAAGGCTCCATTTGTGTATGTGCCAAAGGGTAAAAAAAAACATGATGGCTACCTCGCAGAGTTAGTAAAATTGAGACTATGATTGTACAGTACTTAATACAGTTTAATGGGTGGAGTGACCTGGAGCACAGTACTGATAAATGTTATTAATAATAATTATATACATTATACAGATGATCATATTAATTATTAAAAAGACACAACATCTATTATGGTCTCACTATTGGGTGGCACTAACAAATACATTTTACTTAGATTCAGGTTTATGAGGGATTATAATGAATCACTCAGACACTACTGATTGTCTAGGGCATGCAGTACTAAGGATTTTTACCATTTTGAGTCTCATTCAGAAAGACTCCGAATGGTGCACTATTGAAAAGAAGGCCCCATTGGACAAGGATTCTCCCTAGTTGCCATGGTGACCCACACATTCCAGAATGTGTGGAAAATTAACTGATAATGTCAGCATTTAAAAAGCCTAAGTACTAGCTTCAAATACAAGGTTTTGAGTTAAAATGCTGTAAGTGGACAATGTTCATTGTTCAAATCAATCTTGCCCTTTACCTTGCAGTTAAATTTCTTCAAATAACACCTACTATTTTCAGAGCAAACTGAATGGTCTTCTGTATGATTGGACCCTATAGTCAGGTTAAACTCTAAGGGAAAAAAGGCCATACTCTAACACTAATATTTTCATTCTCTGCTTCTTGGTTGAAAAATGAAATGACAGACCAAGAAATTTATGTTTACTTTGTTTGAGCATAAGATGGTCCTTATCCAAACCCATTCTTACTTTAAGAATGGCAATGAGAGAAACATCATTTGTGAAGGTTATTTACTGGAAAAAATACAAATTCTAGAATGAAGGTTATGAGTTTAAATTCTACATCTATTAAATACTAGCTAGATGACCACAGGGTTAAATAATTTTATATAATTATACCGATGCCCAATTTTCCTTATCTCAAAAGACAGAAAGGCCCTCTATCTTATAGGAATATTAGATGGAATAACTAAAGTAACATTAATGATAATTAAAATTCAAATTTTGTAAACAGACCTTCTTGGAGTGTTTGTTGTGTTTCTGGCACTCTGTTTATTAATTGGATGTATTTATTTATGAATGACTTAAACAGTGCCTGGAAATAAGGACTCTAATAATTTTTTTACTCTTTATATAAAATCTTAAATTATCTCATATATGCATGGCTCTATGATGAGGAAGTATAATGCAGTATGATTATCTCCTTTTTCTTATCTCCACTCTTAGACTGTGAGCTTTCAGAAACTTGGAAAGAGATTGTCCCTTGAAAATTCAAAGATAAAACATTTTGGCAAAGTTATATTATATAACTATAATATATATTACATATTATATTACATTAATGTTTGTTTAATGAATGAATACAAATAAGTAAACTCTGGATTGATAAACTCCAGGAAATAGATTTAGTTAAAGATAGGTGCTTTAAAATTCAAGGAACACTATAAGGAAATAATCACCTAGATAGAGCAAGGCAAAGCCTATTTAAATGCCACACAATTGGCATAGAAAAGAGTATTATAAATTCAGAGAAAGAAGGCACTTTTATGAGTCAGAGTTAGATTTGAATAAAGTTCTGCAAGTGGGACCTGGAGATATGAAATAGAGAGAAGACTACTGCAAGGCAGGAGATGGCATATATCAAGACCTACAGAACTGAATAACTCTGACATCTTCATAGCATACGGAACAGGCTGCTATGGATTCCTAAATATCTGTGTAGGCAGAATGGGGAGATGAGGTTGAATGGAAACTTTGGTCTGCTTTGACCTTATTAATAGTTATCTACTGAGGTTTGAACAAGAGTTTGCTATAAGAATTATATTTACATACTATTCATTTATGTAAATGACAGATAGAGAGGGAAATAATTTGGGAACCTGGAATCCTTTGGGCTCATATTAAAATTCTACACCTATGATAAAATAATCAGGCTTAGATAATATTGTTGAGAACATAAGGGAAAGCATAGATATAGGAGGTAATAAAATGAAGCCATAGGAAGAGTTAATGAGATGAGTCCAGAAAGCTACAAATAAACTCCTAATTGGAATTGTTAATAGATTTCCTAAAAATTTTGATGATTTTTTAATTTGATTGCCTAAGGTTTTTCAAATGTTTGTGAAATACGATTATAGGGAGATAATAATGTTATATGAACAAATACAGGTATATGGTCACTAAGTTCAAAAAATTGACAGTTTGAAAAATAAAACTGATTTCCTAATTCAGTGATTACTATAATGTCTAAGATATTAATACAGTAATTAGTATTTGTACTGAGTATAGTTGATTTAATGGTGTTATATTAGTTTCAGTTGTACAACCTAGTAATTCAATATTTTTATAGTCCATTTAAAATTATTACAAAATAAAGGCTGTATTTCCCTGTGCTGTATAATATGTACTGGTTGATTATCTACTTTATATATAGTAGTTGTACTTCTTAATCCCCTACCCCTATCTCGCCCCTCCTCTCTTCTCTCGCCCCACTGGTAACCACAAGTTTGTTCTCTATATCTGTGAGTCTGTTTCCGTTTTGTTATATACATTCATTTTTTTAATTTACTTCAGAGCTCATCTCTAGGTAGAGTTTTACTCTATCTAACCAAAGTCTGAGCCCTCACTCCTAGGGAGCACTTTACAAATGCTAACCAATGAAAGCTTTTGTCAGTCCTTTTAAGTGTTCAGCTAATCCCAAGATACAGAGGCAATTATTCACAAGTTAGTCTATTTACACATCAGTTTTGGTCACAGTGATTACCTAAATATTAATTAGTTACTATGACTAACCTCTCTACTAATTCAGCCTAGTCTAGCAATTGGGAATCCCAGTCCTGTACTTGAATATGGACACTGTCTCCAGATAATACAGATTTCTGCTTTTATTTCAAATAAATGATTTCAAATGAAAGTAGTTTTATCATTCTTATTAAGAGAATTTTTTGTTTTAATTTATTTTTTTTCAACTCGAATTCAGACACCTTAAAGCCATCTTTGTGGGCTTCCCTGGTGGCGCAGTGGTTGAGAGTCCACCTGCCGATGCAGGGGACGTGGGTTCGTGCCCTGGTCCGGGAAGATCCCACATGTCACGGAGTGGCTGGGCCTGTGAGCCATGGCCGTGGAGCCTGCGCATCCGGAGCCTGTGCTCCGCAACGGGAGAGGCCACAACAGTGAGAGGCCCGCGTACCGCAAAAAAAAAAAAAAAAAAAAAAAAAAAAAAAAAAAAATCTTTGTAACAGAATTGCCTAAGGATGATAGTGGATCATATTTTTCTTTATTTGATTTTATTATTTGTTTTTTTTTTGGTAAATGCCTTCATAGGCTTTAAGCATTGCATTTTAACACTCAGAAATAGAAGAATAGATTTCCTCTCCAGATGATCTTTATTTTGAATATTTGTTTAAGCCTTTGAAAGCTGGAGCTCCCTGTACATTTTATCATATCAGTAATTGTTCACCTCTCTTAAATTTATTCTTTGCCTAAAAAAGAACAAGCAGCATTTTTTCCAAGACTGTATATTTCCTATCATTCTCATCCCTAATTGCACAATAACAGAGTAAAATTTATTTGTAATATTTTACAACGGTGGCTTTTTCAAGAGCCAAAATATCACTGAGTTCACTAACACCTGGAAAAGACATACTAAAAATCAAACTATGACACAGAAAGAATATTGGGATTAGAGGAGATACTCCTACACAAAAGTCCTGCTTGTGGCTACATAGTTCTCTGGTTGGCACATTGAGATTTTCAAGTATTCGTGGAATTGCATTGAGAAAGGAGAGAGGACGTCTGTGTGGCAGATAGGGGCAAAGTGCCCTCCCATACCCTGCCTGTATTTCAGGATTCTTTGTTCTTTGAGATTTAAAATTATGGAGTGAGGCACAAGGGAGAGCAGTAGTGTGCGTGCATAGTCAGGTGGCGTCGGTCCTGATCTCTGTCTCTTCCCCATTGTCAACACTATACTTGCCTCTTGTTCCTATTGCTTGTCCCAGTCCTACTGCTAACTTCCCTCTTTCATTAATTTTTTGTTTTTGGATAATCTTATCTATTTCAGATGCTTCTTAGCTCCAGAAAAATATAGCCAGGTCCGGATTGTCTGTCTCTAATAGGATGATTCATCGGCACTAAGTTCTAAAGTAATATTATTATCGCCAAACTCCAGCCCTTAAATATGTGGGGTTTTTTTCCTTGAAATTCTATAAGACAATTTTAACACTTGACTTAGGCACCTAAGGCAAATAAGTCATTGATATTGATACTCTTTTCTCCACATCAATAGATGACTGAATTCTAGCCATTATACCTTTAAAAATCTTTAATATATTCCATCTCTGTTATCCTCGCTTGTACTATTCCAATATCTTGTTATGAATAATTGTCATATTCATGCTGCAATTTATTTTACAATTGTTTTTCTTTATTCCTGCTAAGTGTTTTATGTATATTTCCCTCCTGCATCATTTTCAGCATATATAATTGTATGTTTTCCACCATTCATGTTAAAAAATTAATTGGCTTTCACACTATTCTATGCCTAACAGGTAGAACAGTGAAAATAAATTCACTATCTTTATTGATCTTATATTTTGGTGGGGACACCAAGAACAACTATTCACTTAAAGTAAGAGGATTTCAGACAATGATAGTGATAGTGACAAATGCCAATGACCAAATTAAACTTGGGTGATGGGTAAAGATTTTGACAGATGTGGTAAGTACAGAGTTGTCATTAGAAGGTCAAAGAAGGCTTCTACAGTAGGGGATTTTTTGACCTGAAACCTAAATGATGAAGAGGAAGTCATGCAAACGTATGGGTGAAGAATGTTCTAATAGAAGTTCACATACTAAAAAGGCCCAGGGCCAGATAAACTTGGCATATTCAAAGAGCAGAGAGAGGGAGTGAAGTGTCCAAAGGATAGTGAAAGGTGTGAAGAGTGAGGAGGTCAGAGAGTGGCAGAGACTGTATGCTTTCACTCTTGAAAGACCAAGTAAGTATTGGGTTGGCCAAAAAATCTGTGTTTTTTTCCATAAGATGGCTCCAGTAGCGCTTAGTTGTCTTTAACTTCATTCAAAACTGTTTTGTTAGATTTTATTGTGGCAGCTGTCATATCAGTGTGCATTTAAAAAAATAAAACTTATCAAAATTGGTGAATTTTTGTATAGCCATTTTCATATTGAAGATGGACCAAAAAAAGCAACATTTTCAGCATATTATGCTTTATTATTTCAAGACAGATAAAAATGCAACTGAAACGCAAAAAAAAAAAAAAGATTTCTACAATGTAATGGAGAAGGTGCTGTGACTGATTGAACATGTCAAAAGGGGTTTGCGAAGTTCTTTGATAGAGATTTCTCACTGAATGATGCTCCACAGTCAGGTAGACTAGTTGAAGTTGATAGTAATCAAATCGAGACATTAATTTAGAACAATCAATGTTATACCAAGTGGGATAGCTGACATACTCCAAATATCCAAATCAAGCACTGACAATAATTTTTACCAGCTTGTTTATGTTAATCACTTTGGTGTTTGGGTTCCACATAAGTTAAGTGAAAAAAACCTTCTTGACCATATTTCTGCATGCAATTCTCTACTTAAACATAAAGAAAACATTACATTTTTAAAACAAATTGTGACAGGCAATGAAAAGTGGATACTGTACAATAATGTGGAACTGAAGAGATCATAGGGCAAGCAAAGTGAACCACTACCAACCACATCTTCATCCAAAGAAGGTGATATTGTGTATGTGGTGGGATTGGAAGGGAGTCTTCTATTATGAGCTCCTTCTGGAAAGCGAAACGATTAATTCCAACAAGTACTGCTTCCAGTTAGACCAACTGAAAGCAGCACTTGACAATGAAACACATCCAGAATTAGTCAACAGAAAACGTATAATCTTCCATCAGGATAATGCAAGACCTCATGTTTCTTAGATGACCAGGCAAAAACTGTTATAGCTTGGCTGGGAAGTTCTGATTCATCCACTGTATTCACCAGACATTGCACCTTTGGATTTCCATTTACTTTGGTGTTTACAAAATTCTCTTAATGGAAACATTTCAATTCCCTGGAAGACTATAAAAAGCACATGGACCAGTGCTTTGCTCAAAAAGATAAAAAGTTTTGGGAAAATGGAATTATGAAGTTGCCTGAAAAATGGCAGAAGGTGGTGGAACAAAATGGTGAATACATTGTTCAATAAAGTTCTTGGTGAAAATGAAAAATGTGTCTTTATTTTTACTTTAGAAACTGAAGGAACTTTTTGGCTACCACAGTAGTTCAGATTTTATTATAAATGTAGCAGTAAACTTCTGTATTGTATATTTTAAGCTATGGAAATATATGATTTGACTTATGCTTTGTAAGAATTATCTAGTTGTGTGGAAAAGGACTGAATGGGTTGTTGGAGAACATATAGGAGGATGGTTAATAAATATGTGGTGTAAATAAATTAACATGATTCTGTAAAAGTTTTATAATCATTTACTAAATTAACTCAGCAAATGTTTAGAGAATATTTACCATATAATAAGAGATGAAATTTTGGCACTCCTGCTCTCAGAATAACTAGAGACTGTGCAATAGAGATCTGCATAGGTCTCAGTGTGAATGAGTCAGAAAATGAAGAAACACATTTTTGGAGGAGAAGGTGTTTGAGCTCAATTGTGAATTTTTGCGTAAGTAGAACTACAATAAAGACTTTTTTTAAAAAAAGGAGGAATGTAAAATATTTAATAATTTAAAAATTGATTACATGTTAAAATGACCATTTCAAATGTGTTGGATACATTTTGGTTAAATAAAATATTAGTAAAATTTATTTTATCTGTTTCTTTTAAAATTTTTATTGGAGTATAGTTGCTTTACAATGTTATGTTAGTTTCTATTGTACAGCAAAGCGAATCAGCTATATACATATACATATATCCCCTGTTTTTCGGATTTCCTTTCCATTTAGGTCACCACAGAGCACTGAGTAGAGTTCCCTGTGCTATACAGTAGGTTCTCATTAGTTATCTATTTTATACATAGTATCAATAGTGTATATATGTCAATTCCAGTCTCCCAATTCATCCCACCCCCCTTCCCCCTTGTTGTCCATGTTTGTTCTCTATGTCTCTGTGTCTCTATTTCTGCTTTGTAAATAAGACCATCTATACTGATTTTTTCAGGTTCCACATATATGCGTTAATATGTGATATTCGTTTTTCTCTTTCTGACTTCACTATGACAGTCTCTAGGTCCATCCACATCTGTACAAATAACCCAATTTCATTCCTTTTTATGGCTGAGTAATAGTCTATTGTATATATGTACCACATCTTCTTTATCCATTACTCTGCTGATGGACATTTTGGTTGTTTCCATGTCCTGGTTATTATAAATAGTGCTGCAGTGAACATTGGGGTGCACGTGTCTTTTTGAATTATGGTTTTCTCTGGGTATATGCCTAGTAATGGGATTGATGGATCACATGGTAGTTCTATTTTTAGTTTTTTAAGGAAACTCCATACTGTTCTCCATAGTGGCTGTATCAGGAAGAGCACATGAAAAATCACATAATTGTAAAAAAAAAAAATACATTCAGAGGACCATAAATCAGTATATACACAGTGATGTACAACTAAGGGCTCTAGAGGTAAATTACCTACATTCAATTCTGAGTCCTCCAATTACTTGCTGTGTAGTCTCTGGTCAGTCACTAAATTGATGCACGTTGGTTTCATCTACGAAATTAGAGTAAGTATACTCACTAACCTATAAAATCCTTTTGAGGATGAAATGTTGGTAAAATACTTGTTAGAGTACCTGACAGAGAGAAGGTAATCGACAAGTGGTAGGTATTATAATTTATTATTATGTTTGGTGAAATGAGGAGTGTCTTCAGCAGAAGACGGTTTAAAGCAGTGGAGGTGACCAAAAGTGACACAAGAAAACTTTTGAAGGTGATGGATATTTTTCTATAGTGATGGTATTATAAGAATATGCATATGTCCAAACTCATCAAATTGTATACAGTAAATAGGTACAGTTTGGTGTATATCAATTATACCTAGGTAAGGCTACAAAAAAGCTTAAAATATAATAAATAAGGTTGATAATATAAATATATAGCAAATTGTAAACCATAATAATGAAAAATTAAATCTTTAAAAGAAGAAACAAAAAACTAGGAAGCATCACAGTAAGAATGGTTATTTTGCTATATTAATAAGTATTGACTTCATCATGAAAACAATTGGCAGCCAGTCACAGTTTCTATGCAAAATTTATGTAATCAAACAGATTTCTCAGAGAAATCATGTGAATCACATGGTGGGGAACGAATTACATGGCAGGACAAAATTTTATCAAACTGCTCAGTTGGAAATTTGTTCTAACTCAAGTGGGAAATGCTGAAAGTCTGCACCAAGTCACAGGGGGTGGAGACAAAGAGAGGGTATGCAGAGAAATATTTAGGAAACATACTTTACAGTACTTGGAGTTTCACTGAATTTCTAGAATATGTAAGGAGCCTAGGAAAATAGTATTTATCAATATAATATTTATCATTTTCTTTTCCAGAAATGACTATGTGGCAGCTTCTTTACATACACAGTAGCCAGTTCTCATAATGATCTTTTTTTTTTTTTTTTTGCGGTATGCGTGCCTCTCACTGCTGTGGCCTCTCCCGTTGTGGAGCATAGGCTCCGGACGCGCAGGCCCAGCGGCCATGGCTCACGGGCCCAGCCGCTCCACGGCATGTGGGATCCTCCCGGACCAGGGCACGAACCCGCGTCCCCTGCATTGGCAGGTGGACTCCCAACCACTGCGCCACCAAGGAAGCCCCTCATAATGATCTTTTAAGGTAAGTCTTACTACCATGTTATAGTTGAGGGGATAGGGCTCAATGGGGTTAATAACTGTACATGAATACAGACAACTGGTAAGTGCTAGAACCTGAGTTTGAAGCAAGATTTGTCAGGTTTCAGAGCCCACGCAATTTCCACTAAACATGAATCCTTCTGTCTAATTGGGAGCTAATGGAACTGGTGAATGGAGATACATTTCACCAGGTTTGTAGTACATCAGGAGGTGCACATTCTCACAGAAAATGTGGTAGGTTAAATTTTAGACATATTCATTTGAGTTACTACTGGGACATAAAATTGAAAAAATGGTTCATTTGTTAGAAGTATGAGATGACTGAAACTCCATGTGATTAATTAATAGGTCAAAAGTCATTCAGAAAAATAGAAGAGCAAGGATTTTATTTTGATCTGACTCCAAGTCCATATTCATTGCCTGTTCTTTCCCCCACCCATCAGCTTAGTCATTATTCTCCCTAGGAGGAGTGCTTCCTTCACCTGCTGATCCAGTCAGATAGTTACTTTTTCTATTTTCTCAGATATTTACACAAGCTGCTACTAAAGCCTTAAAATCATTATGTTTCAACTATTTGTTTAGTGTTTTTTTCCCTAAATATTTGTAAATGTCTAGAAATGGGGGCAATAATACTTACTTTAATATATACAATGCAGGCTCCCAGTATCTATTTCTAGAATGAAGTGATTAATGAAAGAGATAAAAATATAGTGGCCAGAAACCAGGAAAGTGGGCTATTTTATAGAATACTTTTTTAAATGGCACCATTATGTCTTCCTGTTCAAAGGACAGGTTGAACTATTTGAATTCACAGCTCTGCCCTCATGTATGTAAGCTTTGCCCTGTAGAAAGAGTGTCTTTAGAAGGCTGTGCTGAAGTTCAGCCTATGCCATTCAACAGCACAGCAGGAATATCACAGCCCATCACTTCTAAAAGTTAATGTACCATCCTTCACAAGATCCTCTCTAGACTAATATTGTCAAAGTTTAAATGACATTAATATAGAAGTTCATGACTGCATAATGTAGTTTATAATACTGAGGACACACTTTAACAGCAACAACCATTCTTCTCATATTTTCATTGTGTTTTAGATATAAAAATTGCTCTTGTGGAAAATTGTCATTTCCCAAATGTACAATTCTTTATGATGGGAGTACATGGGGGTACAGAATAGCTGAAACCTGAGTAAGGAACAAAACAATAGATAAAGAAAGCAACTGCAATCTAAGGACAGTTAAATTCTAACAGTTGGCTTTCTCATGTCCTGTTTTCTGTACAAAACAAAGAACATGAAGCTCTATGTGTTATTTTCTCTGTATTCCTATGAGTGCATCTTGTGTTTGAACGTACTTATGTTTGTGTATCTTATCTCTTGCTGTTTTTCTGGTTATTATCTTCTATTTTACTGGTGATGGCAGATATTACGTATCTCCTAAATGATCCTGGACTTCAAGTGACTCTATGACTTTGTTGAGACTTAAATTTTAGGGGGCGATATATGAGGTATTCAAGCTGCCTGAAGCTCATTATTCATGACTAGGGCATTTGTTTAAGTTCCTATGTACTTGCCTACTATAAGAAACTAGACTAGATATGTTAAGTCTTCAAGAGGACTCTATAGCATTGCTTATAAATTCTGTATTACAGTCAGGATTAAGAAACCCTTTGGGCTTCCATTCCTCTGAGTGTTATTCGGTCTTCAAGTAAGGAGGGCATTTTATTAATAAATATCCCATTTTGCCAATCTAATAACTGATGAGGAAACAGAACCCTTTCACTTGAAAACAAATTATTTCACTCTTCCTCACAACAGCATCACATTCCAGAATAGAGGCCTTAACAACACCATTTAAGAATTTAAAAATAAACAATATATGCCAAGTTGCATTTAGAAAATGTCTCTCCCAATATTTTTATGTCCATTTGTATCATTCAAAAATCATGATTGCCAATTCAAATTGATCACGATCAGTGGTTAGAAATTATTTGAAGCAAGTGAATAACATAAATGTAATTCAAGGAAGTTTTTAAAAACAAAGTGTCAAGCTGCATAAATATTCAGAAGTACTCAAACTGTTTATTTTCACATGACAAACTTTCCTCATTTATTTATTCAAATTAAGCCACATAGAATTCTGTTGTGTCAAGAGAACCTAAAGAGAATTCTTAGAACCATGTTACTTTAGAGTTCTAAGGTCAAATGACTTTCAGAAAACCTAGATTAAATAAAGTTGGATAGATCCTTCGGTGGTTTAACAGTATGTTCGTGATCCTTTGGTCTTCTTCCCTTTGAGAGGTAGGGCTTAAATCCCCTCTCATCAGTATGGGATGGATTTAGCGACTGGCGTCTGGTGAATAGCATATGGCAAAAATGTATAAATTCCTAGATTAGGTTGTAAAAGGCATTGAAGCTTCCTCCTTGCTTCACTCTCTTAGATTACTTGCTTTGGGGGAATCCAGTTACTATCATGAGGACAGTTAAGCATCTCTGTGGAGAGGTCCACGTGACTAGTCACTGAGTCCTCTCCACACTGATTGCCAGCAAGTGAGTGAGCTTCCTTGAATCAGATCCTCCAGCTTCAGTCAAGCCTTCAGATAACTGCAAGCCCTAGTCAGCATCCCAACTACAATCTCATAAGACTCTCAGCCAGAACCAAGCATCTAAACTGCTCCCAGAGCAATTTAGCTCCTGATCCAGAGAACCTGTGAGAGATATTACATGTTTACATGTTACTATTACATGTTTATGCTAAATTTTGAGGTCATTTGCTGTGCAGCAATAGATAACAAATGGAGATTCTTTTACTCCAGAACTTCTCAGAGCTTTAATAGGTTGATGTGCTTTAGCTTTAAAAGAGAAACCTAATAATACATCATGCAGTGCAAGTATATTTAACCATAGTACTGATTCCTCAGGTGCATTTCTTGGAATTATAACTTTGCTGAACAAGTGTATGAATAGAAAAGTGTATGTATAAAAACTAGTATTTTTGGTAGCCAATGTGTGCCAGTAATTTTCTGTGTGTAAATCCTCATCAAAATATTATAATGCATTATTTATGCCATTTAGCACTTAACGGTGATAAGGCTAAAAGGGAAAAGAATTTTCCCCCTGATAAGCCATAGTTATTTTTCATGCCATTTTGTTAGAAACCCAAGATTTATTTAACTTAATGACATAGGGGACAATAGAGGTGGATTTTCAAATAATTACCTTTGGGCATCAGTTTTTTTTAAGTTACATAGAGGTGGCTGGAATTGTTGATAAGAATGCTCTTTTTAAGCACGAAAATTCTGATTGTACTATATGAACTGAAAATCAGAAAAATTTTTTTTCAATGAATATTTTATTTCAATAACATAAATATTAAATTTTAAAATAATTTCAGACTTTGCAATGGAAAGAACCCACTAATTTGAATCACAAGTTGTAGTTTTAAATTTCTGTTCCAACATTTACTAGTTATATCAGATGTGTCCATTGGCAAGTAAAAGGAATTCTGGTGATATATTAATGATGCTTGTTATCTCAAATAACCAGAAGTCCAGAGGTAAGCTGTTATACAGTAAGTTAATACAGTGACTCAATAATGCAAGGGTCTGATCAACTTCTGAGTAATTCTCTTGACATGTATCTTATTTGCTACTTGGCTACAGTACCTCCCAGCATCAAGTCCTAACAAAAATAAGTGCAAAGCCTAGAAGGTGGTCTTCATCCTGTGTTATTTATAAGAGCAAGAAAAACAGTCCCAAGAGTCCCCCTTCTATCTTAGTAGTTTGGGTTATGTTATTAGAATTATCAAGATTGGTTTTTAGAAATTAACATTTAACCCCTTTGTCTTGGGAGGGACCCATGAAACATATATCTTCCAATAATTGGACAAGATTAGAGTTGTATTTTTTAAGCAATAAATTAGGTGACAGGAACCTATAAGATCAAACAATGCTGAAATATTGATGTGACACTGAGTATTACATAATTTAAATATTCTCTTTCCTTCAATGCCCTTACATGTTAAATTAAATAATGACTGCATTAAAGGGCTATTATTATTATTACATGGTGTAATATGTTTTTTAATATACCTCAGAAGGATCTAAATGCATAGAATGAATTCACATACATATGTGAATATATGCATGAATAAATGAATTTGGACTTTTTATTAATGACATTAATGATATTAATGAATACTGCTTTCCCTCCAGTTGTCCTAAATTGGTAAATTGGTAAAAATTGACTCTATTGGAGATATTAGGACATTACAAACTATATGGTAATTTTGTGACTATATTTCCTCAATTTGCATTTCATATTATTAGCATAATATCCCTCGGGTCCTTAAATATACCTAAAGGGCAATTTTATCTACATGCCAGATCCTATTCATGCCCTTTACTTTCATTTTGTAACAACTGTGATGTGAAAGCACATGTTGCTGCCTTACTGCAAAAGTTCACTTGAGCATAGTTTTGTTGTTATCTATGAGGACAGGTGATTTGAAAGTAGTCTGACACTTCTGCACACCCAGAAGAATGCACAGTGAATGCTCTGTCATGTACATGAACTGAACAGAGATCACTGCCAACATCAGAAAAGTGACTGCTGTTGCTATAAGAAACACAATTATGATATCCTGCCTTGAATAATAGAACTGCTGTTTTAAAACTAGTACATCTAATAAGAAGTCATACATTGTATGTATTTACTTTAGGGAAGAAAAAAAAATTCCATGACCTTGATAGTATTAAATCTTAAGGGATTTTGTGAAGAATTGCTAGAGTTACAGTGTGAGATCATTAGAATGTCATTTTATCAGGCATTTGATAAGCTGTCTTCTTAGTTGAGGAACCAAGAGATGCTTTCAATCTGGTTGTTTCTATTTTGCTTAGATACTCTTGCTTAGGAATACCTAGAGGTATTATTTAAATTCAGGAATTTAGGGACATAAATATAATTGATTTAGGGACATTAAACCATGGTATGAACTAGATATGACTTGGCAAGCCAATTTTTTTTTTTTTTTTTTTTTTTTTGCGGTATGCGGGCCTCTCACTGTTGTGGCCTCTCCCGTCACGGAACACAGGCTCCGGATGCACAGGCTCAGCGGCCATGGCTCACGGACCCAGCTGCTCCGCGGCACGTGGGATCATCCCAGACCGGGGCACGAACCCACGTCCCCTGCATCGGCAGGCGGACTCCCAACCACTGCGCCACCAGGGAAGCCCTTGGCAAGCCAATTTAAAAACATGTAAGTAGGGCTTCCCTGGTGGCGAAGTGGTTAGGAATCCGCCTGCCAATGCAGGGGACATGGGTTCGAGCCCTGGTCCGGGAAGATCCCACATGCCGCAGAGCAACTAAGCCCATGCACCACAACTACTGAGCCTGCACTCTAGAGCCCGCGTGCCACAACTACTGAAGCCCGCACACCTAGAGCCCGTGCTCAGCAACAAGAGAAGCCACCGCAATGAGAAGCCCATGTGCTGCAACGAAGAGTACCCCTGCTCACTGCAACTAGAGAAAGCCCGTGCACAGCAACGAAGACCCAACACAGCCAAAAATAAATAAATAAAATAAATTAAAAAAAAAAAAAAAGAACATGTAAGTACATAGCCAGTTAAACATAATTAGAAAACACTGAGGATTTAAGCTAGTTTTACACTATCAATCCTTTTTAATATAATTTTCTTAAAATCCAGAGGCATGAGTGACTATAAGTTTATAGTTTCAAAATGTACAGGACACTAATTCTACAAATGTTTTGTAAAATAAAAGGCCTCTGTCATTAAGTTTGGCCAGAACTGCTTACTATAAGCTCCAGGGAAATTCACAACATTTGTATATTAGAAAGTCTGTTTAAGTTTATTCAAAAGAGACATGTTCAATATTAAGACAGCATTGCTCAAAGTCACTTGACAAATTAATACTTTTCATTCATATCACCTTTAACTTCCTGAAAGAGCCTTTATACTCCTACTCTCTCTACTGAGACCATCAGATCTGTTTTCGTCAGAATTATCATTGACCTTCAAGTTATTAAATTTAATGGATATTTCTGGAGTATGTTCTTCTATGACATCTAGGCTGTATTCGATACACACACTCACTCCTTCCTCCATGGGGAAAAAAAAAAGTCCTTCACTTGGCTTTTGGAACCCACTCTCCTGGTTTTCTTGCCTACTTGGTAGCTCCTTCTCAGTCTCCTTTGAAGGTTCCAGATTTCTCAGATCTCTTAAAATTGGAGTGCCTCAAGGCTCAGTAGTCTGTCTTTATCTCTTATATATTTATGATCACTAAAAATTCCATTTATATATTGATTGTTCATAGATTTTCTATAATCTCCAGCCTGAAATCAAGACAGGTTTGTTGAACCATATCTCCTCATTTGTTTGGTTATATCTCTAACTCAGCATGTCTAGTTGAACTCCAAATCTGGTCCCCTCAAACTTGCTCCACCTGTGATTTTCTTCATCTCAATTGTTAGCACCTCCATCAAACCCTAAACCTCAGGGTTATCTTTGTTTTCTCTCTCTGTCTCTCTCTCTGTCTCTCTCTCTCTCTCCCTCTCCCCCCACTTCTCTTCCCCCACCTCTTCCCCCAACTCCTAAGCAAATTCTACTAACCATCTTGGTCCAAGCTACCATTATCTCTTTTTTTGTAAATTACAGTGTAGTTGATTTACAATGTTATGTTAGTTTCAGATGTACAAGAAGGTGATTTACACACACATATATATATATATAATTTATACACATATGTATATATTCAGATTCTTTTCCCTTATAGGTTATTACAAAATATTGAGTATAGTTCCCTGTGATATACAGTACGTCCTTGTTAGTTATCTATTTTATATATAGGAGTGTGTACAACTGTAAACGTTAATCTAAAACTCCTAATTATCTCATCTCTTGGGTAGTTTCATAACTTCCTAATGGTTCTAAGCATATCAGCTTGCTCTTTAGCTCAGAATCCTGCATCCTGCAATAGTTCCCCATTTTACTCAGATTACAGACCTGCATATAAGACTGGCCTGTATGGTCTGGCCTCTTTCCAGCTTTATGAATTCATGTCTTATATTTCTCCCTTTTATATACTCTACCCAGCCACACGGGTTCCTAACTGTTCTTTGAACAATATATGTACACTCTATCTTAGGGCCTTTGCATTGGCCAAGTTTTCTGCATAAAAAATGTTCTCCCATCTCCATATCTTTCTGCTAATCCCTTCATCTCTCTCAGGTCTTTGCTGAAATGTCACCCTCTCATTGTGCTCTGCCTTCACCACTCTAGTTTAAATTATAATCTGTGCCTTTACAAGAAGTGCTTTCAATTCCAAAATGCTGCTTTTATTTTTCAGTGTTTCTATAATACTTATTTTGTAATAGTTCATGTACTTTATTTATCATATTCATTTTTTTTCTGAGTCCCATCAGAATCTATGCTTCACAAGGGCAGAAAACTGGCTAATTGATAATGTTTCAAGTGCTTATAACATTTGGGAGTTTAGGTTTAGCAGATGCAAACTATTATATATAGGATGGATAAACAACAAGATCCTACTGTATAGTACAGGGAACTATATTCAATATGCTGTGATCAACCATAATGGAAAAGAATATGAAAAAGAATATATATATGTATAACTAAGTCACTTTACAGCAGAAATTAACACAGCATTATAAATCAACTATATTTCAATAAAATTTTAAAAAATTTCCTAGTGCATGAGAGATGGTCAATATATATTTGCTGAATACATTAATTAAATATTCATTTAATCACTTAATGAAAGTAAGAAAAATAAACACTTTTTACAAAATCATGAAAACATATGTGACAAAGTCAGCGATATACTTTTTCCGAATAGAGTAAGACACAGCAGGGAACTGCAATAAATAGTTATTATAAATTTTAATTTTAGATAGTATGAATGAAGACTTAAAAAGTTACAAGATGCTTATGGAGAATATGTGAGTAAATAGAGGAAGTCAATAAATATTCTAGAATATATTCCATTTTTTCCAGTTTTAGTGAAATATAATTGACATATAACATTTTATAAGTATAAAGTATACAATGTAATGATTTGATATATATATATATATATAGAGAGAGAGAGAGAGAGAGTGAGATGATGACCTCAGTAAGTTTAATTAACATCTGTCACCTCCCATAGTTAGATGTTTTTCTTGTGATGAGAACTTTTAAGATCTACTCTCTTAGCAACTTTCAAATATACAATACAGATTATTGACTGTAGTCACCATGCTGTACATTACATCCCCAGAACATATCTTATAACTGGAAGTTTATACTTTTTAACCACTTTCACTCATTTCCCTTAGCCCCACCCCCTGCCTGTGGAAACCACCATCTGTTCCCTGTTTCTGTGAGTTCATTTTTTTTTAAAGATTTCACATATAAGTGAGAACATAACAGTATTTGTTTTTCTCTGACTTAGTGTAATGCCCCCAAGATCCATTAATGTTGTCACAAATGGCCTTCTTCTTTATGGCTGAAAAATGTTACATTATGTGTGTGCGTGTTTGTGTGTGTGTGCGTACACATATATATGTATATGTACATATATATGTGTATATATGTATAAAACACATATAATCATGTAATCACATTTTCTTCATCCATTCATCCATTGATGGATGTTTTTTTTTTGTTTGTTTTTTAATTTTTTTTTAATGCCTGAGCTATTGTAAGTAATGGTGCAGTGAACATGGGTGGTGCAGATATCTCCTTTAGATAGTGACTTTATTTATTTCTGATATATATCCAGAAGTGGAATTGCTGTATTATACTGTAGTTCTATTTTTAATTTTTTGAGGAATCTCAATGCTGTTTTCCATAGTAGGTGTACCAGTTTACATTCCCCCAATAGTGAACTTTACTATTCCCTTTACTCCACATCCTCGCCAACACTTCTTATTTCTTGTCTTTTTGATGATAGCCATTCTGACATGTGTGATGTGATATCCCATTATGGTTTTGATTTGCATTTCCTTGATGATTAATGATGTTGAGCATCCTATCTTGTACCTGTTGGCCATCTGTATGTCTTCTTTGGAAAACTGGTTATCCCAGTCCCTTGCCCATTTTTAATTGGATTATTTGCATGTGTGTATGTGTGTGTGTGTGTTTGCTATTGAATTGTATGAGTTACTTTTTTATTTTGGATATTAACTCCTTATTGGATTTGTGAAAATATTTGCAAATATTTTCTTGCATTCCATAGGCTGCATTTTCATTTTGTTGATTGTTTCTTTTGCTGTGGAGAAGCTTTTTAGTTTGATGTAGTTCTATTTATTTTTTTTATTTTGTTGCTTATGCTTTAGGTATCATATTCTAAAAGTCATTACCAAGACCAATGTCAAGTAACTTTTCCCTATGTTTTTGTCTAGGAGTTTTATGGTTTCACGTCTTACATTTAAGTCTGTAATCCATTTCCAGGTAATTTTTGTGAGTGTTGTAAGGTAGGGGTCTATTTTCATTCTTTTTTTATGTGAATATCCAATATTCTCAGCCCTATTTATGGAAGGCACTGTATTTTCTTCATTGAATATTCTTGGCTCCCTCGTCAAAATAGTAGTTGCCCATATGTACATGGGTATATTTTTGTATCCTTTATTCTGTTCCATTGATCTGTACGTATGTTTTTATGCCACTACCATACTTTTTTGATTACTACAGCTTTGTAATATAGTGCTTGATAACATTAATGCAAAATATAACTAACTTCATATACATTAGTGAATCCACATGAATGAAAACAATAATATCTTTTAGAAGAAATCCATAATCAAAAGAATTGCTTGATATGGAAATTTGGTGAGTCATAGGAGAAAACGTGTTTTATTTGTATGTAATCTTGTTCTGAAGAAGTTATTGGGGCCTCACTTTCCTCATCTGTTCATTGAGGGGATAGAAACACATCAGTGGTTTAAACACTATTTAGCAAAGTCTTAGCTGATACCTTAGAAGCACCTCAGAGCCCAAGAGAGGTGTAGTGCATGATAGAACATATGGGAAAAGGTTAGCTTATTCTTCTATAACTTCACCCAAAGACATTATGCTTTTTGGATACAAGTCAGATTTGGTGTGAAATTTTCTTTTAAGGAGGTTTCCACCACTCAATTCTAAAATTTGAGCACCACTGGGTTTTTAAATACCTAAAATATCTTGTGATTCAAATATTTTTCCTTGATTTCATTTACTGAGAGACCACAGTGTACAGTAAATTATGCTAAATGAAATACAAATAAATGTAGGTGTAAGAGTAGATTTCTTCACTCAAAGAACTTATAACCTTTTCTTACAGAGTCTGACATTAAAAGTAGAGAGTATTTAGCTATATTTTCACTGAAGAGTACAGAAGGGGAGAGACGATCATTTATTGCCTGAAAGAAAAGTTGTATTATTTTGTTTTAGCAATCAGTCTTTTCCTAGGAAGAGAGGAAAAGTAGAGAGATAATCTTGTGTAGAGTTTAAGGAAGTGGGACTCTCAAGGATTGATGGACTTTGAGAAGTGGTCATGTTTAGGGATCAGTTGAACTTCTGCTTGAAAGCATGTTACAAAGTGGAGATCATTCTGATTGGCTGACATTTAGAAGCCTGGGCAGTGGGAAAAGGCTGTTGCTGCTTGACTGATTCTAAGAAGTGTGCTGCTGGAGGAAGTTTCATTGATCAAATATTATGGCCTTAAAAATAACTCAGGTAGTTACTTGTTGCTATGGCCAGAAACAGTCTTTTCCTAGAAAGACGGGAACTTATTCTCAAGAGAGATAGAAAATACATGTTTCCTTCCACACTCAGCAGTGTGCCCAAGTCATGTTTCCTTACATTTTCTCTTTTTATTAAAACCCCAGACTAAAAAACTGGTAGAATTCTGGCCAAAAGTAAAAGTACATTTAATGTATGAGTTGAGAAGAGGAGTTAGTATGCTGCTGGGCAGCAGATTATTTTTCTTTTTCAAATATGGGGAAATAAATGGAGCAGTCCAAAGAAAAAACATAGCTCATGCCAATAAGAATGATCATATTTAAAAAAAAAAAAAAGTAGCAATCTGCAAACGTGACATAGCTTTGGTGCTTGTCCTAATATAAAGCTTTGGGTGTGAATGCCAGAAATGTTCAAAGAAAGGAAAACAATGTGAAAAGGATAATAAAATTGGAATCTTGTTCTGGATATTATACTCAAAACAATGTCCATTTTAACACTGGGCAAGCATTATGTTGGGGAAATACAATAAGAATTATATTGCATCAGCATAATCTCAAAATGGCTTTAGAACACAGATCAAAAATGTAAACATGTATAGCATCCATTAGCAATTCATTAAGGAGTAGAGATACCTTTAGAGAACAGAGTGATATTTAATTTCATCATGTAGGGCCAGTTAATCAAATATTATTGATTATCACATTTGATTCTTATGTAGAAGATTACATAGTCTTGCTTTATTGACCAACAAATTCCTATTACAATTTGTTCCTCTAGCAAAGTAGATAATTCTACTCCAGTCCACAAGAAATATTTTCAGGCTATTTCAAGACCAGTCCACAAGAAATATTTTCAGGCTATGTTTTTTGTTTGTTTTGTTTTGCTTTAGTGTTTTTAAAAACATTCTTGACTATTTGTATGAATAGTATGTTTGAGGACTTTTTATTATTTTGGTAATTCAAAAGATCTGCCAAAACACACACTCACACATAAACACATATACGTATGTACATACCAATATATGTGTGTCTCTCTCTATATATGCACAAATATACAGCATTTTCTAAATACATACGAAGAAAAATTTACTTAGAAAACATAGGTTTTTAGGAATTAGGTATTTATACTTTTTACCAGTTTGGGGCACCTCAAATATCACACCAAATCTTATCTATGTATTTTCTTCTAGTTTTCTAATGAATTTTACCTTTTTTTTTTGTATTATATGACATTATGCACTGGTCATATATTTAAGGTTCTATAATAATAATTCATTTTATTGTCTTCATTATAATTATAAAATAAGATTAGCCTTATTTTGTTTTTTTATTGTAAAAATAGTACAATTGTAAATCAATCAAATGAACAAATAAAGATATTTTATATTAAGGGGAACTGCCGAAGCATAGTACTTAAACGCATGGGCTCTGCAGTCAGGCTACTTGGCTTAAAATCCCAGCTCCACACTCATTTGCTATAGTATATTGGACAAGTCACTTTATATTTCTAAACATTTGTTTCCTCAGTTATACAATAGAGATGGTGCTAGCAACTACATCAAAAGATTCTGCTGAGTGTTAAATGGGAAGATTAATGTAAAACACTTCACAAATTTACTTGCATATAGCAAGCAATCAGTAAATCGTGGCTGGTTTTAAAAAATTAAAAAATGTGATTGATTTTACTCATATTTCAATTAAATAAAACTTAAAATAATAATGAAATGTAGTTTTCCACCTACCCAATGGGCAGCAACCCAAAAGTTTGATGTGTGCTGGGAAACAAACAGTCATACATTGTTGGTGACAGTATAAATTGGTTGAATGCAATATAATTCATCTGTGCAAACAGCAGAAAATAATTTATTGAGACTTTACTGGATATCTCACTAAATTGCTGAAAATGTTGAGAGTAGTTTAAAGGTTCATCATTAGAACCACAAACAGAACATGTCATAGAATCAGCCTAGCAACGACATCATTGCTCAGATCACTGAAGCACTGGATTCAGCTGCCTCAATATTAGGGACCCTAGACACATCATCTCTGCTGGAATCATGACAGTGCTGCCAAATGTGATGGACATAATGTGCCCCTATAGCCTGGTTGCTGTTGGGACTTCCATTTCTTCATTATTCTCTGCCTTTCTACATCACTTATTCCTGCTTCAAAGCCCAGCATAGATCACAAACCCTCATGCTAGTCTCGTGGAAAGCTCAAATTTGAATATTGATTTCCTTCAATGGGAGATTTATTAAGTTGCACCAAGCATTGACTATCACCGTCCACCCTTTGCTTATCTATAAGAAATAGAGAGCAAACAGGACAAGAAGAAAGTAGAAGCCTAGTGCTTTTAAAAGTGGAATCATAGGGTTAGAACATGACACGAAAGTTCAGGGTTTCAAAGGTAAAAAGCTGAGGGGGGACTTCCCTGGTGGCGCAGTGGTTGGGAGTCCGCCTGCCGATGCAAGGGACACAGGTTCGTGCCCTGGTCCGGGAGGATCCCACATGCCATGGAGCGGCTGGGCCCGTGGGCCATGGCCGCTGGGCCTGCGTGTCCGGAGACTGTGCTCCGCAACGGGAGAGGCCACAACAGTGAGAGGCCCGCGTACCGCAAAAAAAAAAAAAAAAAAAGGGGGTCCGGTTCTGAAGAAAAAACAACAAAGAGGTTAACTTAATATTCTATACCACTTATCCTCTCAAGGCATTTTCATATTTATGTGCATGGACTAAGATATCAGGAAGGCCAACAGAAATGTGAAGCTAAGAGTCCTGAAAACTAAGCCGAATCTTTGGTTGTCTTAAAGTATTTGGGTTTTAAAAGGTGGAGTACAGGCCATGGCTAGTATGAGTAGCTCTAGTAAATATTCCAGGTTTGTAGCTGAGTCCCATAAAACTAATAAAACCAAACAATAAATAGACAAGTCCCTATCAAGTCTGAATCCCATTATACCTATTATAATTGTCAGATGAAAATTAAATCCTTTCTGGGGGAAGATAAAAGCTACATCTCTAAAATTTTTCATGTACAGTGACTACTATTACATCTAAAACTACCAGACACATCTAAACACAGTACTAAATTATTTAAAACCAACATAAAAAATTCAATAAAAATAGACCCACGTATGATCAAGACTGTGGAGTTATTAAAAACATTAAAACAACTGTAGCTAACTGTACCTAACAAGATGAGACTTTCATAGGAGAATTCAGAGGAGATAACAAATTGGATAACCTGGAAAAAAGAAAATACAATAGAGCAATTACTATCTCAGTAGGTGGATTTAACAGCAGATTGGATGAACAAAAAGAGAATCAGTAAAGTATAATATAGGTCAGTACAATCTGAAGAGAAAATGGATGAAAAATGGAGAAAAGAGCATAAGAAACACCTGGGACAAAGATCAAAGTGTCAATCATCCTAATTAACATACTAGGAGATAGGGCAGAGTGGACTGAAGCAGGGCAAAGGGAAGAAAGATATCAAGGATTTAAGAGTAGTTACACACCCCCAAATATGATGAACATAAAGAAGACCATGCCTAGAAAAATAATTGAAAATTGCTAAAAAGCAAAAGATAAAATCTGAAAAGCAGCCAAAGAGAAAAATAACACTACCTTCATATGAGCAATAATAAGATTGACAGATGCATTTTCAAAAGAAATATCTATATGTGGAGTTATTGTATCCTTATACTTTGTTGTATTTCATTTAGAAATAGTTTATTAAGTATTAATTTAGATTACCATATTATTTAAGGTAATAAATAGTTGTTTTAGCAGTGTGGTGGTGATGAGTTGCAATCCATTTATCCCTCTTCAGAATTAAAGATGTTTTTAGCCCAGCTGATGCAACTGTTGCCGGCATCCAGCACTCAGCTGTCAACCCTTAATAGAGATTACCACCATCGTGCTTCATGATTGCCTCAACTAAAGATTATCACAAAGGTTATGACCCCATCTCTGATTGGTCCACATCCAGTGATTGCTCAACACACGCGTAAAAATACCCTGCATTCTCACTCAATCTTGGAACAACTCAGATGGGTCACCCCATCCTCAGTATTCCCTGCAGAGGTAGCTGGGCCCTTCCATTGAAACTGCATTGCACGTTGACTTCTTCCTCTGATCCAGCTTCCTTCTTTCCTCATGCAAGGCTCACAACCCCAGGAGAACTCCTTAATAAACCGCCTGCTCTCTGCTTTCTGCTTCAGAGTCTACTTCTCAGAGAAACCAACTTGTGACAAGTAGGTTCCATATTTTTTCCCTCTTCTTGGGGCAGACCTTTATTCTTGGTTCAATTGAAATAACTTTGCATGATGTTTACTCTCTCAACCTATTTATGATGTTTTGTACTAGATATTTATATAGAAACTAGAATAAGATTTCTATAGCAAAGAGATACAGTAAATCAAATAGGAATAAAAGAGTATCAGAGGAACAAAGATAAAAGAGCTACAGATTAGAATCTCTCTCTTCACCTAAGTGTAGCAGTTTGGTATAGTTATATATCATTTGGTAAAAGAGGAAAGGGGATTGATTTCCAAGCGTCTGCATGAGAGCTTTAAGGAACTTTTTTTTTTTTTTTTTTTTTTTTTTTTTTTTTTGTGGTATGTGGGCCTCACGCTGTTGTGGCCTCTCCCGTTGCAGAGCACAGGCTCTGGACGCGCAGGCTCAACGGCCATGGCTCACGGGCCCAGCTGCTCCGCGGCATGTGGGATCTTCCCGGACTGGGGCACGAACCCGTGTCCCCTGCATCGGCAGGCGGGCTCTCAACCACTGCGCCACCAGGGAAGCCCTAAGGAACTTTTGACTGTCACTAAGGGATGCTATATTTGAACTGTGGAAAGTTCAGAAATAACAAGAGTAAAACCAATGAATTACCAAAGTAGTAATTAGTAAAGTTTTAGTACATGGGAGCACTCAAACCAAACATGGAATGAAGCCCAGGGGTATATTTTTATAAAGCAGTTTATACAGTGAGAAGGCAGTGACTGTTTTTTTACTGTGACTGGTTATAAAACTAGAATTTTCTTAAATGATAGGAAATTGGTTAGTGGTTATCTTGTATCAATTTGGGGAAATTTTTTAAAGTTTTGCTTAAGATTTCCAGGTGCATAAACAAAAAAGTGACCCAGGTCAAGTTAATCTTGCAAAATAAGCTAAATTAAGCTTTGCTTATAGGACTAAACTGGTTTCATCTGCTCAGGGAATTTTCAAGAATGGTCTCCATTTTTTGTTTTTTTGTTTGTTTTAACATGCTAGTGATGTCACAGGTATTGAGCAAGTTAAGCAAGACAGGTGTTTTAGAAAAATATATTTACCTGTCATAGTGTGATTGTCATGTATTTTACTGTTCAGCATTTGAGAGATAAAATGTTAAATACCTGTTTATTTTTGCAATGAAGGTTGTATTAGTTGACTTTTTTTAAATAAATATACCCCTTTTATTGATTGATTGATTGATTGATTGGCTGTGTTGGGTCTTCGTTTCTGTGTGAAGGCTTTCTCTAGCTGCGGCGAGCAGGGGCCACTCTTCATCGACATGTGCGGGCCTCTCACTATCGCGGCCTCTCTTGTTGCGGAGCACAAGTTCCAGACGCGCAGGCTCAGTAGTTGTGGCTCACAGGCCCGGTTGCTCCGTGGCATGTGGGATCTCCCCAGACCAGGGCTCAAACCCATGTCCCTTGCATTGGCAGGCAGATTCTCAACCACTGTGCCACCAGAGAAGCCCTACTTGACTATTTTTAAAACATTTTATTGAGACATGATTAGCATACCTTCCAATTGACCCATTCACAGCTTTCAATTCAATTTTTCTTTTTTAGTGTATTCACAGATAGGTGCAGTGACACCCAGTCAATTATAAAACATTTTTATCACCTCAAAAGGAAACACCATACCTTGTGACTGTCATCCCATTAACCCTTTGATCTCTACACCCATCCCTAAGCAATTACTAATCTTTCAGTCTCTATATTTTTCTGTTCTAGACATTTCATGTGAATGCAATCATAAAATACATGATATTTTTTGACTACATTCCTTTACCATATGTTCTCAAGATTCATTCATCTCGTATGTATCAGTACTTCATTGCTTTTATGTCTGAATATTCTTTTGTATGGGTATACCATATGTTGTTTATTCATTCTGCAGTTGATTTATGGATGGTTTCCACCTTTTGTTTTTATGAATAATTTTGTTTAAACATTCACGTACAAGTTTTGGTGTGGACATATGCATTTATTCCTCTTGGGTCATAGGAAAACTCGACTTTTAATCAGTAGAGAAACTACCAGAGTGTTTTCCCAAGTGTCTAGACTATTTTACATTCCCACCAGCAGTGTACCAATGTTCTGATTTCTCTATTTTTTTTTACAAACACTTGTTGTCTTCCTATAATACTCTAACCATGTCATTGAAGTACGAGAAGTGGTGTCTCATTGTGTTCTGGATTTGCATTTCCATGATAACTAATGATGTCGAGCATCTTTTCATGTGCTTACTGGCCATTTGTATATCTTCCTGGAAGAAATAACTATTCATATCATTTGCTCATCTTTTAATTGGGTTGTCTGTGTTTTATTATTAAGTTGTAAAGTTTCTTTATATATTCTTGATACAAGTCCCTTATCAGATAAATGATTTGCAAATATTTTTTTCCTATGCTGTGTGTTTTCACTTTCTTGATGGTGCTTTGAAGCAATAAGTTTTTAATATTGATTAATCCAATTTTTTTGTTTGTTGCCCATGTTTTTGTGTCACTTCTAAGAATCCTTTGCCAAACCTAAGATAAAAGAGATTTACCCTTTTGTTTTCTTATAAGAGTTTTATAGCCTTACCTCTTATATTTAGGTCTTCGATCAATTTTGATTTAATTTTAAAATAGGGTGTCAGGTAAGGGCCCACCTTAAATTTTGCACGTGGCTATTTCATTGTCCCAGTATCAGTTGTTGAAAAGATTCTTCTTTTCTCTTTGGGTGGTCGTGGCACCTTTGTAGAAAATCATTTGGCCATATGTGTGTGAGGATTTTGGATTTTCAGTTCTCTTCCATTGAACTATATCTCTGTTCCTCTATCAGTATCATACTGTCTTGATTACCATTGCATTGTAGTAAGCTTTGAGGTTGGGAAGTGTGAGGTCAGATACTGCAGCAGTCCCCAACCTTTTTGGCACCTGGGGCCGGTTTCATGGAAGACAGTTTTTCCACGGACTGGCGGGTGGGGCAGGGGATGGTTCAGTCTATAACGCCAGCGATGGGGACAGTGAGGAGCAAGCGGCAGATGAAGTTTTGCTCACTCGCCTACTGCTCATCTCTTGCTCTGCAGCCCATGGGGAGGCAGGGGCTGGAGACCCCTGATATACTGTGTTTTATTTTTCAAAGTTGTTTTGGCTCTTCTGGGTCCCTTATAATTTTATATGAATTTTAGAATAAGCATGTCCATTTCTATAATGAAGTCAGCTGGCATTGTAATGGGGAATGTGTTGAACTTGTAGATAAGTTTGGAGAGTGCTGCTATTTTAACAAGGTAAGTCTTTCAGTCATGAACATGGATTGTTTTTCCATTTGTTTAGATATGGTTTAATTTCTCTGAATATTTTGTGGCTTTTATATTATAAAAGTTTTTACTTCCTTTGTTAAATGTATGCCTAGTTTTTTTTTTCTTCTTTTCATCTTACTGTGAAAGGAATGTTTTTCTTAATTTCATTTTAAGATTGTTCACTGCAAGTATATAGAAAGACTATACAAGTGTACGGAAAGATTGTAGTAGAGGATGATTATTTCTGCCTAATTAAATGTTTTCTATGAGGCAGATATACAAAGTCATCAGTGTTTTGGGTAATATATACATTATCTAGAGAAAAATAATGAAACCAGAGAAGACAAAATAAGGCTTTAAGGCTGGATGAGGTATTGGTTAAAAAATATCTTTACAGATAAATATGAATTTAATGATTAGAAGATGCTATGTGAATTTATTAAATATATTTAAGTAGAAAATGTAGTTTCTACTTACTTATTCACTAATTCACTCAAAATATTTAAAATTTACTAGATGGAATGAATTTTGATGGTCATTGGGAATACAATAGTGAGCCAAATGCCTACCTTTGTGTACATACTTGTTTAATCATCTTTATCATTCACTAGATTATAAACAACATGAGGTCAGTGATTGTCTTATTTACTCTTGCATGGTAAGAACAACTAAGAAGTTATGCTAATATATAGGAGTGGCAGTTAACCATAATAAGGAGTTTTGGGGAAGATTAACCTTTAATCTGAAAACTTAAGAATAAATGTGGTAGGCAAAATAATGGGCCCATCAAGATGTCCCATCTTAATCCTGGGAATCTATGGACATGTTATCTTACATGGAAAAAAGGGACTTTGCAAATGTGATTAAGCAATTTGAGATCAGAAGATTATCCTAGATTGTCTGGGTGGACCTATGTAATTATAAAGGCTCTAAGAAGTAAAAGAGGGAGGCAGGCGCTTCAGTGTCAGAAGGAAGTGATGTGAAAAAGACTGTACCAGACACTCTGGCTTGGGGATAGAAAGAGTGACCAACTAAGGGCTGCAGGCAGGCCCTGGAAGTTTTAAGCATCAAGAGGATAAAAAAGATTAATAAGACACATAGGAGTTAGAATTAACAGCGAAAATGGTGAACAAAGAAGACAATGTTGATATCATGGTTTCCTCCTTGGGTAATGGGTGGGTGGTAGAATTGTTGAATGATATATTAACACTGAAGGAGAAGATTTGGGAGAATAGAAGTTCAGTAACATATATGAAGTAATAGGTTTCTCTCAGTTGAGAGATCAGTTGGCTTTATGAGTTTGACAAAAAAAAAAAAAACAAGTGTTCAGCATTGAATATATAAAATGTAATTGAAGCAGTGAGGAAATTGTTTGTATACTTTGCCAAAAAGACAGCAAAGAAAATATGGATCTAGAACATAACCCTGGGAACATTAACATTTAAGGGATTTTTTTTTTTTCTCTTTTGCTGCACGCGGGCCCCTCACCGCTGCGGCCCCCGCCCCCCGCCGCGGAGCACAGGCTCCGTACACGCAGGCCCAGCAGCCATGGCCCACAGGCCCAGCTGCTCTATGGCATGTGGGATCTTCCCGGATCGGGGCACGAACATATGTCCCCCTCATCGGCAGGCGGACTCCCAACCACTGCGCCACCAGAGAAGCCCTAAGGGATTTTTTTTAAGCACTAAACTTTGAACGTTATTGGGTTGGCCAAAACGTTCGTTCAGGTTTTTCCATAACATGAAAAATCTGAACGAACGTTTTGGCCAGCCCAATACTTTTGCTCTGCTGTGTAGCAAGCTTTGGAGTTAGAGAAAACAGGATATAAACCATGCTTCTGTATGGATAGGTCAAGTTCCTTAAGTACTTTGAAACAGTTTTCCTATTTTCCATTGGGTATAATAATTTCAAATTTGATATTTGTATGAGGGAAAAATAGGATATATTATGTGTGATGCCTAATAAAATGACTGATTTATAAAATTGATGAATGATTTTGTGACCATTCTGTCATGGTCACTAAACAGTGGCTATTGTTTGATCTTTTATTAACTATAATTTCTAATATTATTTAATATATTTCATTGTTACATAAAATACAATTTTCTTGCTCTTAGCTAATAAAATGGCAAAATCTTACATATAAAATTTGACTTAATGCTTCCATAAAAAACTAATGGAAGAATATTTCATAAAAATAGAACCATGAACAATAAATCAAAATATATCCATTGTTACAATAAATTAATATTTTTTATTGGTTTTGGCTCAGGACATGTTCAAATTAATGCAATGCTTGAGATTAACCAAAGCATTGCAAAGTTTGTTATTAAAAACACTATTAAGTGATGCAGTAACTAAAGAAATGAAGCCTAGCGCAGCAAGGTGTTCCTCCTCTGCTCTTTGTGTTTATGTCTCATTGTTAAATATTTAATATCACACCTTCCCTAAAGGTTATCAGAGGTTTCAAAGCATAAATATTAGTGTTTCTTCTCCCCAAATAACAAATTTTCAAATCTTTCATATAACCGTTTACTAATGACTATAGTCCAGAAATGTAATAATTCTCTATTCCCTGTGTTGCTACTGTAATTTTTGTTGGACTGGAGTTTAGAATTGAATTATTATATATCCTTGTTTTTTTCAATTAAATTGTAAGGTCTTTGACTTAGCAGTTATGCTTTATAATTGTGTAATATCTTTTAGAGTAGCAAGTGCAATGGTGGATACATAATAGATATGTTTTGATTAAGAAGTAAGCATAATCCCAGTTATTCTATTTGACTAGTTACATAAGAATATTGATCTATTTTTTTCTTATTTGATTTATTTAGTTTTGCAGTAGTTGTATAAATCAGAGATTATAACATCAGTTGAAACAACCAGGAGTGCTTGACAAGAAAAGCAGCAAAACAATAACAGTAAAAAAGTAATAACTTAAAAAAAAATAGCTGTGGAATAATTGCATCAATAACCCAAACAAGTTAAAGTCTGAAAGAACTGAAGAGTTGTGTGGAACTGAAATTTATAGAGTATACACATGCATACATGCAAACACTTAAACACATGCATTTACACACTCACAACATTTTCACACACACACACACATACATGATTTTTTTTATCCTACTTGGCTTCCAAGTGGAGATAAAGAATTGAAACTTTGATCAGCTATTATACATATATATTTAATTTTTCTCACACTGGTTGCTATACAAGTTGGCAATTAAAATTTGTTCCTATAGAATCTTTCAAATTATATAGTGTCTCTTGAGATCTAGAATTGCTAGTTAAGAAATTATGAGGCCCAGAATAAATTTCTTACAGAAGATGCTAGAGTATAAATGGTACTTCTGCAATTTTTATAAAAAAATATGTTTTGTATTAGCTCAGGCTAATCTTCTATAACAAAATACTATAGACTGGGTGGTTTAAACAACAGGAATTTATTTCTCACACTTCTGGAGACTGAAAGATCACCAAGATCAAGGTGCTATCATGTTCATTGTCTGCTGAGGACTCTCTTCTTTGATTGAAGATGGCTATGTCCTCACATGGTCTTTCCTCAGTGCAGGTGGAGATAGAGAGAGACAAGGCAAGCTCTGTAGTGTCCCTTCTTCTAAGGGCATTAATCTCATCATAAAGGTCCCACCTCCATGACCTCATCTAAGCTTATTAGCTTCCAAAGGCACCATCTCCAAATACCTTTACACTGGGTGTTAGAGCTTCAGTATATAAACTTGGAGGGAACAATTCAATCCATAGCCCATATATATTTCAAAAACTGTTAATACCTTCAGACCTTGAGAGAACATTTTCCAGTAAGAGTTAGAAACAGAATAATAAAAAATAGTGATAAGTGTAGCTTCCTGATAACAAAATTCACATTATGATGGTTTTAGGATGTTGATTAGGAAAGTTGCAGTTTATATCACAGTTTCACAAAATGTTAGGCAATTTTCATGACTCTGTTTATTCATGTTCTGTGTTTATTCAGTGGTCTAGCAAGGTTCTGACCCAATTTAATTTTTGCCAAAATGACTCTATTTTTTAGTGTAATTAATTACTACTTGACTAGAATTGATGATTATAAATAAATTTTTGAGATAAAAATTTCATATAAAAATGAAATCCATAAGGGAAGGGGTTGATCAAGTCTTAACTGATTCAAAGTTAGAATATATTTTATATGACCTAAAAAAAATAGTGAAAAATAAGGAACTTTCAATATTATTAAAATTGCCATCCTAACAATTGTAAAATATGTCCAAAACTAAAGGAAATACAAGGATCTAGATGTAAAAATAGTCTTCAGATATGCAAAGTAAATGAACAATTCATAAAATAAATTAACAGATGAAAATAATATGTTGGATAATAAAATACCAGTACTTGTTTAGAACTAAAATATTTGTCAGGAAAATTAAAAAAGAAATCCTTGATTTCTTTTTTTCCCTGATGTGTGGAAACTAACAGTTTAGCATACTTTTATCCCAGCATGACTCTACTGTTAGTAGTAATTTTTTCATTGAACATTTAGAAAAAAACAGGAATTTACAAGAACTATTATGAGTTCCATTTAATGATTAAAGTTGCTGTTTTCTGTACAGCTGGACCTTTAACTTTGTCATTTCATATTAAAATGAAGACATTTTAATATTTATTTTCATGTTTGCAATTTGATGTGTCAGGTATTAGAGCATACTATTAAATTGCAGTTTTCCCATCCACACTGTTCTTGTCTCTTCTTCTCTTTTGCTGTCCTTTATTATCCTGCAGCTTCGTTTAACATGCTAATTTTGGTTTATATGTTTTCTTTCTTAAGATGGAAGGAAGTTGTCATTATCAAGTGGGAAGTGTTATCTTTGTCATGTAACCAGTACTATAAAAATTGCTCATTTAATGAGGATTGACAGCACATACAGAGAATGCATTCTAGAAAATCAATTTAAAGGATCACTTTTCACTTATTATCTGATTGTAAAGCAGTATAATGATATTATACATCATGTTAGAATTATAGTAAACAATTCAAATAGCTCAATACAAGTTTAAAGCATTTTCTTTACCCCTTAGTTTGATGTTAAAAAGTAATTGGCAGCCACTGTGAAAATAGTATTCAGTGTTCAAGCTTATGGGGTAAATTAGTATATTAACATGTGTATGATATTGCTTATGCCAGCAGTATCTGGAGGTGTGCGCATTTCCAACACTGTCACCTTTTAAAACCACATACTTGGATGGATTTGAGTTAATCACACTCTTGAATTAGGAGGCTGGAAGGGTAAAGAAGGTGTGTCTCTGAATGAAAATAATTATGTTTAAAGCTAATCTTAATCTGGGCCAATGATAGGCTACTGTTTGACTGCCTTCTCTCAGACTTAAGAGAAAAATAAGCGTAATGGAATGTCACAGTGAAAAACCTTTCTCAAGGTAATTTTTACATTTTGTGAGGCATAGTTGTGTATATACCTATTCTTGTCCGTCAATCTGTTTACCCTAATAGCATTTTTAAATTATAGACAATATTCTTTTAAAGGCTGGTCACATTCATGGTTTTTAAAAGTCCATGCTATTTGCAAGAAAGTGTCA
The DNA here is from genome assembly GCF_964165515.1 of Mesoplodon bidens. Classification (NCBI taxonomy): domain Eukaryota; kingdom Metazoa; phylum Chordata; class Mammalia; order Artiodactyla; family Ziphiidae; genus Mesoplodon; species Mesoplodon bidens. Next base: position 48,485,366 of record NC_138162.1, read on the forward strand.
GTATTTAAAATAGTGATGCTTTGTTGAAGGGGTTTCCAAAAGTATTATAATCATCATTAAATTATATTAAACAATTTGAATAAACTTTCATAACCAAAATCTAAATATTATACCACTAGATGGAGTTTTGGGTTTCATGTTGGAGTGTTAGATACATGCTATAGAATTCCAGAGAAATGTATTTTATACTTACTGTAAATATCAGGAAGCATTCACCTTCTCTGAGTATTATTAGAATCTGTAATAAAAATTTTAACTTCTAATGAGTGTCATATACTAGTGATTAGAAGAACACTTGTAAAATAGAGCATAGCATTTTATTCATGCAAAACTTAAATAAAATGTAAAACAATGTGGGAAACTGTCGAATTTACTGGAAAGCTAAAGCTAACATTCTGGGATAACGCTTTACTTCATGGTTGTTTTAGTGACTGCTGACCTCAAGATTAAAAAAAACAGTTTCACCTGGTTAATCACTATTAGCAGCTAACACATGGGCCATGTGTGTGCTGGTGACAGGCACGAGTAACTCATACTATTTCTCCTTTAACCAGAAATTGAGTTAACCACGCTCTATGTGGTAGAATTTCAGGAAAGTAATACTCTGAGCATGTCTAGGATTCTTACTGGATGGGCATATGTCTATGCCATTATGAACAAAAAAAGTCAATATTGGCCAAGAAAACCTTCATGTATTAACAAACTGCTTAAAGAACAGAGCATAAACAAGAAAGTGTGATTAAGATTTGAGGTTTAAAAAACGTTCCTATAAATAAACCTCGTCTTGAAAATCTCAAAGACCTGTAAACCTCGAAAATTTCTGTAGTCAAACACAATCACTAATATTAAGGAGGCTTCTTGAATAATTCTTTAAGGTAGCAGAAACAGCCCATTCCCCAGAGAGTAGATAGGTGAGGCACCTGGAATCTATAGCAATGGAAATTTACTTGGAAGTCAACATCCTAGTGAAATGAGAAACATAAATTCATACATGTTATCCATATTAATAAAATCTTATTTTTACACTTATACAGCAAATGCTTAAGTAGCTATTCTAAGATTGTTCTAGGATTGTGGGGCAGTTTAGGGACTGAACATTTAAATCGTCAGGTATCTCTTTTGTTTTCTTTAAAGTTAGAAAACAGATGCTGAAAAGGAAAGGAAAGTTAAAAGCTAGCTAATCTGTTTCCTATCAGGACAGGACAGAGGGGATTATAACCGCCTGTGGTAAATGCCTACCAGTTCAGCTCTGCTTGAAATGACCTATCTTACAAGTTTGCTGCATTCCTCTCTCAGGAAAGTTACTAACAACTTGAAGAAGTTTGAGATTGTACCATGCAGAGAGTATCATTCTAGACTCAACTAACATATCAGTTTATACGTTGTAATACAAATGAAAGGCACATCAATTCTGGGCCAACATTTATCTGTGCATTCCTCCTCTGTTCAGTTCTTACTTGTCCTATGTTTTATAATCTAAACTGTGGTCTTAATTCAATCTATTATCTTTGGCCAAGAATTTAAAAACAATAAGCCAAAATGTCACATTAAACATCACTCAGTTGTTAAAGGAACAAAGTAAAAAATTGTAGTTTAAAATAATGGAAACCTTCGTAAATGTGTATAATAGTGCTGCTATTTTTACATCTTGTTTTGGCATAGATATTCCAAAATATTGATGCAAAAAATAGAAAAAAAAAAAGACAGACTTATCTATGCAAATTAGTATCTTCAGGAAAATAGTATACTGAATCATCTAACCCAGAACTCTTATATTCAAACCATGAATTTCTGGGCATTTCTCATATATAGTTTCAAGAAAAACATCAGTCCCTGAAATTTATTTCTTCCTGAAATTTGCCTTCTTAAGATACAAGCAACTGAATAATGCTGCTTCCTTTTGAAGAAAATGACTTTAAAATGCTCTAGGTAGAATACAAATAAGGATTTATTTAGAATGAATATGAAGAGAATATGCATATTAAAAGTCCATAAAATTGTGTGACTTCGACTTTAAAATCCACATAAAAATAGGTATCAGAGTTAACACTGAGACTTTAGATGAAAATAATTATTATAAACAGCATGCTTAAAAAGACTTGGACTTATGACTAAAGTATAACATAGGCAACCAATGCCAATATGATTGTATCCATCACATTTAATAATAGCATGAAAAAATCTCCATTTCAAAACTGATTTAAAATGTTCTGGATGACAGCCCTTAAAAGAGCATTCCTCAAATTTCCAACCAAAATTCCTTTGAAAACAGAAAATGAAAACACAACAGGAGTGAGTAACAAATTACTGCTGCAATTAAATAGAAATTTTTATTAATTAGAAAACTTGGTGACCAGATAGAGAAATAAAATTGATAGACCAAGTTATTTCATTTACAAAAATGCACATATGAAATAAATAGGAAAAAGCTTCTAGTTTATAAATAGAGTTAATCAATTATTTGCTCAATTATATGCAAACTTTTTGGGAATCTAGATGAAACGGATGTTTCTCTAAGAAACTATAAATTATATAAAATGGTTTCACGTTAACTAGAAGGATACTTAGAGAAATAATGTTCAAAAACTAAAAATATAACAAAGGCAACCAAGCTGATATAATAAATCAATCATTTTTATAACAGCATTAATAAATCTCCATTTCAAACTTTGGTTTAAAATGCTCTGGATAACATCTCAACATTCACCAGATACAGCTATTTTCAAGTAGGAGAAATTCTACAAAATTTCTAAGTAATATTTAATTCCAGTATTTTTTAAGTTTTCTAGACAAAAATGATAATTAAATTTTTCTAAATTATTTTTTGAAATCAGAAAACATTAATAATGTATTCATAAACCTATTGCAATGAGAGAATACTAAAACCAGTCTCACTGTTAATATTGGTGTAAAAATCATTACTAAAGGGCTTCCCTGGTGGTGCAGTGGTTGAGAGTCCGCCTGCCGATGCAGGGGACGCGGGTTCGTGCCCCGGTCCGGAAAGATCCCACATGCCGCAGAGCGGCTAGACCGGTGAGCCATGGCCACTGAGTCTGCACGTCCGGAGCGGGTGCTCTGCAACGGGAGAGGCCACAACAGTGAGAGGCCCGCGTACCACACACACAAAAAAATCATTACTAAAAATTCAGCAAGCAGGCTTAATTCAAGAATGTAAACATGGTGTAATATTAAGAAATATATTAATACAGTTCATCATATTAATAGGTCAGCATAAAATTCATATAGTCATTTCCTTGAAAATTTATTTAATAAAGTTCAAAAAATAATTAAAAGCCTTAAATGAAAATAATGAATACATAAGCATAACATTAACTCATAAGCCAGTATCGTGCATAGTACAGTAACATAGGAATTAACACTAAACTCAGGAAGACTAACTAGGGTGTGTGTTATTAACACTCCTTGAATATTCTACTCAAAAGTCTAATAAATGAAATTAGAGAAATGAAAGAAACAATATAGAAAATTTTAAATTATATACAAAAATTACCTTCAAATGTACAAAATGAGTTAGATGAAAGAAATGAAAGGATAGATCTCATTTGTAACAGATGATATCAATGGAAGCACTTTTTAAAATGTTTACAGTGGGCACATATAACCCATTTAAAAATTGAACACTTTTATTAAGTCAATAGGTGAAAGGGATTAAAAGGGATAAACTTCCAGTGATAAACTAAATAATTCATGCAGTTATAATATACAGAATAGGAGTGTAGTCAGTAATATTGTAATAACTTTAAATGTTGACAGATGGTAGCTAGACTTATTGTGATGATGTAAATATACATAGAAGTCTAATCACTGTGTTGTACCCTGAAAATTAATAAAACATATGTCAATTATTGCATCAATAATAAAAAAGGACAAGAGCTTTGGAGGTTTAAAAAAAGCAATATGATTGATGGCAACAAAATATAAATACTCATTGAATATTTTAACAAGAAGTCTGAAGGACAGCTATAGTTAAAAATCTGTAATTCTATGAAAGCTTTTGAAAAAAGAGTAAAAGTATACTTTCCTAGATAAATGGAATGGCATGTCAAATGTCTGGAAAAGAGCACTCATCGTGGTAAACATACCCATTCTGTCTAAATCAGTCTGTAATGAAAATCCAAATTCCAAGAACTTAAAAAAAATGACACCTAGAAACTTGATTCTAAAATTCATTCTTCCCTATCAAATACACACATGTAACAGAAAAATTCACTAAATAAAAAGTTACTCATGTAGTAATTGACTCATGTAGTAATTGAGGGGGAAAAAAAGACTTTCTGTAAAGAGAAATGATGAAGAGGGTTCATCATTTAATTTTACTGCCAAACCAGTAAAAACAAATTTAAAGTATAAATTCAAAGTTAAGTGTACACGTAAGAAGAAGTGGCACATTTCTAATCCTTGTACTTTCTTTTATTTCACATTAAGTCAAAGCTGTACTCAAGGGTATCCTAATCAGCCTTGTCTAAGTTTCCCATATCACCCATCCAGGTTCTGAAGGGACATACCCCTTAGAGCTGGGAAACATGTAGCATGAGAAAGGGTGGATAGGTGGACAGCCCTGACATGACTATAGAATCTCTAGGAGATATTTGGATCTCTGAGTCTTTTCCCAGGAATAGTAAAGCCCTAGACACATGAGCGTGGGGTCAGCTAAGTGCTGCAAAGCACCATAACTCCTCATTGAGGCAGCCAACTTTGCATCTTTCAGAACCAGTTCATAGACCTAGAACCATGGACGGATCCTGCTTAGTCGTGGCCACTCCTGGAGAATCATTTGGATCCAACAGATACTAAAGGCTATCCCCACAGAGTGTTATCAAATTCCATCCACCTATTCCCATAACAGGAGACTTCTATTCCTGTTATGGGAATAGAATATTCATGCTGGTTCCTAATAGGCCCTGGATACCAGGCTCAGACACCCTGGACAGGTCTGGCTTAGAAACACTAATGTGAGAACTCCCTTGAGTCAAGATGACTTGGCAGGTTAACCCAATGGAGTCTGAGGACAGATGAGTTTCAATCCCACCAATTGCACCTCTAGCCAGTTGCTGCCTCTACTCCTAAATGATTCTTTGCTAGGGTTCCTTCTGGGGTGTCAGGCTTGGTCTGGTTTGAAATGGGACATTCCTGAATGAAACCCTAGATCCAAAAGGCACTGAAGAAGACCCCACAGACCCTATGTTCAGATCAGTACTCCAAACTACAAGACCCTCCCAGGCACTCTATATCCCTGTTTATTTCTAAGGCCTGGATGTAGTCAATCTTGACTGTGGAAATGACATTGGTGTTGATCTTAGTCTCTGGCTCAGGGATTTAAGACCTTCACATTGCTGATGCTGGCTGAAATCAAGAACAGATAGCTATTGTTGGAGGTGAAGCAGGTGGTTGACTAGGCAGTTCTGCCTCTGGGAATCTATACTCAGTATAATTAATAAAATATATATTTTAATGTAACAACATTGATATGCCAAAGTTTGAAATATTTAAAGTGAATGACAGTGATATGCCAAAGTTTGAAATATTGATTCTGAGACTTGACATTTAGTTAATGGAGAGAGACTCATAACACATTATTGAACCTAACTCATTTAAGACATCTATCCAGATAAATAATGATGAAGTAAAATTTGCAATTAAAATGAAACTTATTTTTTTAAATAAAGACAGTATATGCTTTTTATAGAGAAGTTCTAATATAAGGAAACAATAGTAAAAGCAATTACCACTCCTAGTCCTTCTAGAGAATTTTCATTTTGATTGAGATAGTTTCTTATCTTAGTATCTATTATTTATTTTGGAGCATTTGGTATATATAAAATTGTTTTTACTAACCTGTGACTTTTAAAAAATATCTAATGTTTACTTTAAAAATAAAAAATATGGGGTAGCATTAATAAAAATCATGCACAATATCAATTACTTAGGGATTTTTTTTCTCCACGTATATTTTTAGATATGTTTCTATATGTTGTGACTTTGAAGAACATGGAACACAAATATATTTTCAGGGGCTGGTAAGAAGAAAATATGGAGATATTGCTATTGATGATAAATATGTGTCTGATGATTTACTAGTCTTTGCTAATCAATAAAAAAGCCAAAAACTTATATAATGTAAGATCAGGCCATCAAAAATCCATAATGAGAATAACTGTTGAAATTTTATTTTGTTCTCTACAGCAATGATGTTTTTGTAAAGCAATGCAAGTAACTTGGGTCAGCCACTAAATGGGGGGGGGGTGTTTAGAAGAAAAGATACCAGTTTCATGTTAAGCAGTCATCAGGTATGTTTCGAGATTTCACCTATACCACACAACAAGGATATATTGATACTTACTGGGTCACACTTCTTGGGAACAGCAAAGAAACCAAAGTAGATGAGGAATTGCAGACAGGGTCAAACTTTCTTCTTGAAAATCCTCTTGGGTTACAAAAAGCATCATAGCACATACTAGACCTAGCACATACTATCCTAGCACATACTAGACCTAGAATCTTTAATCACAGGAATTTGACAATTTCTTCTGCCTTCAGTACCATTTCTTGTGTGATTGGCATCCCTTTGTATGTATTTTAATAATTAAACAGAACACACTTGAATGTAGATATTTTAATGTCTTCCTTTCTGGTGCCATGGAACACCTGGTTCTAGTTTTGCAAGAAATATGAAATTGGAGTTATTCCTCCAACACTGTTTGTTTTACCAATAAAACATAGCTGACTGTTTAGTTTCCAGATGTTATATATAAAATGTTATATATATGCAAACTATATATTATATATATAAAATCTCCAAACTATGTGTATAAATATTGCTTGATTAAACAACCGGGAGAAGGCATGTGTACACTATCTTAGAATTCTTCATGTCACACACAATATATATACACATACCCACCCCATACTTTCATAACATTTCTCTATATCTTATTTTTGTTATATTTATAATTATCTAACATATATTTTATTTTCTCGTTTATTGTCTCCTACTAGAATTTAAGGTCCATGAAGGCAGAAATTTTGTTTGTTTTCTACTCTACCCTCCATTGCTTGGTTATGCCTAGCTCATCGTGTATATACAGTAAATATGTGTTAATTGAATTAACAGATGAGGGAATATAATTCCCAGTTTATGAATGAGGAAACTGAAGTTGATTATTTAGTAACTTTTCCAGTGTCACACAAATAATAAAGAGTGGAGCTGGAAATTGAATCCAAGTCAATATTATCTAAAGTTTATATTTTACCTCTAAACCAAGATTAGTGCCTGCAAACCTGGAATATACCTGTATTTCAACTCCCTATGGATCTATATTGAGTCTACAAATTGGAAGTGGATATATGTGTAAGTTGCATACAAGAAAACTTGAATATTTCCTACCGGTTCTGCAGTATCATCAATTGGCAATTCAGTTGAACATTCAGTATATCAGAGGACCACTGCTCCTAAATTCCACCAAAATCTTCTTTATATTTATCCATTTGAGATCAATAACCAGTCTGATTTCTTTTATCTATAATATATCCATTAACAGGAAATGAAATATATATTGACACGAAATAATTATGCCATCCTGTCAGAAACTCTCTTTCATTGCTATTCTTTTTATTTTACACTTACAATATACTTAAGTTGGTGAAAGAACACAGAGGAACAGATTTAATGTGACTGAAGGCTCCCCCCACAGAATCTTAAATAGCACACAGACTTTTCTTTGGAAAAGCAGATACAAGATTGTAGCCATTAAGAGGCCATGAAAAAAAGGACAAGGAACTTAACGAACATTAAGATTCCTCCACAAAACATTTCGTCTTTGTCAGAATTTAATTTAAAACATTTCTGACATTCAATTATTCACTGTAGACAGACTCTGAATCAGATCATCTGCTGCCAAATCTAAATTATCAAATAGAGAGACATAAACCTGAGTGTTTTCTGCATAATGATAGCCCATAATGATAAAAAAATTCTTCCTAAAGGCATCATGTACTGTAGATATTAAGACAACATCTAAGAAGGAAATGGAGACCTAAACAAATAGGCTTGCATACTCCTAAACAAAGAAGTACCTTGAGAAATAACATTGAAACTCTTAGATTTTAATTGGATCTAAGCTTGATTTCATACATTTTATGTTGTTATTTTACCAGTGTCATACATTTATCAACACCCTTGCAAACTGTCTTCTTATTATTTGCATTTTATCTTGTTGCCATGTTTTAATGAATATTCAAATTGATGGATTAAAATAGATTAACAACTAAATATAGCAGTACTGCCACATACTCAGGGCAATATTATCAGGCATCAAAATGGAATCTCTGTTAGCCACATGTGGCTGATTCATATCACAGAGGACTCAAATGCCTCACCGGAGTGTTTCCCAAATCACAGTCAGGTATTTTACTAATCCAGAGCCTATAACCTTCCCCTTTATACGTGTTTAATTTCCACAGTCCAGCTGCCTATAACATTGAAGTATAAGATGGCACAGTCCTAATCTCTGAACACTTGCAATATCTTGGGCACTTGATTTCATTTTAAATAACTTGGTTAGAGTTATCTGTTTGTTGATCAAATGATAATTGGGGTTAGTTATGCAACTTGTTACATCTGAGGGAACCCTCATGAAACTATCAGCAGATTTTTCAGTGGAAACTTGCTGGCCAGAAGGGAGTGCTTCTGTAACAAATTACCACAGGGTTGTGTCTTAAACAACACCAATATATTGCCTTACAGCTCCATTTTTCAGTTGTCCTTACTGTCTAAAATCATGGGATTAGCAGGCCATGTTTCATTATGACTGCTCTAAGAAAGTTTCCATTTCCTTGTTCATTCAGAGTGTTGGCAGAATTTTGTTCCTTTTGGTCCTACAAAAGAAAACATACTAGAAACCACTGAGCCTTATACTTTAAAAAAGTGAATTATATGACACGTGATTTACCCTTCAATAGATATTCTAAAAGAAGTTGCTGAGCTACCTATTTATGTGTACATTGTAGTTGATATTGGCAAATATTTATAATGTTTCAAGGAATCTTTGATGATTGAGTTATCACTCATGGTCTCTGCCCTCTACATTTGTATCATCATCTAATCATTCATATAATAACTTAAAAGTGTGTCATAACTTTAGCCTACAGCTAAAGTACTTCTCAACCCAGTATATGACAAAGGTCATATGAGAATGAGTAACCATAGAACCTCAAAAGATAGTATTGCTTCCTCATCAGATGTTCAATGAAGGCCACTTAAAGGATGTGATGGCTTCCAGCCAGAGGGAAGAATAAAAATCTTAGAGGAAAACATAGGCAGAACATTCCCTGACATAAACTGTAGCAACATTGTTTTGTATCTGGCTCCTAAAGCAAAGGAAATAAAAGCAAAAATAATAGAACCTAATTCAACTTAAAAGCTTTTGCACAACAAAGGAAACTGTTGACGCAATGAAAAGAAAACCTACTGAATGGGAGAAAATACTTGCAATGATATGACCAATAAGGGGTTAATATCCAGAATATACAAATAGCTCATACAACTCAACATCAGAAAAACAAACAGCCTAATTTAAAAATGGGCAGAAGATCTGAATAGACATTTTCCAAAGAAGACATTCAGATAGCCAACAGGCACATGAAAAGATGCTCAGTATTATTAATCATGAGAGAAATGCAAATTAAAACCACAATGAGCTATTGCCTCACACCTGTCGCAATGGCTGTCCTTAAAAAAAAAAAATGTTGTTGAGGATGTGGAGAAAAAGTGAATCCTCGTATACTGTTGGTAGGAATGTAAATGGATGCAGCCATTATGGAAAACAGTATGGCGGCTTCTAAAAAAAACTAAAAGAGCTACCATATGACCCAGAAATTCCACTCCTGGGTACATATCCAAAAGAAACAAAAACACTAATTCAAAAAGACACATGCATCCCAGTGTTCATAGCAGCATTATTTACAATTGCCAAGATATGGAAGCAACTTAAAGTGTCCATCAGCAGAAGAATAGATAAAGAAGATGTGGTGTATATTTACAATGGAATACTACTCAGCCATAAAAAATAATGAAATTTTGCTATTTGCAACAACATGGATGGACTTGGAGAGTGTTATGCTATGTGAAATAAGTCAGAGAAAGACAAATACTTCATTATATCACTTGTATGTAGAATATAAAACATACAACAAACTATTGAATATAACAAAAAGGAAACAGACTCACAGAACAAATTAGTGGTTACTAGTGGGGAGAGGGAAGGAGGAGGGGCAGATTACGGTGAGGAGATTAAGAGGTACAAATTTTTATATATAAAATAATCTACAAGAATATATTGTACAACATAGGGAATATGTATTTTGTAGTACCTATAAATGGAATATAACCTTTAAAAATTGATTCACTATGTTGTACACCTGTAACTTACATAATATTGTACATCAATTGTACTTCAATAAAAAAAATGTGGGGAAAAAAAACCTGTCATGATACTTTTCGAATTGTGAAGGACTATAATTTATGTAAGGTATTGTGCTGGTGAGAATTACAACAATGATAATAATGAAAATGGTATATTGAGAGCAGAATAAACTGGGAACATTACCCTTGGGCTTCTACACTAATCTCTACATAAAGATAAGAGGAATGTAATTAGGTTGGCAGCTTAAACATGGAAATGAGTGATGTCTTATAGAGATGTCATGAAGAAATTATTGGCAGCGTGTTCTACTCTCAACAATCAATTTCTCTTCTTCCATTAAAGATTTAAGGAATAAATTGCATAATTGGCATAAAATCTTGCATCATATCTGATAAATTGCATGTTATGAATGCATGCACTATTATAAATCACACAGAAAAAAAAGCTTGATCATTTGAATGTTATGACCTAGTTATGTGACTTAAATTTTTCCCTCAAGCAAAATAAGAGTTTTGAAATATTACATAATGACTTTCAGAAGGTTAAAGGGAAAAAGGTCAAGGTTTGAGAAAGCAATTACACCTGTTTGTCCTTAACTGTGCATAACTGGCCCTCCCTGAACCCTTCACACAATATATATCATTCTACTCTATAACCCAGAAATCATTTGCAAAGTTTAAAATTTATTTCCTAGCTTACAGTTTAGACACAAAGCTCTGACATGTCATCTGTGTGGGTGGCTGAAACAAGAGGAACTGGATTTAAAAGGAATGAATAAAAGAGTATGAAGAGTTGTGAACATGCACTAAAAATTATATAGTGAAAATTTATGTGGTTATGTTACAGGAAAATCACTATTGACTAAAGGATGAGGGGCAGGGATTTTTTTAAGACAATGTCTTAAAAAAGACAATGTCTTTTAGGTTAAAACTCATATTTGAAATGGTATTTAAAATAGAAGAGAAGTTTAATACTTTTGATGAGCCAGTTCCTGCTGGCCAAGCAGAATCAGAACAGGTCAGTTTGACAGCCAGACTTTCCAGGTATCAGTGAAAGAAATAGATGAAAATGTAACTGGTGATAATTGAGCCTGCAGTAGCAATTGACCATAACCATGAATTCTGAAATATATAAAAGGAATGCCTGTGGAATGGTGTAAAAATGTCAAAATTCATCAAAAAAAATGATGTCCTTGGGAACCTCTCCAATTCCATACCATGTTCTCACTTTTCCTAAATTTTTGCTCTCCCACCAGAAGTATCACAATTATCCTGCTTTAATCTTCCTTTTAAAGCAATACTTTGAGCAAAGTAACAAGCTTAGCATGTTATCTTATAACCTCTGTCCAGTTAGTGATTCTGTATTTTTCATTTATAATTTAATTTTAAAAGTAATTGATATGTCCATCTCATGACACTCTGGCTTTACTTTTCATTTGTGCCATGGCTCCAATGCTTGATTTGGCTTACAATCTCAATTAATCTTAAGAAATTTAAACAAATCACTTAACTTCCATGAACCTCAGTTTCCCCAGTGAGAGATTTTCTTTAATATGGCTACAGATGTAACCCATATCATTTCAGGTTGAAAGATGTATCAATATTACCTACTTGATGTTGAATCCCCTCTAGATTCCCTGTCATCATAATGCTCTTTGTACAAAACCTCTTACAAATGTACAGTGCAGTTTGTATTTGGAAAGCCCAGACCTTAGCAAACCTTTTACAATGATGAATATAATATATTGATTAATAATTGACCATAATTGATTAATGATACATTGATCCATTAATTGGACGTTGATGATTTGCATTGATTGAGCATAACACCAAAATACACAGGTTCAATTTCTGTTCTAAAGAGAAGATATTTATGTAACATATGTGCAAAAGAGCTATGTAAAGTAAATGGCATTAAAATGCAAGGTATTATATTTAAGTTCACTTATGACAAATTAGGTTAAAATGTCAAACTGACTTCAGACTGTGTACCTTATTAACCAGTCTGCATATTAAAACCACATCAGTTTTCCCAGGGTAGAGCTTTTCAGACTTTGGTAAGCATTTTTTTTTTCTTTCTAACTCCCAGGACCAGAATATTCCACTTCATTCTCTCTGTTTATCGAAGTTCTACTCCTCTACCAATGACGATATCATTACATACCTCCTCTGCTCACTTAATTTTTTGCCTAAATCTGAAGAAATATCTCTTATCTTAAAATAACTATCATGTTTACTTCCAAACTATAAATGTTCAGAATAGGGTGGTAGTTAACATCTGTACCACTTAGTATGGACTTCCTTTAAAGAAGTCAGAGTTAAGGTATTCTTGCCTCATTCTCCCTGATAACACTTAGGATAAAAGAAAAGAAAAATGCACCTTTGGGAAAATAAGAAAACATCCAGACATTAAAAAGCAATATAAAAAGAAAGGCTGTTAAAATCAGTAAAAATTGAACTTTACTAGGGGAAGATAGATACCTTTGTAGGTCATCAGAAGCATGAAGATTTCTCTTAAAAAGTAAAAGAAATCATCTTTGGAGATTCACATTAATGACCCACTGCTTGGATATTTATGCCTGCATGTGAGAGTAGGCTGCCAAAATATCCATGATTTTTTACTGAACACATGAAACGGGAAAAATGGCAGAGCTAACAGAGAACATATTCATATCTTTTATATACATATTCTTAGATACGGAAAGGTAGGGGAGAAAATGTAGCAGTAATTAGCACAGTTGGATCTTGAGCATATGGTACAAAATGTGCTAAATCACTATGTAAAGGATTATTGATACACAAGAGTGAATAGTTTTTAAGAAAGTATCTAAGATGTCTTACTGAAATCTAAGTTGTTAACGCCTCCATCTTTTCCCCCACACCCTCGTTCAGCATATAATTGGTCCCAAACTAATGCTCCCATTTACAACGTACTCTAAAGGAAGAAATATTTATAAACTGAACAAAAATATTCTGAGGTTGGATGCTAGTTTGGGACAAATATCTTACCATGAAAAAGGAAATTTAAATAAAGCCTCTCTAAAACATCTCTAAAAAGGAGAAAAGATCAAACAAGGGAGGTTAAGACAAAAAGCAGAGAAAAATTAAATTGCAGAGCTCAAAAAAATATAAAGAGAATAAATACAAAAATAAACACATTAGAAGTATCAAGATGGGAACAAAGAACATCTTGAAACATAAAAATCCTATAGATACAGGCTCAAGGAAAATAAAGGCAAATTAAATTAGAAGAAAAAGGTTTTAGGATAAAAAATAGGTATAAAAGATAACAATCCATATATGCATAATTGGTATACCCAGAGAATAGAAAGAACTGACATCACTATACCAAAATAAAAGAGAAAAAAAATTATTCCCCTTGAATAAAAGATCTGAATCTACAGATGTAAAGTATATAGCTTTAAAGAAACTTTGTAAAAAATTATTAACCTTAAAACCATTCAAATACTTGATTTTTGATTTTGGAAGTTAATGTAAGACTCCTATAGTCATCAAAGCCAAGAAACAAACATATTTTCAAAAAGGATTAATTTTCTAAACCTCTTGGGTTTTTCCCCTCAATAGAAAACTTACTGTTTAAAAGCAAGTTCCAGAAAGTTATCAAAGAAGAAAAACAAGAAAGAAAATACATTTTGACTCAGAGACTTTGTATCTAGCTGAGCTGCCAATCTGTTATCAAGACCACACAGATTACATTTCCCAACATGCACAACCATGACGATGTGTGCATCCAGGTACATTTCTTGAGAAAAATGCTCTTGAAGATGAACTTCAGTCAACTAAGTTACGAAAGAAGTGTTTCCTGGAAGAAGTGATAGAACTGACTATTAACATATAGATCAAAAGTTAACTGCATATTCAATCACTGAACAAAATGTAAGCAAAATTATAATTTATATATAGATATCTATATTATAGTAGAAATAATGTATCAGTGATTCATTAAGTAGCATCATTGAATGGGTATTTTAAATGTTTTCTTTTCTCTTCTGAAAAAAGATTGAATTCCTTGCGTTGTCTTCTTTGAGGCCCATGCCTAGCTGTTCTTCATAGTTGGCAATGATGAATTTCAAAAGTCAAACAGGAAAAAAAAAATGGAGAATGTAGAAATTTATGGGATAGTAAAAAACTGGTACATATATTTGGCCTTGGAGAGAAATTGTGTTTTAAAAAAGAAAACAAAACACAACAAAAAAACAAAATAATTAAATTATGGATAGAAGAGGAGTACCAGGGTGTTTTATAGAGTGCAGTGCTAAAATAGATGTGGAGTGTGATAAAAGTTAATGGTAGATAAAGGGAAATTTATAGATATGCTATTTCCTGTGCAATTATGTTTAATTTATGGCGTTTGAAAAATGCAAATAAAGAATTTCTGTAATTTTGAAATTATTTTCCATATACTGAGTCACATTTTTGTTGTTTTTAATTGTGGAAGAAGTACTAATAGACTAGGCAACTTGAATCATGGCTTTAATCTGGTTACATAATTAAAAATAATTTAAGAATGTAATTGGATGAATGGGACATTGCTGGATAATACATGTGATCTGAATTTTCTCATCTTCTATTTCTAGAGGTTCAATAAGTTAAATTATAATTCATAAATTAAACAATAGAGCTTTAGGTACATTGTTTAAAGGTGAGGCCATAACCACTAGAAATATTTAAATAATAATATAGAGAATCAAATTGGGTTTTAGATTGGGAAAGCATAATTAGAATTACACAATTAGTTTGCTGCAATATGGTTGTATTAGTTGTTATTTGTTGTTAATGTAACTTGCTAGTCCTACCCCTCTTGCCAATCCAGCTACCTTAGCAACACCCACTACTCCATGTACCTTCATGATTCAAACCTAAAGGGAAACCTACTCCAGAGTTACAAAAGGCATCCCTTATCCTGACTGCTTAGTGCTCAGACCATGACAATTGTAAAGATTTTAAATTTATTTATTTATTTATGGCTGCATTGGGTCTTCACTGATGCATGTGAGCTTTCTCTAGTTGCAGCGAGCAGGGGCTACTATTGTTTGTGGTGTGCAGGCTTCTCATTGCAGTGGCTTCTCTTGTTGTGGAGCACAGGCTCTAGGCACGCAGGCTCAGTAGTTGTGGCTTGTGGGCTCTAGAGTGCAGGCTCAGTAGTTGTGGCTCACGGGCTTAGTTGTCCTGCGGCATGTGGGATCTTCCCAGACCAGGGCTCAAACCCGTGTCCCCTGCGTTGGCAGGCGGATTCTTAACCACTGAGCACCAGGGAAGCCCCCAATCGTAAAGACACTCCTGAGCTTAAGTTAAAAATACTGATTTCCACATTTTCAGACAAGAAAATCTGTAGATATCCAATAAAATTGATCATTCAAAAATATAGGTTAATGAAGTAAACAAGCTGTAAGTCATCAACATTATTATAATGAAATCAGGCACATGCATTCAAAGCTTTATAATTTTCAAAGCATTTTCACTTGTATTATGTGATTCTCAGAACAAACTTTTGGGAACAGTCAAAATGCATTAGTAGATGCCAGAACTGAGATTAGAATCCAGATCTACTGTCACTTAAATCTGTAAAAAGCTTCATCTGTAGAATACTGCTTTATTTATAAAAGGATTTAAGGTGGTTAAGAAAGAGGAGTGCTGAAGAAAAGGTAAAAGAACACTTGCTAAGGGAGGAAAATATTGCCTAGTGTCTTTCATCTCTTAATACTGCAATCCTAGTGCTGAAGATTAGGTACCACATGTCTTACTCTTTGATATTAACAGTAAGTAACTCAGTAGATGTTCAAATGTGTGTCGATCATTGATAATTGTGCTTCATTTCTACCATGATAGCTTATTTTAGCTATTAAGTGAAAGCAAAACAGTAAAATTGATAGCTTGTTTTAGACACACAAGCACACAGACACAGACCTTTTTGCCCCCTCAAATGATATAAAGTCTCCTGTAAAACATATTGGCTTATTTTCATTAACTGGATTAACTTTCAATGTTAAAATGTATTCATCATGTGTTTTTAGTAATTTTGGGGGAAAATCTTTATCTGCTTTTACTGACATAAATCTGCTTTGAAATTTTGCAGACATTTATTATATCTTTTTTATTATTTATATTAGATGCCCACTATTATACAGTTATGTCTATGTGTAGTATGTATAATAATACAGCTTTTAAATATTAACACAAATAAATTTTAAAAAATAAACTTGAATGGAAAAGATGGTATGGATTTAGTTAATTTGGCTAAGTACTACTCATTGCATGTGAGATAGCATTAATAGTATACCAGTGATTAAGGCAAAATTCTTGACCTCAGTGAACTAGGAGCAGAATGGGTAGAAATAAAAGAAGAATGTAAGCAACTAAACTATAACAAAATCAAAGCAACCCCTGTGGGATGTGGAAGATTTTAAAGAAATTGTTTATCTTATTAAGGAATGATATAATACCATGATTTAATGAGGGATATAGCACATACTGGAGCTACGTGGGTGCTACCTAAGACCAAGAAAACTAGTACATCAGAGGATGAAAGTGAGAATTAAGTGGGCCTGGATTTCACTTCAAATGCCAATCTGACAGATTGGTATTGTTTATCTCATGAAAATACTCTGCTGACATGCATCAGTGAAATAGTTCTATTATTGATTATTTCACCAAGATCAAGGAATGAGTTATGATAATTTTCTTGCTATACCATTAACAGGGAATGTATAGATAGGATCCAGCAGTTGTCCCATTTAACTAGTCTAGAACAAAAGAGGTAAGACTAGTGGTAGTTAAACTGGAAAGATTGGGCACTATTTAAAAGAAACTAGAATTACCAACAATTTCAGAGGAATTAGCTCTTCCAGCTCTGTGGCTCTGCTCCCAAAGGCATGTTCCATGTCGTATGTATCTCTGAATTTGCAGTCTATTTGCGGAATTGCTTCTGCTTGGAATGCACCCCTTCTTTCCAAGTCTTCCCCTTGGGATTATGCTAAGTATCAGTAGATTTCCTTTGAAAGTATATATGCGGAAGCAATTCAAAAACTGTAAAACATTGTGAAGAGACTATATTGATAGCAGAGTTACTTCACCAGTTAGCTGTTTGCTTTACGACTATTCTGAGACTATTAATGTCCAGAGAATAGGAATCATTGTTTTGTGGACCCATTGCCTCTACAGAATGAGTCATATGTAGTCCTGGCCACACCGTGGATCTCCCTAAGGGCTGAAAGAAAATAAAGCACATCCTGAGTATTCGGTTGGATCACATCATCTCTGTTAAACTGATTTAAAGTATCCATCTAACAATGAAGCCACAATCACAGCTATTGCAAGAAAATATCCCTTTGGGAAACAAGCGCCTTGGCCTCCACTGCCTTCATCTTTAGGTGTCTCTTCAAAGCAAAAACTCAGTGCACTGTAGTAGGAAATGCAAAACAGAGGCCTCTTAGAAGCAATAGCAAAATAGCATGGTACTTTCTTTTAAGTAAGCTATCTCAGACATTTACTTTACTTTACTTAAAGTGGGTAAAATACACCTTTATCTAATTACAGGTTTTTGTAAGCACCTTGTTATGCCAAAGAAGTGAAGAAAATTAAAGGCAAATATATTTTAGAAACAATTAGAAACTTTTAAGGCATATTATAGATGTCTAAGCCAAAGATTTGCAATTAAGAAAAATGAGAGTCCCTGTCTGGGCCATCTGCGTTATATGAGTATCAGCAGTACAATCTGAGTTTCTGATGGAGATGCTCCTGATTATAAAGTGGGATGAAGTATGTGGAGGTACCATGTGAATTGAAAAACATTGACTCTTCACATTGTATCAGCACAACCTCAGAGACCCTGTGCCTGCTTTCTTGCCTTTCATTTTACAAAGGGATTATTAAAGCCTATCATGTTGTTAAAGGAAATGCATAGCTAGCTGAACAGTTCTTGTTCATAACAAATTTATTTAAAAATAGCAGGGATAAAAAAAAATAGCAGGGATAGAATGTTCTTTAAAATGGTTTTTAGTATCAGCTCACTATTCCAAAGAAAGCTTAAATTATTTGAGTTTTTTAAAACTTTAAAAAATACCTGTCAGTAAGCTGGCTTAGCTTTAATTAAAGTACTTATTAACTCCATTGTAATTACTGTCTCACTATCATAACACATTAACTATTGCTATAGCCAAATAGCCAACCATGTAAGGGGGAGACTGATGTCAAGCTAGAATCTCTATAAAATTCCCCATTGTATGCTATTGTTCCTTTAATATTTCATAGGCCTATATGTAGCTGTTAAATTATTCAAGCCACCTCCTCTTCTTGAACATCACATCTTTTTTATATGGGTTTTGTCAAAGGGCCTGAAATGTGGTCATCTACAGGAAACCTGATGCTGCATTAAGATGCATGAGCTTAGCTCAGGAGGGACTGACAGCCTTTTCCAGAGCATTAAACTGGAACTCTCTTTGTGTACCTTTGCTAAGCAAGAGAAAACCTGCACAAGGAAAAGGATCATGTCCAATAATGTACTGCTTTTCCCAGAGCAAATTAGTAATGCCTTCTCTGATGGAAACCATACAGATATTTGTGTCTTAAATAGTTCTTCTAAAATCTTTTCATTTATATTAGTCTAAATTATTAAATAGAAAGCGATGTCTCCTGTGGCTGTCTCTGTATGTCTGCTGCAGTTT